>NC_140591.1:888705756-889305756 GCF_964204655.1 Triturus cristatus
AGAGAGTAGTAGAGAATAGTAGAGAGTGAGTAGTAGAGTGAGAAGTAGAGTGAGTAGTAAAGAGAGTAGATAGAGAGTAGTAGAGGGTGAGTAGTAGAGAGTAGTAGAGAGTGAGTAGTAGAACGTAGTAGAGAGTAGTAGAGAGTGAGTAGTAGAGTGAGCAGTAGAACATAGTAGAGAGTAGTAGAGAGTGAGTAGTAGAGAGTAGTAGAGATTGAGCAATAGAGAGTAGTAGAGAGTGAGTAGTAGAGAGTGAGTAGTAGAGAGTGAGTATTAGAGAGTGAGTAGTAAAAAGTGAGTAGTAGAGAGTAGTGGAGTAGTAGAGAGTGAGTAGTAGAGAGTAGTAGAGAGTGAGTCGTAGAGAGTAGTAGAGAGTGAGTAGTAGAGTAAGTAGTATAGAGTAGTAGAGAGCGAGTAGTAGAGAGTGAGTAGTAGAGAGTAGTAGAGAGTGAGTAGCAGAGAGTGAGTAGTAGAGAGTAGTATAGAGTGCGTAGTAGAGAGAGTAGTAGATAGTAGTAGAGAGTGACTAGTAGAGTGAGTTGTAGAGTACTGGAGAGTAGAAGAGAGAGAGTAGTAGAGAGTGAGTAGTAGAGAGTAGTAGAGAGTGAGTAGTAGAGAGTGAGTAGTAAAGAGTGAGTAGTAGAGAGAGAGTAGTAGAGAGTGAGTAGTAGAGAGTAAGTAGTAGAGAGTAGTAGAGAATGAGTAGTAGAGAGTGAGTAGCAGAGAGAGAGTAGTAGAGAATAGTAGAGAGTGAGCAATAGAGTGAGTAGTAGAGTGAGTAGTAGAGAGAGTAGTAGAGAGAGTAGAGAGAGAGTAGTAGAGGGTGAGAAGTAGAGCGTAGTAGAGAGTGAGTAGTAGAGTGAGTAGTAGAACGTAGTAGAGTAGTAGAGAGAGGGTAGTCAAGAGTGAGTAGTAGAGAGTAGTAGAGAGTAGTAGAGAGTGAGTAGCAGAGAGAGAATATTAGAGAGTAGTAGAGAGCGAGTAGTGGAGTAGTAGAGTGAGTAGTAGAGAGTGAGTAGTAGAGTGAGTACTAGAGAGTAGTAGAGAGTGAGTAGTAGAGAATAGTAGAGAGTGAGTAATAGAGAGAGTAGTAGAGACTGAGAAGTAGAGAGAGTAAGAGAGAGTAGTAGAATAGTAGAGAGTGCGTAGTAGAGTGAGTAGTAGAGAGTAGTTGAGAGTGAGTAGTAGAGAGTTAGTAGTGGAGAGTGACTAGTAGAGAGTAGAAGAGAGTGAGTAGTAGAGAGTGAGTAGTAGAGAGTGAGTAGTAGAGAGTGAGTAGTAGAGTAGTAGAGAGTGAGTGGTAGAGAGTAGTAGAGTGAGTAGTAGATAATAGTAGAGAGTGAGTAGTAGAGAGAGTAGTAGAGAGTAGTAGAGTAGTAGAGAGTGAGTAGTAGAGAGTGAGTAGTAATGGGAGTAGTAGAGAGTAGTAGAGTAATAGAGAGTGAGTAGTAGAGAGTGAGTGGTAGAGAGTAGTAGAGAGTGAGTAGCAGAGAGTGAGTAGTAGAGAGTGAGTAGTAGAGAGTGAGTAGTAGAGAGTAGTAGAGAGTGAGCAGCAGAGAGTAGTAGAGAATGAGTAGTAGAGAGTGAGTAGCAGAGAGAGAGTAGTAGAGAGTAGTAGAGACTGAGAAGTAGAGAGATTAAGAGAGAGTAATAGAATAGTAGAGAGTGAGTAGTAGAGTGAGTAGTAAAGAGTGAGTAGTAGAGAGAGAGTAGTAGAGAGTAGTAGAGAATGAGTAGTAGAGAGTGAGTAGCAGAGAGAGAGTAGTAGAGAGTAGTAGAGACTGAGAAGTAGAGAGAGTAAGAGAGAGTAGTAGAATAGTAGAGAGTGAGTAGTAGAGTGAGTAGTAGAGAGTAGTTGAGAGCGAGTAGTAGAGAGTTAATAGTGGAGAGTGAGTAGTAGAGAGTAGTAGAGAGTGAGTAGTAGAGAGAGAGTAGTAGAGAGTGAGTAGTAGAGAGTAGTAGAATGAGTAGTATCAAGTGAGTAGTAGAGAGTGAGTAGTAGAGAGTGAGTAGTAGAGTAGTAGAGAGTGAGTAGTAGAGAGAGTAGTAGAGAGAGTAAGAGAGAGTAGTAGAGTAGTAGAGAGTGAGTAGTAGAGTGAGTAGTAGAGAGTAGTTGAGAGCGAGTAGTAGAGAGTGAGTAGTGGAGAGTGAGGAGTAGAGAGTAGTAGAGAGTGAGTAGTAGAGAGTGAGTAGTAGAGAGTAGAAGAGAGTGAGTAGTAGAGAGAGAGTAGTAGAGAGTGAGTAGTAAAGAGTAGTAGAATGAGTAGTATCGAGTGAGTAGTAGAGATTGAGTAGTAAAGAGCGAGTAGTAGAGTAGTAGAGAGTGAGTGGTAGAGAGTAGTAGAGTGAGTAGTAGATAATAGTAGAGAGCGAGTAGTAGAGATTAGTAGAGAGTAGTAGAGTAGTAGAGAGTGAGTAGTAGAGAGTGAGTAGTACAGGGAGTAGTGGAGAGTAGTAGAGAGTGAGTAGTGGATAGTAGTAGAGAGCGAGTAGCAGAGAGTGAGTAGTGGAGAGTGAGTAGTAGAGAGTAGTAGAGAGCGAGTAGTAGAGAGTGAGTAGTAGAGAGTGAGTTGTAGAGAGTGAATAGTAAAGAGAGAGTAGTAGAGAGTGAGTAATAGAGAGTAGTAGAGTGAGTAGAAGAGATTGAGAATTAGAGAGAGAGTAGTAGAGTGTGGTAGAGAGTGAGTAGTAGAGAGTAGTAGAGAGTGAGTAGCAGAGAGAGAGTATTAGAGAGTAGTAGAGAGTGAGTAGTAGAGAGTAGTGGAGTAGTAGAGAGTGATTAGTAGAGAGTAGTAGAGAGTGAGTAGTAGAGTGAGTACTAGAGAGTAGTAGAGAGTGAGTAGTAGAGAGTAGTAGAGAGTGAGTAGTAGAGTGAGTTGTAGAGTAGTGGAGAGTAGAAGAGAGAGAGTAGTAGAGAGTGAGTAGTAGAGAGTGAGTAGCAGAGAGTAAGTAGTAAAGAGTGAGTAGTAGAGAGAGAGTAGTAGAGAGTGAGTAGTAGAGAGTAGCAGAGAGTGAGTGGCTGAGACAGAGTAGTAGAGAGTGAGTAGTAGAGAGTAGTACAGAATGAGTAGTAGAGAGTGAGTAGCAGAGAGAGTAGTAGAGAATAGTAGAGAGTGAGTAGTAGAGTGAGAAGTAGAGTGAGTAGTAAAGAGAGTAGAGAGAGAGTAGTAGAGGGTGAGTAGTAGAGAGTAGTAGAGAGTGAGTAGTAGAACGTAGTAGAGAGTAGTAGAGAGTGAGTAGTAGAGTGAGCAGTAGAACATAGTAGAGAGTAGTAGAGAGTGAGTAGTAGAGAGTAGTAGAGATTGAGCAATAGAGAGTAGTAGAGAGTGAGTAGTAGAGAGTGAGTAGTAGAGAGTGAGTATTAGAGAGTGAGTAGTAAAAAGTGAGTAGTAGAGAGTAGTGGAGTAGTAGAGAGTGAGTAGTAGAGAGTAGTAGAGAGTGAGTCGTAGAGAGTAGTAGAGAGTGAGTAGTAGAGTAAGTAGTATAGAGTAGTAGAGAGCGAGTAGTAGAGAGTGAGTAGTAGAGAGTAGTAGAGAGTGAGTAGCAGAGAGTGAGTAGTAGAGAGTAGTATAGAGTGCGTAGTAGAGAGAGTAGTAGATAGTAGTAGAGAGTGACTAGTAGAGTGAGTTGTAGAGTACTGGAGAGTAGAAGAGAGAGAGTAGTAGAGAGTGAGTAGTAGAGAGTAGTAGAGAGTGAGTAGTAGAGAGTGAGGAGTAAAGAGTGAGTAGTAGAGAGAGAGTAGTAGAGAGTGAGTAGTAGAGAGTAAGTAGTAGAGAGTAGTAGAGAATGAGTAGTAGAGAGTGAGTAGCAGAGAGAGAGTAGTAGAGAATAGTAGAGAGTGAGCAATAGAGTGAGTAGTAGAGTGAGTAGTAGAGAGAGTAGTAGAGAGAGTAGAGAGAGAGTAGTAGAGGGTGAGAAGTAGAGCGTAGTAGAGAGTGAGTAGTAGAGTGAGTAGTAGAACGTAGTAGAGTAGTAGAGAGAGGGTAGTCAAGAGTGAGTAGTAGAGAGTAGTAGAGAGTAGTAGAGAGTGAGTAGCAGAGAGAGAATATTAGAGAGTAGTAGAGAGCGAGTAGTGGAGTAGTAGAGTGAGTAGTAGAGAGTGAGTAGTAGAGTGAGTACTAGAGAGTAGTAGAGAGTGAGTAGTAGAGAATAGTAGAGAGTGAGTAATAGAGAGAGTAGTAGAGACTGAGAAGTAGAGAGAGTAAGAGAGAGTAGTAGAATAGTAGAGAGTGCGTAGTAGAGTGAGTAGTAGAGAGTAGTTGAGAGTGAGTAGTAGAGAGTTAGTAGTGGAGAGTGACTAGTAGAGAGTAGAAGAGAGTGAGTAGTAGAGAGAGAGTAGTAGAGAGTGAGTAGTAGAGAGTAATAGAATGAGTAGTATCGAGTGAGTAGTAGAGAGTGAGTAGTAGAGAGTGAGTAGTAGAGTAGTAGAGAGTGAGTGGTAGAGAGTAGTAGAGTGAGTAGTAGATAATAGTAGAGAGTGAGTAGTAGAGAGAGTAGTAGAGAGTAGTAGAGTAGTAGAGAGTGAGTAGTAGAGAGTGAGTAGTAATGGGAGTAGTAGAGAGTAGTAGAGTAATAGAGAGTGAGTAGTAGAGAGTGAGTGGTAGAGAGTAGTAGAGAGTGAGTAGCAGAGAGTGAGTAGTAGAGAGTGAGTAGTAGAGAGTGAGTAGTAGAGAGTAGTAGAGAGTGAGCAGCAGAGAGTAGTAGAGAATGAGTAGTAGAGAGTGAGTAGCAGAGAGAGAGTAGTAGAGAGTAGTAGAGACTGAGAAGTAGAGAGATTAAGAGAGAGTAATAGAATAGTAGAGAGTGAGTAGTAGAGTGAGTAGTAAAGAGTGAGTAGTAGAGAGAGAGTAGTAGAGAGTAGTAGAGAATGAGTAGTAGAGAGTGAGTAGCAGAGAGAGAGTAGTAGAGAGTAGTAGAGACTGAGAAGTAGAGAGAGTAAGAGAGAGTAGTAGAATAGTAGAGAGTGAGTAGTAGAGTGAGTAGTATAGAGTAGTTGAGAGCGAGTAGTAGAGAGTTAATAGTGGAGAGTGAGTAGTAGAGAGAAGTAGAGAGTGAGTAGTAGAGAGAGAGTAGTAGAGAGTGAGTAGTAGAGAGTAGTAGAATGAGTAGTATCAAGTGAGTAGTAGAGAGTGAGTAGTAGAGAGTGAGTAGTAGAGTAGTAGAGAGTGAGTGGTAGAGAGTAGTAGAGTGAGTAGTAGATAATAGTAGAGAGTGAGTAGTAGAGAGAGTAGTGGAGAGTAGTAGAGAGTGAGTAGTAAAGAGTGAGTAGTAAAGAGTGAGTAGTAATGGGAATAGTAGAGAGTAGTAGAGTAGTAGAGAGTGAGTAGTAGAGAGTGAGTAGTAGAGAGTAGTAGAGAGGGAGTAGCAGAGAGTGAGTAGTGGAGAGTGAGTAGTAGAAAGTAGTAGAGAGCGAGTAGTAGAGAGTGAGTGGTAGAGAGTGAGTTGTAGAGAGTGAATAGTAAAGAGAGAGTAGTAGAAAGTGAGTAGTAGAGAGTAGTCAAGTGAATATTAGAGAGTAGTAGAGAGTGAGTAGTAGAGAGTGAATAGTAGAGAGTAGTAGAGAGTAGTAGAGAGAGAGTAGTAGAGAGTAGTAGAGAGTGAGTAGAGAGTAGTAGAGAGAGTAGAGAATGAGTAATAGAGAGTAGAGAGTAGGGAGTGAGCAGTAGAGAGTAGTAGAGAGTAGTAGAGAGAGTAGCAGAGAGTGAGTAGTAGAGAGTAGTAGAGTGAGTAGTAGAGAGTGAGTAGTAGAGAGTAGTAGATAATTAATAGTAGAGAGTAGTAGAGAGTGGGTAATAGAGAGTGAGTAGTAGAGAGTACTAGAGAGTGAGTAGTAGAGTGAGTAGTAGAGAGTAGTAGAGAGTGATTAGTAGAGTGAGTTGCAGAGTGGGTAGTAGAGAGAGAGTAGTAGAGAATAGTAGAGAGTGAGTAGTAGAGTGAGTACTAGAGAGTAGTGGAGAGTGAGTAGTAGAGAGTAGTAGAGAGTGAGTAGTAGAGAGAGTAGTAGAGAATGAGAAGTAGAGAGAGTAAGAGAGAGTAGTAGAGTAGTAGAGAGTGAGTAGTAGAGTGAGTAGTAGAGAGTAGTTGAGAGCGAGTAGTAGAGAGTGAGTAGTGGAGAGTGAGCAGTAGAGAGTAGTAGAGAGTGAGTAGTAGAGAGTGAGTAGTAGAGAGTAGAAGAGAGTGAGTAGTAGAGAGAGAGTAGTAGAGAGTGAGTAGTAAAGTGTAGTAGAATGAGTAGTAGAGAGTGAGTAGTAGAGATTGAGTAGTAGAGAACGAGTAGTAGAGTAGTAGAGAGTGAGTGGTAGAGAGTAGTAGAGTGAGTAGTAGATAGTAGTAGAGAGTGACTAGTAGTGTGAGTTGTAGAGTAGTGGAGAGTAGAAGAGAGAGAGTAGTAGAGAGTGAGTAGTAGAGAGTGAGTAGCAGAGACAGAGTAGTAGAGAGTGAGTAGTAGAGAGTAGTAGAGAATGAGTAGTAGAAAGAGAGTAGTAGAGAGTGAGTAGTAGAGAGTAGTAGAGAGTGAGTAGTAGAGACAGAGTAGTAGAGAGTAGTAGAGAATGAGTAGTAGAGAGTGAGTAACAGAGAGAGAGTAGTCGAGAATAGTAGAGAGTGAGTAGTAGAGTGAGTAGTAGAGTGAGTAGTAGAGAGAGTAGAGAGAGAGTAGTAGAGGGTGAGTAGTAGAGAGTAGTAGAGAGTGAGTAGTAGAGTGAGTAGTAGAGTGAGTAGTAGAACATAGTAGAGAGAAGTAGAGAGAGAGTAGTAGAGAGTGAGTAGTAGAGAGTAGTAGAGATTGAGCAATAGAGAGTAGTAGAGAGTGAGTAGTAGAGAGTGAGTAGTAGAGAGTGAGTATTAGAGAGTGAGTAGTAGAGAGTGAGTAATAGAGAGTAGTGGAGTAGTAGAGAGTGAGTAGTAGAGAGTGAGTAGTAGATTGTAGTAGAGAGTGAGTAGCAGAGAGAGAGTACTAGAGAGTAGTAGAGAGTGAGTAGTAGAAAGTAGTGGAGTAGTAGAGAGTGAGTAGTAGAGAATAGTAGAGAGTGAGTAGTAGAGTGAGTACTAGAGAGTAGTAGAGAGTGAGTAGTAGAGAGTAGTAGAGAGAGTAGTAGAGAATGAGAAGTAGAGAGAGTAAGAGAGAGTAGTAGAGTAGTAGAGAATGAGTAGTAGAGTGAGTAGTAGAGAGTAGTTGAGAGCGAGTAGTAGAGAGTGAGTAGTGGAGAGTGAGGAGTAGAGAGTAGTAGAGAGTGAGTAGTAGAGAGTGAGTAGTAGAGAGTAGAAGAGAGTGAGTAGTAGAGAGAGAGTAGTAGAGAGTGAGTAGTAAAGAGTAGTAGAATGAGTAGTAGAGAGTGAGTAGATGAGAGTGAGTAGTAGAGTAGTAGAGAGTGAGTGGTAGAGAGTAGTAGAGTGAGCAGTAGATAATAGTAGAGAGTGAGTAGTAGAGAGAGTAGTAGAGAGTAGTAGAGTAGTAGAGAGTGAGTAGTAGAGAGGGAGTAGTAATGGGAGTAGTAGAGAGTAGTAGAGTAATAGAGAGTGAGTAGTAGAGAGTGAGTGGTAGAGAGTAGTAGAGAGTGAGTAGCAGAGAGTGAGTAGTAGAGAGTGAGTAGTAGACAGTGAGTACTAGAGAGTAGTAGAGAGTGAGTAGCAGAGAGTAGAAGAGAATGAGTAGTAGAGAGTGAGTAGCAGAGAGTGAATAGTAGAGAGTGAGTATTAGAGAGTGAGCAGCGGAGAGTAGTAGAGAATGAGTAGTAGAGAGTGAGTAGCAGAGAGAGAGTAGTAGAGAGTAGTAGAGACTGAGAAGTAGAGAGATTAAGAGAGAGTAGTAGAATAGTAGAGAGTGAGTAGTAGAGTGAGTAGTAAAGAGTGAGTAGTAGAGAGAGAGTAGTAGAGAGTGAGTAGTAGAGAGTAGTCGAGAGTGAGTAGTAGAGAGTAGTAGAGAATGAGTAGTAGAGAGTGAGTAGCAGAGAGAGAGTAGTAGAGAGTAGTAGAGACTGAGAAGTAGAGAGAGTAAGAGAGAGTAGTAGAATAGTAGAGAGTGAGTAGTAGAGTGAGTAGTAGAGAGTAGTTGAGAGCGAGTAGTAGAGAGTTAGTAGTGGAGAGTGAGTAGTAGAGAGTAGTAGAGAGTGAGTAGTTGAGAGAGAGTAGTAGAGAGTGAGTAGTAGAGAGTAGTAGAATGAGTAGTATCGAGTGAGTAGTAGAGAGTGAGTAGTAGAGAGTGAGTAGTAGAGTAGTAGAGAGTGAGTGGTGGAGAGTAGTAGAGTGAGTAGTAGATAATAGTAGAGAGTGAGTAGTAGAGAGAGTAGTAGAGAGTAGTAGAGAGTGAGTAGTAGAGAGTGAGTAGTAGAGAGTGAGTAGTAATGGGAGTAGTAGAGAGTAGTAGAGTAGTAGAGAGTGAGTAGTAGAGAGTGAGTAGTAGAGAGTAGTAGAGAGCGAGTAGCAGAGAGTGGGTAGTGGAGAGTGAGTAGTAGAAAGTAGTAGAGAGTGAGTAGTAGAGAGTGAGTAGTAGAGAGTGAGTTGTAGAGAGTGAATAGTAAAGAGAGAGTAGTAGAGAGTGAGTAGTAGAGAGTAGTCGAGTGAATATTAGAGAGTAGTAGAGAGTGAGTAGTAGAGAGTGAATAGTAGAGAGTAGTAGAGAGTAGTAGAGAGAGAGTAGTAGAGAGTAGTAGAGAGTGAGTAGAGAGTAGTAGAGAGAGTAGAGGATGAGTAATAGAGAGTAGAGAATAGGGAGTGAGCAGTAGAGAGTAGTAGAGAGTAGTAGAGAATAGTAGAGAGAGTAGCAGAGAGTGAGTAGTAGAGTGAGTAGTAGAGAATGAGTAGTAGAGAGTAGTAGAGAGTGGGTAATAGAGAGTGAGTAGTAGAGATTAGTAGAGAGTGAGTAGTAGAGTGAATAGTAGAGAGTAGTAGAGAGTGAGTAGCAGAGATAGAGTAGTAGAGAGTAGTACAGAGTGAGTAGTAGAGTGAGTTGTAGAGTGGGTAGTAGAGAGAGAGTAGTAGAGAATAGTAGAGAGTGAGTAGTAGAGTGAGTACTAGAGAGTAGTGGAGAGTGAGTAGTAGAGAGTAGTAGAGAGTGAGTAGTAGAGAGAGTAGTAGAGAATGAGAAGTAGAGAGAGTAAGAGAGAGTAGTAGAGTAGTAGCGAGTGAGTAGTAGAGTGAGTAGTAGAGAGTAGTTGAGAGCGAGTAGTAGAGAGTGAGTAGTGGAGAGTGAGCAGTAGAGAGTAGTAGAGAGTGAGTAGTAGAGAGTGAGTAGTAGAGAGTAGAAGAGAGTGAGTAGTAGAGAGAGAGTAGTAGAGAGTGAGTAGTAAAGAGTAGTAGAATGAGTAGTATCGAGTGAGTAGTAGAGATTGAGTAGTAGAGAGCGAGTAGTAGAGTAGTAGAGAGTGAGTGGTAGAGAGTAGTAGAGTGAGTAGTAGATAGTAGTAGAGAGTGACTAGTAGTGTGAGTTGTAGAGTAGTGGAGAGTAGAAGAGAGAGAATAGTAGAGAGTGAGTAGTAGAGAGTAGTAGAGAGTGAGTAGCAGAGACAGAGTAGTAGAGAGTGAGTAGTAGAGAGTAGTAGAGAATGAGTAGTAGAGAGTGAGTAGCAGAGAGAGAGTAGTCGAGAATAGTAGAGAGTGAGTAGTAGAGTGAGTAGTAGAGTAAGTAGTAGAGAGAGTAGAGAGAGAGAGTAGTAGAGGGTGAGTCGTAGAGAGTAGTAGAGAGTGAGTAGTAGAGTGAGTAGTAGAGTGAGTAGTAGAACGTAGTAGAGAGAAGTAGAGAGAGAGTAGTAGAGAGTGAGTAGTAGAGAGTAGTAGAGATTGAGCAATAGAGAGTAGTAGAGAGTGAGTAGTAGAGAGTGAGTAGTAGAGAGTGAGTAGTAGAGAGTGAGTAGTAGAGAGTGAGTAATAGAGAGTAGTGGAGTAGTAGAGAGTGAGTAGTAGAGAGTAGTAGAGAGTGAGTAGTAGAGAGTAGTAGAGAGTGAGTAGCAGAGAGAGAGTATTAGAGAGTAGTAGAGAGTGAGTAGTAGAAAGTAGTGGAGTAGTAGAGAGTAAGTAGTAGAGAATAGTAGAGAGTAAGTAGTAGAGTGAGTACTAGAGAGTAGTAGAGAGTGAGTAGTAGAGAGTAGTAGAGAGTGAGTAGTAGAGAGAGTAGTAGAGAGAGTAAGAGAGAGTAGTAGAGTAGTAGAGAGTGAGTAGTAGAGTGAGTAGTAGAGAGTAGTTGAGAGCGAGTAGTAGAGAGTGAGTAGTAGAGAGTAGTTGAGAGCGAGTAGTAGAGAGTTAGTAGTAGAGAGTGAGTAGTAGAGAGTAGAAGAGAGTCAGTAGTAGAGAGAGAGTAGTAGAGAGTGAGTAGTAAAGAGTAGTAGAATGAGTAGTATCGAGTGAGTAGTAGAGATTGAGTAGTAAAGAGTGAGTAGTAGAGTAGTAGAGAGTGAGTGGTAGAGAGTAGTAGAGTGAGTAGTAGATAATAGTAGAGAGCGAGTAGTAGAGATTAGTAGAGAGTAGTAGAGTAGTAGAGAGTGAGTAGTAGAGAGTGAGTAGTACAGGGAGTAGTGGAGAGTAGTAGAGAGTGAGTAGTAGAGAGTGAGTAGTAGATAGTAGTAGAGAGCGAGTAGCAGAGAGTGAGTAGTGGAGAGTGAGTAGTAGAGAGTAGTAGAGAGCGAGTAGTAGAGAGTGAGTAGTAGAGAGTGAGTTGTAGAGAGTGAATAGTAAAGAGAGAGTAGTAGAGAGTGAGTAACAGAGAGTAGTAGAGTGAGTAGAAGAGATTGAGAATTAGAGAGAGAGTACTAGAGTGTAGTAGAGAGTGAGTAGTAGAGAGTAGTAGAGAGTGAGTAGCAGAGAGAGAGAGTATTAGAGAGTAGTAGAGAGTGAGTAGTAGAGAGTAGTGGAGTAGTATAGAGTGATTAGTAGAGAGTAGTAGAGAGTGAGTAGTAGAGTGAGTACTAGAGAGTAGTAGAGAGTGAGTAGTAGAGAGTAGTAGAGAGTGAGTAGTAGAGTGAGTTGTAGAGTAGTGGAGAGTAGAAGAGAGAGAGTAGTAGAGAGTGAGTAGTAGAGAGTGAGTAGCAGAGAGTAAGTAGTAAAGAGTGAGTAGTAGAGAGAGAGTAGTAGAGAGTGAGTAGTAGAGAGTAGCAGAGAGTGAGTAGCTGAGACAGAGTAGTAGAGAGTGAGTAGTAGAGAGTAGTACAGAATGAGTAGTAGAGAGTGAGTAGCAGAGAGAGTAGTAGAGAATAGTAGAGAGTGAGTAGTAGAGTGAGAAGTAGAGTGAGTAGTAGAGAGAGTAGAGAGAGAGAGTAGTAGAGGGTGAGTAGTAGAGAGTAGTAGAGAGTGAGTAGTAGAACGTAGTAGAGAGTAGTAGAGAGTGAGTAGTAGAGTGAGTAGTAGAACATAGTAGAGAGTAGTAGAGAGTGAGTAGTAGAGAGTAGTAGAGATTGAGCAATAGAGAGTAGTAGAGAGTGAGTAGTAGAGAGTGAGTAGTAGAGAGTGAGTATTAGAGAGTGAGTAGTAGAAAGTGAGTAATAGAGAGTAGTGGAGTAGTAGAGAGTGAGTAGTAGAGAGTAGTAGAGAGTGAGTCGTAGAGAGTAGTAGAGAGTGAGTAGTAGAGTAAGTAGTATAGAGTAGTAGAGAGCGAGTAGTAGAGAGTGAGTAGTAGAGAGTAGTAGAGAGTGAGTAGCAGAGAGTGAGTAGTAGAGAGTAGTATAGAGTGCGTAGTAGAGAGAGTAGTAGATAGTAGTAGAGAGTGACTAGTAGAGTGAGTTGTAGAGTACTGGAGAGTAGAAGAGAGAGAGTAGTAGAGAGTGAGTAGTAGAGAGTAGTAGAGAGTGAGTAGTAGAGAGTGAGTAGTAAAGAGTGAGTAGTAGAGAGAGAGTAGTAGAGAGTGAGTAGTAGAGAGTAAGTAGTAGAGAGTAGTAGAGAATGAGTAGTAGAGAGTGAGTAGTAGAGAGTAGTAGAGAATGAGTAGTAGAGAGTGAGTAGCAGAGGGAGAGTAGTAGAGAATAGTAGAGAGTGAGTAGTAGAGTGAGTAGTAGAGTGAGTAGTAGAGAGAGTAGTAGAGAGAGTAGAGAGAGAGTAGTAGAGGGTGAGAAATAGAGCATAGTAGAGAGTGAGTAGTAGAGTGAGTAGTAGAACATAGTAGAGTAGTAGAGAGAGGGTAGTCAAGAGTGAGTAGTAGAGAGTAGTAGAGAGTAGTAGAGAGTGAGTAGCAGAGAGAGAATATTAGAGAGTAGTAGAGAGCGAGTAGTGGAGTAGTAGAGTGAGTAGTAGAGAGTGAGTAGTAGAGTGTGTACTAGAGAGTAGTAGAGAGTGAGTAGTAGAGAATAGTAGAGAGTGAGTAGTAGAGAGAGTAGTAGAGACTGAGAAGTAGAGAGAGTAAGAGAGAGTAGTAGAATAGTAGAGAGTGTGTAGTAGAGTGAGTAGTAGAGAGTAGTTGAGAGTGAGTAGTAGAGAGTTAATAGTGGAGAGTGACTAGTAGAGAGTAGAAGAGAGTGAGTAGTAGAGAGAGAGTAGTAGAGAGTGAGTAGTAGAGAGTAATAGAATGAGTAGTATCGAGTGAGTAGTAGAGTAGTAGAGAGTGAGTTGTAGAGAGTAATAGAGTGAGTAGTAGATAATAGTAGAGAGTGAGTAGTAGAGAGAGTAGTAGAGAGTAGTAGAGTAGTAGAGAGTGAGTAGTAGAGAGTGAGTAGTAATGGGAGTAGTAGAGAGTAGTAGAGTAATAGAGAGTGAGTAGTAGAGAGTGAGTGGTAGAGAGTAGTAGAGAGTGAGTAGCAGAGAGTGAGTAGTAGGGAGTGAGTAGTAGAGAGTGAGTAGTAGAGAGTAGTAGAGAGTGAGTAGCAGAGAGTAGTAGAGAATGAGTAGTAGAGAGTGAGTAGCAGAGAGAGAGTAGTAGAGAGTAGTAGTGACTGAGAAGTAGAGAGATTAAGAGAGAGTTAGTAGAATAGTAGAGAGTGAGTAGTAGAGTGAGTAGTAAAGAGTGAGTAGTAGAGAGAGAGTAGTAGAGAGTAGTAGAGAATGAGTAGTTAGAGAGTGAGTAGCAGAGAGAGAGTAGTAGAGAGTAGTAGAGACTGAGAAGTAGAGAGAGTAAGAGAGAGTAGTAGAATAGTAGAGAGTGAGTAGTAGAGTGAGTAGTAGAGAATGAGTAGTAGAGAGTAGTAGAGAGTGGGTAATAGAGAGTGAGTAGTAGAGATTAGTAGAGAGTGAGTAGTAGAGTGAATAGTAGAGAGTAGTAGAGAGTGAGTAGCAGAGATAGAGTAGTAGAGAGTAGTACAGAGTGAGTAGTAGAGTGAGTTGTAGAGTGGGTAGTAGAGAGAGAGTAGTAGAGAATAGTAGAGAGTGAGTAGTAGAGTGAGTACTAGAGAGTAGTGGAGAGTGAGTAGTAGAGAGTAGTAGAGAGTGAGTAGTAGAGAGAGTAGTAGAGAATGAGAAGTAGAGAGAGTAAGAGAGAGTAGTAGAGTAGTAGCGAGTGAGTAGTAGAGTGAGTAGTAGAGAGTAGTTGAGAGCGAGTAGTAGAGAGTGAGTAGTGGAGAGTGAGCAGTAGAGAGTAGTAGAGAGTGAGTAGTAGAGAGTGAGTAGTAGAGAGTAGAAGAGAGTGAGTAGTAGAGAGAGAGTAGTAGAGAGTGAGTAGTAAAGAGTAGTAGAATGAGTAGTATCGAGTGAGTAGTAGAGATTGAGTAGTAGAGAGCGAGTAGTAGAGTAGTAGAGAGTGAGTGGTAGAGAGTAGTAGAGTGAGTAGTAGATAGTAGTAGAGAGTGACTAGTAGTGTGGGTTGTAGAGTAGTGGAGAGTAGAAGAGAGAGAATAGTAGAGAGTGAGTAGTAGAGAGTAGTAGAGAGTGAGTAGCAGAGACAGAGTAGTAGAGAGTGAGTAGTAGAGAGTAGTAGAGAATGAGTAGTAGAGAGTGAGAAGCAGAGAGAGAGTAGTCGAGAATAGTAGAGAGTGAGTAGTAGAGTGAGTAGTAGAGTAAGTAGTAGAGAGAGTAGAGAGAGAGAGTAGTAGAGGGTGAGTAGTAGAGAGTAGTAGAGAGTGAGTAGTAGAGTGAGTAGTAGAGTGAGTAGTAGAACGTAGTAGAGAGAAGTAGAGAGAGAGTAGTAGAGAGTGAGTAGTAGAGAGTAGTAGAGATTGCGCAATAGAGAGTAGAAGAGAGTGAGTAGTAGAGAGTGAGTAGTAGAGAGTGAGTATTAGAGAGTGAGTAGTAGAGAGTGAGTAATAGAGAGTAGTGGAGTAGTAGAGAGTGAGTAGTAGAGAGTAGTAGAGAGTGAGTAGTAGAGAGTAGTAGAGAGTGAGTAGCAGAGAGAGAGTATTAGAGAGTAGTAGAGAGTGAGTAGTAGAAAGTAGTGGAGTAGTAGAGAGTGAGTAGTAGAGAATAGTAGAGAGTAAGTAGTAGAGTGAGTACTAGAGAGTAGTAGAGAGTGAGTAGTAGAGAGTAGTAGAGAGTGAGTAGTAGAGAGAGTAGTAGAGAGAGTAAGAGAGAGTAGTAGAGTAGTAGAGAGTGAGTAGTAGAGTGAGTAGTAGAGAGTAGTTGAGAGCGAGTAGTAGAGAGTGAGTAGTGGAGAGTGAGGAGTAGAGAGTAGTAGAGAGTTAGTAGTAGAGAGTGAGTAGTAGAGAGTAGAAGAGAGTGAGTAGTAGAGAGAGAGTAGTAGAGAGTGAGTAGTAAAGAGTAGTAGAATGAGTAGTATCGAGTGAGTAGTAGAGATTGAGTAGTAAAGAGCGAGTAGTAGAGTAGTAGAGAGTGAGTGGTAGAGAGTAGTAGAGTGAGTAGTAGATAATAGTAGAGAGCGAGTAGTAGAGATTAGTAGAGAGTAGTAGAGTAGTAGAGAGTGAGTAGTAGAGAGTGAGTAGTACAGGGAGTAGTGGAGAGTAGTAGAGAGTGAGTAGTAGAGAGTGAGTAGTAGATAGTAGTAGAGAGCGAGTAGCAGAGAGTGAGTAGTGGAGAGTGAGTAGTAGAGAGTAGTAGAGAGCGAGTAGTAGAGAGTGAGTAGTAGAGAGTGAGTTGTAGAGAGTGAATAGTAAAGAGAGAGTAGTGGAGAGTGAGTAATAGAGAGTAGTAGAGTGAGTAGAAGAGATTGAGAATTAGAGAGAGAGTACTAGAGTGTAGTAGAGAGTGAGTAGTAGAGAGTAGTAGAGAGTGAGTAGCAGAGAGAGAGTATTAGAGAGTAGTAGAGAGTGAGTAGTAGAGAGTAGTGGAGTAGTAGAGAGTGATTAGTAGAGAGTAGTAGAGAGTGAGTAGTAGAGTGAGTACTAGAGAGTAGTAGAGAGTGAGTAGTAGAGAGTAGTAGAGAGTGAGTAGTAGAGTGAGTTGTAGAGTAGTGGAGAGTAGAAGAGAGAGAGTAGTAGAGAGTGAGTAGTAGAGAGTGAGTAGCAGAGAGTAAGTAGTAAAGAGTGAGTAGTAGAGAGAGAGTAGTAGAGAGTGAGTAGTAGAGAGTAGCAGAGAGTGAGTAGCTGAGACAGAGTAGTAGAGAGTGAGTAGTAGAGAGTAGTACAGAATGAGTAGTAGAGAGTGACTAGCAGAGAGAGTAGTAGAGAATAGTAGAGAGTGAGTAGTAGAGTGAGAAGTAGAGTGAGTAGTAGAGAGAGTAGAGAGAGAGAGTAGTAGAGGGTGAGTAGTAGAGAGTAGTAGAGAGTGAGTAGTAGAACGTAGTAGAGAGTAGTAGAGAGTGAGTAGTAGAGTGAGTAGTGGAACATAGTAGAGAGTAGTAGAGAGTGAGTAGTAGAGAGTAGTAGAGATTGAGCAATAGAGAGTAGTAGAGAGTGAGTAGTAGAGAGTGAGTAGTAGAGAGTGAGTATTAGAGAGTGAGTAGTAGAAAGTGAGTAATAGAGAGTAGTGGAGTAGTAGAGAGTGAGTAGTAGAGAGAGAGTATTAGAGAGTAGTAGAGAGTGAGTAGTAGAGAGTAGTGGAGTAGTAGAGAGTGATTAGTAGAGAGTAGTAGAGAGTGAGTAGTAGAGTGAGTACTAGAGAGTAGTAGAGAGTGAGTAGTAGAGAGTAGTAGAGAGTGAGTAGTAGAGTGAGTTGTAGAGTAGTGGAGAGTAGAAGAGAGAGAGTAGTAGAGAGTGAGTAGTAGAGAGTGAGTAGCAGAGAGTAAGTAGTAAAGAGTGAGTAGTAGAGAGAGAGTAGTAGAGAGTGAGTAGTAGAGAGTAGCAGAGAGTGAGTAGCTGAGACAGAGTAGTAGAGAGTGAGTAGTAGAGAGTAGTACAGAATGAGTAGTAGAGAGTGAGTAGCAGAGAGAGTAGTAGAGAATAGTAGAGAGTGAGTAGTAGAGTGAGAAGTAGAGTGAGTAGTAGAGAGAGTAGAGAGAGAGAGTAGTAGAGGGTGAGTAGTAGAGAGTAGTAGAGAGTGAGTAGTAGAACGTAGTAGAGAGTAGTAGAGAGTGAGTAGTAGAGTGAGTAGTAGAACATAGTAGAGAGTAGTAGAGAGTGAGTAGTAGAGAGTAGTAGAGATTGAGCAATAGAGAGTAGTAGAGAGTGAGTAGTAGAGAGTGAGTAGTAGAGAGTGAGTATTAGAGAGTGAGTAGTAGAAAGTGAGTAATAGAGAGTAGTGGAGTAGTAGAGAGTGAGTAGTAGAGAGTAGTAGAGAGTGAGTCGTAGAGAGTAGTAGAGAGTGAGTAGTAGAGTAAGTAGTATAGAGTAGTAGAGAGCGAGTAGTAGAGAGTGAGTAGTAGAGAGTAGTAGAGAGTGAGTAGCAGAGAGTGAGTAGTAGAGAGTAGTATAGAGTGCGTAGTAGAGAGAGTAGTAGATAGTAGTAGAGAGTGACTAGTAGAGTGAGTTGTAGAGTACTGGAGAGTAGAAGAGAGAGAGTAGTAGAGAGTGAGTAGTAGAGAGTAGTAGAGAGTGAGTAGTAGAGAGTGAGTAGTAAAGAGTGAGTAGTAGAGAGAGAGTAGTAGAGAGTGAGTAGTAGAGAGTAAGTAGTAGAGAGTAGTAGAGAATGAGTAGTAGAGAGTGAGTAGTAGAGAGTAGTAGAGAATGAGTAGTAGAGAGTGAGTAGCAGAGAGAGAGTAGTAGAGAATAGTAGAGAGTGAGTAGTAGAGTGAGTAGTAGAGTGAGTAGTAGAGAGAGTAGTAGAGAGAGTAGAGAGAGAGTAGTAGAGGGTGAGAAGTAGAGCATAGTAGAGAGTGAGTAGTAGAGTGAGTAGTAGAACGTAGTAGAGTAGTAGAGAGAGGGTAGTCAAGAGTGAGTAGTAGAGAGTAGTAGAGAGTAGTAGAGAGTGAGTAGCAGAGAGAGAATATTAGAGAGTAGTAGAGAGCGAGTAGTGGAGTAGTAGAGTGAGTAGTAGAGAGTGAGTAGTAGAGTGTGTACTAGAGAGTAGTAGAGAGTGAGTAGTAGAGAATAGTAGAGAGTGAGTAGTAGAGAGAGTAGTAGAGACTGAGAAGTAGAGAGAGTAAGAGAGAGTAGTAGAATAGTAGAGAGTGTGTAGTAGAGTGAGTAGTAGAGAGTAGTTGAGAGTGAGTAGTAGAGAGTTAATAGTGGAGAGTGACTAGTAGAGAGTAGAAGAGAGTGAGTAGTAGAGAGAGAGTAGTAGAGAGTGAGTAGTAGAGAGTAATAGAATCAGTAGTATCGAGTGAGTAGTAGAGAGTGAGTAGTAGAGTAGTAGAGAGTGAGTGGTAGAGAGTAGTAGAGTGAGTAGTAGATAATAGTAGAGAGTGAGTAGTAGAGAGAGTAGTAGAGAGTAGTAGAGTAGTAGAGAGTGAGTAGTAGAGAGTGAGTAGTAATGGGAGTAGTAGAGAGTAGTAGAGTAATAGAGAGTGAGTAGTAGAGAGTGAGTGGTAGAGAGTAGTAGAGAGTGAGTAGCAGAGAGTGAGTAGTAGAGAGTGAGTAGTAGAGAGTGAGTAGTAGAGAGTAGTAGAGAGTGAGTAGCAGAGAGTAGTAGAGAATGAGTAGTAGAGAGTGAGTAGCAGAGAGAGAGTAGTAGAGAATAGTAGAGACTGAGAAGTAGAGAGATTAAGAGAGAGTAGTAGAATAGTAGAGAGTGAGTAGTAGAGTGAGTAGTAAAGAGTGAGTAGTAGAGAGAGAGTAGTAGAGAGTAGTAGAGAATGAGTAGTAGAGAGTGAGTAGCAGAGAGAGAGTAGTAGAGAGTAGTAGAGACTGAGAAGTAGAGAGAGAAAGAGAGAGTAGTAGAATAGTAGAGAGTGAGTAGTAGAGTGAGTAGTAGAGAGTAGTTGAGAGCGAGTAGTAGAGAGTTAATAGTGGAGAGTGAGTAGTAGAGAGTAGTAGAGAGTGAGTAGTAGAGAGAGAGTAGTAGAGAGCGAGTAGTAGAGAGTAGTAGAATGAGTAGTATCAAGTGAGTAGTAGAGAGTGAGTAGTAGAGAGTGAGTAGTAGAGTAGTAGAGAGTGAGTGGTAGAGAGTAGTAGAGTGAGTAGTAGATAATAGTAGAGAGTGAGTAGTAGAGAGAGTAGTAAAGAGTAGTAGAGAGTGAGTAGTAAAGAGTGAGTAGTAATGGGAGTAGTAGAGAGTAGTAGAGTAGTAGAGAGTGAGTAGTAGAGAGTGAGTAGTAGAGAGTAGTAGAGAGGGAGTAGCAGAGAGTGAGTAGTGGAGAGTAAGTAGTAGAAAGTAGTAGAGAGCGAGTAGTAGAGAGTGAGTAGTAGAGAGTGAGTTGTAGAGAGTGAATAGTAAAGAGAGAGTAGTAGAGAGTGAGTAGTAGAGAGTAGTCGAGTGAATATTAGAGAGTAGTAGAGAGTGAGTAGTAGAGAGTGAATAGTAGAGAGTAGTAGAGAGTAGTAGAGAGAGAGTAGTAGAGAGTGAGTAGAGAGTAGTAGAGAGAGTAGAGAATGAGTAATAGAGAGTAGAGAGTAGGGAGTGAGCAGTAGAGAGTAGTAGAGAGTAGTAGAGAGAGTAGCAGAGAGTGAGTAGTAGAGAGTAGTAGAGTGAGTAGTAGAGAGTGAGTAGTAGAGAGTAGTAGATAATTAATAGTAGAGAGTAGTAGAGAGTGGGTAATAGAGAGTGAGTAGTAGAGAGTACTAGAGAGTGAGTAGTAGAGTGAGTAGTAGAGAGTGATTAGTAGAGTGAGTTGTAGAGTGGGTAGTAGAGAGAGAGTAGTAGAGAATAGTAGAGAGTGAGTAGTAGAGTGAGTACTAGAGAGTAGTGGAGAGTGAGTAGTAGAGAGTAGTAGAGAGTGAGTAGTAGAGAGAGTAGTAGAGAATGAGAAGTAGAGAGAGTAAGAGAGAGTAGTAGAGTAGTAGAGAGTGAGTAGTAGAGTGAGTAGTAGAGAGTAGTTGAGAGCGAGTAGTAGAGAGTGAGTAGTGGAGAGTGAGCAGTAGAGAGTAGTAGAGAGTGAGTAGTAGAGAGTGAGTAGTAGAGAGTAGAAGAGAGTGAGTAGTAGAGAGAGAGTAGTAGAGAGTGAGTAGTAAAGTGTAGTAGAATGAGTAGTATCGAGTGAGTAGTAGAGATTGAGTAGTAGAGAACGAGTAGTAGAGTAGTAGAGAGTGAGTGGTAGAGAGTAGTAGAGTCAGTAGTAGATAGTAGTAGAGAGTGACTAGTAGTGTGAGTTGTAGAGTAGTGGAGAGTAGAAGAGAGAGAGTAGTAGAGAGTGAGTAGTAGAGAGTAGTAGAGAGTGAGTAGCAGAGACAGAGTAGTAGAGAGTGAGTAGTAGAGAATGAGTAGTAGAGAGAGAGTAGTAGAGAGTGAGTAGTAGAGAGTAGTAGAGAGTGAGTAGTAGAGACAGAGTAGTAGAGAGTGAGTAATAGAGAGTAGTAGAGAATGAGTAGTAGAGAGTGAGTAACAGAGAGAGAGTAGTCGAGAATAGTAGAGAGTGAGTAGTAGAGTGAGTAGTAGAGTGAGTAGTAGAGAGAGTAGAGAGAGAGTAGTAGAGGGTGAGTAGTAGAGAGTAGTAGAGAGTGAGTAGTAGAGTGAGTAGTAGAGTGAGTAGTAGAACATAGTAGAGAGAAGTAGAGAGAGAGTAGTAGAGAGTGAGTAGTAGAGAGTAGTAGAGATTGAGCAATAGAGAGTAGTAGAGAGTGAGTAGTAGAGAGTGAGTAGTAGAGAGTGAGTATTGGAGAGTGAGTAGTAGAGAGTGAGTAATAGAGAGTAGTGGAGTAGTAGAGAGTGAGTAGTAGAGAGTAGTAGAGAGTGAGTAGTAGATTGTAGTAGAGAGTGAGTAGCAGAGAGAGAGTATTAGAGAGTAGTAGAGAGTGAGTAGTAGAAAGTAGTGGAGTAGTAGAGAGTGAGTAGTAGAGAATAGTAGAGAGTGAGTAGTAGAGTGAGTACTAGAGAGTAGTAGAGAGTGAGTAGTAGAGAGTAGTAGAGAGAGTAGTAGAGAATGACAAGTAGAGAGAGTAAGAGAGAGTAGTAGAGTAGTAGAGAATGAGTAGTAGAGTGAGTAGTAGAGAGTAGTTGAGAGTGAGTAGTAGAGAGTGAGTAGTGGAGAGTGAGGAGTAGAGAGTAGTAGAGAGTGAGTAGTAGAGAGTGAGTAGTAGAGAGTAGAAGAGAGTGAGTAGTAGAGAGAGAGTAGTAGAGAGTGAGTAGTAAAGAGTAGTAGAATGAGTAGTATCGAGTGAGTAGTAGAGATTGAGTAGTAAAGAGCGAGTAGTAGAGTAGTAGAGAGTGAGTGGTAGAGAGTAGTAGAGTGAGTAGTAGATAATAGTAGAGAGCGAGTAGTAGAGATTAGTAGAGAGTAGGAGAGTAGTAGAGAGTGAGTAGTAGAGAGTGAGTAGTACAGGGAGTAGTAGAGAGTAGTAGAGAGTGAGTAGTAGAGAGTGAGTAGTAGATAGTAGTAGAAAGCGAGTAGCAGAGAGTGAGTAGTGGAGAGTGAGTAGTAGAGAGTAGTAGAGAGCGAGTAGTAGAGAGTGAGTAGTAGAGAGTGAGTTGTAGAGAGTGAATAGTAAAGAGAGAGTAGTAGAGAGTGAGTAATAGAGAGTAGTAGAGTGAGTAGAAGAGATTGAGAATTAGAGAGAGAGTAGTAGAGTGTAGTAGAGAGTGAGTAGTAGAGAGTAGTAGAGAGTGAGTAGCAGAGAGAGAGTATTAGAGAGTAGTAGAGAGTGAGTAGTAGAGAGTGAGTATTAGAGAGTAGAAGAGAGTGAGTAGTAGAGAGTGAGTAGTAGAGAGTGAGTTGTAGAGAGTGAATAGTAAAGAGAGAGTAGTAGAGAGTGAGTAATATAGAGTAGTAGAGTGAGTAGAAGAGATTGAGAATTAGAGAGAGAGGAGTAGAGTGTAGTAGAGTGAGTAGTAGAGAGTAGTAGAGAGTGAGTAGCAGAGAGAGGGTATTAGAGAGTAGTAGAGAGTGAGTAGTAGAGAGTAGTGGAGTAGAAGATAGTGAGTAGTAGAGAGAGAGTAGAAGAGAGTGAGTAGTAGAGAGTAGTAGAATGAGTAGTATCGAGTGAGTTGTAGAGATTGAGTAGTAGAGAGCGGTAGTAGAGTAGTAGAGAGTGAGTGGTAGAGAGTAGTAGAGTGAGTAGTAGATAATAGTAGAGAGTGAGTAGTAGAGAGAGTAGTAGAGAGTAGTAGAGTAGTAGAGAGTGAGTAGTAGAGAGTGAGTAGTAGAGAGTAGTAGATTAGTAGAGAGTGAGTAGGTGATAGTAGTAGAGAGCGAGTAGTAGAGAGTGAATAGTAGAGAGTGAGTTGTAGAGAGTGAATAGTAAAGAGAGAGTAGTAGAGAGTGAGTAATAGAGAGTAGTAGAGTGAGTAAAAGAGATTGAGAATTAGAGAGAGATTAGTAGAGTGTAGTAGAGAGTGAGTAGTAGAGTAGTAGTAGAGAGTGAGTAGTAAAGAGTGAGTAGTAGAGAGAGAGTAGTAGAGAGTGAGTAGTAGAGAGTAAGTAGTAGAGAGTAGTAGAGAATGAGTAGTAGAGAGTGAGTAGCAGAGAGAGAGTAGTAGAGAATAGTAGAGAGTGAGTAGTAGAGTGAGTAGTAGAGTGATTAGTAGAGAGAGTAGTAGAGAGAGTAGAGAGAGAGTAGTAGAGGGTGAGTAGTAGAGCGTAGTAGAGTAGTAGAGAGAGAGTAGTCAAGAGTGAGTAGTAGAGAGTAGTAGAGAGTAGTAGAGAGTGAGTAGCAGAGAGAGAATATTAGAGAGTAGTAGAGAGCGAGTAGTGGAGTAGTAGAGTGAGTAGTAGAGAGTGAGTAGTAGAGTGAGTACTAGAGAGTAGTAGAGAGTGAGTAGTAGAGAATAGTAGAGAGTGAGTAGTAGAGAGAGTAGTAGAGAGTAGTAGATTAGTAGAGAGTGAGTAGTAGAGAGTGAGTAGGTGATAGTAGTAGAAAGCGAGTAGTAGAGAGTGAGTAGTAGAGAGTGAGTTGTAGAGAGTGAATAGTAAAGAGAGAGTAGTAGAGAGTGAGTAATAGAGAGTAGTAGAGTGAGTAAAAGAGATTGAGACTTAGAGAGAGATTAGTAGAGTGTAGTAGAGAGTGAGTAGTAGAGTAGTAGAGAGTGAGTGGTAGAGAGTAGTAGAGAGTGGTCGAGTGAGTATTAGAGAGTAGTAGAGAGTGAGTAGTAGAGAGTGAATAGTAGAGAGTAGTAGAGAGTAGTAGAGATAGAGTAGTAGAGAGTAGTAGAGAGTGAGTAGAGAGTAGTAGAGAGAGTAGAGGATGAGTAATAGAGAGTAGAGAGTAGAGAGTGAGCAGTAGAGAGTAGCACAGAGAAGTAGAGAGTAGTAGAGAGAGTAGCAGTGAGTGAGTAGTAGAGAGTAGTAGAGTGAGTAGTAGAGAATGAGTAGTAGAGAGTAGTAGAGAGTGGGTAATAGAGGGTGAGTAGTAGAGAGTAGTAGAGAGTGAGTAGTAGAGTGAGTAGTAGAGAGTAGTAGAGAGTGAGTAGTAGAGAGTAGTAGAGAGTGAGTAGCAGAGAGAGAGTAGTAGAGAGTAGTACAGAGTGAGTAGTAGAGTGAGTAGTAGAGTGGGTAGTAGAGAGAGAGTAGTAGATAGTAGTAGAGAGTGACTAGTAGAGTGAGTTGTAGAGTAGTGGAGAGTAGAAGAGCGAGAATAGTAGAGAGTGAGTAGTAGAGAGTGAGTAGCAGAGAGTAAGTAGTAAAGAGTGAGTAGTAGAGAGAGAGTAGTAGAGAGTGAGTAGTAGAGAGTACAAGAGAGTGAGTAGCAGAGACAGAGTAGTAGAGAGTGAGTAGTAGAGAGTAGAACAGAATGAGTAGTAGAGAGTGAGTAGCAGAGAGAGAGTAGTAGAGAATAGTAGAGACTGAGAAGTAGAGAGATTAAGAGAGAGTAGTAGAATAGTAGAGAGTGAGTAGTAGAGTGAGTAGTAAAGAGTGAGTAGTAGAGAGAGAGTAGTAGAGAGTAGTAGAGAATGAGTAGTAGAGAGTGAGTAGCAGAGAGAGAGTAGTAGAGAGTAGTAGAGACTGAGAAGTAGAGAGAGAAAGAGAGAGTAGTAGAATAGTAGAGAGTGAGTAGTAGAGTGAGTAGTAGAGAGTAGTTGAGAGCGAGTAGTAGAGAGTTAATAGTGAAGAGTGAGTAGTAGAGAGTAGTAGAGAGTGAGTAGTAGAGAGAGAGTAGTAGAGAGTGAGTAGTAGAGAGTAGTAGAATGAGTAGTATCAAGTGAGTAGTAGAGAGTGAGTAGTAGAGAGTGAGTAGTAGAGTAGTAGAGAGTGAGTGGTAGAGAGTAGTAGAGTGAGTAGTAGATAATAGTAGAGAGTGAGTAGTAGAGAGAGTAGTAAAGAGTAGTAGAGAGTGAGTAGTAAAGAGTGAGTAGTAATGGGAGTAGTAGAGAGTAGTAGAGTAGTAGAGAGTGAGTAGTAGAGAGTGAGTAGTAGAGAGTAGTAGAGAGGGAGTAGCAGAGAGTGAGTAGTGGAGAGTAAGTAGTAGAAAGTAGTAGAGAGCGAGTAGTAGAGAGTGAGTAGTAGAGAGTGAGTTGTAGAGAGTGAATAGTAAAGAGAGAGTAGTAGAGAGTGAGTAGTAGAGAGTAGTCGAGTGAATATTAGAGAGTAGTAGAGAGTGAGTAGTAGAGAGTGAATAGTAGAGAGTAGTAGAGAGTAGTAGAGAGAGAGTAGTAGAGAGTGAGTAGAGAGTAGTAGAGAGAGTAGAGAATGAGTAATAGAGAGTAGAGAGTAGGGAGTGAGCAGTAGAGAGTAGTAGAGAGTAGTAGAGAGAGTAGCAGAGAGTGAGTAGTAGAGAGTAGTAGAGTGAGTAGTAGAGAGTGAGTAGTAGAGAGTAGTAGATAATTAATAGTAGAGAGTAGTAGAGAGTGGGTAATAGAGAGTGAGTAGTAGAGAGTACTAGAGAGTGAGTAGTAGAGTGAGTAGTAGAGAGTGATTAGTAGAGTGAGTTGTAGAGTGGGTAGTAGAGAGAGAGTAGTAGAGAATAGTAGAGAGTGAGTAGTAGAGTGAGTACTAGAGAGTAGTGGAGAGTGAGTAGTAGAGAGTAGTAGAGAGTGAGTAGTAGAGAGAGTAGTAGAGAATGAGAAGTAGAGAGAGTAAGAGAGAGTAGTAGAGTAGTAGAGAGTGAGTAGTAGAGTGAGTAGTAGAGAGTAGTTGAGAGCGAGTAGTAGAGAGTGAGTAGTGGAGAGTGAGCAGTAGAGAGTAGTAGAGAGTGAGTAGTAGAGAGTGAGTAGTAGAGAGTAGAAGAGAGTGAGTAGTAGAGAGAGAGTAGTAGAGAGTGAGTAGTAAAGTGTAGTAGAATGAGTAGTATCGAGTGAGTAGTAGAGATTGAGTAGTAGAGAACGTGTAGTAGAGTAGTAGAGAGTGAGTGGTAGAGAGTAGTAGAGTCAGTAGTAGATAGTAGTAGAGAGTGACTAGTAGTGTGAGTTGTAGAGTAGTGGAGAGTAGAAGAGAGAGAGTAGTAGAGAGTGAGTAGTAGAGAGTAGTAGAGAGTGAGTAGCAGAGACAGAGTAGTAGAGAGTGAGTAGTAGAGAGTAGTAGAGAATGAGTAGTAGAGAGAGAGTAGTAGAGAGTGAGTAGTAGAGAGTAGTAGAGAGTGAGTAGTAGAGACAGAGTAGTAGAGAGTGAGTAATAGAGAGTAGTAGAGAATGAGTAGTAGAGAGTGAGTAACAGAGAGAGAGTAGTCGAGAATAGTAGAGAGTGAGTAGTAGAGTGAGTAGTAGAGTGAGTAGTAGAGAGAGTAGAGAGAGAGTAGTAGAGGGTGAGTAGTAGAGAGTAGTAGAGAGTGAGTAGTAGAGTGAGTAGTAGAGTGAGTAGTAGAACATAGTAGAGAGAAGTAGAGAGAGAGTAGTAGAGAGTGAGTAGTAGAGAGTAGTAGAGATTGAGCAATAGAGAGTAGTAGAGAGTGAGTAGTAGAGAGTGAGTAGTAGAGAGTGAGTATTGGAGAGTGAGTAGTAGAGAGTGAGTAATAGAGAGTAGTGGAGTAGTAGAGAGTGAGTAGTAGAGAGTAGTAGAGAGTGAGTAGTAGATTGTAGTAGAGAGTGAGTAGCAGAGAGAGAGTATTAGAGAGTAGTAGAGAGTGAGTAGTAGAAAGTAGTGGAGTAGTAGAGAGTGAGTAGTAGAGAATAGTAGAGAGTGAGTAGTAGAGTGAGTACTAGAGAGTAGTAGAGAGTGAGTAGTAGAGAGTAGTAGAGAGAGTAGTAGAGAATGAGAGGTAGAGAGAGTAAGAGAGAGTAGTAGAGTAGTAGAGAATGAGTAGTAGAGTGAGTAGTAGAGAGTAGTTGAGAGCGAGTAGTAGAGAGTGAGTAGTGGAGAGTGAGGAGTAGAGAGTAGTAGAGAGTGAGTAGTAGAGAGTGAGTAGTAGAGAGTAGAAGAGAGTGAGTAGTAGAGAGAGAGTAGTAGAGAGTGAGTAGTAAAGAGTAGTAGAATGAGTAGTATCGAGTGAGTAGTAGAGATTGAGTAGTAAAGAGCGAGTAGTAGAGTAGTAGAGAGTGAGTGGTAGAGAGTAGTAGAGTGAGTAGTAGATAATAGTAGAGAGCGAGTAGTAGAGATTAGTAGAGAGTAGTAGAGTAGTAGAGAGTGAGTAGTAGAGAGTGAGTAGTACAGGGAGTAGTAGAGAGTAGTAGAGAGTGAGTAGTAGAGAGTGAGTAGTAGATAGTAGTAGAAAGCGAGTAGCAGAGAGTGAGTAGTGGAGAGTGAGTAGTAGAGAGTAGTAGAGAGCGAGTAGTAGAGAGTGAGTAGTAGAGAGTGAGTTGTAGAGAGTGAATAGTAAAGAGAGAGTAGTAGAGAGTGAGTAATAGAGAGTAGTAGAGTGAGTAGAAGAGATTGAGAATTAGAGAGAGAGTAGTAGAGTGTAGTAGAGAGTGAGTAGTAGAGAGTAGTAGAGAGTGAGTAGCAGAGAGAGAGTATTAGAGAGTAGTAGAGAGTGAGTAGTAGAGAGTGAGTATTAGAGAGTAGAAGAGAGTGAGTAGTAGAGAGTGAGTAGTAGAGAGTGAGTTGTAGAGAGTGAATAGTAAAGAGAGAGTAGTAGAGAGTGAGTAATATAGAGTAGTAGAGTGAGTAGAAGAGATTGAGAATTAGAGAGAGAGGAGTAGAGTGTAGTAGAGTGAGTAGTAGAGAGTAGTAGAGAGTGAGTAGCAGAGAGAGGGTATTAGAGAGTAGTAGAGTGTGAGTAGTAGAGAGTAGTGGAGTAGAAGATAGTGAGTAGTAGAGAGAGAGTAGAAGAGAGTGAGTAGTAGAGAGTAGTAGAATGAGTAGTATCGAGTGAGTTGTAGAGATTGAGTAGTAGAGAGCGGTAGTAGAGTAGTAGAGAGTGAGTGGTAGAGAGTAGTAGAGTGAGTAGTAGATAATAGTAGAGAGTGAGTAGTAGAGAGAGTAGTAGAGAGTAGTAGAGTAGTAGAGAGTGAGTAGTAGAGAGTGAGTAGTAGAGAGTAGTAGATTAGTAGAGAGTGAGTAGTAGAGAGTGAGTAGGTGATAGTAGTAGAGAGCGAGTAGTAGAGAGTGAATAGTAGAGAGTGAGTTGTAGAGAGTGAATAGTAAAGAGAGAGTAGTAGAGAGTGAGTAATAGAGAGTAGTAGAGTGAGTAAAAGAGATTGAGAATTAGAGAGAGATTAGTAGAGTGTAGTAGAGAGTGAGTAGTAGAGTAGTAGTAGAGAGTGAGTAGTAAAGAGTGAGTAGTAGAGAGAGAGTAGTAGAGAGTGAGTAGTAGAGAGTAAGTAGTAGAGAGTAGTAGAGAATGAGTAGTAGAGAGTGAGTAGCAGAGAGAGAGTAGTAGAGAATAGTAGAGAGTGAGTAGTAGAGTGAGTAGTAGAGTGATTAGTAGAGAGAGTAGTAGAGAGAGTAGAGAGAGAGTAGTAGAGGGTGAGTAGTAGAGCGTAGTAGAGTAGTAGAGAGAGAGTAGTCAAGAGTGAGTAGTAGAGAGTAGTAGAGAGTAGTAGAGAGTGAGTAGCAGAGAGAGAATATTAGAGAGTAGTAGAGAGCGAGTAGTGGAGTAGTAGAGTGAGTAGTAGAGAGTGAGTAGTAGAGTGAGTACTAGAGAGTAGTAGAGAGTGAGTAGTAGAGAATAGTAGAGAGTGAGTAGTAGAGAGAGTAGTAGAGAGTAGTAGATTAGTAGAGAGTGAGTAGTAGAGAGTGAGTAGGTGATAGTAGTAGAAAGCGAGTAGTAGAGAGTGAGTAGTAGAGAGTGAGTTGTAGAGAGTGAATAGTAAAGAGAGAGTAGTAGAGAGTGAGTAATAGAGAGTAGTAGAGTGAGTAAAAGAGATTGAGACTTAGAGAGAGATTAGTAGAGTGTAGTAGAGAGTGAGTAGTAGAGTAGTAGAGAGTGAGTGGTAGAGAGTAGTAGAGAGTGGTCGAGTGAGTATTAGAGAGTAGTAGAGAGTGAGTAGTAGAGAGTGAATAGTAGAGAGTAGTAGAGAGTAGTAGAGATAGAGTAGTAGAGAGTAGTAGAGAGTGAGTAGAGAGTAGTAGAGAGAGTAGAGGATGAGTAATAGAGAGTAGAGAGTAGAGAGTGAGCAGTAGAGAGTAGCACAGAGAAGTAGAGAGTAGTAGAGAGAGTAGCAGTGAGTGAGTAGTAGAGAGTAGTAGAGTGAGTAGTAGAGAATGAGTAGTAGAGAGTAGTAGAGAGTGGGTAATAGAGAGTGAGTAGTAGAGAGTAGTAGAGAGTGAGTAGTAGAGTGAGTAGTAGAGAGTAGTAGAGAGTGAGTAGTAGAGAGTAGTAGAGAGTGAGTAGCAGAGAGAGAGTAGTAGAGAGTAGTACAGAGTGAGTAGTAGAGTGAGTAGTAGAGTGGGTAGTAGAGAGAGAGTAGTAGATAGTAGTAGAGAGTGACTAGTAGAGTGAGTTGTAGAGTAGTGGAGAGTAGAAGAGCGAGAATAGTAGAGAGTGAGTAGTAGAGAGTGAGTAGCAGAGAGTAAGTAGTAAAGAGTGAGTAGTAGAGAGAGAGTAGTAGAGAGTGAGTAGTAGAGAGTACAAGAGAGTGAGTAGCAGAGACAGAGTAGTAGAGAGTGAGTAGTAGAGAGTAGAACAGAATGAGTAGTAGAGAGTGAGTAGCAGAGAGAGAGTAGTAGAGAATAGTAGAGAGTGAGTAGTAGAGTGAGAAGTAGAGTGAGTAGTAGAGAGAGTAGAGAGAGAGAGAGTAGTAGATGGTGAGTAGTAGAGAGTAGTAGAGAGTGAGTAGTAGAGTGAGTAGTAGAACGTAGTAGAGAGTAGTTTAGAGTGAGTAGTAGAGAGTAGTAGAGATTGAGCAATAGAGAGTAGTAGAGAGTGAGTAGTAGAGAGTGAGTAGTAGAGAGTGAGTATTAGAGAGTGAGTAGTAGAGAGTGAGTAGTAGAGAGAAGTGGAGTAGTAGAGAGTGAGTAGTAGAGAGTAGTAGAGAGTGAGTCGTAGAGAGTAGTAGAGAGTGAGTAGCAGAGAGAGAGTAGTAGAGAGTAGTAGAGAGTGAGTAGTAGAGATTAGTGGAGTAGTAGAGAGTGAGTAGTAGAGAGTAGTAGAGAGTGAGTAGTAGAGTGAGTACTAGAGAGTAGTAGAGAGTGAGTAGTAGAGAGTAGTAGAGAGTGAGTACTAGAGAGAGTAGTAGATAATGAGAAGTAGAGAGAGTAAGAGAGAGTAGTAGAGTAGTAGAGAGTGAGTAGTAGAGCGAGTAGTATAGAGTAGTTGAGAGCGAGTAGTAGAGAGTGAGTAGTGGAGAGTGAGCAGTGGAGAGTAGTAGAGAGTGAGTAGTTGAGAGTGAGTAGTATAGAGAGAGTAGTAGAGAGTGAGTAGTAGATAGTAGTAGAATGAGTAGTAGAGAGTGAGTAGTAGAGAGTGAGTAGTAGAGTAGTAGAGAGTGAGTGGTAGAGAGTAATAGAGTGAGTAGTAGATAATAGTAGAGAGTGAGTAGTAGAAAGAGTAGTAGAAAGTAGTAGAGTATTAGAGAGTGAGTAGTAGAGAGTGAGTAGTAGAGGGAGTAGTAGAGAGTAGTAGAGAGCGAGTAGCAGAGAGCGAGTAGTAGAGAGTGAGTAGTAGAGAGTGAGTTGTAGAGAGTGAATAGTAAAGATACAGTAGTAGAGAGTGAGTAGTAGAGAGTAGTAGAGTGAGTAGAAGAGATTGAGAATTATAGAGGGAGTAGTAGAGTGTAGTAGAGAGTGAGTAGTAGAGTAGTAGAGAGTGAGTGGTAGAGAGTGAATAGTAGAGAGTAGTAGAGTGAGTAGTAGAGAGTAGTAGAGAATGTGTAGTAGAGAGTGAGTAGCAGAGAGAGAGTAGTAGAGAGTAGTAGAGACTGAGAAGTAGAGAGAGTAAGAGAGAGTAGTAGAATAGTAGAGAGTGAGTAGTAGAGTGAGTAGTAGAGAGTAGTTGAGAGCGAGTAGTAGAGAGTTAGTAGTGGAGAGTGAGTAATAGAGAGTAGAAGAGAGTGAGTAGTAGAGAGAGAGTAGTAGAGAGTGAGTAGTAGAGAGTAGAAGAATGAGTAGTAGAGAGTGAGTAGTAGAGAGTGAGTAGTAGAGAGCGGTAGTAGAGTAGTAGAGAGTGAGTGGTAGAAAGTAGTAGAGTGAGTAGTAGATAATAGTAGAGAGTGAGTAGTAGAGAGAGTAGTAGAGAGTAGTAGATTAGTAGAGAGTGAGTAGTAGAGAGTGAGTAGGTGATAGTAGTAGAGAGCGAGTAGTAGAGAGTGAGTAGTAGAGAGTGAGTGGTAGAGATTAGTATAGTGAGTAGTAGATAATAGTAGAGAGTGAGTAGTAGAGAGAGTAGTAGAGAGTAGTAGAGAGTGAGTAGTAGAGAGTGAGTAGTAGAGAGTGAGTAGTAATGGGAGTGGTAGAGAGTAGTAGAGTAGTAGAGAGTGAGTAGTAGAGAGTAGTAGAGAGCGAGTAGCAGAGAGTGAGTAGTGGAGAGTGAGTAGTAGAAAGTAGTAGAGAGCGAGTAGTAGAGAGTGAGTAGTAGAGAGTGAGTTGTAGAGAGTGAATAGTAAAGAGAGAGTGGTAGAGAGTGAGTAGTAGAGAGTAGTCGAGTGAATATTAGAGTGTAGTAGAGAGTGAGTAGTAGAGAGTGAATAGTAGAGAGTAGTAGAGAGAGAGTAGTAGAGAGTAGTACAGAGTGAGTAGAGAGTAGTAGAGAGAGTAGAGGATGAGTAATAGAGAGTAGAGAGTAGGGAGTGAGCAGTAGAGAGTAGTAGAGAGTAGTAGAGAGAGTAGCAGAGAGTGAGTAGTAGAGAGTAGTAGAGTGAGTAGTAGAGAGTGAGTAGTAGAGAGTATTGGAGAATGAGTAGTAGAGAGTAGTAGAGAGTGGGTAATAGAGAGTGAGTAGTAGAGAGTAGTAGAGAGTGAGTAGTAGAGAGTAGTAGAGAGTGAGAAGTAGAGAGTGAATAGTAGAGAGTGAGTAGTAGAGAGAAGTAGAGAGTGAGTAGCAGAGATAGAGTAGTAGAGAGTAGTACAGAGTGAGTAGTAGAGTGGGTAGTAGAGAGAGAGTAGTAGAGAATAGTAGAGAGTGAGTAGTAGAGTGAGTACTAGAGAGTAGTGGAGAGTGAGTAGTAGAGAGTAGTAGAGAGTGAGTAGTAGAGAGAGTAGTAGAGAATGAGAAGTAGATAGAGTAAGAGAGAGTAGTAGAGTAGTAGAGAGTGAGTAGTAGAGTGAGTAGTAGAGAGTAGTTGAGAGCGAGTAGTAGAGAGTGAGTAGTGGAGAGTGAGCAGTAGAGAGTAGTAGAGAGTGAGTAGTAGAGAGTAGAAGAGAGTGAGTAGTAGAGAGAGAGTAGTAGAGAGAGAGTAGTAGAGAGTGAGTAGTAAAGAGTAGTAGAATGAGTAGTATTGAGTGAGTAGTAGAGATTGAGTAGTAGAGAGCAAGTAGTAGAGTAGTAGAGAGTGAGTAGTAGAGTGGGTAGTAGAGAGAGAGTAATAGATAGTAGTAGAGAGTGACTGGTAGAGTGAGTTGTAGAGTAGTGGAGAGTAGAAGAGAGAGAGTAGTAGAGAGTGAGTAGTAGAGAGTGAGTAGCAGAGAGTAAGTAGTAAAGAGTGAGTAGTAGAGAGAGAGTAGTAGAGAGTGAGTAGTAGAGAGTAGTAGAGAGTGAGTAGCAGAGACAGAGTAGTAGAGAGTGAGTAGTAGAGAGTAGTACAGAATGAGTAGTAGAGAGTGAGTAGCAGAGAGAGAGAAGTAGAGAATAGTAGAGAGTGAGTAGTAGAGTGAGAAGTAGAGTGAGTAGTAGAGAGAGTAGAGAGAGAGAGTAGTGGAGGGTGAGTAGTAGAACGTAGTAGAGAGTAGTAGAGAGTGAGTAGTAGAAAGTAGTAGAGATTGAGCAATAGAGAGTAGTAGAGAGTGAGTAGTAGAGAGTGAGTATTAGAGAGTGAGTAGTAGAGAGTGAGTAGTAGAGAGTAGTGGAGTAGTAGAGTGTGAGTAGTAGAGAGTAGTAGAGAGTGAGTCGTAGAGAGTAGTAGAGAGTGAGTAGCAGAGAGAGAGTATTAGAGAGTAGTAGAGAGTGAGTAGTAGAGAGTAGTGGAGTAGTAGAGAGTGAGTAGTAGAGAGTAGTAGAGAGTGAGTAGTAGAGTGAGTACTAGAGAGTAGTAGAGAGTGAGTAGTAGAGAGTAGTAGAGAGTGAGTAGTAAAGAGTAGTAGAATGAGTAGTATCGAGTGAGTAGTAGAGATTGAGTAGTAGAGAGTGAGTAGTAGAGTAGTAGAGAGTGAGTGGTAGAGAGTAGTAGAGTGAGTAGTAGATAATAGTAGAGAGTGATTAGTAGAGATTAGTAGAGAGTAGTAGAGTAGTAGAGAGTGAGTAGTAGAGAGTGAGTAGTAGAGGGAGTGGTAGAGAGTAGTTGAGAGCGAGTAGTAGAGAGTGAGTAGTGGAGAGTGAGCAGTGGAGAGTAGTAGAGAGTGAGTAGTTGAGAGTGAGTAGTATAGAGAGAGTAGTAGAGAGTGAGTAGTAGATAGTAGTAGAATGAGTAGTAGAGAGTGAGTAGTAGAGAGTGAGTAGTAGAGTAGTAGAGAGTGAGTGGTAGAGAGTAATAGAGTGAGTAGTAGATAATAGTAGAGAGTGAGTAGTAGAAAGAGTAGTAGAAAGTAGTAGAGTATTAGAGAGTGAGTAGTAGAGAGTGAGTAGTAGAGGGAGTAGTAGAGAGTAGTAGAGAGCGAGTAGCAGAGAGCGAGTAGTAGAGAGTGAGTAGTAGAGAGTGAGTTGTAGAGAGTGAATAGTAAAGATACAGTAGTAGAGAGTGAGTAGTAGAGAGTAGTAGAGTGAGTAGAAGAGATTGAGAATTATAGAGGGAGTAGTAGAGTGTAGTAGAGAGTGAGTAGTAGAGTAGTAGAGAGTGAGTGGTAGAGAGTGAATAGTAGAGAGTAGTAGAGTGAGTAGTAGAGAGTAGTAGAGAATGTGTAGTAGAGAGTGAGTAGCAGAGAGAGAGTAGTAGAGAGTAGTAGAGACTGAGAAGTAGAGAGAGTAAGAGAGAGTAGTAGAATAGTAGAGAGTGAGTAGTAGAGTGAGTAGTAGAGAGTAGTTGAGAGCGAGTAGTAGAGAGTTAGTAGTGGAGAGTGAGTAATAGAGAGTAGAAGAGAGTGAGTAGTAGAGAGAGAGTAGTAGAGAGTGAGTAGTAGAGAGTAGTAGAATGAGTAGTAGAGAGTGAGTAGTAGAGAGTGAGTAGTAGAGAGCGGTAGTAGAGTAGTAGAGAGTGAGTGGTAGAAAGTAGTAGAGTGAGTAGTAGATAATAGTAGAGAGTGAGTAGTAGAGAGAGTAGTAGAGAGTAGTAGATTAGTAGAGAGTGAGTAGTAGAGAGTGAGTAGGTGATAGTAGTAGAGAGCGAGTAGTAGAGAGTGAGTAGTAGAGAGTGAGTGGTAGAGATTAGTATAGTGAGTAGTAGATAATAGTAGAGAGTGAGTAGTAGAGAGAGTAGTAGAGAGTAGTAGAGAGTGAGTAGTAGAGAGTGAGTAGTAGAGAGTGAGTAGTAATGGGAGTGGTAGAGAGTAGTAGAGTAGTAGAGAGTGAGTAGTAGAGAGTAGTAGAGAGCGAGTAGCAGAGAGTGAGTAGTGGAGAGTGAGTAGTAGAAAGTAGTAGAGAGCGAGTAGTAGAGAGTGAGTAGTAGAGAGTGAGTTGTAGAGAGTGAATAGTAAAGAGAGAGTGGTAGAGAGTGAGTAGTAGAGAGTAGTCGAGTGAATATTAGAGTGTAGTAGAGAGTGAGTAGTAGAGAGTGAATAGTAGAGAGTAGTAGAGAGAGAGTAGTAGAGAGTAGTACAGAGTGAGTAGAGAGTAGTAGAGAGAGTAGAGGATGAGTAATAGAGAGTAGAGAGTAGGGAGTGAGCAATAGAGAGTAGTAGAGAGTAGTAGAGAGAGTAGCAGAGAGTGAGTAGTAGAGAGTAGTAGAGTGAGTAGTAGAGAGTGAGTAGTAGAGAGTATTGGAGAATGAGTAGTAGAGAGTAGTAGAGAGTGGGTAATAGAGAGTGAGTAGTAGAGAGTAGTAGAGAGTGAGTAGTAGAGAGTAGTAGAGAGTGAGAAGTAGAGAGTGAATAGTAGAGAGTGAGTAGTAGAGAGAAGTAGAGAGTGAGTAGCAGAGATAGAGTAGTAGAGAGTAGTACAGAGTGAGTAGTAGAGTGGGTAGTAGAGAGAGAGTAGTAGAGAATAGTAGAGAGTGAGTAGTAGAGTGAGTACTAGAGAGTAGTGGAGAGTGAGTAGTAGAGAGTAGTAGAGAGTGAGTAGTAGAGAGAGTAGTAGAGAATGAGAAGTAGATAGAGTAAGAGAGAGTAGTAGAGTAGTAGAGAGTGAGTAGTAGAGTGAGTAGTAGAGAGTAGTTGAGAGCGAGTAGTAGAGAGTGAGTAGTGGAGAGTGAGCAGTAGAGAGTAGTAGAGAGTGAGTAGTAGAGAGTAGAAGAGAGTGAGTAGTAGAGAGAGAGTAGTAGAGAGAGAGTAGTAGAGAGTGAGTAGTAAAGAGTAGTAGAATGAGTAGTATTGAGTGAGTAGTAGAGATTGAGTAGTAGAGAGCAAGTAGTAGAGTAGTAGAGAGTGAGTAGTAGAGTGGGTAGTAGAGAGAGAGTAATAGATAGTAGTAGAGAGTGACTGGTAGAGTGAGTTGTAGAGTAGTGGAGAGTAGAAGAGAGAGAGTAGTAGAGAGTGAGTAGTAGAGAGTGAGTAGCAGAGAGTAAGTAGTAAAGAGTGAGTAGTAGAGAGAGAGTAGTAGAGAGTGAGTAGTAGAGAGTAGTAGAGAGTGAGTAGCAGAGACAGAGTAGTAGAGAGTGAGTAGTAGAGAGTAGTACAGAATGAGTAGTAGAGAGTGAGTAGCAGAGAGAGAGAAGTAGAGAATAGTAGAGAGTGAGTAGTAGAGTGAGAAGTAGAGTGAGTAGTAGAGAGAGTAGAGAGAGAGAGTAGTGGAGGGTGAGTAGTAGAACGTAGTAGAGAGTAGTAGAGAGTGAGTAGTAGAAAGTAGTAGAGATTGAGCAATAGAGAGTAGTAGAGAGTGAGTAGTAGAGAGTGAGTATTAGAGAGTGAGTAGTAGAGAGTGAGTAGTAGAGAGTAGTGGAGTAGTAGAGTGTGAGTAGTAGAGAGTAGTAGAGAGTGAGTCGTAGAGAGTAGTAGAGAGTGAGTAGCAGAGAGAGAGTATTAGAGAGTAGTAGAGAGTGAGTAGTAGAGAGTAGTGGAGTAGTAGAGAGTGAGTAGTAGAGAGTAGTAGAGAGTGAGTAGTAGAGTGAGTACTAGAGAGTAGTAGAGAGTGAGTAGTAGAGAGTAGTAGAGAGTGAGTAGTAAAGAGTAGTAGAATGAGTAGTATCGAGTGAGTAGTAGAGATTGAGTAGTAGAGAGTGAGTAGTAGAGTAGTAGAGAGTGAGTGGTAGAGAGTAGTAGAGTGAGTAGTAGATAATAGTAGAGAGTGATTAGTAGAGATTAGTAGAGAGTAGTAGAGTAGTAGAGAGTGAGTAGTAGAGAGTGAGTAGTAGAGGGAGTGGTAGAGAGTAGTTGAGAGCGAGTAGTAGAGAGTGAGTAGTGGAGAGTGAGCAGTGGAGAGTAGTAGAGAGTGAGTAGTTGAGACTGAGTAGTAGAGAGAGAGTAGTAGAGAGTGAGTAGTAGATAGTAGTAGAATGAGTAGTAGAGAGTGAGTAGTAGAGAGTGAGTAGTAGAGTAGTAGAGAGTGAGTGGTAGAGAGTAATAGAGTGAGTAGTAGATAATAGTAGAGAGTGAGTAGTAGAAAGAGTAGTAGAAAGTAGTAGAGTATTAGAGAGTGAGTAGTAGAGAGTGAGTAGTAGAGGGAGTAGTAGAGAGTAGTAGAGAGCGAGTAGCAGAGAGCGAGTAGTAGAGAGTGAGTAGTAGAGAGTGAGTTGTAGAGAGTGAATAGTAAAGATACAGTAGTAGAGAGTGAGTAGTAGAGAGTAGTAGAGTGAGTAGAAGAGATTGAGAATTATAGAGGGAGTAGTAGAGTGTAGTAGAGAGTGAGTAGTAGAGTAGTAGAGAGTGAGTGGTAGAGAGTGAATAGTAGAGAGTAGTAGAGTGAGTAGTAGAGAGTAGTAGAGAATGTGTAGTAGAGAGTGAGTAGCAGAGAGAGAGTAGTAGAGAGTAGTAGAGACTGAGAAGTAGAGAGAGTAAGAGAGAGTAGTAGAATAGTAGAGAGTGAGTAGTAGAGTGAGTAGTAGAGAGTAGTTGAGAGCGAGTAGTAGAGAGTTAGTAGTGGAGAGTGAGTAATAGAGAGTAGAAGAGAGTGAGTAGTAGAGAGAGAGTAGTAGAGAGTGAGTAGTAGAGAGTAGTAGAATGAGTAGTATCGAGTGAGTAGTAGAGAGTGAGTAGTAGAGAGCGGTAGTAGAGTAGTAGAGAGTGAGTGGTAGAAAGTAGTAGAGTGAGTAGTAGATAATAGTAGAGAGTGAGTAGTAGAGAGAGTAGTAGAGAGTAGTAGATTAGTAGAGAGTGAGTAGTAGAGAGTGAGTAGGTGATAGTAGTAGAGAGCGAGTAGTAGAGAGTGAGTAGTAGAGAGTGAGTGGTAGAGATTAGTATAGTGAGTAGTAGATAATAGTAGAGAGTGAGTAGTAGAGAGAGTAGTAGAGAGTAGTAGAGAGTGAGTAGTAGAGAGTGAGTAGTAGAGAGTGAGTAGTAATGGGAGTGGTAGAGAGTAGTAGAGTAGTAGAGAGTGAGTAGTAGAGAGTAGTAGAGAGCGAGTAGCAGAGAGTGAGTAGTGGAGAGTGAGTAGTAGAAAGTAGTAGAGAGCGAGTAGTAGAGAGTGAGTAGTAGAGAGTGAGTTGTAGAGAGTGAATAGTAAAGAGAGAGTGGTAGAGAGTGAGTAGTAGAGAGTAGTCGAGTGAATATTAGAGAGTAGTAGAGAGTGAGTAGTAGAGAGTGAATAGTAGAGAGTAGTAGAGAGAGAGTAGTAGAGAGTAGTACAGAGTGAGTAGAGAGTAGTAGAGAGAGTAGAGGATGAGTAATAGAGAGTAGAGAGTAGGGAGTGAGCAGTAGAGAGTAGTAGAGAGTAGTAGAGAGAGTAGCAGAGAGTGAGTAGTAGAGAGTAGTAGAGTGAGTAGTAGAGAGTGAGTAGTAGAGAGTATTGGAGAATGAGTAGTAGAGAGTAGTAGAGAGTGGGTAATAGAGAGTGAGTAGTAGAGAGTAGTAGAGAGTGAGTAGTAGAGAGTAGTAGAGAGTGAGAAGTAGAGAGTGAATAGTAGAGAGTGAGTAGTAGAGAGAAGTAGAGAGTGAGTAGCAGAGATAGAGTAGTAGAGAGTAGTACAGAGTGAGTAGTAGAGTGGGTAGTAGAGAGAGAGTAGTAGAGAATAGTAGAGAGTGAGTAGTAGAGTGAGTACTAGAGAGTAGTGGAGAGTGAGTAGTAGAGAGTAGTAGAGAGTGAGTAGTAGAGAGAGTAGTAGAGAATGAGAAGTAGATAGAGTAAGAGAGAGTAGTAGAGTAGTAGAGAGTGAGTAGTAGAGTGAGTAGTAGAGAGTAGTTGAGAGCGAGTAGTAGAGAGTGAGTAGTGGAGAGTGAGCAGTAGAGAGTAGTAGAGAGTGAGTAGTAGAGAGTAGAAGAGAGTGAGTAGTAGAGAGAGAGTAGTAGAGAGAGAGTAGTAGAGAGTGAGTAGTAAAGAGTAGTAGAATGAGTAGTATTGAGGGAGTAGTAGAGATTGAGTAGTAGAGAGCAAGTAGTAGAGTAGTAGAGAGTGAGTAGTAGAGTGGGTAGTAGAGAGAGAGTAGTAGATAGTAGTAGAGAGTGACTGGTAGAGTGAGTTGTAGAGTAGTGGAGAGTAGAAGAGAGAGAGTAGTAGAGAGTGAGTAGTAGAGAGTGAGTAGCAGAGAGTAAGTAGTAAAGAGTGAGTAGTAGAGAGAGAGTAGTAGAGAGTGAGTAGTAGAGAGTAGTAGAGAGTTAGTAGCAGAGACAGAGTAGTAGAGAGTGAGTAGTAGAGAGTAGTACAGAATGAGTAGTAGAGAGTGAGTAGCAGAGAGAGAGAAGTAGAGAATAGTAGAGAGTGAGTAGTAGAGTGAGAAGTAGAGTGAGTAGTAGAGAGAGTAGAGAGAGAGAGTAGTGGAGGGTGAGTAGTAGAACGTAGTAGAGAGTAGTAGAGAGTGAGTAGTAGAAAGTAGTAGAGATTGAGCAATAGAGAGTAGTAGAGAGTGAGTAGTAGAGAGTGAGTATTAGAGAGTGAGTAGTAGAGAGTGAGTAGTAGAGAGTAGTGGAGTAGTAGAGTGTGAGTAGTAGAGAGTAGTAGAGAGTGAGTCGTAGAGAGTAGTAGAGAGTGAGTAGCAGAGAGAGAGTATTAGAGAGTAGTAGAGAGTGAGTAGTAGAGAGTAGTGGAGTAGTAGAGAGTGAGTAGTAGAGAGTAGTAGAGAGTGAGTAGTAGAGTGAGTACTAGAGAGTAGTAGAGAGTGAGTAGTAGAGAGTAGTAGAGAGTGAGTAGTAAAGAGTAGTAGAATGAGTAGTATCGAGTGAGTAGTAGAGATTGAGTAGTAGAGAGCGAGTAGTAGAGTAGTAGAGAGTGAGTGGTAGAGAGTAGTAGAGTGAGTAGTAGATAATAGTAGAGAGTGATTAGTAGAGATTAGTAGAGAGTAGTAGAGTAGTAGAGAGTGAGTAGTAGAGAGTGAGTAGTAGAGGGAGTGGTAGAGAGTAGTTGAGAGCGAGTAGTAGAGAGTGAGTAGTGGAGAGTGAGCAGTGGAGAGTAGTAGAGAGTGAGTAGTTGAGACTGAGTAGTAGAGAGAGAGTAGTAGAGAGTGAGTAGTAGATAGTAGTAGAATGAGTAGTAGAGAGTGAGTAGTAGAGAGTGAGTAGTAGAGTAGTAGAGAGTGAGTGGTAGAGAGTAATAGAGTGAGTAGTAGATAATAGTAGAGAGTGAGTAGTAGAAAGAGTAGTAGAAAGTAGTAGAGTATTAGAGAGTGAGTAGTAGAGAGTGAGTAGTAGAGGGAGTAGTAGAGAGTAGTAGAGAGCGAGTAGTAGAGAGCGAGTAGCAGAGAGCGAGTAGTAGAGAGTGAGTAGTAGAGAGTGAGTTGTAGAGAGTGAATAGTAAAGATACAGTAGTAGAGAGTGAGTAGTAGAGAGTAGTAGAGTGAGTAGAAGAGATTGAGAATTATAGAGGGAGTAGTAGAGTGTAGTAGAGAGTGAGTAGTAGAGTAGTAGAGAGTGAGTGGTAGAGAGTGAATAGTAGAGAGTAGTAGAGTGAGTAGTAGAGAGTAGTAGAGAATGTGTAGTAGAGAGTGAGTAGCAGAGAGAGAGTAGTAGAGAGTAGTAGAGACTGAGAAGTAGAGAGAGTAAGAGAGAGTAGTAGAATAGTAGAGAGTGAGTAGTAGAGTGAGTAGTAGAGAGTAGTTGAGAGCGAGTAGTAGAGAGTTAGTAGTGGAGAGTGAGTAATAGAGAGTAGAAGAGAGTGAGTAGTAGAGAGAGAGTAGTAGAGAGTGAGTAGTAGAGAGTAGTAGAATGAGTAGTATCGAGTGAGTAGTAGAGAGTGAGTAGTAGAGAGCGGTAGTAGAGTAGTAGAGAGTGAGTGGTAGAAAGTAGTAGAGTGAGTAGTAGATAATAGTAGAGAGTGAGTAGTAGAGAGAGTAGTAGAGAGTAGTAGATTAGTAGAGAGTGAGTAGTAGAGAGTGAGTAGGTGATAGTAGTAGAGAGCGAGTAGTAGAGAATGAGTAGTAGAGAGTGAGTAGTAGAGAGTAGTGGAGTAGTAGAGAGTGAGTAGTAGAGAGTAGTAGAGAGTGAGTAGTAGAGTGAGTACTAGAGAGTAGTAGAGAGTGAGTAGTAGAGAGTAGTAGAGAGTGAGTAGTAAAGAGTAGTAGAATGAGTAGTATCGAGTGAGTAGTAGAGATTGAGTAGTAGAGAGCGAATAGTAGAGTAGTAGAGAGTGAGTGGTAGAGAGTAGTAGAGTGAGTAGTAGATAATAGTAGAGAGTGATTAGTAGAGATTAGTAGAGAGTAGTAGAGTAGTAGAGAGTGAGTAGTAGAGAGTGAGTAGTAGAGGGAGTGGTAGAGAGTAGTTGAGAGCGAGTAGTAGAGAGTGAGTAGTGGAGAGTGAGCAGTGGAGAGTAGTAGAGAGTGAGTAGTTGAGACTGAGTAGTAGAGAGAGAGTAGTAGAGAGTGAGTAGTAGATAGTAGTAGAATGAGTAGTAGAGAGTGAGTAGTAGAGAGTGAGTAGTAGAGTAGTAGAGAGTGAGTGGTAGAGAGTAATAGAGTGAGTAGTAGATAATAGTAGAGAGTGAGTAGTAGAAAGAGTAGTAGAAAGTAGTAGAGTATTAGAGAGTGAGTAGTAGAGAGTGAGTAGTAGAGGGAGTAGTAGAGAGTAGTAGAGAGCGAGTAGCAGAGAGCGAGTAGTAGAGAGTGAGTAGTAGAGAGTGAGTTGTAGAGAGTGAATAGTAAAGATACAGTAGTAGAGAGTGAGTAGTAGAGAGTAGTAGAGTGAGTAGAAGAGATTGAGAATTATAGAGGGAGTAGTAGAGTGTAGTAGAGAGTGAGTAGTAGAGTAGTAGAGAGTGAGTGGTAGAGAGTGAATAGTAGAGAGTAGTAGAGTGAGTAGTAGAGAGTAGTAGAGAATGTGTAGTAGAGAGTGAGTAGCAGAGAGAGAGTAGTAGAGAGTAGTAGAGACTGAGAAGTAGAGAGAGTAAGAGAGAGTAGTAGAATAGTAGAGAGTGAGTAGTAGAGTGAGTAGTAGAGAGTAGTTGAGAGCGAGTAGTAGAGAGTTAGTAGTGGAGAGTGAGTAATAGAGAGTAGAAGAGAGTGAGTAGTAGAGAGAGAGTAGTAGAGAGTGAGTAGTAGAGAGTAGTAGAATGAGTAGTATCGAGTGAGTAGTAGAGAGTGAGTAGTAGAGAGCGGTAGTAGAGTAGTAGAGAGTGAGTGGTAGAAAGTAGTAGAGTGAGTAGTAGATAATAGTAGAGAGTGAGTAGTAGAGAGAGTAGTAGAGAGTAGTAGATTAGTAGAGAGTGAGTAGTAGAGAGTGAGTAGGTGATAGTAGTAGAGAGCGAGTAGTAGAGAGTGAGTAGTAGAGAGTGAGTGGTAGAGATTAGTATAGTGAGTAGTAGATAATAGTAGAGAGTGAGTAGTAGAGAGAGTAGTAGAGAGTAGTAGAGAGTGAGTAGTAGAGAGTGAGTAGTAGAGAGTGAGTAGTAATGGGAGTGGTAGAGAGTAGTAGAGTAGTAGAGAGTGAGTAGTAGAGAGTAGTAGAGAGCGAGTAGCAGAGAGTGAGTAGTGGAGAGTGAGTAGTAGAAAGTAGTAGAGAGCGAGTAGTAGAGAGTGAGTAGTAGAGAGTGAGTTGTAGAGAGTGAATAGTAAAGAGAGAGTGGTAGAGAGTGAGTAGTAGAGAGTAGTCGAGTGAATATTAGAGAGTAGTAGAGAGTGAGTAGTAGAGAGTGAATAGTAGAGAGTAGTAGAGAGAGAGTAGTAGAGAGTAGTACAGAGTGAGTAGAGAGTAGTAGAGAGAGTAGAGGATGAGTAATAGAGAGTAGAGAGTAGGGAGTGAGCAGTAGAGAGTAGTAGAGAGTAGTAGAGAGAGTAGCAGAGAGTGAGTAGTAGAGAGTAGTAGAGTGAGTAGTAGAGAGTGAGTAGTAGAGAGTATTGGAGAATGAGTAGTAGAGAGTAGTAGAGAGTGGGTAATAGAGAGTGAGTAGTAGAGAGTAGTAGAGAGTGAGTAGTAGAGAGTAGTAGAGAGTGAGAAGTAGAGAGTGAATAGTAGAGAGTGAGTAGTAGAGAGAAGTAGAGAGTGAGTAGCAGAGATAGAGTAGTAGAGAGTAGTACAGAGTGAGTAGTAGAGTGGGTAGTAGAGAGAGAGTAGTAGAGAATAGTAGAGAGTGAGTAGTAGAGTGAGTACTAGAGAGTAGTGGAGAGTGAGTAGTAGAGAGTAGTAGAGAGTGAGTAGTAGAGAGAGTAGTAGAGAATGAGAAGTAGATAGAGTAAGAGAGAGTAGTAGAGTAGTAGAGAGTGAGTAGTAGAGTGAGTAGTAGAGAGTAGTTGAGAGCGAGTAGTAGAGAGTGAGTAGTGGAGAGTGAGCAGTAGAGAGTAGTAGAGAGTGAGTAGTAGAGAGAGAGTAGTAGAGAGAGAGTAGTAGAGAGTGAGTAGTAAAGAGTAGTAGAATGAGTAGTATTGAGTGAGTAGTAGAGATTGAGTAGTAGAGAGCAAGTAGTAGAGTAGTAGAGAGTGAGTAGTAGAGTGGGTAGTAGAGAGAGAGTAGTAGATAGTAGTAGAGAGTGACTGGTAGAGTGAGTTGTAGAGTAGTGGAGAGTAGAAGAGAGAGAGTAGTAGAGAGTGAGTAGTAGAGAGTGAGTAGCAGAGAGTAAGTAGTAAAGAGTGAGTAGTAGAGAGAGAGTAGTAGAGAGTGAGTAGTAGAGAGTAGTAGAGAGTGAGTAGCAGAGACAGAGTAGTAGAGAGTGAGTAGTAGAGAGTAGTACAGAATGAGTAGTAGAGAGTGAGTAGCAGAGAGAGAGAAGTAGAGAATAGTAGAGAGTGAGTAGTAGAGTGAGAAGTAGAGTGAGTAGTAGAGAGAGTAGAGAGAGAGAGTAGTGGAGGGTGAGTAGTAGAACGTAGTAGAGAGTAGTAGAGAGTGAGTAGTAGAAAGTAGTAGAGATTGAGCAATAGAGAGTAGTAGAGAGTGAGTAGTAGAGAGTGAGTATTAGAGAGTGAGTAGTAAAGAGTGAGTAGTAGAGAGTAGTGGAGTAGTAGAGTGTGAGTAGTAGAGAGTAGTAGAGAGTGAGTCGTAGAGAGTAGTAGAGAGTGAGTAGCAGAGAGAGAGTATTAGAGAGTAGTAGAGAGTGAGTAGTAGAGAGTAGTGGAGTAGTAGAGAGTGAGTAGTAGAGAGTAGTAGAGAGTGAGTAGTAGAGTGAGTACTAGAGAGTAGTAGAGAGTGAGTAGTAGAGAGTAGTAGAGAGTGAGTAGTAAAGAGTAGTAGAATGAGTAGTATCGAGTGAGTAGTAGAGATTGAGTAGTAGAGAGCGAGTAGTAGAGTAGTAGAGAGTGAGTGGTAGAGAGTAGTAGAGTGAGTAGTAGATAATAGTAGAGAGTGATTAGTAGAGATTAGTAGAGAGTAGTAGAGTAGTAGAGAGTGAGTAGTAGAGAGTGAGTAGTAGAGGGAGTGGTAGAGAGTAGTTGAGAGCGAGTAGTAGAGAGTGAGTAGTGGAGAGTGAGCAGTGGAGAGTAGTAGAGAGTGAGTAGTTGAGACTGAGTAGTAGAGAGAGAGTAGTAGAGAGTGAGTAGTAGATAGTAGTAGAATGAGTAGTAGAGAGTGAGTAGTAGAGAGTGAGTAGTAGAGTAGTAGAGAGTGAGTGGTAGAGAGTAATAGAGTGAGTAGTAGATAATAGTAGAGAGTGAGTAGTAGAAAGAGTAGTAGAAAGTAGTAGAGTATTAGAGAGTGAGTAGTAGAGAGTGAGTAGTAGAGGGAGTAGTAGAGAGTAGTAGAGAGCGAGTAGCAGAGAGCGAGTAGTAGAGAGGGAGTAGTAGAGAGTGAGTTGTAGAGAGTGAATAGTAAAGATACAGTAGTAGAGAGTGAGTAGTAGAGAGTAGTAGAGTGAGTAGAAGAGATTGAGAATTATAGAGGGAGTAGTAGAGTGTAGTAGAGAGTGAGTAGTAGAGTAGTAGAGAGTGAGTGGTAGAGAGTGAATAGTAGAGAGTAGTAGAGTGAGTAGTAGAGAGTAGTAGAGAATGTGTAGTAGAGAGTGAGTAGCAGAGAGAGAGTAGTAGAGAGTAGTAGAGACTGAGAAGTAGAGAGAGTAAGAGAGAGTAGTAGAATAGTAGAGAGTGAGTAGTAGAGTGAGTAGTAGAGAGTAGTTGAGAGCGAGTAGTAGAGAGTTAGTAGTGGAGAGTGAGTAATAGAGAGTAGAAGAGAGTGAGTAGTAGAGAGAGAGTAGTAGAGAGTGAGTAGTAGAGAGTAGTAGAATGAGTAGTATCGAGTGAGTAGTAGAGAGTGAGTAGTAGAGAGCGGTAGTAGAGTAGTAGAGAGTGAGTGGTAGAAAGTAGTAGAGTGAGTAGTAGATAATAGTAGAGAGTGAGTAGTAGAGAGAGTAGTAGAGAGTAGTAGATTAGTAGAGAGTGAGTAGTAGAGAGTGAGTAGGTGATAGTAGTAGAGAGCGAGTAGTAGAGAGTGAGTAGTAGAGAGTGAGTGGTAGAGATTAGTATAGTGAGTAGTAGATAATAGTAGAGAGTGAGTAGTAGAGAGAGTAGTAGAGAGTAGTAGAGAGTGAGTAGTAGAGAGTGAGTAGTAGAGAGTGAGTAGTAATGGGAGTGGTAGAGAGTAGTAGAGTAGTAGAGAGTGAGTAGTAGAGAGTAGTAGAGAGCGAGTAGCAGAGAGTGAGTAGTGGAGAGTGAGTAGTAGAAAGTAGTAGAGAGCGAGTAGTAGAGAGTGAGTAGTAGAGAGTGAGTTGTAGAGAGTGAATAGTAAAGAGAGAGTGGTAGAGAGTGAGTAGTAGAGAGTAGTCGAGTGAATATTAGAGAGTAGTAGAGAGTGAGTAGTAGAGAGTGAATAGTAGAGAGTAGTAGAGAGAGAGTAGTAGAGAGTAGTACAGAGTGAGTAGAGAGTAGTAGAGAGAGTAGAGGATGAGTAATAGAGAGTAGAGAGTAGGGAGTGAGCAGTAGAGAGTAGTAGAGAGTAGTAGAGAGAGTAGCAGAGAGTGAGTAGTAGAGAGTAGTAGAGTGAGTAGTAGAGAGTGAGTAGTAGAGAGTATTGGAGAATGAGTAGTAGAGAGTAGTAGAGAGTGGGTAATAGAGAGTGAGTAGTAGAGAGTAGTAGAGAGTGAGTAGTAGAGAGTAGTAGAGAGTGAGAAGTAGAGAGTGAATAGTAGAGAGTGAGTAGTAGAGAGAAGTAGAGAGTGAGTAGCAGAGATAGAGTAGTAGAGAGTAGTACAGAGTGAGTAGTAGAGTGGGTAGTAGAGAGAGAGTAGTAGAGAATAGTAGAGAGTGAGTAGTAGAGTGAGTACTAGAGAGTAGTGGAGAGTGAGTAGTAGAGAGTAGTAGAGAGTGAGTAGTAGAGAGAGTAGTAGAGAATGAGAAGTAGATAGAGTAAGAGAGAGTAGTAGAGTAGTAGAGAGTGAGTAGTAGAGTGAGTAGTAGAGAGTAGTTGAGAGCGAGTAGTAGAGAGTGAGTAGTGGAGAGTGAGCAGTAGAGAGTAGTAGAGAGTGAGTAGTAGAGAGTAGAAGAGAGTGAGTAGTAGAGAGAGAGTAGTAGAGAGAGAGTAGTAGAGAGTGAGTAGTAAAGAGTAGTAGAATGAGTAGTATTGAGTGAGTAGTAGAGATTGAGTAGTAGAGAGCAAGTAGTAGAGTAGTAGAGAGTGAGTAGTAGAGTGGGTAGTAGAGAGAGAGTAGTAGAGAGTAGTAGAGAGTGAGTAGTAGAGAGTGAGTAGTAGAGAGTGAGTAGTAATGGGAGTGGTAGAGAGTAGTAGAGTAGTAGAGAGTGAGTAGTAGAGAGTGAGTAGTAGAGAGTAGTAGAGAGCGAGTAGCAGAGAGTGAGTAGTAGAAAGTAGTAGAGAGTGAGTAGCAGAGACAGAGTAGTAGAGAGTGAGTAGTAGAGAGTAGTACAGAATGAGTAGTAGAGAGTGAGTAGCAGAGAGAGAGAAGTAGAGAATAGTAGAGAGTGAGTAGTAGAGTGAGAAGTAGAGTGAGTAGTAGAGAGAGTAGAGAGAGAGAGTAGTAGAGGGTGAGTAGTAGAGAGTAGTAGAACGTAGTAGAGAGTAGTAGAGAGTGAGTAGTAGAGAGTAGTAGAGATTGAGCAATAGAGAGTAGTAGAGAGTGAGTATTAGAGAGTGAGTAGTAGGGAGTGAGTAGTAGAGAGTAGTGGAGTAGTAGAGAGTGAGTAGTAGAGAGTAGTAGAGAGTGAGTCGTAGAGAGTAGTAGAGAGTAGCAGAGAGAGAGTATTAGAGAGTAGTAGAGAGTGAGTAGTAGAGAGTAGTGGAGTAGTAGAGAGTGAGTAGTAGAGAGTAGTAGAGAGTGAGTAGTTGAGTGAGTACTAGAGAGTAGTAGAGAGTAGTAGAGAGTGAGTAGTAGAGAGAGTAGTAGAGAATGAGAAGTAGAGAGAGTAAGAGAGAGTAGTAGAGTAGTAGAGCGAGTAGTAGAGAGTAGTTGAGAGCAAGTAGTAGAGAGTGAGTAGTGGAGAGTGAGCAGTGGAGAGTAGTAGAGAGTGAGTAGTTGAGAGTGAATAGTAGAGAGTAGTAGAGTGAGTAGTAGATAGTAGTAGAATGAGTAGTATCGAGTGAGTAGTAGAGAGTGAGTAGTAGAGAGTGAGTAGTAGAGTAGTAGAGAGTGAGTGGTAGAGAGTAGTAGAGTGAGTAGTAGATAATAGTAGAGAGTGAGTAGTAGAAAGAGTAGTAGAAAGTAGTAGAGTATTAGAGAGTGAGTAGTAGAGAGTGAGTAGTAGAGGGAGTAGTAGAGAGTAGTAGAGAGCGAGTAGCAGAGAGCGAGTAGTAGAGAGTGAGTAGTAGAGAGTGAGTTGTAGAGAGTGAATAGTAAAGAGAGAGTAGTAGAGAGTGAGTAGTAGAGAGTAGTAGAGTGAGTAGAAGAGATTGAGAATTATAGAGAGAGTAGTAGAGTGTAGTAGAGAGTGAGTAGTAGAGTAGTAGAGAGTGAGTGGTAGAGAGTAGTAGAGAGTAGTCGAGTGAGTATTAGAGAGTAGTAGAGAGTGAGTAGCAGAGAGTGAATAGTAGAGAGTAGTAGAGAGAGAGTAGTAGAGAGAGAGTAGTAGAGAGTAAGTAGAGAGTAGTAGAGAGAGTAGAGGATGAGTAATGGAGAGTAGAGAGTAGGGAGTGAGCAGTAGAGAGTAGTAGAGAGTAGTAGAGAGAGTAGCAGAGAGTGAGTAGTAGAGAGAAGTAGAGTGAGTAGTAGAGAGTAGTAGAGAGTGGGTAATAGAGAGTAAGTAGTATAGAGTAGTAGAGAGCGAGTAGTAGAGAGTGAGTAGTAGAGAGTAGTAGAGAGTGAGTAGCAGAGAGAGAGTAGTAGAGAGTAGTATAGAGTGAGTAGTAGAGTGAGTAGTAGAGTGGGTAGTAGAGAGAGAGTAGTAGATAGTAGTAGAGAGTGACTAGTAGAGTGAGTTGTAGAGTAGTGGAGAGTAGAAGAGAGAGAGTAGTAGAGAGTGAGTAGTAGAGAGTAGTAGAGAGTGAGTAGTAGAGAGTGAGTAGTAAAGAGTGAGTAGTAGAGAGAGAGTAGTAGAGAGTGAGTAGTAGAGAGTAAGTAGTAGAGAGTAGTAGAGAATGAGTAGTAGAGAGTGAGTAGCAGAGAGAGAGTAGTAGAGAATAGTAGAGAGTGAGTAGTAGAGTGAGTAGTAGAGTAAGTAGTAGAGAGAGTAGAGAGAGAGTAGTAGAGGGTGAGTAGTAGAGCATAGTAGAGAGTGAGTAGTAGAGTGAGTAGTAGAACGTAGTAGAGTAGTAGAGAGAGTAGTCAAGAGTGAGTAGTAGAGAGTGAGCAGTAGAGAGTAGTAGAGAGTGAGTAGCAGAGAGTGAGTAGTAGAGAGAGAGTAGTAGAGAGTGAGTATTAGACAGTGAGTAGTAGAAAGTGAGTAGTAGAGAGTAGTGGAGTAGTAGAGGATGAGTAGTAGTGAGTAGTAGAGAGTAGTAGAGAGTGGGTAGTAGAGAGTAGTAGAGAGTGAGTAGTAGAGTGAGTAGTAGAGCGTAGTAGAGTGTGAGTAGCAGAGAGAGAGTATTAGAACGTAGTAGAGAGTGAGTAGTAGAGAGTGAGTAGTAGAGTGAGTACTAGAGAGTAATAGAGAGCAAGTAGTAGAGAGCAAGTAGTAGAGAGTGTGTAGTAGAGAGTGAGTAGTAGAGAGTAGTAGAGAGTGAGTAGTAGAGAGAGTAGTAGAGAGTGAGACGTAGAGAGAGAGAGTAGTAGAGAGTGAGTAGTAGAGTGAGTAGTAGAGAGTAGTTGATAGCGAGTAGTAGAGAGTGAGTAGTTGAGAGTGAGCAGTTGAGAGTAGTAGAGAGTGAGTAGTAGAGAGTAAGTAGTAGGGAGTAGTAGAGATTGAGTAGTAGGGAGAGAGTAGTAGAGAGTGAGTAGTAGAGAATGAGTAGTCGAATAGTAGAGAGTGAGTGGTAGAGAGTAGTAGAGTGAGTAGTAGATAATAGTAGAGAGTGAGTAGTAGAGAGTAGTAGAGTAGTAGAGAGTGAGTAGTAGAGAGTGAGTAGTTGAGAGAGTAGTAGAGAGTAGTAGAGTAGTAGAGAACGAGTAGCAGAGAGTGAGTAGTGGAGAGTGAGTAGTAGAGAGTAGTAGAGAGCGAGTAGTAGAGAGGGAGTTGTAGAGAGTGAATAGTAGAGAGAGTAGTAGAGAGTGAGTAGTAGAGAGTAGTAGAGTGAGTAGTAGAGAGAGAGAATTAGAGAGAGAGTAGTAGAGAGTAGTAGAGAGAGAGTAGTAGAGAGTGAGTAGTAGAGAGTACTACAGAGTGAGCAGAAGAGAGTAGTAGAGAGTGAGTAGTAGAGATTAGTAGAGAGAGAGTAGTAGAGAGTGAGTAGTAGAGAGTGAGTAGTAGAGAGGAGAGTGAGTAGTAGAGAGGAGAGTGAGTAGTAGAGAGTAGTAAAGAGTGAGTAGTAGAGAGTAGTACAGAGTGAGTAGCAGAGAGAGAGCATTAGAGAGTAGTAGAGAGTGAGTAGTAGAGTGAGTAGTAGAGAGTAGTGGAGTAGTAGAGAGTGAGTAGTAGAGAGTAGTACAGAGTGTGTAGTAGAGTGAGTAGTAGAGAGTAGTAGAGAGTGAGTAGTAGAGTGAGTACTAGAGAGTAGTAGAGAGCGAGTAGTAGAGAGCAAGTAGTAGCGAGTGTGTAGTAGAGAGTGAGTAGTAGAGAGTAGTAGAGAGTGAGTAGTAGAGAGAGTAGTAGAGAGTGAGAAGTAGAGAGAGTAAGAGAGAGTAGTAGAGTAGTAGAGAGTGAGTAGTAGAATGAGTAGTAGAGAGTGGTTGAGAGCGAGTAGTAGAGAGTGAGTAGTGGAGAGTGAGCAGTAGAGAGTAGTAGAGAGTGAGTAGTAGAGCGTGAGTAGCAGGGAGTAGTAGAATGAGTAGTATTGAGTGAGTAGTAGAGAGTGAGTAGTAGATAGTGAGTAGTAGAGTAGTAGAGAGTGAGTGGTAGAGAGTAGTAGAGTGAGTAGTAGATAATAGTAGAGAGTGAGTAGTAGAGAGAGTAGTAGAGAGTAGTAGAGTAGTAGAGAGTGAGTAGTAGAGAGTGAGTAGTTGAGAGAGTAGTAGAGAGTAGTAGAGTAGTAGAGAGTGAGTAGTAGAGAGTGAGTAGTAGAGAGTAGTAGAGAGCGAGTAGCAGAAAGTGAGTAGTGGAGAGTGAGTAGTAGAGAGTAGTAGAGAGCGAGTAGTAGAGAGTGAGTAGTAGAGAGTAGTAGAGTGAGTAGTAGAGAGTGAGAATTAGAGAGAGAGTAGTAGAGAGTAGTAGAGAGAGAGTAGTAGAGAGTGATTAGTAGAGAGTACTACAGAGTGAGCAGTAGAGAGTAGTAGAGAGTGAGTAGTAGAGAGTAGTAGAGAGAGAGTAGTAGAGAGTGAGTAGTAGAGAGGAGAGTGAGTAGTAGAGAGTAGTAGAGAGTGAGTAGAAGAGAGTAGTAGAGAGTGAGTAGTAGAGAGTAGTACAGAGTGAGTAGTAGAGTGCGTAGTAGAGAGTAGTAGAGAGTGAGTAGTAGAGGGAGTACTAGAGAGTAGTAGAGAGCGAATGGTAGAGAGCAAGTAGTAGAGAGTGTGTAGTAGAGAGTGAGTAGTAGAGAGTAGTAGAGAGTGAGTAGTAGAGAGAGTAGTAGAGAGTGAGAAGTAGAGAGAGTAAGAGAGAGTTGTAGAGTAGTAGAGAGTGAGTAGTAGAGTGAGTAGTAGAGAGTAGTTGAGAGTGCGTAGTAGAGAGAGAGTAGTAGGGAGTGAGTAGTAGAGAGTAGTAGAATGAGTAGTAGAGAGTGAGTAGTAGAGAGGGAGTAGTAGAGAGTGAGTATCAGAGAGAGAGTAGTAGAGAGTAGTAGAGTGAGTAGTGGAGTAGTAGAGAGTGAGTGGTAGAGAGTAGTAGAGAGAAGTCGAGTGAGTATTAGAGAGTAGTAGAGAGTGAGTAGTAGAGAGTGAATAGTAGAGAGTAGTGGAGAGTAGTAGAGAGTGAGTAGTAGCGAGTAGTACCGAGTTAGTAGTAGAGAGTGAGTAATAGAGAGTGAGTAGTAGAGAGTGAGTAGTAGAGAGTAGTAGAGTAGTAAAGAGTGAGTAGTAGAGAGAGTAGTAGAGAGTAGTAGAGAGTGAGTAGTAGAGTAGTAGAGAATGAGTGGTAGAGAGTAGTAGAGAGTAGTGGAGTGAGTAGTGGAGAGTAGTAGAGAGTGAGTAGTAGAGAGTGAATAGTAGAGAGTAGTAGAGAGTGAGTAGTAGAGAGAGAGTAGTAGAGAGTGAGTAGTAGAGAAAGAGTAGTAGAGAGTAGTAGAGAGTGAGTAGTAGAGAGTAGTAGAGAGAGAGTAGTAGAGAGTGAGTAGTAGAGAGTGAGTAGTAGAGAGGAGAGTGAGTAGTAGAGAGTAGTAGAGAGTGAGTAGTAGAGAGTAGTAGAGAGTGAGTAGTAGAGAGTAGTACAGAGTGAGTAGCAGAGAGAGAGCATTAGAGAGTAGTAGAGTGAGTAGTAGAGAGTAGTGGAGTAGTAGAGAGTGAGTAGTAGAGAGTAGTACAGAGTGAGTAGTAGAGTGCGTAGTAGAGAGTAGTAGAGAGTGAGTAGTAGAGTGAGTACTAGAGAGTAGTAGAGAGCGAATGGTAGAGAGCATGTAGTAGAGAGTGTGTAGTAGAGAGTGAGTAGTAGAGAGTAGTAGAGAGTGAGTAGTAGAGCGAGTAGTAGAGAGTGAGAAGTAGAGAGAGTAAGAGAGAGTAGTAGAGTAGTAGAGAGTGAGTAGTAGAGTGAGTAGTAGAGAGTAGTTGAGAGTGCGTAGTAGAGAGAGAGTAGTAGGGAGTGAGTAGTAGAGAGTAGTAGAATGAGTAGTAGAGAGTGAGTAGTAGAGAGGGAGTAGTAGAGAGTGAGTATCAGAGAGAGAGTAGTAGAGAGTAGTAGAGTGAGTAGTGGAGTAGTAGAGAGTGAGTGGTAGAGAGTAGTAGAGAGAAGTCGAGTGAGTATTAGAGAGTAGTAGAGAGTGAGTAGTAGAGAGTGAATAGTAGAGAGTAGTGGAGAGTAGTAGAGAGTGAGTAGTAGAGAGAGTAGTAGAGAGTAGTAGAGAGTGAGTAGTAGAGTAGTAGAGAATGAGTGGTAGAGAGTAGTAGAGAGTAGTGGAGTGAGTAGTGGAGAGTAGTAGAGAGTGAGTAGTAGAGAGTGAATAGTAGAGAGTAGTAGAGAGTGAGTAGTAGAGAGAGAGTAGTAGAGAGTGAGTAGTAGAGAGTAGTAGAGAGTGAGTAGTAGAGAGTGAGTAGTAGAGAGTGAGTAGTAGAGCGTAGTCAGTCAGTGTCAGTCAGTGTCAGTCAGTCAGTGTCAGTCAATCAGTGTCAGTCAGTGTCAGTCAGTCAGTGTCAGTCAATCAGTGTCAGTCAGTCAGTGTCAGTCAATCAGTGTCAGTCATTGTCAGTCAGTCAGTTTCAGTCAATCAGTGTCAGTCAGTGTCAGTCAGTGTCAGTCAATCAGTGTCAGTCAATGTCAGTCAGTAAGTGTCAGTCAGTCAGTGTCAGTCAGTCAGTGTCAGCTAGAGCAGCTCTGCTGACCTGGTTCTCTGGCTCTAAAACAGCTCTGCTGACCTGATTCTCTCCCTCTAAAGCAGCTCTGCTGATCTGATTCTCTGGCTCTACAACAGCTCTGCTGACCTGGTGCTCTGGCTCTAAAGCAGCTATGCTGACCCGGTTCTATGGCTCTAAAGCAGTTCTGATGACATGGTTCTCTGGCTCTAGAGCAGCTCTGCTGACCTGGTTCTCTACCTCTAGAGCAGCTCTGCTGACCTGGCTCTCTCCCTCTAATGCAGCTCTACTGACCTGGTTTCTCTGGCTCTGCAGCAGCTCTGATGACCTGGTTGTCTGGCTCCAGAGCAGCTCTGCTGACCTGGTTCTTAGGCTCTAGAGCAGCTCTGCTGACCTGGTTCTCTGGCTCTAAAGCAGCTCTCCTGACCTGGTTCTCTCCCTCTAAAGCAGCTCTGCTGACCTGGTTCTCTGGCTCTAAAGCAGCTTTGCTGACCTGGTTCTATGGCTCTAAAGCAGCTCTGCTGACCTGGTTCTCTGGCTCTAAAGCAGCTCTGCTGACCTGGTTCTCTGGCTCTAAAGCAGCTCTGCTGACCTGGCTCTCTCCCTCTAATGCAGCTCTACTGACCTGGTTTCTCTGGCTCTGCAGCAGCTCTGATGACCTGGTTGTCTGGCTCCAGAGCAGCTCTGCTGACCTGGTTCTTAGGCTCTAGAGCAGCTCTGCTGACCTGGTTCTCTGGCTCTAAAGCAGCTCTCCTGACCTGGTTCTCTCCCTCTAAAGCAGCTCTGCTGACCTGGTTCTCTGGCTCTAAAGCAGCTTTGCTGACCTGGTTCTATGGCTCTAAAGCAGCTCTGCTGACCTGGTTCTCTGGCTCTAAAGCAGCTCTGCTGACCTGGTTCTCTGGCTCTAAAGCAGCTCTGCTGACCTGGTTCTCTCCCTCCAAAGAGCTCTGCTGACCTGTTTGTCTGGCTCTAAATCAGCTCTGCTGACCTGGTTCTCTAGCTCTAGAGCAGCTCTGCTGACCTGGTTCTCTGGCTCTAAAGCAGTTCTGCAGACCTGGTTCTCTCTCTCTAAAGCATCTCTGCTGACCTGGTTTCTCTGGCTCTACAGCAGCTCTGCTGACCTAGTTCTCGGCCTCTAGAGCAGCTCTGCTAACCTGGGTTTCTGTTTCTAGAGCAGCTCTGCTGACCTGGTTCTCTGGTTCTAGAGCAGCTCTGCTGACCTGCTTCTTAGGCTCTAGAGCAGCTCTGCTGACCTGGTTCTCTGGCTCTACAATGGCTCTGCTGACCTGTTTTGTATATGATGTAACTGAAAAACATGCAGCCGTCGCGCACACCGTACGCGGATCCTACACGACTTTTCTAAAATGGCGGCTAGAATGCACGCACCCACCGTGATGTGTACGCTTTGTACGCTGTGTAAATTGGAATTTAAAAAAAAAAAGAAAATAACATAAATGTATTAAAATAAAAATTTAAAACAAGAAAATTAATCAATATTTCAGTTTGAATTTTTTATTTTTTTTTGCAATTTTCAGAAAAATAGATAATGTTATTTAATGAATAAGATATTTATAAATAAACACTTAAAAAACTGTAGAAAATCAGTACAAAAAAATAGGTATAACTACTATCACACTTAAAAATTAGCATTTAAAAAACCTTTGAAATTCACTGAAAAAAAACATAGGTTTCAGAGACATTATAGTTAGAAAAGAGCATTTAAAAAAGCATTTAAATTCACTGAAAGAACCATAGGTTTCAGAGACGTTATAGTTAGAAATTAGCATTTAAAAAACCTTAGAAATTCACAGAAAAAAACATAGGTTTCAGGGGTGTTATAGTTAGCTGGCCATTTCACTCGTACAAAACCATAGAAATTCCTCCGTTATAGTTAGTTCTGCTAACTATAAATCGAGCGCCCGCAATGCACTGCTGATGATGTCACATATTGCATCATTCATGACATGGTCAGTGACATCACTGATGACATCACTGATGACATCTCAAATGATGCAATATGTGACATCATCAGCAGTGCATTGCGGGCGCGCGAGTTATAGTTAGCAGAACTAACTATAATGGAGGAATTTCTATGGTTCTGTACGAGTGAAATGGGCAGCTAACTATAACACCCCTGAAACCTATGTTATTTTCAGTGAATATATATATATATATATATATATATATATATATATATATATATATATATGTCGGGGATTTCGCCTGGGGGGCTCCTGCAATCCAACAGTCTTCCAAGGAAACACAGGAACAGACGATAACTGACCCAAGGTGCAAGTGAGTAATTTGTTTTAATTAAATCTCAGCAATGCCTGCATGACGCGTTTCAGCCTTCCAGAGGCCTTGATCACATGACGCCTTGGGAGTTGCAATACTGCATTTAAAGTGCTTGATGCAAATGAGAGCTATGACACGATTGGCTGTTTGACACATAGCACAATGAACATAGAAAAAATACATGTTTGGAAAAATAGTCACAAATGAATGGTCACAAGCAACAAATTTAAACACATAATAAATAGCTAAAAATCCTTTTGAAAAATTTAAGAACACAAGGTCAGTGTAGTTATTACATTTCAAAGGTAAAAGCTAAGAGAAGAAGATTTTAAAATTACATTTACATTAAAATCCTCTCCTATATGTGCAATATGGGCATTATTGTGCGAATTAGGCAAATTAGAAATATAACCCAAGTGGGTAAAGTCCAATTTTAACAACTAGACCGGCCATATCGATGACACACGTGCCTGAAGATGTAATAATGTCAAGTAGCTATATTGACTAGGCTGGATGTACATACAAACCAGGAACCAGCCCAACAATTGTTATGATACGCCCATAAATGTTACTAACGGACCAGCAGACGATTAGAACATCTGTCCAAATGGACATCAACATAACTATGTCCAAGTGCAAGTGTCAGTGCAATATAATGTGCAAAGTGCACGATTAAAAAATCGTGTAAAGATATTAAAATTGATAAATGTTCAGGAGGCATGACCAATATGAAAATCAGTATATAAAATGCTTGATGTCATAAAGTAGACCAAACTAAAGACAAGTATAAAAATCTTCGCTTGAAATCAGACCCTGCGGCGTTTTGGTATCTAATTCTAGGATGTATTTAGTTTTGAGGGCACGTAACAGGGACTCACGATTTCCTCCCCGTCTCAGGGGGAGTACTGAATCAATGACAAAGAACTTGAGAAGTTCACTCTTATTGTCATGTCGCTCTTTGAAGTGGCGCGCAACCGGATAAGAGGCATCACTGCCGTTGATTGCCCTAATGTGCTGGAGTACCCACTTGTGAACCTGCAACTTGGTACTACCAACATATTGCAGGCCACACGGACACTCCAGCACATAGACAGCAAAGTCAGTCTTGCAAGTAAGCAATTTAGAGATAGGCCGAAGGGCGTCACAGAAAGGGGTTCTGAATTCTTTTTTACTAACACCATGTCTGCAAGCTTTGCAGCTGGTTATCTCTTGAAGCCCTTGCTGGCTTGTAGCCATGTTTTACTGGAGCCAATTTCAGGACTAGATTTAACTAAGGAATCGCTCATAGTTCGTGCTTTCCTGAAAGTAATTTCAGGACTGACTGCCATTAGATCCCCAATGACAGGATCGTTATACCAGGCTCCAATTTTTCATTAGTATTTTCCGAAGAGCTTGGTGTTGGCGATTATAGGTTAAAATCAATCTGACTGGCTCTTTAGCTTTGACCAATGTTACTTTAGATGTTTTATTCTGCAAGACATCATTTCTAGAGATCCAGTTAGCCTTGTGGATCGCACTATCAATCATAGAGGTTGAGTAGCCCCTGGACAAAAATCTCTCTTTACTGGCCTCCTGTGCTTTGAGACACTCAAACTCCGTGCTGCAAATGCGCCTGATACGCAGCATCTCCCCATAGGGGGTGCTGCGTATCAGGTGCGCTGGATGATGACTTGTAGCATGCAGCACGGTGTTACCCGCAGTAGGTTTCCTGAAAAGTCGTGTCACAAGTTTGCCATTACTAACAATGATTTCTACGTCCAAGAAGAACACTTGGTCCTGACTTATGTTGGACGTGAAATTGAGATTTAGTGTGTTAGCATTGATCACATCAATGAAGTCCAAAGCTTGTTGTTTAGTACCCTGCCATATCAAAAAGATATCGTCAATGTAGCCATACCATTGATTTACAAGTTTAGTGAAAATGTCATGGTGCTGGCGTTAGACAACCTGTTCCTCCCAGCAGCCCATATGTAGACAGGCGTAGCTGGGAGAAAAACAGGCCCCCATGGCAACGCCCCTGACCTGTTGTAAGTATTGATTACCAAACATGAAGAAGTTATTATGTAGGCAGATGGAGATCATGGCAAGTAATATTTTGTTATGGTTGAACAACTGTATGGGCCTGGTCCCCAAGTAATGATTGACTGCTTTCAAACCATCCGGGTGGTGGATGCTGGTGTAAAGGGATGTAACATCCAGCGTTATCAACCAATACGAGGGGTCCCATGTCAGTCCGGCTAATTTCCTAAGGAAATCGCCTGTGTCTTGGACATAAGAGGGCAAAGCCTTAACATGTTCCTGCAAGAAAGCATCAATGTACACAGACGTATTTTCAAACAAACCTTTGCGTGCCGATATAATGGGCCTGCCTGGAGGCTTTTCAATATTTTTGTGAATTTTAGGGATGAAATAAATTACAGGAGTTACTGGATAGTCATTCTTGAGGAATTTAAGTTCGTCTTGACTCAGTAATCCTGTACTTTTCCAGGCAACAAGGTGAGAATAAAATTCAGTTTGTGCTTTTTTCACTGTGGCTGCATCACAACGCTTGTAACACTGGGGATCGTTAAGCTGATTGTAAGCTTCCTCCAGATAAAGCTCTCGAGGCCACAGCACTACGTTACCGCCCTTATCTGATTGGCGCACTATGATGTTGTCGTTGGCCTGCAATTTTTTGACAAGCTGGGTGTAACAGCTATTGTGCGCTGTGTATTTGTATTTTTCACGTAGTGTAGAAGAATACAGTTTCTTAATCCCTGAGATAGACAGTTCATGAAAAATGTCAATGTTATCATGCAGCATTAAAGGAGTGAAAGTCGATTTAGGTTTGAATTTGTTGTAGCCAGGAGTATTTAAAACCAGTTGTTCTTCCGTGTTGCCAGAACTATGGGCTTCATTGTGTAGTTGCTGTAGATCTTGTAGTAAATCTGAGTCGTTAACACATAATCCTTGTGGCATCTTTTCCATGGACATTGGATTAGGCCTTGGGGCTGTCCTGTTGAGCAGAAAGTACTTCTGGAGTTTAAATTTGCGCGTAAATTTGTATAGGTCAATCCGAGTTTTTGCATAGTTAAGATTGCTTGCTGGACTATACGTAAGACCAAGATGGAGAATTTTAGTCTCTGCTTGACTCAAATGGATGTCAGTGAGATTTAATACTGATGAAGACCCGATTTGGTCATTATCGGCATGAAGCACGTTCATTGTTTGTTCCATCTTTTGTTGTTTTTTCTTTTTGGCTTGGCATTTGAGGCCTGCTTTTCGACGTAGTCTGCGCTTTTGATTGTTTCTTTTGCGTTGCTGGGATTTGGCCTCCTGGGTCTTAGGGTATTGCGTCGATCCTGTCGCAAGCAATCCACCTCTTGCGCTAGGGAAAACTTTGTAATCCCCAATCGTGTAGCGTTTCTATTGAGCTCTGTGTCGGACTCACTATCAGGTACCGAACTAAGGTCCGATACTGAGGACGCTGATTGCGGTATTTGTTTAGCGCTAGTGCTTGATTCAGTGGAGGATGCGCCAATGGAATTTTAGAGGCTTTGATGGCATCAAATTTCTTTGCGAAAGTAAAAATACGACCCTGTTGATAGTCAATTTTATCTCGCTGAAATTTGAATGCCTTTCGCTTTTTTATAATTTCCTCCTCTTTACGCAGAGGAATATTCATTTCATCCCTGTATTTTGTACAATCGACCGGAGCGTCAAATGCATTGATTTCTTTATTTAGTTCATCGATTTTGTCCTGCAACGCTGCGCGATCCCTTTCCGCGTACTTTACTAGGATAGTTACCAGCTTGCGCAAAGACTCCAAATTGCATTCAGCCCATTCATTGAGCATGTTAGGATCTGGTTGCTCATAACTAGGCGCCAGTATGATTCTGAGTCCACGGGGTATACGCCCCACCTCCAGATATCTGCTCAGGGAGCGATGCTCACACCATTTGGCCTGTTCGGCTTTCATTAGTTTCTCCAAGCGTTTAAACATGTCGCGTAGGTTGGAACTCCCATTAGATGTAATCACTGATTGTGTGGTTGTCGATGACCCACCAGCCGGTGAGTCATCAAACAGATCTATGGCCGCCTCCTCCCTACTCCTCAAAGCGTCTGCAGACATGGCGCTGTTTCGAATAAATCACTAGTGTGAACTCACTGGGTAAAAGGACAAATAGGATAATACCGATGTCCAGAACCCTTGTGCTCCTTCACCGAACAACATTACACAATCCCAACCACAGCGAGTACCTTGGTGCATACAGGGTCATCTGACTCTCAGCACCGCTCTCGTTGCCGGTTCCGGGAGTAGTAACTGCAGTCCGGGGGCTGTAGCAGCTGATCCTGACAGGAACAAGTGAGAACTTCCGGGACACCGAAAGAGCTGCTTCCTGCTGCTTAGCCAACTTCAGAGGAGGGGTCCGTACCGGAGAAGCAATCCCGGTAAGATAAATGTCGGGGATTTCACCTGGGGGGCTCCTGCAATCCAACAGTCTTCCAAGGAAACACAGGAACAGACGATAACTTACCCAAGGTGCAAGTGAGTAACTCGTTTTAATTAAATCTCAGCAATGCCTGCATGACGCGTTTCAGCCTTCCAGAGGCCTTGATCACATGACGCCTTGGGAGTTGCAATACTGCATTTAAAGTGCTTGGTGCAAATGAGAGCTATGACACGATTGGCTGTTTGACACATAGCACAATGAACATAGAAAAAAAAAATGTTTGGAAAAATAGTCGCAAATGAATGGTCACAAGCAACAAATTTAAACACATAATAAAAAGCTAAAAGTCCTTTTGAAAAATTTAAGAACACAAGGTCAGTGTAGTTATTACATTTCAAAGGTAAAAGCTAAGAGAAGAAGATTTAAAAATTACATTTACATTAAAATCCTCTCCTATATTAGAAATATAACCCAAATCCTCCATCCAGACAGTAATATATCCACTCAATCTTCAATAAAGATTGGTATATATATAATACATATTTAAATTTCAAACTAAACCACATTCACTGGATGATGTCATCAGTGATGTCATTTGAGATGTCATCAGTGAGGTCATCAGTGATGTCACTGACCATGTCATGAATGATGCAATATGTGACATCATCAGCAGTGCATTGCGGGCGCGCGAGTTATAGTTAGCAGAACTAACTATAATGGAGGAATTTCTATGGTTCTGTACGAGTGAAATGGCCAGCTAACTATAACACCCCTGAAACCTATGTTTTTTTCTGTGAAAAAAAAAATATATATATGTATATATATATATATATATGTATATATATATATATATATGTATATATATATATTCAATGAAAAAACCATAGGTTTCAGGGACTTTATAGCTCGTTGGACATTTGAATCATATAAAACCAGAGAAATTCGCCTGTTATAGTTAGTTGAGCTAACTATAACTCCCGCGCCCGCAATGCACTGGTGATGACGTCACATAGTACATCACTCATGACATGGTCAGTGACATCACTGATGACATCTCAAATGACATCACTGATGATATCATCCAGTGAATGTGTGTTTCTGTAAAGTTTAAATATTTTTCCTATATATAGCTATGCCAAGCCGTATTGAAGCATGAGGGGATTTACAAGTGCCTGAATGGATTATTTAGTAGGTGCGTGACTGACTGTATAAGTGAGTGATTGAACATGTGTTACTGAATGTATGGGTTAGTGACTAAACTGTGTGAAAGTCTGTATTAGTGTCTCAGTTGGTGTATAAGCGGCTGGATGGGTTGGTGAGTAGCTACATGAGTGTCTATATGGGTTATTGAGTTGTTGTTTCAGTATCTGTATGAGTGCCTGAGTGTCTGTGTGGGTAGGTGGGGGGTGTGTGACTCTGTGCATACATGTCTGAGTGGGTGATTCACTGGTTGTATGGATTCAAAACTACATCTAGGAAGGGCTGTATGGGTGAGTTAGTGTGTGAATGAATGTCTCACTGGTATATGTGTGAGTAACTACGTATGTTTTAAGGCAGTATATGTGAGTGTTGGAGTATATAAATGACTATACATGAGAGTAAGTTATTTGAAATGTGGGTGTATAAAAGAGTGTCTGCTTGCATCAGTGATTGTATAAGACAGTAAGTATGTGTTAGTATCTGCATAAATAAGTGATGTGGTGTGTGTATAAATACCTCAGGTGTGTATAATTGTATACATGAGTAAATGGGTATGTGATTGATTCTTTGCATGACAGACTAGGTGTGTGAGTAACTCTATGGATGAGTGGCGGACTGTGACTGTATGTGTACGTGTATGAGTGCGTATTATAGTATTATAGTACTGTATTGATGAGTAACTGCATGTATAAGTGAGTGGATGTGAGTGTAGACCTAGGAAATAGTGGGTGGTATGTAGTATCTGGCATTGTTGTGTGTATGGTTTCAAAAATAGAAGTCTGTATTTTAGAGTGCGTGTATCAAAGTTTATATTAAGCCATCAGTATGTGCATCAGATTATCACGTGGATGATGTCATCAGTGATGTCATTTGAGATGTCATCAGTGATGTCATGAGTGATGTCACTGACCATGTCATGAGTGATGTAATATGTGACGTCATCACCAGTGCATTGCGGGCGCGCAAGTTATAGTTAGCTCAACTAACTATAACGGGTGAATTTCTCTGGTTTTATATGCGTCAAATGTCCAACTAACTATAACGTCCCTGAAACCTATGTTTTTCTCAGTGAATTTCAAAGGTTTTTTAAATGCTAATTCCTAACTATAACGTCTGTAAAACCTATGGTTTTTTCAGTGAATTTCGAAAGTTTTTTAAATGTTAATTTCATATTTTAATATTTATAAAACCTATATTTTTTCTATTTTTTTTTGTAATATTTTGGAACTCTATTATCCTTTTTTTAAATTACTTTTAAAAAATATGTAATGTTTTATATCTTCAAAAAAACAAGTATCTATATCTTTTTTTTGTTGTTGAGAAAACTGAAGTCCCGTACCGGTAGTGTACCAAGCTCCATCAGCACGCGAATCCTATCCGCCATATTGGTAAACTCGTAAAGGATGTGCATTTCATATCCGACGGGATTGTTTGTGGCACCGCATCCCGCGTAACATCATATACGTATGTGGTCGCGCCAGCTGCTACTTTGGTATGCGACGGGTACGCAGTATCAAGCCACGCCTTACGTCATGTACGTGACGTTGCGTATGCGACGAGTGCACGCTGCCATGCCCTGTGTTACATCATAGACGTATGGTGTCACGCTGGGTACACCATTCCCTCATTTCTTTTTTGTCTCAAAACTATATCTAAATAAGTTGAAAGGGTAAATGAGAACAAGCGATAATCTAAAATATTTTAAACATGTATATATTTCTAACTGTAATAAACTTATATTAAGGTAAACATATTTTCTCAAAATCGCGTCGGGTGCGTCCTCCTTGCGCGCTCGGTGCGCGATTGCCATGTGACCTTAAGGAAAAGCATTTGATTGCTTCATAACATTTCCAATTGTAACAGTTGGAGGACCCCACCCATTTTAGTCATTCTCTCTACAGCATTTGATGAGAGACTCCTCGTCTGCTTAGAGAGCTTTTTTGAAAACGTTTTGCCATGTACACATATCTGACACTACACACAACATGCAACCCTCATTTTCATCAATATTTATGCTCTGTAAAATAGCCTTCCACCTGTGATAGCCATGCATCTTAAAGCTACATAACAGAACTTTTCCCCACTGCCAGAGGTAACATGGTTGCATACGCTGTCCACAGCACAATGTAATGTTGTATGGCCCAGGGGCAGTATAATGCATAGATAATGAACACATGGACACAGATAGATAGTGGAAGTGGGTACAGGCATGTGGGCTCGACTCCTTTTTATTATGACGTCTGTGCTGAATGCATGAGGGGTGAGCATAAACCAGCCCTCAAGAAATGGTTGCTGCTAGCATCAACTACAACAGTAATCATTGAATCACACACAGAGATTCAATAATAAAAGGGTCAATAGCTTGTGCTGCAGTAAGGTAGGGACACTAGATGTGAAATAGTACAGACAAGATTCTATCGTAAAAGAACCTTAACTTGTGGTATACTGAGATACAGGCAGATCTGAAATAATACACAAAAAGATTGTATTATAAAGGGTCCATCAGGTCTAGTGCACTCAGATAGCCACATCAAAAGCATTCAGCATGTGCACAGCCAGCGATGATGCATGCTGCGGGCGGGCCGTACTAGGAACAATGTCTGTTTCCTACAGGACTGCCTCATCTACAATAGCGACTCGATCTGAATTGTGAACACTGCTGTCTGCACTGTAAATTGAAGGCAGTAGTGAGCACAGTCTTCCATGAATACTTTTTCTCACTTCAGTCAGCAAAGCCCAATAATCATGTGCAGCAGTTAGCTACGGAAGCACAGAGTCTGATGCACCTCAACGGAGGAAGTTCTGTGAAAAACAAGCAGCAAGTAATATCGGACAGTGTCCATTCTGGGATCAAGACACCTTTCCACTGTTGGGACCTAGAGTTGCTTGCACCTGGTCGAAGGGAGTACATTCATCTCCACTCTCAGATGTAGTTCTAACATCGTCCATTGTGGGATCAAGACACCGTTCCACTGTTGGGACCTAGAGTTGGTTACACCTGGTCAAAGGGAGTACCCTCATATTCACTCTCAGATGCAGTTCTAACAACGTCCATTGTGGGATCAAGACACCTTTCCACTGCTGGTACCTGTTGGACTACTGTGCTAGTAGTATACAGAGCACTCCACGGTGCTGGGCCTCAGGCTGGGCGCTGTCTGCCTGTGTCGTGGTAGCCAGCGTTGATATCAGGAGCCTTCCCAGCTCGCAGACCTCGTCCCAAAAGCTTCCGCCGGCACGTGGTGGGCCCTCTTTCACATTCGGTGGTGTCGAAAGGTGAACTGTGGGGCATATGTGCGTCACAGAGGCCATGACGTTTTCTGGGTAGCAAGCAGGCTGAGAACATTATTCCCGCAACCACCTTCACTCACGGCGTCAGCCTCGTGGCGGTGTAGAGTTATGTATAAATGGGGTAACCCGGTAGACCACTGGACTCGGGTATAGATAGGTACACAAAAGATTGTCACAGTGGAAACAAATTTAAAGAAGTACAAGAACATACATTTGTTAGTGATTCGAACAAATTTAACGACACCACCTATTTCCTGCATGTATGACCATCATTTAATTGATTATCCAAGTTTTCAGTCAAAAGGAAGATCAGCAATTTAAATCAAGGCCAAAAACATCACAAAGTCAACATTTTTAAATATATATAGGTGTAAGGTACGTGATAGGTGCAAGGTTTTGGGATTAGTGCAGGGCGTTGTGAGGGAGGGAGGTTGCGAAAATTTAGGAACATCCACAATTTGTTGAAGAGCCTAACCTGCCAATTCAATGGCCACAAAACTTAAATCAGACAACACAAAATAAGACAGCAGTTGTACATTCACTGACAATCTCCTGTGTTGATTGAAGACAGAAGTAAGTCGACGTTTCGACCCCTGTTAGAACCAGCAAATTGGTTTGCTTGGAGTTGGGGTCTTCATCAGGACCAAGGGAAAGGGCTTACACCTAGGGGCAAGGGTCAAAGATGTAAAAACGTGAGGTGTGTCTTATCATAAACCATTATAATTAAGAGAGAAACAATGATAAAAATTACCAGCATCAGCAGCATGCATCAAGCTGGAAAATTGGGAAGGGGCCAATCAGTGCTCCTGGGAAAAAGGAAAAGAGACGAGGAATACCACTGAAACCATACTTTAAAATCACAATGAGTGTCCGTAAAACCTGAGTGGCGAAAAATACTCACCCAAGGTGTAGTATTCCAACTCTCGATAAGTGAGTCAAGGGAAGGCTGAATAAATCAGCACAAGCAAGGATCCATTAGTGTCCAAAGCTGGAAAAAAAGGGGGGGGGTGAGGAAAGGAGAATTATTCTCCCACACTCGGATCATATCCGAGAATGCAGCGCATATAGGATTAATTGAACCATTAATTATATTACGCGGGAAAAGGGTGAATGCACGAATCAGAATTAAATCGCAGCGCATGTCTAGCTCGTCATTTGACATTAACAGAGCATACGGGAGTTTTTAAACGAAATCTGGGAAAACAATCTCCACACGGGGTGTAGCAAACCTCACTAATGCGATAACGGAACGGAGGGAGCCACTGAGTCAGCAGACTGCAACATACCTCGAGGGCCGCGCCGAGTGTACTGACAGCTAACCCTGGGCTTGGTCACATGACTATTAAAATACGGACTAGACGCGCGCACAACCGGAACAGTTGCGCCATGATTGGTGGAGACTCAGGGGTGTGTGTGGCCACGTGTTCGGATGTGATTACACATCCAAACAGAGCCGGGGGTTCTTTCAGCCGCATTAATGCGTAAACGGGAGAGAGAGGGAAGCGAAAACACAGAGGCTGCAGGCAGCAACATACCTCAAAGGCCGCGTGAGTCAGTCTGACAGCTAACCCTGAGCTGGGTCACATGACCATTTTAAATACCCAACAGACGTGCGCACACCCGAAGGGATTGCGCCCTGATTGGTGGGAATTCAGGGGTGTGTACTGCTACCTGTTGTGATGTCAGCTCATGTAAAGCAGGGACCATTTGCTGGTTCTAGGTTCATAACCACAGTACAAAAGGTAATATGATAATATGGTTACTGCAGTGAGTGATACGACAGCAACCATATCATTGAGCATAATTGATACATTCCTTGTTGGCGCTCACAAACATTTTTGCCGATTACCCAACATACAGAATATCATAAGACAAATGACATCACTGAAAGACACAACAATTATAGTGCACAATGGGTTTAACTGTAATTTGAAATGGACACATCGCATCACCTAAAACCACAGCAAATACTTTGTGTAGTGGGGTTGACCATGAATTAGACTAGACAGTTTAAAATGTATAGCCTTCAGTATCGTAATGCTTAACCATTATTCAATAAGGATAGTTGGGTGTAGGTTGCATCAAATTCATTGAGGCCACAAAGGACAGAGTCAAAGCGGTCCATCCACTTACATTCCCTGATGTTGAGAATTGAGCCGAGGTCACCACCCCTAACGCCCAGTGTTATGGCTTCAATTACCAGCCATTTTATCGATTCAGGGGAATGGTTGCATGTTTTAAAGTGGTCGACCATGGGTGCTCCAGGCGTGTTACATCTTATCCTGCTGCAGTGTTGTAGTATCCTACATTTCACTTTCTGGGTAGTCTGGCCTATGTAAATCTTATTGCAAGGGCAGACTATCGCATAGATGACGTTCTTAGTATTGCAATTGGTGAGCGTCTTTAAATCCACTGTACAGTTGTTATGTTGGAACGTCTTTGTTTCAATGGTCAGATTGCAGGCTTTACACTGTCCACATTTGACATGGCCCGTAGGGGCTGGAAGATGCCATAGCGATTCAATTGTTGGTCTAGGCTGTGTTTCCAAGAGTGACTTGACCACATGATCGCGGACATTTTTGCCTTTCTTGAAAGAATGCATTGGGGGTTCGGTGAGCTGTAGTTCTGCTGACACCAAGTGCCAATGTTTATTGACAATCTTGCGGATATCATTGCTCATGGTGTTAAAGGTCGTGACACATATTAGTCTGTTAGGATCATCCGTCCGTACTTTAGGAGTGAGGAGGAGGTCTCTATGGTTGTACCAGGCTCTCTTGCGGGCCCTCTTGACAAGCCTCCGAGGATAGCCGCGTTCGATCAATCTAAGGATGAGGTCATTAGATTCCGTGAAGAAATCATCTTTTCTGGAACAGTTCCTCCTGATCCTTAGAAACTGGCCGAAAGGAAGGTTATCGCGTAGTCCTCTAGGGTGGTGACTTCCATACCTCAATAAGGTGTTTCTTTCCGTAGTTTTACGGAACAAGGTTGTATAAAGACAATCGTCCATAGCCTTGATGGTAATGTCAAGAAAATCAATACTAGACTTGTCCTTGGTCATGGTAAACCGAATGTCAACCGATCTGTCATTCAACCAAAGGAAAAATTCATCCAGTTCCTGGTCGTTGCCTGTCCAAATCATCAGGACGTCGTCGATATATCGTTTCCAATACTTGACTTTTTGACTGAACGGATTTGCGATGTTACTGACAAAGGTCTGCTCGAAGTTGTCCATATACAGAATGGCCAGGTCTGGGGCAAAGCTGGCACCCATCGCCACGCCTTTCGTTTGCATGAAGAAGTCATTTTGAAAGAAAAAGAAATTCTGTGTCATTGCTATGTTGAGCAATTTAATGATGAAATCCGAGGGAACTTGCATCGGTTGGTTTCTTGTCTCCAAATATTTCAAAGTTACCTCCAATGCATGTTGTTGAGGGATACTGGTATAAAGGGACACAATGTCCAGTGTCACTAGAATTTGGGTGGCTGGATCGAAAGGCATCCCATCAACCAGATTAATAACTTGCATCGTGTCCCGCAGGTACGAATCTGTATTCTCTGCCAAAGGCTTCAAGAAAAAATCGATGTATTTACACAGGGGCTCAAGAATTGAGCCACACCCCGAGACTATGGGGCGGCCGGGTGGCCTTTCCTGGTTTTTATGTACCTTGGGTAAGGTGTAGATTGTTGGAAGACGAGGCTGAGGCTGATTCAAAAAATGGAACTCCAGGTTCGAAAGGAAACCTTGGGCAAGGCCATCTTGGGTTACTCGGAGGATCATGGTACTGATCTTTTTGGTGGGATTTAGATTGAGTCTGATATAGCTGATGCCATCATTCAATTGAGAGTAAAGTTCTTCCTTATAGTTATCCACGCTCTGTAATACGATGGCTCCACCCTTGTCAGCGGGTTTGATGACAATAGAGTGGTTATTCCTCAAGTCATCCAGGGCCTTTCGTTCCGCAGAGGTGACATTATGTTTGACATACTTTCTAGTGGAGCAGACTCGTAGTGCCTCCTTAAGTACAGTACTTTCGTAGGTCAAAATCCGATGTGAGACCATCTGAGAGGTAGGTGTGAATGTAGAGGGAGTGCGTAGGCCAGTACACGATGTGGTCGTACTCACAGGAGCCTGACGAAAGAAGTAGCGTAACCGTATTTTTCGAAAAAACCGGTGTAACTCAGTCTGCAGGTTGAATTTGTTGGGATAGGTCGTAGGAACATATGATAGGCCTTTACTCAAAATCCGGTGTTCATCATCGGTAAGTATATGATCAGACAAGTTCATGATGGGATCCTTTGATGTGCCTACCAACGATAGACTCGGCGTCTCGTTTGAATTTCCCCATGTGGTTCCTGAGGGAAGTGTACCTGCTTCTGGGCAGTGTTCATCCCTTGTTGCTGAACTCTGTCCCAACCCTGCACTTGTTGTAGGCGGCCGCGTCCGCGTCCCCTGTTCCAATTCCAATTCGCATTTCTTCCCCTGGGTGGTCGCCATTGTCGGTCTTCTAAAAAAGCCGGTCCAGAGGGTGGGTAATAGGCAGTATCCTGAGGTTGGTTCCATGTGTAGCTCCACAGAAACTGCACAGACCTGACAGACATGTTTGCCATTCCGGAAGAGAACCACACCCAGAGAAACGTGCCTTTTATTCATACCCCTACACTAGCCTTACGTACGCCGAGCCAGCCCACTGCGCTATGTTTTTGTAATCTTCCCTACTGACTGTACTATCATGGTTGCGTCCACTGTCCACGTCACTCAATAGACCATCAGTGTATGTTGACATGTACATGTCTGTGCTCTGCATACTGAAATCTGTCCGGCACATCCCCTTAACACTTTGCATTGTATACTTTTATAATCGAGAATCACTTGCCACCTTCGCACATACTTTGCTCCCATCTCTCCCCGCATTCTGCATTGTGTGGCAGAGGTGCTATGTTTGGTTTGTGTACATGGCTAGCCACAGTTCCCACAGTATGTAGTGTCATTGTGTCTGCTAGGGGTACATGTTGTTTGTCATGTTGTATGTGATTATATAAGGTAGCGCATTTGTTTACGAGCAGTGGTTTCTCCCATTTACATATCGCTGTCTTAAAGAGGATACAGAAGTTTTTCTCACAGGTGAAAAGTGGGACCACAATGGCAGTCATTCATTACTATGCAAGAATGTCCAACTGCACAACGCTTCTAAGCTTACAGCCCCCAATCTTGCGTGCTTTCTTAAAAGCACGCCCACTCCCACAATCAGACCAACATTCACACAGCTTTCTAACGGCAGTTATCTGCTTCTTAATAACATGGACTGCTATTCAATGTGAGTTGGCATACCGTATGCCCTTACTGTTTCAAACCGGATAACTTCCTCTGGCAATCTCTATTCCCACCCACACAAAGTAACTCTCAAAGTTCAACTTGGCCTTCAATACCTACTTTGAAAACTGATTTTATTAAACAGAGCGAACTGAAAGCGCTTTTGTTTCAAACAGAAGTGTCCCTCACTTATCGACTGCAGGTAGCACGAACTTCAAGTAAAATACACTCCCTTTTAAATAAGAACCTTCCATTACACTTTGTGAATTGTTACACAATGTTCAACACATCTGAGATTTAAGGTCTGGCACACTTTGTTAACACTGTCTCCTCCGGCCTTGTCACAGGCTTTCAAACTGTTTTTAGTCTAATACCAGACTTCATTCCTTCGATCATCTCTGGAATAACAGGGACAGTGCCCATAATTCTCACTCTGTTTGAGGCCATCCTACTACTATTGTAGCTTGTTAAAAATGGCTGCGCTCCCTGTGGTAACAAGCATGTCCGACAGAATACGCCTCTACGCGAAACTACATCAATACCGTGAAAAAATGGAACAACTTTTCGGCTGCCTGCCTCTATCTATTATCGGAGCCAGCTACAACATGACATTTATTTACACATATACAATCTGCGTGCAACCATCTTTTTATTGCAAAACTTGCCCAATCGACTGGCGAATGGATCTATGCCTTGCCAACATCCCAGCAAACGCTCCCAATATCCAGCAGGTAATGGAGTATCTTGAAAACCATGAACTTGATTGTTCGGACAGTGAAGCAATGGTGGATGCAACGCAAAAAAGTATCCTGGCGGAATGGGATTTCTGCGCAGCCGCGAAAGATCTCCTGCAACGTGCGACCTTTGAAAACATCGCAGAACGCCTGCCAATTCAAATTGCCGCTCCGACATTCGAGGAACATTACTGTCCCTTCGAGGATATGAATTGGATCACTTCGCTTTTCTCACACGATGGCAACAATCGCCTCTAGGAACATTACACATCTCAAGCCACTGAAGAACTTCCAGACTGCAATCTCCAAGACTTGTAAGAAATTCACTTTATTCTTGGATTGATTTTTTCCACCTTTTTTGACTTTTTCCTATAATTTTTTTTAATACACTTCAATCGAACTATTTTCATATAATAACTTTCTAAGTATGCTTAGGCATTTGAACTCTGTTTTCATTATTGGCCCTTACGTCTCCAGACTAACCAGGGATGGATGATGTATGGCCTATGCAAATACGCTATTTACTTGCTAAATTAGCCTAAACCCGACATCCATTTTGAAACCATGTCTATACTTTGTACACACGTCTCTCTGCCTGCCTGTTATCCACGAAGCCCTTTCACACAAATTAGCTCATCCTCAGCCTCTGCTCACGAGCTGGCGATCAAGATCAAAAAACGCAGCATTGTTTAGGAAATGGTTGGAACAGTGTGGTAATCGTATCCTACCTTTATTTTCATTCTACAATTTACAGTCATTCATGTCTAATAGGTATTGTTTATGTCACATGGAACTGTAACATGTAATGTGGAATTGACTGATGCAAGAGCTGAGGTTTGAATACAGCAGAAGCGGTTGGAATTTGCCTCAACTGGATGCCTTAGCTCTTGCACCAGTGGGTCCATTTATGGCACTTAAATAAAGACACTTTTTACATAACTTGCAGACTCCATCGCTTTATCCCACACAGCCACTTTCTTAAACACACCTTATTTCACCATTTGCCTTCTGTGGAATTGCAACATTCTGCATTATATTCTTCAAAATTATTTCTTTATTCCTGTTTGCTAAAGCACTCCATTCGAGTCTTCAGACCGGTAGGAGTGAGTAGTTTGCTTCCCACTCCCGCTATAGTCTAAACCCATACTAACACCACTTGCACAGCTTTGCTACAGCGGTCAGTATGCTACAGCGCCCAGAGCACATCAGTTTACAGCAATCAGCTCACGGTTTCATCCCCGAGTGTACCGGCACCTCACCTCAGCACCATCTCACTCTGGGCAAAACAGCACTTTCACACCGGAAGGGGTGAATACATCGCTTCACACTCCCTGTGTAGCACACCCTAACCACCCCACATACCTCACAGCACTCCTACCCTCCTCTTTCCTACTCTTTTTCCCCTTTTTTCCCCTTACTCGCTTCAGCAGAATCACAAAATGGTTGCCAACACTTCCTAGTTGCAACCGCTCACAGCCAATAAGCAGCAAGCTTGTGCTCGTAACGCCTCAGCCAATCAGATGGCAGAATTTCCAAATATCGATATCTGTAAATGTTGATATTTCTCAAAAACTACTGAATGGATTTACACCAAATAAACAAAAGCGTGCTTTCTAGACCAAGACCCTTCTCCCTGCCAAATTTGGGGTAATTCCGTTCACCGGTTCAACCTGTAGCCTTGTCTAAAGTTTTCTATATCCTGAAAGTCTCGGGTGATTCGTCAAGCGGGGGCCGAGAAAAAAGAGGGGCCCCAAAACGTGTTTTCCCCATGCAATTTTCCATAGGGACTGTTAGTCGCAGCTACAGCCCGAACTGCTGAACGGAATTACACCAAATTTGGCAGAAAGGTAGCCCTCAGTTCACACTCGTGCCTTTTGCTTAAATGGTGTAAATTCGTTCAGTAGTTCCTGAGAAAATCATAGATATATCTATGGCCTCGGAGGATCCGCGCACCTTATGCGCACCTAGCGCGCACCCTCCCGATCACGAGCTGCATGCTAATTGGCTGTCAACACTCCAAATCAGGAAGTGTTGGCAGCCATCTTGTGCCTTGGTTCTACCTAATAAAAAAATGCACAAAACGCGAAATGGGGGCAGGGTAGAAACACCCTGACCCACTAGGCCATCTGAGGGGGTCCCATAAGGACCCCCAAGGCCCCCCTCAATTTTTTTTTTTTTTTAAATCAGCAAAATCTGCGCTGGGTGCGCGGATCCTGGCGATCCCAAAAAAAGACGAAGCGCGGACTCCCGCGCTTCAATGCTAATTAGCCCCAGGGGGGGCCAAATACCGGGGGCATTATAAAAATAAAGTGTGGGGGGCCCAATCCCCCCACACTGCCCCGGGGACTGCCACTCCGGGGCAAAGTATGAATAATTGCAGGGAGGCACACGGCCCCCTGAAGCCCTGGGGACCGCCACCCCCTGGGGCTTTAATTTATTAACATTGCGGGGGGGCCACACAGCCCCCCCTGCAGCCCTGGGGACCACCACCCCCCGGGGCTTTTGTTAAATAAATAAACACGCCCCGGGGACCACCACCTCCCCGGGGCACTAAAGATTCAAAAGGGGGGTCCGTGACAGACCCCCCAGCCCCAGGGACCACCACCCCGCAGGGCTTTGTGAGAGATGGGAGGGGGGCCACGCGGCCCCCCTCCTGGAGCATTGTTGTGGCCCTGGGGACCGCCAACCCCCAAAGCCAGCTCCTGCAGTGTCCTGGGGTGCCCACCCCGGGACACTGTAGTTTGCTATGGCAGGTGGGAGCCTCAAGGCTCCCGCCCTGCCACAGCAAACTGCTTTGCTATTTGGAAGAGAGAGCACGAAACCTGCTCTCTCTTCCAAATAGCAAAGCAAAATGCTTTTCCACAGGGGGAGCTGCATCTTAGCAGCCCCCCGTGTGGAAAAGCAATGCCGGCTCCCGCAGGAGGCGGGGGGAGCCGGAGGGACCGTGGGGGGATTGGGGCCCCCCACGGTCCCCAATGGAGAGGGCCAGCCCTGGGGGATGGGGTCCCCGGGGCTACAAGTGGCCCGGGAGGGGGGCCACGCGCCCCCACCCCAAAATGTAAACTTTTTATAAAAAATTAAATTTAAAAAAGGCCGGCCTGGGGGATGGGGTCCCCGGGGCCATAAATGGCCTAAGGAGGGGGGAAAGGCAGCCCCACTCCTATATGATTTTTTTTAAAGGGCCATGCCCCGGGGCATGGGGTCCCTGGGCAATTATGGCCTTGGGTGGCCCCTTCCTGATTTTTTTATTTAAAAAAAAAATAATTAGGGGACAGGCCCTGGGGGATGGGGTCCCCAGGGCCAAAATATTAGGAAAAGAAGGGGGCCGCACAGACCCCCTTCTTAAACAAAACAAAAAAAAGACCGGCATCGCGCCGGAGGCCACGCCCCCTTCTTGAAGCACTCTGCAAACGCGCCCCATGGCAGTAACTTGAATTTCGTTCCATAGGCTAACATTGACTGGTTTCACTTGGAAATTCTTCTAAGTGTGGAGTTTTGGAACTTTAAAATATTCACCTAAAATCATCCGAACAACGAATTCCGATTTACTCACCTGTTATCAGCAGTGCATTGCAGGCGCACGAGTTATAGTTAGCTGAACTACCTATAACGGGGGAATTTCAATGGTTTTGTACGAGTGAAAAGTCCAGCTAACTATAACGCCCCTTAAACCTATGGTTTTTACAGTGAATTTCTAAGGTTTTTTAAATGCTAATTCCTAACTATAACGTGCCTGAAACCTTTGGTTTTTTCAATGAATTTCAAAGGATTTTTAAATGCTAATTTCTAAGTATGCCTACAAAGATAGGACATGTGAAGAAAGGAGAAAAAACGCACAGAAAGAAAAAAAAGAAATGCAGAAAGAAGCAACAGAAGTCCTCAAAGATGAAGAAAAGTGCAGGAAGAAGGATAACGTGCAGAAAGAACAAACAGAAGAGCAGAAAGAAGCATTGTCGTAAAATCATCCTGTACCCTCAACTTTTTCAGACGGATACTGGTGGCAACTGAGTTTGACTAACCAGTCCTAGAGCCAGTGCTATACTAAAAGACACTTAGAATACAGTGAAAACACCTACATACACTAGGGAACACTATACGTGGGGGTCCCCCTGTGATTGGCATGACCTCCTCTGTAAGCCCCTAGTATATAATAGTGCAGGGGGATTAAAACTACCTCTTAAAATGCGCCACAGGGCGTGTTTGCACACGTCACCTCAGACCCCGTCCCCTCCCTTCCCCACTGGGTAAACACGCCCTGTGGCCGATTTAAGTTAGGAGATTAAGTCCCCTTGAATCCTGAGGGTCCCTAGGGTCCAACTAGCCTACTAGGTACCTCCAGTAAGCGCCACAGATTTGCGTTGCAGAGAGGTGTAAAAAGTGGCACGGCCTGGACCACCTCTCTGCAACGCAACGCCGTGGCGCTTACTGGAAGCACCTGGTGGGCTAGTTGGCCCCCAAGGTCTCTCAGGATTGAAAGGGAATTATTTCCCCAACTTAAAACACACCACAGGGCGTGTTTGCACACGTCACTTCAGGCCCCGTCCCCTCCCTTCACCACTGTGTAAACGCGGCCTGTGGCCGTTCTAAGTTGAGAGATTAAGTCCCATTGAATCCTAAGGGTCCCTAGGGCCCACTAGGTACCTCCAGTAAGTGCCACAGAGCTGCGTTGCAGAGAGGTGTAAAAAGGGGCGTGGCCTCAGAACACCTGTCTGCAATGCAGCTCCCTGGCACATACTGGAGATACCGGTTGGGCTAGTTAGCCCTCAGGGACCCTCAGTATTGAAGGTGAATTAATTCCCCAACTTACAACTCGCCAGGTGGCACGTTTGCAGAGTGCTGCAAGGAGGGGGCATGGCCTCCGGCGCGATGCCGGTCTTTTATTTATTTTTAGTTTTTAAGAAGGGGGCTGTGTGGCCCCATTCTTTTTCTAAATTATTGGCCCTGGGGACCCCATCCCCCAGGGCCTGACCCCTAATTTTTTTTTGAGAAAAAAATTAATTTGGAAGGGGGGCCACTCCCGAGGCCTTAATCAGCCCCGGGGACCCCAACCCCCGGGGCATGGCCTTTTTTTTTTTTAAATTCTTTAGGTGGGGGGCTGCATTGCCCCCCTCCTCAGGCCACTTATGGCCCCGGGGACCCCATCCCGTGGGGCCGGCCTTTGGTTTTGTTTCATATATATTTATAGAAACACCTAGGACATGCTGGACAAACCGTACGTACCTATCACCATGACGATTTGCGTGATATTCATTAAAAGGCGATTATGCATACAATTAATCCACTTGGAATGTATTTACACCGCTAGTGAAGCTCGGACGTGTCTGATGCCCTAACGTGCCTAATCCCGGCGTCCCCGCCGGTGGGTACTCTCCAAGTAGACACCCTTGTCGTTTATTTATACAAACATGGGTAGCTATTGACTGGCACATTTAATACACACACACACCAAGCCATTTAAAGGGGATTCGACAAAAATGTGACCAAAACTATGTAAGAAACCCCCCTCATGGCTAATAAAACACAAATCCACCGCCGGATGTGTAATACTTTTTATTTTACTCTCTGGAAAGGAGACAAACCTCACTTGAGAATCACAGCGTGCTCCTGACTGAGCCCAATGCTGTGTTACACCCACCAGTGCCCACCGAGTGCCACACACCTCTGTGTTTATTCCACCAGTTACTGCGTATGCTATGACACTCTCTAGCCCATGTACACTGTAACACCACCCCATGAATATGTCATGCCACACTTGCCTTCGCACGGGTTATATTGCCCCATCTAACGTGCCTTCCTCGATGCCTATGTTATAACGCACAGCGCTATGCCATACATATTACAATCTGGGATCCATATCTTTGTCACAGTGTATATGCAACATTACACTCCCCAGCACATATTTTATATTACAACTTTAGAGACTAGTTAGGTTACACAACACTGCCCTATGCATATTACACTCCAAGGTGCATATCGCATAGCACGCACTAGTGTCTCTGCTATCTCGCGCTCTCCAATGAATCTGTCATTGCGCACAATGTATTGCATATTATATTTCACGCCCCAGTTCATCTTATATCACACTTTTTGGTGCATAGTTTATACCATACACTATATCTAGTTTTCATTTTCAGTCGTGCTCTCAGGACTATATTCTATATGACACTGCGTTCACCTACTCTTTTCACAGGCATTACATTTTGCGATGGGGGGTGGAGGGTCAGGGGGTGTTTCTGCCAAGTGAGCCCAGAGTCACAGTCACAAACGTCCTCTTCTTCCTGAATAAAAGTGAGATTATGCTGCATACTTGTTCCTATTTTAAGTAGTTCGCACAGACACATATTTTAAAAACAATAAAGTTCCTAATACTCGCCTTCTCTGAACAGTTAGCTTGCTGCCCCATCCACCTCCTCCCTATCCTCTGTTGTCTGAATCCATGGACTAGCCTCCTCCCTCCTGCCATGCATGGTCTGATGTGCTGCCACTGCCCTCCATTTAGCATGATGTACCAGTCCACTCCTCCTGCCCTCCATTGCCCAATTCTATGCCCCATGATTGACCTCCTGCTTAGTCTCTGTGCTTAGCTTGCTGCCCCTATTCACCTTCCCCCTGCCCTCCGATGTCTCTGCTCCATCCTTTTTGCCCACCATGTTCCATGGACCTGCCACCCCTATCTACTCTGAGTGTTCTGTTGAGCTGCCACTCCCCTCCCACCTGCCCAGCATTGTCAGATGACTGTAACCTGTCTCTGCCACCTCCACCCCGCCTGTCCACATTCCATGCCCCTATCCCCTTTCTCCTGTCCTCCATGGTCCATTTTACTGCCACACCCTTCTGCCCTCCCTGGTCTGTTGTGCTGCAATTGCTCCTCCTGCCTGCCCCACTTGGTCTGTTGTGAGGTCCCTTCCCCTGAACTCTCTTGTCTGTGCCCAGGTCCTGACCCTCCCTTCTATCCTCCATGGTCCTTTGTGCATGCCCCTGCACCCTCCTTCTTGCCCATCATAGCCATTGTGCTGCCACTAACCCTCCCACTTGCCATGCATGGACTTCTGTGCTGCCACGGCCCCTCACCCCTTCCCTGTGTGGTGAGCTAGCTGCCCCAGACCCCCTCCCACCTTCCCTCTATGGTCTGTGTGTATGCCATCATAGTCTCACTGTTGCTCTCCATGGTGTGTCTTGCTTCTAGTGCCCACCCTGCCTGACCTCCATGGTCATCTTGCTGCTCCTGCCCTGCCCCCTTGCCCCAGCCCTCTGTTTCCATGTGCAGACCCCTTTTCCCTCCCTCCTGGCTTGTCTGTTCCATTGTAAGGCCCCTGATCCGCCCCTCCTGCCCTTTATGGTCTGTTATGCTGCAGCTTTCTCTCTTGTCTGTCCATTATGGTCAGCTAGCTACCATTGCCTCTTGCCCCTCTGTTCTCTGTTGTCCATGTGCATGGTCCTGTCCCCTCCCTCTTGCTTTCTATGGATTGTTGTGCTGCACCCCCGTCCCGCATGCCCTGTGTGGTGTATTGTGCTGCTGCAAACCCTGATGCCTGCCCTGCAGGGTCAGTTTGGTGCACCTCTCCATGTCCCTCCTGTCCTCTGTTATCCAAGTCCATGTCCCTACCCCATTTCCTTCCATGATCCAATGTACCATACTTGCGAACATTTTGAACTTGGTAAGAGGGAGATTTTTAAAAAAACTGGGGTATTGATTTTCCCCTTTGAGTTACATTGAAAAAGAAGAGATTGTAGACAGGAGACAGATCAAATAAAGCCCATTTGAGCTTAAAAACATTTGACGTTTCCTGGCTGAATCGGGTCTGTTGGCATGTATGGTTGTACTACCACTGCCTCTTCCTTCTGCCCACAGTGGTCTATTATATTGCCACACCCTCTCTTGCCAGTCCTGTATTGTTGGTTTGTTGCCCCTGCCCCCCTTTCCACTGCCCTCCATAGTCTGTTGTGCTGCCACTGCCCTTCCTGCCTACCCAGTGTGGTCAAATTGTTGCCTCTGCACCCTCTTACCTGCCTTCAATTTTCAGAGTCCGTGCCCCTGGCCTCCCACTAGAATCCTAATGAACAACTAGATTGCTAACATTCTATATTTATTACAAAAGTGTGGAACGCCTGACGTAATCTTGATGTCATCAAAACTGTAATACCTAGAGCATTTCCTTTAGAAATTACATATATGAGAGGGTCTTATTTGCATAAAAATTATGGTTAGTGCTCTAAAAAACTAAAATGAGGACATATTTTCTGAGTTTTCAAATAGCGACAAAGCACTTTTAAATTATTTGTTATCTTTATGTTTTTTTATCCAGTTGACCACTTGATTAATGTTGCACTTAGGGGAGAGGATGTGGTGTTACTTCCAGAGCTGCAGACTTTGCAACTGGGGAACCAGGTTGGAGTTTCTGCTTCAGCTCGACATTCTGTGATTCTGGTCAAATCACTTAATCTCCCCATGTCTACAACCAAAATGAATTTGTTCTTGTGTGATGTAACCAATGCTCATGTAAAGCACTCCAATACCTGACAAGTCTGCACTATACAAAACTGCAAAAACACAACAAAAAAAACGTGTTTTGCTCACTTCTGTAATTGGGCTACATGTGGGCTACATCTGGGTGATATTTGTGCTGCTTTTGTCTCTGGTGGCCATCTTGGGAGATTTATTTGTTATGAAGTTTCCTAATGTCCTCATTTACTGCAGTCTCCTCAGTAGGAAATGCTTTGAGTTTTGTACTTTGGTTCCATCAAGAAGGCATTCAGATGTGTCACACATTTGCCATACATTCAGAATGTTAGCACTCTAGTTGCTCATTAGATCACTGTAGTAAAGCTACTGCTCACCAGGGAAGTCTGCTGCTGGTATTGAAAGTACATGTTTCAGTCTGCATGTCAGAATTTTTTAATGAAATAGAAGAGGATTTGAGAAGTCACTCAAAATGTGCCCTAATTTTTCTTTCTGCAGCACTTATCATAATTTCTATGGCAAAATGAACCCCCTCATTTTGTTCCTTTGCAAATTAAATGTTTTAAGTGTTACCACTTTATTCCAATCAAGATGGCTTCATGTGTGCCATACTTTTGTCATAAGTAAGACAGTAAGCGCTCTAGTTGTTCTTTAGAAAACCCAGGGACATTCTGTCAATGGGCTATACTTGGGCTACATCTGGGTGATATGTGTGCTACATTTGGGCTCTTTTGTCTCTGGTGGCCATCTTGGGAGACTTCTTTGTTATAAAGTTTCCTAATTTCCTCATTTACTACAGTCTCCTCAGTAGGAAATACTTTCAGTTTTTTACTTTGATTTCATCAAGAAGGCATTCAGATGTGTCACACATTTGCCATAAATTCAGAATGTTAGCACTCTAGTTGCTCATTAGATCACTGCAATGAAGCAACTGCTCACCAGGGAAGTCTGCTGCTGGTATTGAAAGTGCATGTTTCAGTCTACATGTCAGAATTATTTATTGAAATAGAAGAGGATTTGAGAAGTCACTCAAAATGTGCCCTAATTTTTCTTTCTGCAGCACTAATCATACTTTCTATGGCAAAATGAACCCCCTCATGTTGTTCCTTTTTAAATTAAATGTTTTAAGAGTTACCACTTTATTCCAATCAAGATGGCTTCAGGTGTGCAGTACGTTTGTCATAAGTAGGACTGTTAGCGCTCTAGTTGTTCTTTAGAACACTCTGGGAATCTGCAGTAGAACACAAAGGAATCAACTGACAGTCTCTGCCCTTGTTGGATGTACATATTTTACTGAGACTGTCAGACTTCATTCTCACATGACTGAGAAAGATAATGTGAATTTACAGAAAATATGCTCTCAGTTTAGCTTATAGATCACCTTCAAAAAATCTGTGGGAAAAGCATGAGAAAATAGATTTCTCTCAAACATGATTCATGATATCCCAGCAGAAGGTTTTTTCACATGGTAAAATCACCTTAGAACACACCACAATTCCTAAAATGAGTATGGTACCATCAACAAATGAATTATAATGTAACTAAAGTCTTAAAACCTTCTATTAACTGCAATGCTTTTGAATGAGGTGCTATCATGTATATTGGTCCCAAGATGTCTGCCAACACTTCTTGGATGAAGTGCTGACAGCCAATCAGATCTCACGATGAGATGTGTGGTTAGGCTCCGCCCAGATATATATGTGATTTTACTTTTGATTTTCTCAGGAACTACTGAACGGATTTACACCATTTAACCAAAAGGCACGACTCTGTACCAAGGACTACCTTTTTGCCAAATTTGGTGTAATTCCGTTTAGCAGTTCGGGCTGTAGCTGCAATTAAAGGTTCCTATGGGAAATTGCATGGGGAAAACACGTTTTGGGGCCCCCATTTTTTCTCGGCCCCCCCTTGACGAATCACCCCGAGACTTTCAGGGTAGGAGCGGACCGGAGCGCCCCACCAGTTTTGAAAATTACGCGAAGATTCGTCAGCCGGCGCCAAATTTATTCCAAATAGAATGTTGCGGATTTCCTATGGATAATAGGTCCTAAATATAACTACCTACTGTCGACTGCCTACTGGCGGTCGCCAGTAGATAGTTATAGTTAGGACCGTGTTTCCATAGGAAATCTGAAAATTCTATTTTGAATAACTTTGGCGCCGGTTGACGGATCCACAAGAAATTTTCAAAACTAATGGGGCGCTCCGCTCAGCTCCTACCCTGAAAGTCTCGGGGTGATTCGTCAAGAGGGGGCTGAGAAAAAAGGGGGGTCCCAAAACACGTTTTCCTCATGCATTTTCCCATAGGACCTTTAGTCGAAGGTACAGCCCGAACGGCTGAACAGAATTACTAGAAATTTGGCAAAGAGGTAGTCCTCAGGGATGTGCCTTTTGCATATATGGTGTCAATCTGTTCAGTAGTTCCTGAGAAAATTGCAGTTAAAAGTACATAAATATCTATAAGCGCGCACCGTGTGCACACCGCGCGCGCACCATAACGTGCGCGAGCATAATTCTGATTGGTGGTTACATGTCAGTCAACATTCGAATCGGTCGAAATCAGGAAGTGTCATCCGCCATTTTGTGTGTGACAGTGAAAAAGAAAGGTGGAGCACGTGAAAAGGGGGCAGGGTACAGAGTTCCTGACCCCCTAGCCTTTGTCAGGGGGACCCTGAAGGACCCCGAAGGGTGAAAAAAACATTTTATATTTGTATTTTTAAAAATCGCGAGGTGCGCGCACCGGCACGAGGGGCGCGCACGGTGCGTGCACGGCGGAAAAAAATCATTAAAAAAATAGAATTAAAAATCAAATTTAAGTGTTTAGATGTTAGGTGGCTCTAAAAAGAGCCGTTGTGTGGGGGCGTGGCCGAGCCGAGCCGCAAGATGGCCGCCGTGTAACGGGGCTCTGCCGGCCGAACACACAATCCGTGCACCCATCCGTCTGCTGCTTTCATTCCCGTGTGGCGGAGCTGCGGCGGGAGCTGCCTGCGTGCCGTGGACCCGGCGACGGTTTTCGCGACCGCAATCGGTGGCGGCGTTCGGAAGCTGTGGCCCTCGTCGCATCGGCGGCCAGCGCACATCACGCTGGGCGGCCGCACAAACAACGCGAGTCCCCGGTCGAGGGCCGACGATCTGGCGGGCGCGGCGGCGCAGCCGTGAGACCTAGCAGGGGCGGGACCGGGTCGCCGCGAGCTGCCGGAGTGGTGCGGCGGGACCCCGGGCAGGCTGAGAACTGGCCCACTCGCATCGGCGGAGGAGCAAAGTGGCAAAGAACATTGAAGGCAGTCGAGGCCTGGAAAGCGGGGAAGCGCCCTGGCCTGCAGATCTAGCTGACTCTCCGACCAGCACGGGGAGAGGTGTATGCTGGGCCCCTGAGGTGGGTGCTAGATAATTCCTGACTGTATGTGGCGCCTGATTGCACATTAACGTCCATAGCCCTCCTGGGGAGTGTCGGACTGAGTAAGGCGGTGGAGGCAAGGCGGTCTGCAACAGGGGGTCGGAGAGACATGACCGTGGAGAGTGCCCAGTTGCCGCAGGATCAACGCATACATGCCTAGTTAGGCGGAGCCAACACATGCCAGCAGACAGGGCGCGCTGGTGAACTGGTGAGCCTGACGGTCTCGGGGCAGACTATACCCACAGCAGGGGCTGCAGTAGCGGCCCAAAGCGGACGAGGCTCAGGGACCTGCAGGTCCTGCGGACCTAAACGCGGGCCAGATATTGAGTCACCTCACCGGAGCCCCCTCCGGAGCCCCCACCGGGGCACCCCAAAGTATAATGGGGAAGCCGGATGCCAAGCAGCCGAAGCTGCATTTCGAGCGACGCAGTGCCCGGAACACAGAGGTGGAGACGGCGTCCCAGACGGTGGTCCCCGAAACACAGATGGACCCCACGCAAGAGGATGACATAAAGAGTATGTTTCGTGACCTAAAAGGCTGCCTCAAGGAAATAGATAACAAATTGGATTCCATGGCTATGCGCATAGACGGCATCTCACACAAAGTCGACTAACATGAGGAGCGACTGATGGCGGCGGAGGTGCGGATTGCTGAGTGTGAGGAGGGCCACAGTGACACCCGGGAAAAACTGTTGCGCATGGATAAGGTCCTGGAAGTAATATGTGGTCGTAACGAAGATTTGGAAGCCCGCTCACGCAGGAATAACATACGTATTATTGGAATTGCAGAATCCACAAATATTGGAAATATGGAGCAGTTCGTGGAGGGCGTGTTCCGTGACTTGTTTGGTGCGGACCTGCCGGCCATGTTTTTGGTCGAGCGCGCACACCGTACACTGGGCCCGCGCCCGGTGCCGGGTGCGCCGCCGCGCCCGATCCTTGCCCGAGTCCTCAATTATAGGGACAGGGACACAATACTGAGGCTCTCCCGGGAAAAAGGCGAACTAACCTTCCAAAACATGGCTATCTCCTTATACCCTGACTTTACACAAGCTGTGCAATCTGCAAGAAGAGAATTCGTGCCTGCCAAAAAGATCTTTCAAAAAATGGGGACCAAGTATGCCATGTTATATCCTGCCAAACTGAGGATCCAGGTTAAGGGGAAGCCGCTGATTTTTACAGAGGCGAAAGAGGCGCTGAAATTTACACGACAAACAGAGAGGTCACACCGGGAGACGCGTGATGGCCGAGGGACCCCCCCGGCAAGCCAGCTGAGTGACAATGAGTAAACCATTATACTTATCTGGGGGCTGTGATTGCCTGCGACGCCAAAAGAAGCCCTAAGGCCTTGTTGTTAAGTATGCACCATCTTTTTCTTGATACTGCCTTGGGGCTTGGGGTGGGTAGGGGACACAATGATGGGCCGATGGAGGAAGTTAGACACGTGGCACGGACTATTTTTGACTTGTGGCTGAGTACCAATACCGTGCTAGGCGGGGCATGGGGCATGTCCTGCTGCAATTAGGCATATTGCAAATACAGAAGGCAGGAAATGTTCGGCCACCCTGTCGCTTTAAGACAGGGGAGGGTGCCGGTGACCCCACGCCCCTGAAGGGGTGATTCCCAAGATATTGCTTAGGGAGGGTTGTTGTTTGCTTTGTTTGGGGGGGTGATGGATCTCAACCTGATTGGGGGGTTGGAGTGGGAGGAGGGGGGTATGTTCTTTGTTGTGTTGTATTAATGTACTGCAGTATTCTTTGGCACAACTGATTGTTGGGACATCACTGTTTCCGACCGTCTCTAAGCTGCTGCTGGGGGTGGGCCATGGTGCAATATGGCTCCCACCTCCTGCCCCACCTGCTGATCTAAAGGTAGACATACAGCTGCGTAGGACACATTTCCAGACATCCCTCTGTCCGCGCTGCGCTGCCTGACATGGAACATTCGCGGTTTAAATGACCACCGCAAGATCCGGCTGACTCACGCACACTTGACCAGACACCACATTGACATATGTCTCTTACAGGAGACCCACCTGTTGGGGAGGGCTGGGGAGCGTCCCAGACATGCCAGATGGGGTGAAGTCCACGCCTCTGGCTACTCCAGCTATTCCCGTGGAGTGGCCATATTGATTCGTAAGGGCCTACCGTGGCAAACGTTAAAGGTACACATCGACCCCGAGGGGCGCTATATATTACTGTTGGGGCGATTATTTCACACACAGGTAATAATTATAAACACTTATGGACCTAACTCGGACGACCCAGGTTTTTTCCGGCATGTTTGGCTCAAAGCACAGACATTGGGGGAGGGGGCATACATATGGGGCGGAGACTTCAATGCCGTGCTTTCACTGGAATTAGACAGGGAGGGGGCTGCTCGCACACACCATCCACAAACGGCGGGTCTCCTCCGGGGCCTGATGGAGGAATATAACTTACTGGATTCTTGGCGGATATTGCACCCCGCGGTAAGGGAGGGCACCTGTTTCACACCGCACAGAGGAGCCTGGTCCAGACTAGACTTTTGGCTATTGACCCCAAATGTGCATGCCTGGGTTTCTGGGGTTCATCATAGGGCGCGCACCCTCTCAGACCACTCCCCGGTAGAGCTAGTGCTACAGGTCCCCAAACCGTACATTCCACCCTTCACATGGCGAATGCCGGCACAGGCCTTGTTAGATCAGGCGTTCCGCGAAGACATACACAAGCGCATCCTCGACTATTTCGAGATTAACACTAACTCGGTGCCCTCGCTGGGCACCTTGTGGGATGCATTCAAGGTGGTTATCAGGGGCCACTGTATTGCGGGGCAAGCCCGTGTACTGAGGGATATCAGGAACACGCTCCAAGGGCTGGAGGAACGCCTGCACGCCCTGGAGGTGCAATATTGCTCTGATCCTTCAGCAGACACGCTAGCGGAGACACGTACCAAGCTTACGGAATATCAAACTGAGGCGGATAGGAAGCTTAAATGTTTGCATAAACACGCGGTGGCCCGCCGATATGGTGAAGGGGACCACCCGGGCAGAACACTGGCCAATTTGTTGCGATCACAAAGAAATTCCTCTTATATCTCCTCAGTCAAAACTGGACAGGGCAGCCTTGCACACATGCCCCCGGAAATTTTAGGAACGTTTAGGACATTCTATAAAGCCTTATACAGATCTCAGGGAGTTTCTACATCGGGAGAATTGTCCGATTACCAGGACACGATACAATTACTCTGATTTGATGCGCATCAAAAAGAATATTTCGATCTCCCCTTTACGGTAGAAGATGTCAAGCAAGCAATAGGGTCCCTAACAGCCGGAAAAGCGCCAGGACCAGATGGCCTACCAGCGCAATTCTATAAGGAATATGCTGACCTCCTGGCCCCCAGGCTGTTGGCCGTATACGCGGAGGCAGTGGATGCGGGATTACTCCCGGCGTCAATGAGAGAGGCAATCGTCATTACTCTTTTAAAGCCAGACAAGAATGCCCAGGAATGCGACTCCTATAGGCCACTGTCCCTAATCAACACAGATGCGAAAATATTCGCCAAAATGCTCGCCACGCGGTTGCAGCCAGCACTGCCACTCATGATACGCCCAGATCAGTCGGGATTCGTGCCGGGCCGCTCCACATCTCACAACCTCCGAACCCTATTCGGGGTACTGCACTATTTGGCCCCGCATGTAAAAGCCGCTGCGGTGCTACTGGACGCCACGAAAGCGTTCCATTCCCTGGAATGGGGATTCCTGTTTCCGCTGCTGCAGCGAATGGGGATAAGTGAGTCCTTTATTCGCTATATCAGGTTACTCTACACTGCAATATCTGCCCGAGTAGGGGTGAACGGGCTTATCTCTGAGCCCTTTGCCATTGGCAGAGGCACACGGCAGGGTTGCCCCCTGTCACCCCTGCTCTTTGCGATCGCCACCGAGCCACTGGCGGCGCGGATCAGACAGCACCACACAGCCAGGGGCATCGGGTTCTCGTCCCGGGCACTAACCGTCTCTATGTACGCTGATGACATCACACTGTACATGGTCGATCCACATGAGAATCTCTCCCCCATGACGAGGGAGTTGATACACTATGGCATGCTATCAGGGGTAACTATTAATTGGGAGAAATCGGTCATTCTGCCCCTGACGACTGGGACACGCCGCTTTACTCCGGACTACCCGTTGGTGTGGGCGAGCGGACCGGTGCGCTACCTGGGGATATGGATTAGCACTGACATGCAGGAATTGTGGACCGAAAACTATGGGCGAGCGCTGGGATGGGTCGAAGAAAAGGTGAGCCGATGGAAGCACTTGCCCCTTTCTCTAGCTGGGCGAATAGCTGTGGCCAAAATGGTCATATTGCCCAAACTACTGTATCTATTTGCCAACATCCCGCTGCCCCTGACCGCACATTTTCTGAAACAAGTGCGCTCGCAGGTGATAGAACTGACGTGGGGCGGAGGGCAGCCGAGGGTGGCCTGGGCGACCCTTACTCTCCCACAACGAAAGGGCGGAATGGCGGCGCCGGACTTCACTCTCTATGCCTACTGCGCACAAGCGCAGTTTTTGCACTACTGGGTACACCCCACACCATTTCAGCCACATGTGGCGATAGAGATAGATAGGGTGGCCCCGCTTCCGCTAAATACGACCCTGTACACTCCACACAAGAGAAGATGCAAAGACATTGACACTGTACACGCACTTAAGTGGGCCTGGGACGGGCTGCGTCGCCGGGCCAAGCTGGATCTTCTCTATACAAAATCGATACCCCTGTGCGGCAATCCCATGTGGCCCCCACTGCAAAACATGAAAACCGGGGAGCGAGCAACGACACACGGCCTCAACACTGGGGGGGACCTCTTCCCAGACGATACCCTCATCACGCCGGAACAGATGTATGGTACGGAAGCCCCGACGATGCTCGGCACACTGCTCTATTATCAGCTTCGCCACACATGTCAAAAGCTGTTTCCTACTTTTCCGGCGCCGCCCCCAGATCTGCTGGCCCTTGAAAACGTGCTCCGAGTGGCATCGGGGCGTAAACTAGTATCCCGATTGTACGGCAGCATGCAGAGTAATCACCCAATAGTGGTCCAAGCGGCGCGACATCTGTGGAGTACGGAACTAGGCACCGACCTGACTGACGATCATTGGGAAATGTGCTGTAAACTACTTGAGACCCTTTCCCCTAACTATAGACTCCGGTTGATACATTTTAAATACATACATAGGGTATATCGTACCCCGAGCCGGCTCCACCGCATGGGCTTGAGGGACACAGACAATTGCTGGCGTTGTAATGCGCCCGGCGCCTTATTCTTACATTTGGCGTGGGAATGTCCCACGTTGGCCACCTTCTGGACTAGGGCAATGGTGCTGGTGTGTGCAATCACTGGCCTACTGCTCCCATGCACTCCGCAGACTACATTACTGGGGATCTTACACATGGTCAAGCCTAAACACCGTAAATTGCCGACCATGCTGATTGTGCTTGCAAAACGACAGGTTGCGATACACTGGGGAGCGCCGACATCACCTACTATTAGGGACTGGATCAAAAGCATGGTCTACTGCCAGACACAACTTGCTTTATATTGGGAGCTCTGACCACTGCGCTCACGGCCAAAGGACATATGGGAACCATTCACGCACTGGTTGGCTCAAACTACGATTCAGGCATTGTAAAGCAGTGATATGTACCGATAATAGCTGGGGCGGGACGGGAGCCGGTCAGATCGCGGGGTGTTGAAGTCATCATGTGTGCTGAGAGTGGGTTACGGGGCGGGGGGGGGGGCGGGGATGGAGGGGGCCGTGCAAGACTTACCGAGCAATAACGGGTTGGCACCTCGACCTCATATGTCTATTGTTGTATTGGTGGGGGACTGTGTTGTCACTAACATATCTAATTCATACTGCAGAGAATTGTATTTGTTATGTTGTTGGAAATGCAAATAAAAAGAACATTAAAAAAAAAGAGCCGTTGTGTTAATTGAGGAACAGAGGAACAAAAAAATGAAAAAAATTATGGGGTGCCGCATGTGTGCTGCTGTATCTTGCTCTCTATTAGGGGAATGCTGGTGTCACCATAAGAGAGAAGAGCATTACATGCATTGCACCGTATATGCACCCTCTTGAACAGAGGGTGTATATGCAGAGGAACAGAAGCAGGTGAAGCTGCCGCCGCAGATGAAGTGCTCGGCTGAGCTGCCGATGATGTGCTCGGCTGAGCTGCTGCGGATGTGCTCGGCTGTGCTGCTGGAGGGTTGTCTCTAGCAGCTCGAGCAAAAGCCACAGGATGTACTCCTTTAACGTGCCTGATCATAGTGAAAATACTAAAAGAGTATTTCTTTTTAGGATCTCCTCTTGATAAGACAACACCACAAATAGTGCAGGTGACTTTTGGAGCATTCACCTTCTTCTGCCCCTCTGGAAATGTAAAAAATTGCCAGCAGTCTTTCTGTTTCCTCTGTCTCTGTAGCACAAGGGTCTCCTGCTCACTCCCAGAAAATGACTGCTGCTCTGCCATTCTCAAGTACTGGAGTACTGGAAAAGCTGCTCAGCTCCTTCTCCCAGGGAATCAGAAGAAATAATGAGGGGAGTGGGTGTGGTGTTGGAAGTTTCTGGAACTGAAACTACTATAAACCAATGAAAAGTGTTGTTTCATAATCACATGACCTGAAACTAATATAAACCAATGAAAAGTGTTGTTTCTTAATCACATGACTTGCCGTGCGCACACCGTGCGCGCACCCTGCGCGCACGGAGAACGCACGCATGCGCGTACAGAGCACGCGCGTACGGAGCACGCGCGCATGCGCGTACGGAGCAGCACGCGCGTATGGAGCACGCGCGCATGCACATACGGAGCACGTGCGTACAGAGCACGCACGACGTACACATGCACACGTGGAGCACGTACGCATGTGCACACAGAGCACGTACGCATGCGCGCACCGTGCGCGCACGGTCAAAAACCCTTAAAAAAAAAAATGTAAACTGTTTATAAGTTTAAAGAAGATATTAAATATGCTGTTCAACTTTATCCAAATAAAAAAAAAGAGAGCTGAGCCATTCCATTTTACAGGATACAGTCAATCTATAACTATATACATAAGTAGCTTATTGTAAAATAAATATTTAAAAAATATAATAATACATTCATAAATTAGCATTTAAATAACATTGCAAATTCACTTAAAAAACCATAGGTTTCACAAACGTTATAGTTAGGAATTAGCATGTAAAAAACCTTGCAAATTCACTGAAAAAACCATAGGTTTCACACACGTTATAGTAAGGAATTAGCATTTAAAAAACCTTGCAAATTCACTGAAAAAAACATAGGTTTCACACACGTTATAGTTAGGAATTAGCATTTAAAAAACCTTGCAAATTCACTGAAAAAACCATAGGTTTCACACATGTTATAGTTAGCTGGACATTTCACTCGTAAAAAACCATTGAAATTCCCCCGTTATAGCTAGTTCAGCTAACTATAACTCGTGCGCCCGCAATTCACTGCTGATGACGTCACATATTACATCACTCATGACATGGTCAGTGACATCACTCATGACATCACTGATGACATCTCAAATGACATCACTGATGACATCACTGATGACATCATCCTTGTGTAAGAGTGGCAGACCTCCTCTTATCCGAATATAAACTTTGATACACACATTGAAAAATACAAACTAAGGTTTTGAATACTATAGAGATACCAATACCAGTTAGAACAACCTATTCAGTAATTCCAAAATCTACATGCGCATCCACTCATTCATCAACACTTCTATATAGTCACTCATACATGTACTCAGTCATCATATGTACTCATACACCTATACATTCTGTTACACACCTAAACTCATACATAGAGTTACTCACACACATACTCACACATGCAAATAAACATCCATTTACTTGCATGTACATCTATACACACACCAGTACACTTACTTCTACAGAAACGTACACATACTTACTCTCTAAAACAATCACTTATAGAAACACATACTTATTTATACAGAAACTCTTCCAATATCTCACTCTCATATATCCTCACTTATATACATCAATACTCACATATACTAGTTCAAAACATATGGACTTACTCATAAAGACACTATTGAGACAGTCATTCACTCTCTTACTCACCCATACACACACTCATCCACCCATACTGTCCTGCTCACATACTGTCTTCAAAATACATACAAACAGTGAGTCACTCATTCATGCATCCATACGCTAAGTAACATCCCCCAATGAACCATACAGACACGCATAATGATACTCTAAAAACGAACTAATAGCCCATATACACACTCATGTAGCTACTCACCAACCCATGCAGCCACTTATACACAAAGCAAGACGCTGATACAGATATTTAAATATTTAAACATTACTCACTAATACTTGTATTCAATAAGATACTGTTAATAAGTCAGTTATACAATTAATTTTACAAAGAAAAAACATCCATTTAGACACTTATTTACCCATTTCTTCTTCCATTAACCTTTAGATATACATATATAAAAAAAATATTTTTCAGAAAGATACACATTCACTGGATGATGTCATCAGTGATGTCATCAGTGATGTCATTTGAGATGTCATCAGTGATGTCATGAGTGATGTCACTGACCCTGTCATGAGTGATGTAATATGTGACGTCATCGGCAGTGGATTGCGGGCGCGCGAGTTATAGTTAGCTGATTTAACTATAACGGGGGAATTTCAATGGTTTTTTAAAAGTGAAATGTCCAGCTAACTATAACATGTGTGAAACCTATGGTTTTTTCAGTGAATTTGCAAGGTTTTTTAAATGCTAATTCCTAACTATAACGTGTGTGAAACCTATGGTTTTTTCAGCGACTATATATATATATATATATGTATATATGTGTGTATATATATATTCACTGAAAAAACCATAGGTTTCAGGGGTGTTATAGTTAGCTGGACTTTTCACTTGTATAAAACCATTGAAATTCCCCCGTTATAGTCAGTTCAGCTAACTATAACTCGCGCGCCCGCAATGCACTGCTGATGACGTCACATATTACATCACTCATGACATGGTCAGTGACATCACTCATGACATCACTGATGACATCTCAAATGACAAATCCTTGTGATAGAGTGGCAGACCTCCTCTCACCCTAATATAACCTTTGATACACACATTCAAAAATAGAGACTAACATTTTCAAAACAATGGACATACCAATACCAGTTACAACAACCTCTTCAGTAATTCTAAGATCCACATACACATCCACTCATTCACCAACAGTCCTATACAGTCACTCATACATGTACTCACTCATCATATGTACTCATACACCTATACATCCTGTTACACAATGCCACTCATCCATAGAGTTACTCACACACATAGTCACTCATGCTAATAAAGAATCAAACATATATTTACTTGCATATACAGTTATACACACACCACCACACTTACTTCTACGGAAACTTACACATACTTAGTCTTTTAAACAATCACTTATAGAAACACATACTTATTCATACAGGAACTCTTTCAATCTCTCACTCTCACATATACTCACTTATATACACCAATAGTCACATATACTAGTTTAAAACATATGTAGTTACTCATAAAGACACTATTGAGACCGTCATTCACTCACTAACACACCCATACACACACTCATCCACCCATACAGTCCTGCACACATGCTGTCTTCAACACATACAAACAGTGAGTCACTCATTCATGCACCTATGCACTACATAATACCCCCCACTGAACCATGCAAACACTCAGACTGATACTCAAAAAACCAACTAATAACCTATATAGACACCCATGTAGCTACTCACCAACCCATGCAGCCACTTATACACAAAGTGAGAGACTGATACAGATATTTACATATTTAAACATTACTCACTAAGCCATGTATTCACTATGACACTTAATCAGTCAGTTACACAATCAATTTTTCAAAAACAAATCATCCATTTAGACACTTATATACCCATTTATTCTTCCATCGACCTTGAGATATACATATATAAAACATATTTAATTTTCAGAAAAACAGACATTCACTGGATGATGTCATAAGTGATGTCATCAGTGATGTCATTTGAGATGTCATCAGTGATGTCATGAGTGATGTCACTGACCATGTCATGAGTGATGTAATATGTGACGTCATCAGCAGTGCATTGCGGGCGCGCGAGTTATAGTTAGCTGAACTAACTATAACGGGGGAATTTCAATGGTTTTGTACAAGTGAAAAGTCCAGCTAACTATAACACCCCTGAAACCTATGGTTTTTTCAGTGAATTTCTGAGGTTTTTTAAATGCTAATTCCTAACTATAACGTGCCTGAAACCTATGGTTTTTCTGTGAATTTCAAAGGTTTTTTAAATGCTAATTTCTAACTATGCCTACAGAGATAGGACATGTGAAGAAAGAAGAAAAAATGCACAGAAAGAAAAAAAAGAAGTGCAGAAAGAAGCAACAGAAGTCCTCAAAGACGAAGAAAACTGCAGGAAGAAGGATAACGTGCAGAAAGAACAAAAAGAAGAGCAGAAAGAATCCTTGTTGCAAAATCATCCTGTACCCTCAACTTTTTCAGACGGATACTGGTGGTAACTGAGTCTGACTAACCAGTCCTAGAGCCAGTGCTATGTTAAAAGACACTTAGAATACAGTGAAAACACCTACATACACTAGGGAACATTATGCGTTGGGGTCCCCCTGTGATTAGCATGACCTCCTCTGTAAGCCCCTAGTATATAATAGGGCAGGGGGATTAAAACTACCTCTTAAAACAGGCCACAGGGCGTTTTTGCACACGTTAACTCAGGCCCCGTCCCCTACCTTCACCACTGTGTAAACACGCCCTGTGTCCGTTTTTAGTTAGGAGATTAAGTTCATTTGAATCCTGAGGGTCCCTAGGGTCCAACTAGCCCACTAGGTACCTCCAGTAAGTGCCACAGAGCTGCGCTGCAGAGAGGTGTAAAAAGTGGCACAGCCTGGACCACCTCTCTACAATGCAGCTCAGTGGCGCTTACTGGAAGCACTTGGTGGGCTAGTTAGCCCCCAGGGGCCCTCAGTATTGAAGGGAAATTATCTCCCCAATTTAAAACGTGCCATAGTGCGTGTTTGCACACGTCACCTCAGGCCCCGTCCCCTCCCTTCACCACTGTGTAAACGCGCCCTGTGGGTGTTCTAAGTTGAGAGATTAAGTCCCCTTGAATCCTAAGGGTCCCTAGGTTCAAACTAGACCACTAGGTACCTCCAGTAAGCGCCACAGAGCTGCGTTGCAGAGAGGTGTAAAAAGGGGCTTGGCCTCAGAACACCTGTCTGCAGCGCAGCTCCCTGGCGCATACTGGAGATGCCTGTTGGGCTAGTTGGCCCTCAGGGACCCTCAGTATTGAAGAGGAATTAATTCCCCAACTTACAACTCGCCAGGGGGCGCGTTTGCAGAGTGCTGCAAGGAGGGGGCGTGGCCTCCGGCACGATGCCAGTCTTTTATTTATTTTAATTTTTTAAGAAGGGGGCTGTGTGGTTCCCCTTCTTATTCTAATTTATTGGCCCTGATGACCCCATCCCCCAGGGCCTGTCTCCTAATTATATTTTTTTGACCCCAATCCCCAGGGCCGGCCACTGTTTTTTATTATTTTTAAAAAATATATATTTATAGACACACCTAGGACATGCTGGACAAACCGTACGTACCTATCACCATGACGATTTGAGTGATATTCATTAAAAGGCGACTATGCATACAATGAATCCACGTGGAATGTATTTACACCACTAGTGAAGCTCTGACATGTCTGATGCCCTACCGTGCCTAATCCCGGTAGACACCCTTGTCGTTTATTTATACAAACATGGGTAGCTATTGACGGGCACATTTAATACACATGCACACCAAGCCATTCAAAGGGGATTCGACAAAAATTCGACCAAAACTATGTAAGAAACCCCCCTCACGGTTAATAAAACACACATCCACTGCCGGATGTGTAATACTTTTTATTTTACTCTCTGGAAAGGGGACGAACATCACTTGAGAGTCACAGCGCGCTCCTGGCAGAGCCCAATGCTGTGTTACACCCACCATTGCCTGCCGAGTGCCACACACCTCTGTGTTGTATTCCACCAGCTAGTGCATATGCTATGACACTCTCTAGCCCATGTGCACTGTAACACCACCCCGTGAATATGTCATGCCACACTTGTTTTCGCACGGGTTATATTGCCCCATCTAACGTGCCTTCCTCGATGCCTATGTTATAACGCACTGTGATATGCCATACATATTACAATCTGGGATCCATATCTTTGTCACAGTGCATATGCAACGTTACACTCCCCAGCACATATTTTATATTACAACTTTAGAGACTAGTTAGGTTACACAACACTGCCCTGTGCATATTACACTCCAAGGCGCACATCGCATAGCACGCGCTAGTGCCTGTGCTATCTCGCGCTCTCCGATGAATCTGTCATGGCGCACAATGTATTGCATATTATATTTCACGCCCGGTTCATCTTATATCACACTTATTGGTGCATAGTTTATACCATACACTATATCTAGTTTTCATTTTCAATCGTGCTCTCAGGACTATGTTCTATATAACACTGTGTTCACCTACCCTTTTCACGGGCATTACATTTTGCGATAGGGGTGGAGGGTCAGGGGGTGTTTCTGCCAAGTGAGCCCAGAGTCACAGTCACAAACGTCCTCTTCTTCCTGAATAAAAGTGAGATTATGCTGCATACTTGTTCCTATTTTAAGTAGTTCGCACAGACACACGTTTTAAAAACAATAAAGTTCCTAATACCCGCCTTCTCTGAACAGTTAGCTTGCTGCCCCATCCCCCTCCTCCCTATACTCTGTTGTGTGAATCCATGGACTAGCCTCCTCCCTCCTGCCATGCATGGTCTGATGTGCTGCCACTGCCCTCAATTTAATATGATGTACCAGTCCCCTCCTCCTGCCCTCCATTGCCCAATTCTATGCCCCATCATAGACCTCCTGCTTAAACTCTGTGCTTAGCTTGCTGCCCCTATTCTCATTCCCCCTGCCCTCCGATGTCTTTGTGCATGCCCCTGCTCCATCCTTTTTGCCCACCATGTTTCGTGGACCGGCCACTCCTATCTACTCTTAGTGTTCTGTTGAGCTGCCACTCCCCTCCCACCTGCCTAGCATTGTCAGATGACTGTAACCTGTCCCTGCCACCTCCACCCTGCCTGTCCACATGCCATGCCCCTATCCTCTTCCTCCTGTCCTACATGGTCCATTGTACTGCCACACCCTTCTGCCCTCCCTGGTCTGTTGTGCTGCAACTGCTCCTCCTGCCTGCCCCGTGCGGTCTGTTGTGAGGCCCCTTCCCCTGAACTTTCTTGTCTGTGCACAGGTCCTGACCCTCCCTTCTATCCTCCATCGTCCTTTGTGCATGCCCCTGCACCCTCCTTCTTGCCCATCATAGCCATTGTGCTGCCACTAACCCTCCCACTTGCCATGTATGGTCTTCTGTGCTGCCATGGCCCCTCCCACCTTCCCTGTGTGGTCAGTTAGCTGCCCCTGACCCCCTCCCACCTTCCCTCCATGGTCTGTGTGTATGCCATCACAGTCTCACTGTTGCTCTTCATGGTGTGTCTTGCTTCTAGTGCCCATCCTGCCTGACCTCCATGGCTATCTTGCTGCTCCTGCCCTGCCCCCTTGCTCCCAGCCCTCTGTTTACATGTGCAGACCCCTACTCCCTCCCTCCTGGCTTGTCTGTTCCATTGTAATGCCCCTGATCCGTCCCTCCTGCCCTTTATGGTCTGTTATGCTGCAGCTTTCTCTCTTGTCTGTCCATTATGGTCAGCTAGCTACCATTGCCTCTTGCCCCTCTGTTCTCTGTTGTCCATGTGCATGGTCCTGTCCCCTCCCTCTTGCTTTCTATGGATTGTTGTGCTGCACTCCCGTCCCGCATGCCCTGTGTGGTGTATTGTGCTGCTGCAAACCCTGATGCCTCCCCTGCAGGGTCAGTTTCGTGCACCTCTCCATGTCCCTCCTGTCCTCTGTTATCCAAGTCCATGTCCCTACCCCATTTCCTTCCATGATCCAATGTACCATACTTGCGAACATTTTGAACTTGGTAAGAGGGAGATTTTGAAAAAAAACTGGGGTATTGATTTTCCCCTTTGAGTTACATTGAAAAAGAGGAGATTGTAGACAGGAGACAGATCAAATAAAGCCCATTTGAGCTTAAAAACATTGGACGTTTCCTGGCTGAATCGGGTCTGTTGGCATGTATGGTTGTACTACCATTGCCTCTTCCTTCTGCCCACAATGGTCTATTACATTGCCACAGCCTCTCTTGCAAGTCCTGTATTGTTGGTTTGTTGCCCCTGCCCCCCTTTCCACTGCCCTCCATAGTCTGTTGTGCTGCCACGGCCCTCCCTGCCTGCTCAGTGTGGTTAAATTGTTGCCTTTGCACCCTCCTACCTGCCTTCAATTTTCAGAGTCCGTGCACCTGGCCTCTGCCTCTCAACAGTATCCTAATGAACAACTAAATTGCTAACATTCTATATTTATTACAAAAGTGTGGAACGCCTGACGTCATCTTGATGTAATCAAAACTGTAATACCTAGAGCATTTCCTTTAGAAATTACATATATGAGAGGGTCTTATTGGCATCAAAATTATGGTTAGTGCTCTAAAAGACTAAAATAGGGACATATTTTCTGAGTTTTCAAATAGCGACAAAGCACTTTTAAATTATTTGTTATCTTTATGTTTTTTTATCCAGTTGACCACTTGATTAAATGTGGCACTTAGGGAGAGGATGTGGTGTTACTTCCAGAACTGCAGACTTTGCAACTGGGGAGCCAGGTTGGAGTTTCTGCTTCAGCTCGACATTCTGTGATTCTGGTCAAATCACTTAGTCTCCCCATGTCTACAACCAAAATGAATTTGTTCTTGTGTGATGTAACCAATGCTCATGTAAAGCACTCCAATGTCGTACTTTAATATTTGGGACCGCGTAGTAGACAGGGCCCTACCCCTGTCTATCCCGGTATCAGCGAACCGCAAATGGTTAATGCGGTATGTACAAGTGCTTTGTATAACGTTCTAGCTATGAATGCACTGTGTACACGTTGTTTTACATTACTACGCGGGTTCCATCTTGGAGCGGTGGCCATCTTATGATTGCCCTCACATAGGCTATAATGAAGCAAATACGGGCCTCACAGTACATCTGCTTTCCTTTGACTTCTCTGTGACCTGGGCAGCTGGCTCTGCTGCCCCAGGTCAGTCCGGTCTCACGAGCACCCCTTCCTCCGGCCACCTGTGATTAGCATCAGGGCTTGACACGCCATAAAACCCTTTTCATCCTACACGAGCCCCCGGCTAATCTCTTCCACACCTGACTGTTCCTGCTTTATGACTTGTCTCTATCAACAGGAGCTGCCCGTGTTTTATTGGGGCCTATCGATATCTGATGTGGGATCTGAACCTTGCTGTGTAAATAATTGTGGGCTGGCTTAACTGGAATGTGGGATGGTCATCATGACTCTGCCTTTTCGTTTGTAATGTATACTTTAAATGACCATGCCATAAACCTAGGAATGTATGCCTGAAGCAGGAAAAAGTGTATTTAAGAAGAAGTCCGTTTCTATGATTTTTAGCAGTCTCCTGAGAACATACACACTGTTGTACTTCTAGGATACCTGTAATTGGTCTGCAGCCAATAAATGAATCTTTGACTTCACCCAGAAGACTCTGTGTTTCTGTAGGTCTGGAACAGGGAGAACCCAGAAGTCATAGGGTGTGTGCCCCTGCACCGCTGGGACTAAAATACCCAGTACTTCAGTTTGGCGCCCAACTCGGGACGATTTCAGCGGTACCAGTCCAAGCCAGAGGTTCGTGAGGAGCTTCGTGTGGAAATTCCGGAGGAAGGCCGCCACTTCATCGACCCCTGCATGTCGACGTGGTCCGAAAGTCTTTTCTGCGAGGTTCTCCGCGTCCCGACGGCTACGAAGGACTGCTGCCCTGATTAATCGACCTGTTTTGGACCCTTGACGAGTTTTGATAGAGCGAAACAATCGAGAGAGTCTTCTGGTGACGCCATCGATCATCAATATTCAGTTAAGTATAAGTGGAGCGTCTCCCATTTGTTTGGTATCCCTCGGGATCGTTTGATTTGGAAATTTGGAGTTTGCAAACGCCAAAGCCAGAGGACTCGTGTATTCACGAGACTATCGTAATCGATAATCCTTTGACGTTTGGATCTAACTAGTGAGCGAAGATGCCTGGTTCTAGAATATTTGGTAGATTGTTTTGTTTGGGTTGTGGAAGAGATTTCCAGCTGGAGGAATCATGTCCGGTTCCTCCGGTTGGAACTCCAACTTATGAGCTCTATGTAAAACATGGCGTAGGTCCCATTGCATATAACGAAGTATGGATCCACTACACCAGAAAAGACGGTGTTTTAAAATGGCCCCAAAATGGTAGTTTCGATACCGATATTTTAGATAATTTGGAAATTAAATTGTTTAAAAAGAAAGCCCGGCCGGCGATGTTTGATTTTTTCCGCTTATGGCGGAAGGAAGCCAAACAGAAGGAAATTAAGCTAGCGAAAAAGAATAAGAGAGAGAAAGGTATGACGGTAATGCAAGCAGCTGTACAATTCAAGGACAATGAGGAGGAACAGATGAATGAGCAATTGCACAGACAGCGTAAGTTAGGGATCGACAAATGTTACCCAGCTTTACCACACTCTAAGCAGAATGAGTCCGAAGAAAAGGAGAAAGATCCTTTGATGTCGCATTTGTTGAGTTCGCCACCCCCGTATGCTCAAAATGCCACGGCGCCTCCCCAGCTTGCGAATATGCCACCTCCAGTTAATATACTGCAAGCCTTGCCGCTACCGCCAGCTGCTTCGCAGCCGGCTCCTATCCCTATAGCGCAGCCCTCTCAAGGGCCGCCAGTTGTGTTTCCAACTGCCCCCGCGCTTCCTGCGACTTTGTCTAATTCAGCAGCTGCCTCCCCTGACACTCTTCCTTGCACCACTCCAGTACCTGTTTCTACATCCTCTTTTCTCCCCTCTGTTTATCCCCCTGTTTTCGCCTCAACTTCTCCTTCAGCGCGACAGCGTTTAGCTAATGTGGTTACTACGTTAATGTCGCCTCTCTTTGAGTCATCCGGTGCGACTCCTGGCTTACAGCGTAAGCAATTGCGCAGTCAATTGCCTAACCCCGATGAGAAAAAGGTAATAGATCGCATGGCGCGTAGATGGATTGTTTTCCCTTCACTATATGATGTGGAATCAGTTGTCAACGTTTTCCATCAATGGGATGCCCCAAAACAGAGGTATGTCTTTGAGAAAATGTGCGAAATTCTCTGTGAGGAATTGGATGATAGTGGTAAAGACCCAAGCCCGCAGGAGTTGTGTCGAGTGAGATTTGATTTTGGAACTGGTACCATTGTGGATCGCGATGTAGATAAAGCAGTTGCGGTTGTATTATCCTTCAGGAATGATGATTGTCAACAGTCATTGTTTGAACCTGATGTCCCTGTGGGAAAAAGGGTAAAGCACGCCAATATCCGATGCGTGAGGTTCCCCCAGTTTGGAGACCTGCTGATCCAAATGCTAATCCACCTGTCTTAGCACATTTTCAGCGTATTTGGGTACATGTTCCATGGAAAAGATCTGAGGTGTTAGCACTTAAGCAGACATTGCCTGATCCCCGTAAAAACCCTACCGGTTATTATAAGGAGTTGTCACAAACTGCAGAATCCTGTGTAATGAATCTGGCTGACATAGATATGCTGTTTGGGAATGTGGTTCCACAGCCTTTGTGGGGATCCATTCGTAATACGGATCATGCTGCAGAACTAGGGGACACATGGGCTAACATCATCGCTGCTGACGCTAGACAGATTGATGGCGCGAAACCAGAGCCTTTAATAGCAGAACTCCCTGGTAGAATCATCACGTATATGAAGACAATAATGCCCGCGATGCGCGTAAATGGGGATAAGCTATCTGCATGCAAGCAGAAGAAAGATGAGACAGTGTCAGACTTCTTTACCAGGTTTGAAGAAACGTTTATTGACCACAGTGGGCAAGATATGAGTACTGAGGGTGGCCAACGGTTATTTGTGGATAAATTTGTGCCGAATTTACTTCCTGACCTGTGTAAAAAGTTAAAAGATTCAGAAAGTTCTTGGGCTGTTTCCTCTTCAGCGCAAATACTGGCTACTGCACAGTATTATGAAAACAGAGATAAAGACGAGAAAGATAGAACAGAAAAGAAAACGAAAGAACTAAAAACAAAGGTCCTTTTAAAGCAGGCCTATCCGCCACGTGGAGGTCAGAATAATTATAGGCAACCCCAAGGTGTCTATCACCAACCCCAACAATTTCAGAACAATCAGCAAATGAATGGGTATTATCAACCACGTGTCCCTGTAGGTCCCAACCAATGTTCATACTGCAAAGAGGAAGGTCATTTTAAATATAGTTGCCCTAAATTGATGCAGCGTAACGGCAATATGTATGGTGCAAGAGGGAGGGGTGGTCAGCAAGCTCATAGAGGCAGAGGGCGTGGAAATGTTCCCCAGAACGCGCGTCCTCTTCCGCCTCAAAATACCATCAATAGCTTTGATCAGCAAGCCAACGCGACTAGTAATACAGCTCAGTACTACAATAATGATTATTATGCAGATGACGGCGATGCAGAAAATAATGATTACTAGGACAGCCGTAGACAGAGAGAGGGAGTTGTTTCAGTGCCAGTGGATCAGAGCGGACCGTATGTTGAGGTGACTACAGGAAATGTAACGGAGCCCTTTCTGCTAGACACTGGTGCTGCAAAGAGTTCAATCATGCATTCAAAACTCCCTGGCGCACCTTTGTCTGGCAATATAAATGTTTCAGTAGGTTTTTCTGGCGCCCCAGTTAGAAACCCGATTTCTAGTCCCATGTCACTTTCTATTGGGCCTTGCGAGCTGAAAGCACCCCTGATTCTAACAACAGGTTGTGGTGAAAATTTGCTAGGGTTAGATTTGTTAAAAAGATTGCATGCTACACTGTATTGTTCACCGTCAGGAGTACAACTTACATTAGGCAGGAAAGTGATTTCCCCGATGTACTTGTCTAAAAATACAATGCCGCCTGAATTGTCATCCCTTCCGGATGTCCTTTGGGCTACTGGTCCCAATGATGTGGGCCTCTTGGAGATACCGCCATACGTGGTAACTTTAAAGGCTAATGTCATACTGCCACGTATTCCCCAGTACAAGATCTCTAATGAAGGCCAGAAAGCATTGTTAGACATTGTCAGCGACTTAATTAATAAGGGTGTAATTGAAGAGACAAGAGGCAACGTTTGCAATAGTCCGATTTTGCCTGTCTTAAAACGAACGGACCCTTCACAGCCACCTGTTTACAGATTTGTGATTGATCTTAGAGAGGTTAATAAGATTGTTGTGCCACAGTTTCCAGTTGTCCCTGATATAACTGCCTTGTTAACGATGATTCCAGCCTCTGCTGCATGGTTTTCAGTGATCGATTTAAAGAATGCTTTCTTTAGCATCCCAATTGCAGAGGAGAGCAGAGACATTTTTGGCTTTAGTCTGGGAGGCCGAAGCTTCCGCTTCAAACGCGCTCCCCAGGGCTACTGTGAAAGTCCATCAATATACAGCCAAGCTTTGAAAGCGCAGCTTGATGCACTTGTTTTACCCAGTGGCGCTATCCTGATTCAGTACGTTGATGATTTACTAATTGCCGCGGATACTGAGAAGATCTGCAAAGAAGCCACATTATCATTGTTGCGTCATTTATCTGCTTTCCATCACAAAGTGTCTCTCTCAAAGCTGCAATATTGTCGACAAGAAGTGACCTACTTAGGTCATCTCTTGTCGAAGGAGGGAAGGAAGCTGACCCCAGAGAGAATTCAAGCCATTGCACAGTTGAGTGTGCCAAGAACACAGAGAGAAGTGCGTGCTTTCTTGGGCATTACCTCATACTGTAGGCACTGGATCCCAATTTTTCCTTGTTGGCAAAACCTTTGTTAGCATTAACATGCAAAGACACACCGAATCCTATCCCATGGTCTGAAGAGTGCCAGAAAAGTTTTGTGGAATTGCGCAATGCATTATGTTCAGCTCCTGTGTTGGGTACCCCTGACTACAGCAAGCCTTTTACATTGTATGTTCACGAGAAAGATGGTTGTGCGTTATCAGTGTTAACACAGCCTTTTGGCGACAGACCGCGCCCATGCGCATATTTTTCATCAACCATGGACCCTGTAGCGAGGGCATTGCCAAGCTGTCTGAGAGCGACAGCTGCTGCAGCTATGTCTATCCGACAATCTGCTGGTCTGGTAATGGACAACACATTGATCGTTATGGTTCCACATGCTGTAGACACATTATTAAATAGGACCAAGACACAACACTTGACTAGTGCGCGATTATCAGGCTATGAGCTCACACTGTTAGCAAATCACATACACATAAAGAGATGCAACACGCTGAATCCAGCTACGTTATTGCCAAATCCAGCAGACCTAGATGAGATTGAGCAACATGACTGTCTGTTCAGAACAGAGGAAGAGACGAAAGGGAGAGTAGATCTAAAAGATACTCCCCTGACTGAGTGTGATGGTACTTTATGGGTGGATGGTTCGTGTTTCAAGCTCCCTAATGGTGACACGACTGCTGCATATGCTATCACGACTTTACACACGGTTGTGGAAACTGCACGAGTGCCACATAATTCAGCCCAAGCAGCAGAATTAATCGCCCTCACAAGAGCATGCGTGCTGTCTGAAGGAATGAGAGTGAATATATACACCGATAGCCAGTACGCCTTTGGCGTGGCTCATAGTTTTGGGCGATTGTGGAAAGAACGTGGGTTCCTGACGTCGCATGGAGCTAAAATTCAGAATGGCAAGTTGGAGAATGATCTCCTTGAGTCACTGACCCTACCGTTGCAAGTTGCGATCATGAAATGCAGTGCGCACAGGAAAGTCACCGATGATGTCGGACGTGGGAATGCGTTTGCTGATGAGATCGCGAAAGAAACAGCACAGAATGTAAAGACTAGAATGTATGTTGCAGGCCCCGCAAGATGGGTTGATGATGTTGGAATGTGTGGAAACACGATAGAGAGTGTGAAGTCCCTTCAAGCTGAAGCCACAGAGAAAGAATTAAGCAAGTGGAGAGAAAGTGTGGGTAAGTTGGATGAGAATGGTTGTTGGATTGATCTGACAGAACATAGGCGATGGTTGTTGCCTGATGCATATGTGCTTCCAGTAGTTACAATGGCACATGGAATGGCACACATCAGTACAAAAGGAATTTGTAAGTTGTTGGCTCCAGTATGGCAGAATGCTGGGATTCCCAAGTGCGCAGAGAATGTGGTTAAGAATTGCATGGTATGCTTGAAATATAACCCTGGTAGGGGAACCCCAACTCCAGCTGGTCATTTTGCACCCCCATCATATCCATTTGAAGTTTTGCAGCTGGACCTTATCCACATGGAAAGGTGCAACAACCTGAAATATGTATTGGTGGTTGTCTGCGCTTTTTCAAAATGGGTAGAGGCCTATCCTCTAAAGGATAACACTGCCCTATCCACAGCCAAAGCCCTTGTGAAAGAATTCTTTCCTAGGTTTGGAATGCCAAGAATGGTGTGGTGTGATAATGGAAGTGAGTTTGTGGGTAAAGTGATGAAGAATGTGTGTGAGGGGCTAGGTATTAAGCAGAAGTTTCACGCTGCAAATCACCCCCAATCAGCTGGATTAGTAGAGCGCTACAACGGCGCTCTAAAACTCAAACTGGCCAAAATCCAGGCGAGCACCGGTCTTAAATGGCCTGACGCTCTGCCTTTAGCACTCCTGTCCACCAGAATGACCGTACACTCACGAGTGGGACTTAGTCCTTACGAAGTGGTTTTCGGCCGCCCGGCCAACGTATGGGGTGTACCAAGGCCTACGAAATTCAGTGAGATCGAGCATCCAGTGCTACACGATTACTTGTATGATTTGACTGTTAAACTACGTGTTTTACATCAACAGGTGCATGATACTCTTCCCCAAGCTTCTGAAACTCCTGGACACCCTATCGACCCTGGCACATGGGTGCTGATTAGAAATTTCCAGCGCAAGAGCAACGACGAGCCTCGTTGGATCGGCCCCCACCTTGTACTTCTGTCAACGAGATCAGCGGTTCGAGTGAAAGGGAGAAAGAATTGGGTCCATGGCACCCACTGCAAGGTAGTCCCCTTGCCCCTGCCATATGACCAGTGGGTCCAGGAGGGTATCGCCGACTCTGAAACAGACACTGTACCTCGTTTTGTACCATTCAGTGACGCACGCATAAGAGACACAGCTTCAGACCAAGAGAGTAAAGTGCATGTTTCAGTCTGCATGTCAGAATTTTTTAATGAAATAAAAGAGGATTGCAGAAGTCAAAATGTGCCCTACTTTTTCTTTCTGCAGCACTAATCATACTTGTTATGGAAAAATGAACCCCCTCATTTTGTTCCTTTTTAAATTACATGTTTTAAGAGTTACCACTTTAATCCAAGCAAGATGGCTTCAGGTGGGCCATACGTTTATCATAAGTAGGACTGTTAGCGCTCTAGTTGTTCTTTGGAACACTCTGGGAAGCTGCAGTAGAACACAAAGGAATCAACTGACAGTCTCTGCCCTTGTTGGATGTACATGTTTTACTGAGAATGTCAGACTTCATTCTCACATGACTGAGAAAGATAATGTGAATTTACAGAAAATAAGCTCTCAGTTTAGCTTATAGATCACCTTCCAAACCTCTGTGGGAAAAGCATGAGAAAATATTTTTCTCTCAATCATGATATCCCAGCAGAAGGCTTTTTCACATGGTGAAATCACCTTAGAACATACCACAATTCCTAAAATGAGTATGGTACCATCAACAAATGATTTATAATGTAACTAAAGTCTTAAAACCTTCTATTAACTGCAATGCTTTTTAATGAGGTGCTATCATGTATATTGGTCCCAAGATGGCTGCCAACACTTCTTGGATGAAGTGCTGACAGCCAATCAGATCTCAGGATGAAATGTGTGGTTAGGCTCCGCCCACATATATATATGATTTTACTTTTGATTTTCTCAGGAACTACTGAACAGATTGACACCAGACCTGCAAAAGGCACTTCCCTGAGCTGAGGACTACCTCTCTGCCAAATTTCAAGTAATTCTGTTCAGCCGTTCGGGCTGTACCTTGGACTAAAGGTCCCTATGGAAAATTGCATGGGGAAAACGCGTTTTGGGACCCCCCTTTTTTCTCAGTCCCCGCTTGACGAATCCCCCCGAGACTTTCAGGGTAGGAGCGGAGCGGAGCGCCCCACCTATTTTGAAAATTTCGCGAGGATTCGTCAACCGGCGCCAAAGTTATTCCAAATAGAATGTTGCGGATTTCCTATGGAAACACGGTCCTAACTATAACTATCTACTGGCGACCGCTAGTAGATAATATATATATATATGTATATATTACCTACTGGCGGTCGCCAGTAGGTAGTTATAGTTAGAACCTAGTTTCCATAGGAAAAACATTTTTTGATTTGCTAATAACTTTGGCGTCATTTGACAAACCTTTCTGAAATTCTCCCAAAAAAAAGTCTATCCAGGTCAGCTCCTATCCTGCAACTCTTCAAACCTTGGCGAACTGAAATGGAATTACTTGGACATTGTGACTGCTATGAGGATTCTTTCAATGCATGTAAAGATAGTATTGAATGTACAATTTTTCCAAATTATTTCCAAATGTTGAACGAAGAGATTAATCAAGAAATAACTATTGCAGCTGAAATAGCTAGAGATAGTTCACAAGATAGTCAGTGTTCTGCTCCACAAAATCAAGATCCACTGGGAGAAGCCATACTTGAAAATGAAGCGGCAATAGCAATGAGTGAAGTGGAAACGGTGATGCAGCAAGCACAACAGGACAATATTGATTTGGAAAATTTAGAGGAACATCTGAATACTGAACAGAAAGAAATATATCATATACCAAGTTACACAACATATACAACATGGTTTACTGCATGAAAAGAATGATTGCCAATGAACATCATTTAGACCTATTCTTATGTACATCAGTGGACAAGCTGGAACGGGGAAAAGTTTCTTGACTAAATGTTTGTCAAGTTATCTACAGAAAACAACATATTCACATTTGTCTTGTGTTGTAACTGCTCCAACTGGGTTAGCAGCACACAACATTAAAGGGATTACATTACATCGTCTACTTATGTTACCAGCAGAGCATGTAAATAAATTGGAATAGCACAAGCTATCTGGAGAAGCTTGTTTCGAAGTTTCAAGAGTACTTAAGAAAATTAAACTTCTGGTAATTGATGAAGTAAGCATGGTCTCAAACTTAATGCTTGCGTTTGTACATTTGAGGATGCAGCAGATTTTAAAAACAAATTATGATGTTTTAGTTGGAGGAAAACATGTAATTGTATTTGGTGATCTACTACAACTCACACCTGTGAAAGGCCAACCGGTTTTTAAGACCCTTCTTCATGAGGATCCTAAAAAATCATTGGGAAGTATTGGAATTATAAACCTTTGGACTTCTTTTGAATATAAGGAACTTACTAAGAACATGCGACAAGCAAATGACGAAGATTATGGAAACATTCTTCAAGATATTAGAATTGGTGTCTTAACAAAGGATGGAAAAAATGCTTTAGAAAGTCAGCTACTAAAAAACTTGTTTCCAACAGAAAATATAGCGGCTGAAATAATCTACCGAAGAATTGCAGAAAAGGAATCTATAATTTACCTTATGCCAACACTGAAAGAATTCTCTACATTCAATGAAGAACTGTTGAAACTGCAGAATGAACCGATAATGAAAATGGTAGCTATTGATAAAATAGAACATGAAGGAGTAACTATTCTTTTGTCAGAGAAATTGCAGTTAAAATTAGACTCTTTGGAAAAATCCATATCTAAGACTGCTGGTTTGGAAAAGACCTTATATGTCTCTGTAAACTGCCGGGTAATATTACGGCGTAATCTAGATGTTGAAAAAGGTTTAGTAAATGGAGCAATGGGGAAAGTTGTTGACTTTGTTAGTTATGCAAATAGAGATGAGATTGAATTTTTGAAGATTAAATTTGATCAGATTGAAGAGGTGAAACAAATTGGACGCTGTTGTGTTAGTTTCTTGCTTGTAAAAGATTTGTATGTTCATGGAAAACAGTTTCCTGTTTGTTTAGCATATGCAGTGACTATTCATAAATCTCAAGGTTTAAGTGTAGACAATGCTTTGATAGATATTGGAAGTTCTGTGTTTAAAGAGGGTATGGCATATGTTGCATTGTCTCGAGTAAGAACGTTATCCGGATTGTATTTGATTGATTTTGATGAGCAAAAGGTTAGTGCAGATGTAAATTGTGTAAAAGAGTACAATAGGTTAAGAAGACTCTATGCTCCTAATTTAGGTGAATATCCTATTTATGAAAAACGTTTAATACGTCCAAAACGAAAATATGATAAAGATTATGCTGAGGTTGCAAAGAAAAAAAGGATTGAAAAGAATGACGAGTCTGAAAAGAAAATAGAAGGGAACACGGTTGCTAATATTGTAGGATATCAGTTAGAAAATAGTTCAGGTATCAACTGCTATGCTAATGTAATTCTGAATGTTGTCTTTTTTTTAGAAAATCTACAGCATGCAATTATTGAAAATCGAGAAAAAAGATTTTGTTCTTTGTTACATTATATTTTTGAGAAGTTGAAAACTGATAAAACGAAAATCCATACTGCTTCTGATGTGCGAAATCTTTTGGATATATGTTCTGGTTCTTCACAATTTACACAGAATGTACAGCAAGATGCTCAGGAATTTCTTATGTTTATGCTTGCAGTATTAGAAGATGAAGGTAATCTGTTTGGACTACGTTACAGATGGGTTCATAGATGTGAAAGCTGTTCATTTTCATCTACCACTAAAATAGACACTGAACGATTCATATATTTGACAATGCCAGATTTGAAAACAGTGTCTTTCAACGATCTAGTAAAATCAGTTAATCAACATATGGAATGTACTCAGTGCAAATCAGAAATGTTGTTAACATTATTTATAGAAAGATGTGTACAATATATTATTTTAATGCTGCAACGTTGTAGAGCAGATGGAACAAAATTGGAAACCAAAATAAAAAATGTTGTGGCAGGTCAAGTGTCAATTTCAGGAAGAACTTTTAAAACAGTGGCTATTGTTTTCCACGATGGACCTACTTCAACATCTGGACACTATACTGTCTATTTAAAATGCAATAAAGGATGGACACTATGTAATGATGCTCATTTAGAGTATACATTTCGGTTGCCTAATGAATTACCAAATTCATACTTATTATTTTTGATGCCAAAATTCTAAGAAGATATCAACATGAATTACTGAGTATATTTTGGATATATCCACTACAAATGATTTTAGAAACATCATTCACCCTATCGGAAACATGTGAATATGATTTTAGAAGTGTATGTTGGATATCCTCATTGGTTAGAGTCAAACGCCCATTGCCTCTTTGGCCTTTCTTCGGCAAGGGTAGAGGGCAGTAGAGAGCTGCAGAGAGCAGGCGAGGGGAGGAGGAGAGGAGATAGGGGAGCTGCGTGAGGAGCAGCGGGGTGGCCCCCGCCTTGGCATCCAGCGACGGCATTTCATCCAGCGACGGCATTTCGGCATTCGGCGCTTTCATCCTTCAGTGCTGCCACTCTCCAACAAAGCAAAAGCAGGTTGGGGGTCAATGGAGGTAGACGCAGCTGTCTTTCGTTTTTTTGCTCACGACGCCCATCAGCTCGCCAGCCCGCCAGCCCGGTAGCTCACCTGCTCAGCCCGGCCCGGTCTGGCCGATCCGTGGCCCAATCTCACTATTTTGGCAGTGCAAGCACAGACGCTCTTTCCAGGCAGCCGCAGTGAGTGAGAGCCTCGGCGGAATCGTGGAGGCTGCCTGGTCAGATCACCTTGAGTGCCCCGCTTGCCTCCCCACACATATCCCTCCATTTCACGGAGCTGCAGCACTGGCACCCCACAGGAGTCTGGGCAGGGGGTAGGGGGCAGGAGCAGGTGCCGAACCACCCACCCTGGTTCTCCCAGGTCTTCCCTGCCTACTCGGATCAGAGGACATAAAGGGCCGCCTCGGCTGCCCAGGTTTGCTTTCAGGCTCTGGGGCTGATTGCAGAAACTGTCACCAATGCAAATTTGAAAGCATTGATAGCATTGAAGTGAGAGGAACCCCCAGATACGCAGAAAACTCAGTGGGACGCGCTCACAGGCTGCAGGCTCTGCCGTGAGGGTTTTCCACCCCTTACCTGCTTTTCATCTTGTCGCCAGCCGTGAGGGAAACAGCTTGGGGTCCATTCTTTTTAGCCCACCAGGTCCCGCCATGAGGGGAATGGCTCTATACGAACTACAAGCCCCAGCAGGCTTTGCAAGTCACCTGCTGTGGGCATCATCGCGGTGCCAGGAGGCGCGATAAAGCGCGAGCGGCCCTCCCGCGGCGCTGGACGCGTGCGGGCAGGCCCATCCGCGCCCGTCATCGCCAGGAAGAGACAGGGCAGGGCCACCCCTCTAATATTTAACTGCCGGACTGGGTTCTTCACTTCTTACAACCTTAAAGGTACTGTGTTATGCATAACTGATTCCCTCTGGACTTAATATCTTACTGCTATATCTGAACTGAGGAGACCTGTGGAGGCGAAATTGCCTTAAGGGGACACTTAATCCTGTATATTGTGGTTAGCATATTCCAGGGGGATATTGCAAAACATTGCTTTGTATCAACTATTCACTTAATCCAGATAATAGGATGGGGAAAAGGAAATCAATGGAAGGATTGGGGGCTAGTAATGGCCTGCAGGGGGGGATAGGGAAGGGGAAGAAAGCTAAAAGATCAGATAAACGTGTTACTAACAACTTCGTGATGGATAGGATTGATACCATTATTCATGAGTGTGAAGGTCTTTTAGGTGCAGATAAACCAACACCTAACACTAACTACCATCCCAGAGCCCCAGCACGCCACTTATTCCCTTAATGTTCCAAAGGAAGACAAAGACAAATGTATTGGAGAATAGCGAAGATTTATTGCAAGACCTTACAGAGGCTCAGACAACAGATCCGGCCAACCAAGCTACATCTTCACAGCTACCAAATTCCCCACAGATAACTAGTCCATTAGGCCCCCCATTCACTGTATGAATAGGTTTGCAGTTTTGGCAGACGTCACCGATATATCAGTGGCCCAGAACACACCATCACCATCCCCGCCTCAAACTGTAAATAGTGAGGAGGCGGCTTTATCCTTGCAAGGATTATATCAGCTCGTGGCCTCCCTCAGACAAGACATAGGCACAATGAGAGTTAAGATTAACGAACTTGTTGATACCGTAAAACTTCTGACCTCAAGTAATATTCCCCTTAAGCATAAGCACCCTCAATGTCCCGGGACAGGTGAATGCCTACACATCAAGCAAACCCATCCCCCTGTTCATACTGGGAGAAACCAAATGGAAGGCCAATCGCATGTTTTTTCATCAACAAGGCATGCTATAGCGCCTTAATTGCCTTTATTGCCATCTACAGGACAGCCTAAACCTATAAAATCTTGTCGCCCGGATCTAACCCCTACCCCGACCACTGCAAATTGCACCACCCTCACTAGTATATCAACACCAACACATCAACTGGCCACAAACCCACCAAACAGGAACTATCAATCAAACAGGAACCATCCCTGGCAGACTTCTCACCTGGAAGGGAAAAACGTTTTTAGTGTTAATGTTCCCAAATTAGACGCAGCAGCTGGCTATGAAAGTGAGGATTCACTAATCAATAAATCCATACACTGGATCCGCCATGTCAGGGAATGCCGCTCCCTTATCCGGGAGGACATTGTTAGGGCTAGAAGACACACGGCATTCACGCAATCATTAGATTACATTGAGCTTATTCTGGCCAACACTAATCTGGCAGAAGAATTAGCTCTACTTGAATTTCGCACTTGCTCCCCTGACCCATCAACAATACAGCTCAGGTCGTTTCCAGTGGCTCTCCCACCTGAATGATTAAGCAACAATCACCAGATAGGGATCCTAAGAGGTTCAACTTCCCTTGAATCTAATGATTGACTACGAAATGAGAATCATCTAGCACAGCTATCTTGGGTCCCCTCCCCAATCACTGATCATAATTGCCCAAATGATATTATTGAACTGCATGCACCTATTACAGTTTCTACCCAAGCTTCACCCTCCCTGCGTCAGTTAAAACTCATTTCATGGAATGTCGCTGGACTTAATAGCAAACTATTATTACCCCATTGGAATGACCAACTTGAGGGCTACGACATCTCTGCTTTTCAAGAAACATGGAGCCTTGACCCTCTATATAAACTCGGCTACAGCTGCTACCATATACCAGCCACTACCACAGGGAAGGGTCGCCCGTCGGGAGGGCTAATTATATGGGTCAATATTGCCCTTAATTGCAGAATTTCTAACCATCAAATTCTAAGCCCAGATATCCTGAGGATAACCATTAAGGGCCAAGGCTGGGGAGAAACGTTGGATTTGTTCAATGTTTACATAAGGGGAACAGCAGGAGGCAAAGCTTCACCTACCATTACTTTACTTGAACAAGGTCTATCAAATTGTTCGTCCCATTACAAAGTAGTAGTTGCAGGGGACTTTAACTGCACTTTTGAACCTCTTAGCTCTGATGATATAACAGGAATAGAAGAGGAAGATAGCAAATGGGGTGTTCCATCATTAACCATACCCCAGGTAAAAAGATGGTCACAGATGGCCATACAACTAAATGCACTTACTATCGAGTATGGTTTAAGGGCAGCGAATGGTAGAACTAAATCAGATGCCCGGAGAACTTCTACTCATAACAGAATCACATGCCCATCTAGTATCGATTATATTTTAGTAGACATTAGATTTTGGAATCATGTCTTAGATATGGAAGTAGGGACTACAACCGATAGTGACCATAATCCCCTCTGTATGTCACTCAGGTCTCCATGGGCACCTACTTGCCCCACATCAACTAATTACACGCTTCTTGTAACAAAAGAGGTGATACCATCAAATTCCAATAGAACCCTAAAATGGCACAGGGTTGCCCTACAAGAAGCAAAACTAGAGGCCATTAAGCAAATACTGGTTAAAAATATCAGCGAGCTAAGAGAAGGACTAGCAGTAGGCCCTGCTCATCCCCTTAGCATACATAAGCGCACTATTGAACAGATTGGTATCCATTTCCAAGGACCAAGCAAGCTCGCTAAAGCTGGTGTAGTACCCAGGAGAGGCCAAACATGGTTTAATAAAGTGTGCAGACTTAAGAGGAAGGACCTGGCAATAGCCATTAGAGCTAGGAATAGTGTAGCTATAAAAACTGCTAGGAAGGAGTATAGAGAGGCCCAGCTCCATGCAAAGCTGGATTGGGATGAAACTTGATAGCAAGATCTCAAAAACGCGAGCTTCACAAGAGACACACATCTCTTTTGGTCACTATTTAGGTGTTCAAATAAGGGAGATCTTGACCAAATTCCCAATCATATTCCACCTCAGGTCTGGCACGATCATTTTGGTGATCTATATTCTAGGTCTACTGACGTAATTGCTGAAGGGCATTTTGACCATCTCCCACTAAATCTAGAGATCAGCGAAAGTGACCCATTTACACAACAAGAAGTTGAGTCTGCAATAAATAAAATAGTCCCTGCTAAAGCCCCGGGCCCTGATGGTCTTCCCGGGGACTTGTTCCTCGCCGAACGGGATAAATGGACTGAGTATGTCCTCCTTCCTATTAAATTCATCTCCAGCGGGTGCCCAGAATCATGGAAGGGCGCGTAGGTAAGCCCTATTTATAAGAAGGGAGTTAGAGAGGACCCTTCCAACTATAGGCCAATAAGCCTCATAGATGAAATGCAGAAGGTAGTTGGGAGGGTCATACTACAGAGAGTACAGTCTTGGGCTGAGGAGGAGGGTATTCTTTCTCAATATCAGGCGGGCTTTCGAAGCAATACGGGAACGATTGACCACGTTTTTAGATTGCTTCTGATTTACTGGAAGGTGGTGGTGATCGGCAAGGGCAGTCTTTACCTCGCTTTTATCGACCTAAAGACTGCCTTTGAACTGGTCCCCAGGAATAAGTTATGGGAAACCTTGCGATCTATGGGTATCCCTCCACTGATCCTTAACCTTCTAGTAAGGCTCCATGAGGGCAATTATGCCCAGATTAGATGGGGGTCTCAGGGACAACTCACAGACAAGATTCCAGTAAACAGGGGAGTACAGCAGGGCTGTGTGATGGCACCCACCCTGTTCTCATTATTTGTGAACGGGGTGGTCAGCTTTCTGCAAGAAACACCAGCTGATTCCCCGGCCTAGGCAGGTAACAAAGTTCCGACTCTCCTGTTTGCTGATGACACGTTACTGAACTCAAAGACCCCAGTAGGTTTACAAAAACTCTTCAACAGGTTTCAATTATTCTGTAACAATCAGGGGTTGGTCATAAACACAACTAAAACAAAATTCATGACATTCAATCCCCCAAAAAGATTCAGGAGTAATATCACCTTAAATGGGACGCATCTCAAGAGGGTCACTATCTTTGACTATCTCGGGATACGCCTGTCAGAAAAAATGCAGTGGAGACAGCATCTAGACAAGATGCTTCTGAATCACAAACGAGTTGCCGAGGTATTGAGCAAAGAACATCGCTCATCATTTAGTAGACCGATTGCCCCGGCACTCATTGTGTATGGTGACAAGGCAGTCAACTCGGCTCCTTGTGGGGTTTCGATAACCTTGATGAGATCAGTAGATTGGAACATAAGATCTTTAGGGACCTGGTCATGGTACCACAGGGTACCCCCCTAACTCCCTTGATATATGACCTAAGTAGGCGACATATCAAAGATATGGCCAAACTTTGCCCATTGTTATATTGGGCCCGCCTAAGAAGAACTCCCGAACTTGCAAATTATGCCGAGGCGTTTGAAGAAGTAATGGGGTTAGATACCTGTAAGAGGATCAAATGGATCGCAAATGTCACGTCACTTACGAAAACCCTTGGTCTCAAAGAGTGTTGGGAAACTCAAAGTCCACCGAGTAAAGCGGACCTTAAAAGAATCTACTGGGAGTGGTTAGATGCTAGAGACCTTAGCAATCCAAATTGGGGAAGGCTCACAGAAGAATTCTTCCAACACAAACAATTGAGAAGCCTTGAACCGTACCTGGACATTATCCAGATCCCCAGCGATAGGTCATTATATATCCAATTTAGACTTGGTTCACTCCCAGTTCATGAATTTACTGCAGAGTGGCATCCCCCCATCAGACCACTGAGGAATGCCCCTCTTGCGGGACTTCAAAAGAAAGTATTGTACACTTCACTTTCGTTTGCCCCGCCTATGCTAGTGCTAGGACCAGCTGGCTTATACCAATCTGCAAACAACTAGGAACTCTTGGCCATCGAGTTGCCTTGCGTAAATTGAGAACTGATTCAAGAACTATTTATGTTTGCGGTATTGCTAAGTTTTTAGGCCGAGCTTGGACAATTAGGCGTAGGGCTATCCACAGGACGACTCACAATTGACCTAGGAAATCTATTAGTATGTATATAGGACAGTTGTATTTTATATCCTATTTTTATCATGTTTTATCTTAAATTCTGTATCATGCAAATGAAATTATTTTTATATACAGGAAATAGCTTTGTTTTTTAAATACTAGATTGTATTTTACCGTCCTACTTGGAATGTAATATCTCCTCCTCCTGTAATAATGCTGAATCGTGATGCTTTTATGATATTTTTATCGAAATAAAGCTATTTGACTGACTGACTGACTGATTGCAAATGTTTTCAGAAACATTATTCGGCCTATTGGGAAGGTGTGTATATGAATTCAAAAGTTTATTTCGGATATACTCTATGGAAATATTTTCAGAAATATCATTCGGCCAATAGGGAAGATGTTCGTAATTACTGTTTCAATTATTAATTCTGTTCTTTCATATTGAGTTTCAAAAATTGTGTTTGAAAGAAGGTGGTGATATATTTGAAGTTTGTATTATATACTATGTCACTAAGGATGTTTATTTGTGAAAATGTAAATACCAAGTTGCGTTGGTTGTAGACATTTTGAAGAGAAGCATGTTTTTTTTAACAATCTTATTGATTGTATTTTCTTGCCCGCTGTCATCTGATGATTAACATTGAAATCACTGTTTATGGTGAAATTCAATACAATCTGAAGACAGCAAAAAATGGCAAATTGAATATGTGATGTAATTGTATACTTATGTTAAGTTGCAAAAACGATAACATTATATGTAATAAAAGAATTTTTTTTCTTCTTTTTTACAGACCTTACTACTAAAGTTTAAAATACTTTAAATTTACATAAAAAAAGAAGTGAAATTATTACTATTAATTTCATATCTACTTGGAAACAGGTAAGATTAATCCACCCAGGCACTACCCTTTCAGTGTATCAAAGACACTGTGACTCCCCATGCCCATCTCCAGTCACCCAGCCAGTACTATACACTAATGCAATTTCCCCACTAATACCCAAGTACTTATAAATTCAGCATACACTCTCCTTGCAGTACTGTAATCATCCAGTCACTGATGATGTACTCATACAATCGTCCAAGCACTAACACAACCAGTGCTACAATTGTCTGTTCACTATCCATACAGACCTCTAAGCAGGCACATACTACTCATTCACTCATCTAAATACCCTGGTAGTACCCATGCAATCTAGCAATCACCCTGTTAGTCCCCATGCACTTCTCCAATCACCCATCTAGCGCAATGTACTTATCTAATCACTTCGCTAATACCAAAGCACTTATAAATACACCATGCACTCTCTTCACAGCACTATAATCATCCAGTTACTAGTCATGTACTTATGGAATGGCCTAAGTACTAACACAACTACCCGCTATTATTATTAATAGTAGGTTTTAGGAAAGATATAGTTAGAAAGTAGCAATCAAAAAACCTTTGAAATTCACTGAAAAAACCATAGGTTTCAGGGACGTTATAGTTAGAAATTACCATTTAAAAAACCTTTGCAATTCACTGAAAAAAAACATAGGTTTCAGGCATGTTATAGTTAGAAATTAGCATTTAAAAAACCTTTGAAATTCACTGAAAAAACCATGGGTTTCATTGACGTTATAGTTAGTTGGACATTTCACTCATACAAAACCAGAAATATTCGGCTAACTATATCTCACGCCCCCGCAATGCACTGCTGATGTCACATATTACATCATTCATTACATGGTCAGTGACATCACTGATGACATCATTGATGACATCACTGATGACATCATCCATGTGACAATCTGATGCACCTTCTCACACCCTAATATAACCTTTGATACTCCGTCTCCAAAATGCAGAATACCATTTTTGAAACCATAGACACACCAATACCACTTACTATATCTAGACACTAGTTGTTAGGTCTACATATACATCCACTCATTCACCCATACAATCACTCATAGATACAGTCACTCATCAATACAATAGGCCACACACAGGTAGGTTCAGTTACGCCGTCATTTATTGAATGAAGGAAAACAGGGTTCAAGCAGCGCCTTGCACCAGATGAAATGTCCTGCCCAACGTGTTTCATAATAACAATCACTTCCTCAAGGGCTGCGGGCATTCTGCGAAGGAGAAAATGGCAGTTTACCTGTGTGTGGCCTCCTTACAGCAGGCAACTCATTGTGGGATGTTGTTGTGGCCCAGCCTGAGCCACGAGGAGTGCCCAGCTGCACTCAGTGCAGTCCTGCTACAGTGCCAACTGACGCTGTGGCTAGAGGAACAGACTTGCCTATGGAGGATTGTATAGGCATAACAGGCATCCGAAGTGCGCCGCAACCCACTTGGGATTTTAATTTATGCAGATGGAAGTAAGTACACAGCGATCCACTGGGACGAATAGAGTTGCACTCCAAAGACCAGCAGGGCACGGGGTGGCCACACCGATCTGGGCGGGAGAAATACTTTAAAGATGGGTGCAATTAGACTGCCGTTTTCTCCTTCGCAGAATGCCCGCAGCCCTTGAGGAAGTGATTGTTATCACGAAATGCGTCGGGCAGGGCATTTCACTTGGTGAGAGGCGCTGCCGCTGCTTGAACACTGTTTTCCTTCATTCATTAAATGACGACCTAACTGAACCTACCTGTATGTGGCCTCCTTACAGCAGGCAACTCGTTGTGGGATATGTATATATATATATATATGTATATATGTGTATATATATATATATATTTCTTGGTGACCCGTGTGTGCTCGAACTTCTTTTTGCAAGGGAGTCTGGTCTTGATATTTTGGTGCGGCCACAGCACCATTGAGCGCCCACCCCAGAAGCTGTTCGGCGGACCAGTGGCAAACTTTTGGAAGAATCTAAAAACTTTTTGGAAATGCCGAACCACCACTGTATCCCGTAAACCAGCATTGTTATTGCACAAAGGGAATCTACTTACTGAAGTGGGATCCTTGAGCCAAATTGGGATGCAAGCGGTGGGGTGAGGGTCCCGGAGAGCTGTTCGCCACCCGTAAGGAGATCCAGGCGGGGCGTGGAGAAGGAGCAGAGACCGCCCACTGGGGAAGCACTGACGCTGATGTTTCTGCTCCATACGGACTCGGAGCTCCGAGTTCGGGACACTCCCCTCGCTAGCCTGTCATCATGTCACAACCAATCGTAGCGGGGCACGGTGCTTTAAATGTGGGTTTGGAAAGTACTGACTAGTTTGGCGGCATCTGAGGAAGTCAGTTTCATGACGAAATGCGTCATGCCGTATGCCAAAATAAATTAGCATTTTTCTTGGTGACCCGTGTGTGCTCGAACTTCTTTTTGCAAGGGAGTCTGGTCTTGATATATATATATGTATAAATTCACTTAAAAAACCATAGGTTTCACACATGTTATAGTTAGCTGGACATTTCACTCGTGAAAAACCATTGAAATTCCCCCGTTATAGTTAGTGCAGGCAACTATAACTCACGCGACCGCAATCCTCTGCTGATGACGTCAGATATTACATCACTGTATTTAGACACTTTTTTACCCATGTCTTCTTCCATTAATTTTTAGCTATACATATATTACAAATATTTTTTTTTCAGAAAGACACATATGTCATCAGTGATGTAATATCTGACGTCATCAGCAGAGGATTGCGGTCGCGTGAGTTATAGTTGCCTGCACTAACTATAACGGGGGAATTTCAATGGTTTTTCACGAGTGAAATGTCCAGCTAACTATAACATGTGTGAAACCTATGGTTTTTTAAGTGAATTTGCAAGGTTTTTTAAATGCTAATTCCTAACTATAACGTGTGTGAAACCTATGGTTTTTTCAGTGAATTTGTACGTTTTTTTAAATGCTAAGTTATGTATTTATTTTTTTTAAAGTTTTTTCACCGTGCGCGTAACGTACGCGCACGGTGTGCTTCGCGTTGTTCGTGCCGTGCGCGTACGGTGCGCGCACCCCGCGATTTTTTGCAAAAAAAAATATTTTTTTTTTTACCCTTGGGGGTCCTTCAGTGACCCCCTGACAAAGGCTAGGGGGTCAGGACCTGTCCATCCTGCCCCCTTCTCACATTTTCCCCCTTTGTTTTTCATTGCCACAGACTGCGAGAGACAAAATGGCGGCCGTCACTTCCTGATTTCGACCGATTCGAATGTTTACTGACATCTAACAACCAATCAGAATTGCGCTCGCGCACGTCACCGTGCGCGTACGGTATGCTTACCGTACGCGCACGGTGAGCGCTTATAGATATATATATGCTTTTAACTGCAATTTTCTCAGGAACTAATGAACAGATTTACACCAGACCTGCAAAAGGCACATCCCTGAACTGAGGACTACCTCTCTGCCAAATTTCAAGTAATTCTGTTCAGCCGTTCGGGCTGTAGCTTGGACTAAAGGTCCTATGGAAAAATGCATGGGGAAAATGCGTTTTGGGACCCCCCATTTTTCTCAGCCCCCTCTTGACGAATCCCCCCGAGACTTTCAGGGAAGGAGCGGAGCGGAGCGCCCCACCTATTTTGATAATTTCGCGAGGATTCGTCAATCGGCGCCAAAGTTATTCCAAATAGAATGTTGCGGATACCCAATGGAAACACGGTCCTAACTATAACTATCTACTGGCGACCGCCAGTAGATAATGTATGTATATATATGTATATATGTATGCATATATATGTATATATGTATATATGCATATATATGTATATGTGTATATATGTATATATATATGTATATCACTGCAAAAACCATAGGTTTCAGGGGCGTTTTAGTTAGCTGGACTTTTCACTCGTACAAAACCATTGAAATTCCCCCGTTATAGTTAGTTCAGCTAACTATAACTCGCGGGCACGTAATGCACTGCTGATGACGTCACATATTACATCACTCATGACATGGTCAGTGACATCACTCATGACATCACTGATGACATCTCAAATGACATCACTGATGACATCACTGATGACATCATCCAGTGAATGTGTGTTTTTCTGAAAATTACATATGTTTTATATATGTATATCTCAAGGTCGATGGAAGAATAAATGGGTATATAAGTGTCTAAATGGATGATTTGTTTTTGAAAAATTGATTGTATAACTGAATGATTAAGTGTATCTTAGTGAATACATGGCTTAGTGAGTAATGTTTAAATATGTAAATATCTGTATCAGTCTCTCACTTTGTGTATAAGTGGCTGCATGGGTTGGTGAGTAGCTACATGAGTGTCTATATAGGTTATTAGTTGGTTTTTTGAGTATCAGTATGAGTGTCTGAGTGTCTGTATGGTTCGGTGGGGGTATTACGTAGTGCATAGGTGCATGAATGAGTAACTCACTGTTTGTATGTGTTGAAGACAGCATGTGTGCAGGACTGTATGGGTGGATGAGTGTGTGCATTGGTGTGTTATTGAGTGAATGACTGTCTCAATAGTGTCTTAATGAGTAACTACATATGTTTTAACCCCTTGTGTGCCACGCCCTTTCCCCGCCCTGTGCCGGGCTTTCTATTAGTGGGCGGAGTTCATGACGAGATGGTCTCGTCATGGGCACAGCGCAACCGCGGCCCATGACGAGACCATCTCGTCATGGGCACTGAAGGGGTTAAACTAGTATATGTGACTATTGGTGTATATAAGTGAGTATATGTGAGAGTGAGAGATTGAAAGAGTTCCTGTATGAATAAGTATGTGTTTCTATAAGTGATTGTTTAAAAGACTAAGTATGTGTAAGTTTCTTTAGAAGTAAGTGTGGTGGTGTGTGTATAACTGTATATGCAAGTAAATGGATGTTTGATTCTTTATTAGCATGAGTGACTATGTGTGTGAGTAACTGTATGGATGAGTGGCGTTGTGTAACAGGATGTATAGGTGTATGAGTACATATGATGAGTGAGTACATGTATGAGTGACTGTATAGGACTGTTGGTGAATGAGTGGATGTGTATGTGGATCTTAGAATTACTGAAGAGGTTGTTGTAACTGATATTGGTATGTCCATTGTTTTGAAAATTTTAGTTTCTATTTTTGAATGTGTGTATCAAAGGTTATATTAGGGGGAGAGGAGGTCTGCCACTCTATCACAAGGATGATGTCATCAGTGATGTCATTTGAGATGTCATCAGTGATGTCATGAGTGATGTAATATGTGACGTCATCAGCAGTGCATTGCGGGCGCGCGAGTTATAGTTAGCTGAACTAACTATAACGGGGGAATTTCAATGGTTTTGTACGAGTGAAAAGTCCAGCTAACTATAACGCCCCTGAAACCTATGGTTTTTTCAGTGAATTTCTAAGATTTTTTAAATGCTAATTCCTAACTATAACGTGCCTGAAACCTATGGTTTTTTCAGTGAATTTCATAGGTTTTTGTATATGCTAATTTCTAACTATGCCTACAGAGATAGGACATGTGAAGAAAGAAGAAAAAACGCACAGAAAGAAAAACAAGAAATGCAGAAAGAAGCAACAGAAGTTCTCAAAGACGAAGAAAAGTGCAGGAAGAAGGATAACGTGCAGAAAGAACAAACAGAAGAGCAGAAAGAAGCCTTGTTGCAAAATCATCCTGTACCCTCAACTTTTTCAGGCGGATACTGGTGGTAACTGAGTCTGACTAACCAGTCCTAGAGCCAGTGCTATGTTAAAAGACACTCAGAATACAGTGAAAACACCTACATACACTAGGGAACACTATGCGTTGGGGTCCCCCTGTGATCAGCATGACCTCCTCTGTAAGCCCCTAGTATATAATAGGGCAGAGGATTAACACTACCTCTTAAAACGCGCCACAGGGCGTGTTTGCACACGTCCCCTCAGGCCCCGTCCACTCACTTCCCCACTGTGTAAACACGCCCTGTGGCCGTTTTAAGTTGGGAGATTAAGTCCCCTTGAATCCTGAGGGTCCCTAGGGTCCAACTAGACACTAGGTTCCTCCAGTAAGCGCCATAGAGCTGCGTTGCAGAGAGATGTAAAAAGGGGCACGGCCTAGACCACCTCTCTGCAACGCAGCGCAGTGGTGTTTACTGGAAGCACCTGGTGGGCTAGTTGGCCCCCAGGGTCCCTCAGGATTGAAAGGGAATTATTTCCCAAACTTAAAATGCGCCACAGGGCGTGTTTGCACACGTCACCTCTGGCCCCATCCCCTCCCTTCACCACTTTGTAAACACGCCCTGTGGCGGTTCTACGTTGACAGATTAAGTCCCCTTGAATCCTAAGGGTCCCTAGGGTCAAACTAGCCCACTAGGTACCTCCAGTAAGCGCAACAGAGTTGCATTGCATAGAGGTGTAAAAAGGGGCGTGGCCTCAGAACACCTGTCTGCAACGCAGCTCCCTGGCGCATACTGGTGATACCTGTTGGGCTAGTTGGCCCTCAGGGACCCTCAGTATTGAAGGGGAATTAATTCCCCAACTTACAACTGGCCAGGGGGTGCGTTTGCAGAGTGCTGCAAGGAGGGGCCGGTCTTTTATTTTTTTTATTTTGTTAAGAGGGAAGGCTGTGTGGCCCCCCTTCTTTTTCTAATTTACTGGCCCTGCGGACCCCATCCCCCAGGGCCTGCATCCTAATTTTTTTTGTTGAAAAAAATAATAATTTGGCCCTCCCAAGGCCTTAATCGGTCCCGGGGACCCCAACCCCCGGGTCATGGCCTTTTTTTTTTATTATTCTTTAGGAGGGGGCTGCGTTTCCCCCCTCCTCTGGCCACTTATGGCCCCGGGGACCCCATCCCTCGGGGCCGGCCTTTATTTTTTATTATTTTAAAAAAACATATATTTATAGAAAAACCTAGGACATGCTGGACAAACCGTATGTACCTATCACCATGACGATTTGCGTGATATTCATTAAAAGGCGACTATGCATAGAATGAATCCACATGGAATGTATTTACACCGCTAGTGAAGCTCTGACGTGTCTGACGCCCTACCGTGCCTAATCCCGGCGCCCCCACCGGTGGGTACTCTCCAAGTAGACACCCTTGTCGTTTATTTATACAAACATGGGTAGCTATTGACGGGCACATTTAATATACACGCACACCAAGCCATTCAAAGGGGATTCGACAAAAATTCGACCAAACTATGCAAGAAACCCCCCTCACGATTAATAAAACACCCATCCACCGCCGGATGTGTAATACTTTTTATTTTACTCTCTGGGAAGGAGACGAACCTCACTTGGGAGTCACAGCGTGCTCCTGGCTGAGCCCAATGCTGTGTTACACCCACCAGTGCCCGCCGAGTGCCTCACACCTCTGTGTTGTATTCCACCAGCTAGTGCGTATGCTATGACACTCTCTAGCCCATGTGCACTGTAACACCACCCCGTGAATATGTCATGCCACACTTGCCCTCGCACTGGTTATATTGCCCCGTCTAACGTGCCTTCCTCGATGCCTATGTTATAACGCACAGCACTATCCCATACATATTACAATCTGGGATCCATATCTTTGTCACAGTGCATATGCAACGTTACACTCCCCAGCACATAATTTATATTACAACTTTAGAGACTAGTTAGAGGTTACACAACACTGCCCTGTGCATATTACACTCCAAGGCGCATATCGCATAGCAGGCGCTAGTGCCTGTGCTATCTCGCGCTCTCCAATGAATCTGTCATTGCGCACAATGTATTGCATATTATATTTCACGCCCCGGTTCATCTTATATCACACTTTTTGGTGCATAGTTTATACCATATACTATATCTAGTTTTCATTTTCAATCGTGCTCTCAGGACTATGTTCTATATAACACTGCGTCCACCTACCCTTTTCACGGGCATTACATTTTGAGATGGGGGGTGGAGGGTCAGGGGGTGTTTCTGCCACGTTAGCCCAGAGACACAGTCACAAACGTCCTCTTCTTCCTGAATAAAAGTGAGATTATGCTGCATACTTGTTCATATTTTAAGTAGTTCGCACAGACACAAAAACAATAGAGTTCCTAATACCCACCTTCTCTAAACAGTTAGCCTGCTGCCCCATCCACCTCCTCCCTATCCTCTGTTGTCTGAATCCATGGACTAGCCTCCTCCCTCCTGCCATGCATGGTCTGATGTGCTGCCACTGCCCTCCATTTAGCATGATGTACCTGTCCACTCCTCGTGCCCTCCATTGCCCAATTCTATGGCCCATCATTGACCTCCTGCTTAGCCTCTGTGCTTAGCTTGCTACCCCTATTCTCCTTCCCCCTGCCCTTCCGATGTCTTTGTGCATGCCCCTGCTCCATCCTTTTTGCCCACCATGTTCCATGGACCTTTCACTCCTATCTACTCTGATTGTTCTGTTGAGCTGCCACTCCCCTCCCACCTGCCTAGCATTGTCAGATGACTGTAACCTGTCCCTGCCACCTCCACACTGCCCGTCCACATGCCATGCCCCTATCCCCTTCCTCCTGTCCTCCATGGTCCATTTTACTGCCACACCCTTCTGCCCTCCCTGGTCTGTTGTGCTGCAACTGCTCCTCCTGCCTGCCCCGTGCGGTCTGTTGTGAGGCCCCTTCCCCTGAACTTTCTTGTCTGTGCACAGGTCCTGACCCTCCCTTCTATCCTCCATCGTCCTTTGTGCATGCCCCTGCACCCTCCTTCTTGCCCATCATAGCCATTGTGCTGCCACTAACCCTCCCACTTGCCATGCATGGACTTCTGTGCTGCCATGGCCCCTCCCACCTTCCCTGTGTGATCAGCTAGCTGCCCCTGACCCCCTCCCACCTTCCCTCCATGGTCTGTGTGTATGCCATCATAGTCTCATTGTTGCTCTCCATGGTGTGTCTTGTTTCTAGTGCCCATCCTGCCTGACCTCCATGGTCATCTTGCTGCTCCTGCCCTGCCCCCTTGCCCCCAGCCCTCTGTTTCCATGTGCAGACCCCTATTCCCTCCCTCCTGGCTTGTCTGTTCCATTGTAATGTCCCTGATCCATCCCTCCTGCCCTTTATGGTCTGTTATGCTGCAGCTTTCTCTCCTGTCTGTCCATTATGGTCAGCTAGCTACCATTGCCTCTTTTCCCTCTGTTCTCTGTTGTCCATGTGCATGGTCCTGTCCTCTCCCTATTGCTTTCTATGGATTGTTGTGCTGCACTCCCGTCCTGCATGCGCTGTGTGGTGTATTGTGCTGCTGCAAACCCTGAAGCCTGCCCTGTAGGGTCAGTTTGGTGCACCTCTCCATGTCCCTCCTGTCCTCTGTTATCCGAGTCCATGTCCCTACCCCAATTCCTCCTGCCTACCATGATCCAATGTACCATACTTGCGAACATTTTGAACTTGGTAAGAGGGAGATTTTGAAAAAAAACTGGGGTATTGATTTTCCCCTTTGAGTTACATTGAAAAAGAGGAGATTGTAGATAGGAGACAGATCAAATAAAGCCCATTTGAGCTTAAAAACACTGGACGTTTCCTGGCTGAAACTGGTCTGTTGGCATGTATGGTTGTACTACCACTGCCTCTTCCTTCTGCCCACAATGGTCTATTATATTGCCACAGCCTCTCTTGCCAGTCCTGTATTGTTGGTTTGTTGCCCCTGCCCCCCTTTCCACTGCCCTCCATAGTCTGTTGTGCTGCCACTGCCCTTCCTGCCTGCCCAGTGTGGTCAAATTGTTGCATCTGCCCTCTTCTACCTGCCTTCAATTTTCAGAGTCCGTGCCTCTGGCCTCTGCCTTTCAACAGTATCCCAATGAACAACTAGATTGCTAACATTCTTTATTTATTACAAAAGTGTGGAACGCCTGACGTCATCTTGATGTAATCAAAACTGTAATACCTAGAGTATTTCCTTTAGAAATTACATATATGAGAGGGTCTTATTTGCATCAAATTTATGGTTAGTGCTCTAAAAAACTAAAATGAGGACATATTTTCTGAGTTTTCAAATAGCGACAAAGAACTTTTAAATTATTTGTAATCTTTATGTTTTTTTATCTAGTTCACCACTTGATTAAATGTTAAACCTAGGGGAGAGGATGTGGTATTACTTCCAGAGGTGCAGACTTTGCAACTGGGGAACCAGGTTGGAGTTTCTGCTTCAGCTCAACATTCTGTGATTCTGGTCAAATCACTTAATCTCCCCATGTCTACAACCAAAATGAATTTGATCTTGTGTGATGTAACCAATGCTCATGTAAAGCACTCCAATACCTGACAAGTCTGCACTATATAAAACTGCAAATACACAAAAAATAAGTGTTTTGCACACTTCTGTCATTGTGCCATACTTTTGTCATAAGTAAAACTGTTAGCGCTCTAGTTGTTCGTTAGAACACTCTGGGACATTCTGTCATTGGGCTATACTTGGGCTACATCTGGGTGATATTTGGGCTACATTTGGGCTCTTTTGTCTCTGGTGGCCATCTTGGGAGATTTATTTGTTATGAAGTTTCCTAATTTCCTCATTTACTGCAGTCTCCTCAGTAGGAAATACTTTCAGTTTTTTACTTTGGTTCCATCAAGAAGGCATTCAGATGTGTCACACATTTGCCCTAAATTCTGAATGTTAGCACTCTAGTTGCTCATTAGATCACGGTAGTAAAGCTACTGCTCACCAGGGAAGTCTGCTGCTGGTATTCAAAGTGCATGTTTCAGTCTGCATGTCAGAATTTTTTATGAAATAGAAGAGGATTTGAGAAGTCAAAATGTACCCTAATTTTTCTTTCTGCAGCACTAATCATAATTTCAATGGCAAAATGAACCCCCTCATTTTGTTCCTTTGTAAATTAAATGTTTTAAGTGTTACCACTTTATTCCAATCAAGATGGCTTCAGGTGTGCCATACTTTTGTCATAAGTAAGACTGTTAGCGCTCTAGTTGTTCGTTAGAACACTCTGAGACATCCTGTCATTGGGCTATACTTGAGCTACATCTGGGTGATATTTGGGCTACATTTGGGCTCTTTTGTCTCTGGTGGCCATTTTGGGAGACTTATTTGTTATGATGTTTCCTAATTTCCTAATTTACTACAGTCTCCTCAGTAGGAAATACTTTCAGTTTTTTACTTTGATTCCATCAAGAAGGCATTCAGATGTGTCACACATTTGCCATAAATTCAGAATGTTAGCACTCTAGTTGCTTATTAGATCACTGTAGTAAAGCTACTGCTCACCAGGGAAGTCTGCTGCTGGTATTGAAAGTGCATGTTTCAGTCTGCATGTCAGAATTTTTTAATGAAATAGAAGAGGATTTGAGAAGTCACTCAAAATGTGCCCTAATTTTTTTTCTGCAGCACTAATCATACTTTCTATGGCAAAATGAACCCCCTCATTTTGTTCCTTTTTAAATTAAATGTTTTAAGAGTTACTACTTTATTTCAACCAAGATGGCTTCAGGTGTGCCATACGTTTGTCATAAGTGGGACTGTTAGCGCTCTAGTTGTTCTTTAGAACACTCTGGGAAGCTGCAGTAGAACACAAAGGAATCAACTGGCAGTCTCTGCCCTTGTTGGATGTACATGTTTTACTGAGAATGTCAGACTTCATTCACACATGACTGAGAAAGATAATGTGAATTTACAGAAAATATGCTCTCAGTTTAGCTTATAGATCACCTTCCAAACCTCTGTGGGAAAAGCATGAGAAAATAGTTTTCTCTCAAACATGATTCATGATGTCACAGCAGAAGGCTTTTTCACATGGTAAAATCACCTTAGAACACACCACAATTCCTAAAATGGGTATGGTACCATCAACAAATGAATTTATAATGTAACTAAAGTCTTAAAACCTTCTATTAACTGCAATGCTTTTTAATGAGGTGCTATCATGTATATTGGTCCCAAGATGGCTGCCAACACTTCTTGGATGAAGTGCTGACAGCCAATCAGATCTCACGATGAGATGTGTGGTTAGGCTCCGCCCAGATATATATGTGATTTTACCTTTGATTTTCTCAGGAACTACTGAACGGATTTACACCATTTAAGCAAAAGGCACAAGTCTGAACTGAGGACTACCTCTTTGCCAAATATGGTGTAATTCCGTTCAGCACTTCGGGCTGTAGCTGGTCAACAGGTCCTATGGGAAAATGCATGGGGAATATGCATTTTGGGACCCCCCTTTTTTCTCGGCCCCCGCTTGACGAATCACCATGAAATTTTCAGGATAGGAGCGGACCAGAGCTGGCCAAAAGTTTGGAAAATTTCGCGAAGATTCATCAATCGACACCAACGTTATTCCAAATAGAATGTTGTGGATTTCCTATGGAAATTAGGTCCTAACTATAACTACCTACTGGCGACTGCCAGTAGGTAATGTGTATATATGTATATATGTATATATGTATATATATATATATGTTTATATGTATATATATATATATTCACTGAAAAAATCATAGGTTTTACAGACATTATAGTTAGGAATTAGCATTTAAAAAATCTTTGAAATTCACTAAAAAAAAACATAGGTTTCAGGGACGTTATAGTTAGTTGGACATTTGACTCATATAAAACCAGAGAAATTCGCCTGTTATAGTTAGTTGAGCTAACTATAACTCACGCGCCCGCAATGCACTGCCGATGATGTCACATATTACATCACTCATGACATGGTCAGTGACATCACTGATGACATCTCAAATGACATCACTGATGACATCATCCAGTGAATGTGTGTTTCTGTAAAGTTTAAATATTTTTCATATATATCTATGCCAAGGTGTATTGAAGAATGAATGCATTTACAAGTGCCTGAAGGAATTATTTAGTAGATGCGTGACTGACTGTATAAGTGAGTGATTGAACGTGTCTTACTGAATGCATGGGTTAGTGACTACACTGTGTGAAAGTCTGTATTAGTCTTCAGTTGATGTGTAAGCAACTGCATGGGTTGCTGAATAGCTACATGAGTATCTACATGGGTTATTGATTTGTTGTCTAAGTATCTGTATGCCTCCCTGAGTGTCTGTATGGGTGGATGGGGGGTGTATGACTCTATACATAGATGTCTGGGTGGGTGATTCACTGGTTGTATGGATTCAAAAGCACATCTGGGAAGGGCTGTATGGATGAGTTACTGTGTATATGGGTGTGTTGGTGAGTGAATGAATGTCTCAGTGGTATTTGTGTGTGTTGGAAGGCGGGCCTCGGGGGGTGGGAGAGACCACCCAGAGGGGCCCCCACACTGCACGAAGTAGCCGAGCGCTGCTGAGAGGCCTCCGGGGAGAGGTCCTTCTCCTATAACGTACTAGCACAGTAACACCACCACACAGGACTCAAGGGGATTCAGCTAGACGAGCAGTTCTTTATCAGCACTTATGAAGTTACGGCACCCCTTTACATTGTCCTGCTCCCTGCTGACGAGAGGCAACTACCTCGAAACACGTGTCCAGGGATGGCTAAATGCAACACATACTTTTTTCTTTTTACACATCGTGGCATAGGCGTACCCGCCGTCGCCACTAGATTCACCACAGTCCTTTGGGGCAACTTGCTGGTGTGACGAGCAGTGTGCGACCAACTTGTGTTTAAATTACGATTATCAATATTTACAAGGGGGGGATCGAGGGATCCACAAGAGTCTCAAAGTCTTTGGTAGGGACGGGGTAGCGGGACAGTTTTTAACAGCAGCTTGGTACGAGGGTACCTGGGGCCCAGTTCTTATCCCCACGCTGGAGGGCCTCCGGATCTCGGAGGGGCGAGCCGCGACGGCGTCAGCAGGGCTCTTACGGTGTCTTGGTTCAGTTCGAGCCGCGACCAGGTCAGCAGGGCTCTTACGGTGTCTTGGTTCAGCTCAAGCCGCGACGACGTCAGCAGGGCTCCGAGGGAGGTCTCAGCGAGGTTGGGCCGCGACAGCGTCAGCAGGGCTCTGATGTTCCGTGAGGCTTCGTGACCTCAATAAGGTGGAGCCGCGACGCAGTCAGCAGGGCTCGTGGTAGAGTTTCAAGCAAGAGTTCTTCTCCGTTGGGTCGGCCGCGATTCAATCAGCAGGGCTCTCGACTCCGGGATACAACTGCGGTCCTGTTGCAGGGTCGCCCCAGATATAGGTCTGGAGCCCTTTGATGTCCGGACCCTTGCGCCCGGGGGGGCGGAGAGGCTGGGCTGGGAGAGGCCAGACGCCCAGCGGGAGAGGCACCAGGCCCAGGAGAGCTGTGGGGCGATCGCACCTAGGTGTGGGAGGACGGTTGGGGGTCCCATCGATACTGCCCTCTGCCGGGAGTGGGGAAGTGTTCACGTGGTACCCCCTGGCCAGTTGTTGGTGCCTGGATGTCGGGGCTTGCTGGGGCCGAGGCCGGGTTGAGCGGGGTCACGTAGGCTGGCGCGCAGGGTTACGTACAATCCAAAATGGAGGAGCCCCGAGGTGCAGGGGACCTCGTGCGGCTTGGCGAGGGGGAACAGGACCACGCCACGAGGCCGGCTCCAACAAGCGTCCCCCCCAGCTGAAGGCAGGGAGAGTCACCCATCTCCTTGGGGATTCTCCTCGTCGAGGCGGAAGAAGCGGGATAGGCCGTCGGCGTTGGCGTGGTCATTGCCGGGCCGGTGTTCGACGGAAAAGTCCATCCCTTGCAGCGAGATGGACCACCGCAGCAGCTTGGGGTTCTCGCCTCTCATCTGCATTAACCACCGCAAGGGCTGGTGGTCGGTTTGAACCCGGAAGTGGGTGCCGAAGAGATAGGGCCGGAGCTTCTTGAGGGCCCACACGACAGCGAAGGCCTCTCGCTCGATGGTGCTCCACCGCTGTTCCCGGGGCAATAGCCGTCGGCTGATGAAGGCCACGGGTCTGTCGAGTCCCTCCGCGTCTGCCTGGGACAGGACGGCCCCAATTCCATATTCGGAGGCGTCCGTCTGCACAACGAACTCCTTGCTGTAGTCAGGGGCCTGTAGCACGGGGGCAGTGCACATCGCCGTCTTGAGAGTCTCGAAGGCCGACTGGCAGCGGGGTGTCCAGTGCACCTTCTTGGGCTGCTTCTTGGACGTGAGCTCTGTGAGGGGGCCAACAATGCTCCCATAGTCTTTGATGCATCGCCGGTAGTACCCGGTGAGGCCCAGGAAGGCCCGGACGGCTGTCTGGGTGGTGGGGGGTTCCCAGGCCTGGATGGCATCAACTTTTGGTTGGAGGGGAGCCACCTGACCGCTCCCCACCTGATGGCCCAGATAGGTCACCGATCCCTGACTTATCCGGCACTTGCTGGCCTTGATCGTGAGCCCGGCCCTTTGGAGGGCGGCCAGGACTGCCTTGAGGTGCCCCAGGTGCTCAGCCCAGTGGTTGCTGTACACGGCAATGTCATCCAAATAAGCCGCGCTGAAGGCCTCTAGCCCGGCCAGAACCTTGTTCACCAGTCTCTGGAAGGTGGCCGGGGCGTTCTTCATGCCGAAGGGCATCACCCGAAAGTGGTAGTGCCCATCAGGGGTGGAGAAAGCGGATCTCTCTCGGGCGCCGGGGGTGAGCTGGATCTGCCAGTACCCGGCGGTGAGGTCAAAAGTACTCAGGTAGCAGGCTGCCCTAAACGGTCGTTGAGCTCGTCGGCCCGGGGAAGGGGGTGGGCATCGGTCTTGGTAACAGCATTCAGACCCCGGTAGTCCACACAAAATCGTAGCTCCGGGGGATTGCCTGGGGCGGCGGCCTTCGGTACCAGGACGACGGGACTGGCCCACGGGCTGTCGGAGGGCTCGATGACCCCGAGGGCCAGCATCTTTGCCACCTCGCCCTGGATGCAGGCCCGCACCCAGTCGGGTACTCTGTAGGCTCGGTGTCGCACGGGGGGACTGTCCCCAGTGTCGACGTCGTGGACGCACCATGGGGTCACCCCGGAGTGAGGGAGAAGAGGGCTGCAAAGGGCTGCAACAGCTGCTGACAGTCGTGGCGCTGTTCCGGGGTCAGGGAGGCGGCGAGTTGAATGCCTTCGATGGACCCATCGTGGTCGCTGATCCGCAGGAGGTCGTGTAGGGGCTCGGAGTCGTCTTCGCCCCCATCGTCGGTTGCCAGTAGCAGGCTCAGTTCGGTCCGGGCAAAGTAGGGTTTGAGCCGGTTAGCATGTAGGACCCGGAGGGGGTTCCGGGGGGACTCTAGGTCGATTAGGTAGGTGACGGGGCTCTTATTCTCCACCACCTTGAAGGGCCCAGTCCATTTGTCCTGGAGGGCGCAGGGGTCAACCGGTGCCATGACCCAGACTTGCTGGCCTGGCTCAAACTCAATGGTAGAGGCGTTCCGATCATACCATCGCTTCATGTCCTCCTGGCTGGCCTCGAGGTTGGCTTCGGCCAGGGCTCGGAACCTGCGGGTCTGGTTTCGTAGGGTCAGGAGGTATCGGTAGACGTCGGGAGGGGCATCTTGGGGCTTCGTCTCCCAGCCCTCCTTGACCAGGCTGAGGGGTCCGCGGACCGGATGCCCATACAACAGTTCGAAAGGGCTGAACCCCAGGGACTTCTGCGGGACCTCCCGATAGGCAAACAGGAGGCACGGCAGCAGGACATCCCATCTCCGCCTTAGGGGCTCTTCCAGGCCCTGGATCATTCCCTTTAAGGTTCTGTTGAACCGCTCGACCAGTCCGTTCCCCTGAGGGTGGTATGGGGTGGTGAATTTGTACGTGACCCCGCACTGCTGCCACAGGGACCGCATGTATTTAGAGATGAAGTTCGTACCCCGGTCGCTCACCACTTCTCGGGGGAATCCCACTCTCGAGAAGATCCCCATTAGGGCCCGGCCCACCATGGGGGCCATCACAGTCCGAAGCGGGATAGCCTCAGGGTACCTGGTTGCGTGGTCCACGAGGACCAGGATGGAGCGGTGACCCAGGGCGGTCCGGGGGTCCAGGGGCCCTACAATGTCTATCCCGACCCGTTCGAACGGGGTGTTGACTGTTGGGAAGGGCTGGAGGGGGGCTTTGACCCGTCCCCCCGCCTTCCCGCTGGCTTGGCAGGTCTGGCAGGACCGGCAGTGGTTGTCCACGTCTCTCCGCATCCGGGGCCAGTAGAAGTGGGTCACCAGGCGGCTGTAGGTTTTGTCCTGCCCCAGGTGCCCGGCGAGGGGCACATCATGCGCTAGGTTAAGGAGGAACTCCCGGAATCGGAGGGGGACCACCAGCACGCGACTGGCCCCCAGTTCCGCAATCTTCTGTTCGCTGTACAGTAGGCCCTCTGCCCAATAGACCCAGTGCGTTCCGGTCTGGTCACCGTTGGCCTGCGAGGACGCCTGCTGTCGAACCCCTTCGAGGGAGGGGCAGGTCTTCTGTTCCTGCTGGAAATGCTCTCGGGTGGGACCCCCGTCGTGGCGCCATTGGGCAAGCGCTGGGAGCGCTTCGAGAGAGGCGATTTCGTCTGGGGAGGGTTCGGTGGATCCGGTATCAGCGTCCGCTTCTCCCTCGCTGGAGGCGGGTGGTGGCGCGGGCCCCTCGGGCCTGGTGGGGTCGGATGCTATGGGCGAGCGTGGGGCCTGGGTGGCCATGGACCGGGTAGTGGCGCAGGCCCATTCGGGTAGCCCCAACATTCGGAGGTGCTCTCGCCGCTCCACCTGAGCCCAGGGAGAACTCTCTAGGTCGTTCCCCAGGAGGCAGTCCACCGGGGCGTCGTCGCGGACAGTCACCTTTAGTATGCCCGTCACCCCTCCCCATTCGAAGGGGACCTGGGCCATCTGGCACATGCTTTCGCTGTTGTCGGCCGTCCGGACGGGGCATAGTACATTGGGCAGGATCTGTTCGGGGGTCACCAGGTGGCAGCGGACAGCGGTGACACTGGCTCCGGTGTCACGGAGGGCCTCGGCCGGTCGTCCATTGATAGTGACCCACTGTTGGTACTTCTGGGTGTTGCTCGGGATGGGTGTTTGGGGCACCATTTCTCGGCTGCCCAGGCAGACCAGGGACATGGCCGCCGGCTCCCACTGAGTGGTTCCTCTGTCGAGGGGTTCTTCCTCTTCCTCCCCTTCCCCCAGGGCGGCAGCCGCCAGATCTCGGGGCGGGGGCCCGCCGGCCCCACTTCTTCGGTTCATGGGGCAGGCCGTGTCGCTGGCATAGTGTCCGGTTTGTTGGCAGCCGTAGCAGGTTATCGAGGGCCGGGGTCCAGTCCGGGCTGGTGCCGTCCCTCTTCGGGCCAGGCTCAGGGAGAGGTGTTGCTGAGGCGGCCCTCGAGGCGGACTTCGGGGTGGCCCGGCGGGGATGTCCCGATTCCGGTTCGACCCTCCTCCTCCGCCGCGCTGGCAGGGAGGTCCGGTGGTGTTTCTCTGGTACTCCCCCATCGAGTTCCGGGGGACTCGGGTGTTGACCCATCGATCGGCCTCGGCGGCGAGCTTCCGCGGTTCGGTCAGCTTGCTGTCGAGGAGGTGTTGTCTTAGCTCCACGAAGCAGTTGTTGGAGAGGTGTTTCCAAATAATGAGGTCGACCAGCTGCCCGTAGGTGGTGACCTTGCTACCCTTGATCCATCCTTCTAGGGCCCTGCTGAAGAAGTCCACATATTCTACCCACGTGGTACCGGGGATTTTTTTGCAGTCTCTGAAACGCTGGCGGTACATTTCCGCGGTTAGTCCGTAGCGGGTGAGCAGGGCCTCCTTCATATGGTCGTAGGAGGTCACCACCTCTTCTGGTAGCTGGAGCAGGGTGTCTCGGCCCTCGCTAAGGAACCGCCCCCACAGGCCAGCACCCCAATCCTTCCGGGGCACCCGATGGGAGGTCATGGCCACCTCGTACGCCTTGAACCACTGCTGGATGTCGTCGTTTTTATAGTATTCTTTGACGACATCTTTGGGGATATGCACCTTGGCTTCGGTGGGGGGTGGAGCGTCTCTATTACTGGGGGTGCCGGTCTCCCCCTTCTGGGCCTTGAGTTCGAGTTCTTTGAGGCCCCGCTCGTGTTCAAGGGTCAACCTTTTTTCTTCCAATTCTCGATGCCGCTTTTTCTCCTCTATCTCTTCCTGCAGCCGTATCTGTTCTATGGCCATTTTCTTTTCGGCCAGCCGGAGTTCGCCGTCCAGCCGAAGTCGTGCAAGCTCTAGTTCGTGGGTCCGGACCTTCTCCCGCTCTTGTATTTCCTCCACGGAGAGGCCGGTTCCCAGGCTGTGTCTCCCTCCGTTCGCCGGGGTCGGTGCGGGTGGTGTGGCTGCATTTAGGGGCAGGGGCCCTTCGTTCTGGGAGGGGTCCGCCTCGGACTCTATCCAGGTTCTCAGGGCTTTCTGCATCTATTCCTTGGTACCTAGGCCGGTGGTTGCAATGCCCTTGTCTTTGCAGAACTGTTTTAACTCTTTGTGAGTATACTCTTCCAACCGTTCTGGTTGGAACTCCATGGTCGCGGTTGTTTCCTGGTTGCTCATGGTCTCTGTTCGTCTGGATGGATAGCGAGTGGGTTACTTGCTTGTACGAACTGCGTTCGGCTCGGATCCCGTCGCTGGCCACCAAATGTTGGAAGGCGGGCCTCGGGGGGTCGGAGAGACCACCCAGAGGGGCCCCCACACTGCACGAAGTAGCCGAGCGCTGCTGAGAGGCCTCCGGGGAGAGGTCCTTCTCCTATAACATACTAGCACAGTAAAACCACCACACAGGACTCAAGGGGATTCAGCAAGACGAGCAGTTCTTTATCAGCACTTATGAAGTTACGATTATCAATATTTACAAGGGGGGGATCGAGGGATCCACAAGAGTCTCAAAGTCTTTGGTAGGGACGGGGTAGCGGGACAGTTTTTAGCAGCAGCTTGGTACGAGGGTACCTGGGGCCCAGTTCTTATCCCAACGCTGGAGGGCCTTCGGATCTCGGAGGGGTCGAGCCGCGACGGCGTCAGCAGGGCTCTGGTGTTCAGTCCGTGGAGTCGAGCCGCGACCAGGTCAGCAGGGCTCTTACGGTGTCTTGGTTCAGTTCGAGCCACGACCAGGTCAGCAGGGCTCTTACGGTGTCTTGGTTCAGCTCGAGCCGCGACGACGTCAGCAGGGCTCCGATGTTCCGTGAGGCTTCGTGACCTCAATAAGGTGGAGCCGCGACGCAGTCAGCAGTGCTCGTGGTAGAATTTCAAGCAAGAGTTCTTCTCCGTTGGGTCGGCCGCGATACAATCAGCAGGGCTCTCGACTCCGGGATACAACTGCGGTCCTGTTGCAGGGTCGACCCAGATATAGGTCTGGAGCCCTTTGATGTCCGGACCCGGCCGGGCTGGGAGAGGCCAGATGCCCAGCGGGAGAGGCACCAGGCCCAGGAGAGCTGTGGGGCGATCGCACCTAGGTGTGGGAGGACGGTTGGGGGTCCCATCGATACTGCCCTCTGCCGGGAGTGGGGAAGTGTTCACGTGGTACCCCCTGGCCAGTTGTTGGTGCCTGGATGTCGGGGCTTGCTGGGGCCGAGGCCGGGTTGAGCGGGCTCACGTAGGCTGGCGCGCATGGTTACGTACAATCCAAAATGGAGGAGCCCCAAGGTGCAGGGGACCTCGTGCAGCTTGGCGAGGGGGGACAGGACCACGCCACGAGGCCGGCTCCAACAGTGTGACTAACTACATATGTTTTAAGGCACTATATGTGAGTGTTGGAGTATATAAATGACTATACATGAGAGTAAGTTATTGGAAGAGTTCGTGTATAAATGAGTGTCTGCTTGTATCAGTAATTGTATAAGACAGTAAATATTTGTTAGTTTCTCTATAAATAAGTGATATGGTGTGTCTATAAATAACGGACTTGGTGTTTATAACTGTATACATGAGTAAATGGATATGTAATTGATTCTTTGCATTACTGACTAGGTGTGAGAGTAACTCTATGGATGAGCGGCGGAGTGTGACTGCATGCATAGATGTATGAGTGCATATTATACTACTGTATTGATGAGTAACTACATGTATAAGTGACTGGATGTGTGTGTAGACCTAGGAAACAGTGAGTGGTATGTAGTATATGGCATTGTTGTGTGTATAGTTTCAAAAATTGTAGTCTGCATTTTAGAATGGGTGTATCAAAGTTTATATTAGGGCATCAGTATGTGCATCAGATTATCACATGGATGATGTCATCAGTGATGTCATCAGTGATGTCATGAGTGATGTCACTGACCATGTCATGAGTTATGTGATATGTGACATCATCAGCAGTGCATTGCAAATAGAATGTTGCGGATTTCCTATGGATAATAGCTCCTAACTATAACTACCTACTGGCGACCGCCAGTAGGTAATATATATATATATATGTGTGTATATATATATATGTATGTATGTATGTATATGTGTATATATGTATATGTATGTATATATATGTATATATAGATATATATATGTCCAACAACTTTCCAGACAAGATCCCCCACAATTCGAGAAGAAGGAAAAGCAGCAAAGCCAGGTGTCAGAGAACTTGTAAGTCTTTGTTTATCCATATATATATCAACCAACAGTGTAGAAAGGAGACCTTCACAACAAAGAACGCTGGAAGACCTGGCCTGGATTTATCAGTGAATCCCTTGCAGAGTCACACATTAAATGTTTAAATGCTAGCTGTGTTGAGACTTTGTATCAGCCGCATTAATTTCCTCTTTTGTGCGGTTCCACCTGACTCGCTCCACAGATTCCACTGCTGTAATGCCCTTAATCTGCTTTTAATCTACTTGTGACTCCAGTAGTTGCTGGAAAATGCCGGAGGCCAGGTGAGGGGCTCCGATGCCCCGTTGCACCTCCTCCGAAGCAAGTACAGTGCTACTTCGCCCCTCCCCTAAACGCTGCAGGCTTACCGGCAATATCCTTTCTGAGGTCTCGCAGTTGGCAGAGACAGGGCTCCAAAAAGTCTTCCAATGTAAAAAGTTCACCGTTGAAGGAGACCCGTCTCACACAGCGGGTGCAATGCTTGTGCGTCATCTGGCAAAGCACCAGACAGGTTCCCCCATGATTCAAGGAGAAGGAAAAGCAGCACAGCCAGGTGTCAGCGACCTTGTAAGTCTTTATTTATCCATATATATATATCAACCAGCAGTGTAGAAAGGAGACCTATATATATATATATATATATATATATATATATATATATATATCCTGGCACCCTTTCTGAGCCCTAATACGCCACCAGGTCAAGAAACTACCTCAACACCTGCCCTGAGCCCTAAAACAGCCTCCAAGCCCAAACAATTACCTGATCCTTGCCCCCCGCCCTGAGCCCTAAAACAGCCAAAAAACGACCACAACCCCAGCAACCTGCCCTAAGCCTGAAAACTGCCCCAAGCCAAAAAAACTATCCTGATCCCTGCCCCCCGCTCTGAGCCCTAAAATGAACCCCAAGCCCAAAAATGACCCCTTCCTCCCTGCCCTGAGACCTAAAACTACCCCTCCCACTGAAAACTAACCCCTTGTAAACTACCCCCTCCCTCCTGAAAACGAACCCCCTGCCCTGAGTCCTAAAACCCCCAGTCCTGTAACCTTCCCCTTCCTCCCCATTCTGAGCCCTATAATTACCCCCTGAAAACTACCCCCCTGAAAAACCCCCCTAATAACTGCCCGGTCCCACTGAAAATTACTCCCCTCCCCCCAAGCCCTGCTTACCAAGCTGTCCTGGTCCTTCCTCTCACTCTGATCCTACCTGTAATTCTGCCCGCCTCTCTGGTCTCTGAAACTAGACCGTTGACTGCTGACTGCTTTAACCACGCATATGTGTTGTTAAGGCAAGCGGTGTTCCGCTTGCGTGGTAATGGCACGCGTGGCTTAGCCTGCGTGGTTAACGCTGTTTCTCTAGGTAGAGGGTTAAACAGGCATAGGTAGATGACAAAGGGGCTGGAGAAGCCAGTGTAGGTATCAATCTGCCCCGCCAGAAGCGCATAAACGCATAACCCAATAGCAATCAACAAAGTAAATCAGTCCCGCAGACATCCCAACCCTCTCTTAATTGTGGCAGCCCTGATCTTTGGGCCCAAGACTGCACAAAATCCCAGAGACAGAGAGGAAGGTGGGTGGATGGGAGTCAAGGGACAACCAGAGCAGATGCAGAGCGTCTACAGACGCAGCAGGTAGCAATACAGCAAAGCCAAAACTATTTTGACAATGGAAATCAGTAGATGTTACAAGTTGGTGACAACCAATTTGATGGTGAGTTAGGGGGGTATGTGTGGTGTGATTACCCATAGGGCTGCCCGAGATAACTAGTACAGCTGACTGTGATTCCTGTTAACGATGCAGGCCCCAATGTGCTAAGAGAGGTTGAAGGGGCCCCCGTTAAATTCCTCCTGGATACTGGGGCCACCAACTCCTTTATAACAAAGAAAACACTCCCACAGGTTCCACTCTCAGGTAAAAACAAATTGTATGTGGGTTTCACTAATGTCCTTGTGTCTATTCCTATATCAGCCACTTTGAGGTACACCATTGGGCCAATAAATGAAAAACATTACTTTTCGGTTACGGACAAATGTGCCTACACTCTGTTAGGGTTGGAACTCTTAAAAAGACTGCATGCCATCATCCTTGCACTCCAGATGGGGAGTATTTAGAGATAGATGGAGACTCACTTCTGTTAGGACACATGAATGTCACCGCCTCAGGGCTACAAACAATACCATGACACATACTGCAAAGAATTTATGAAAGGGTATTGGCTCAACATAAAAATGATGTAGGAGAAATGCCTATTGATTCCTTACAGATTACTGTCAGATTGGGAGCACATTTACCAGAGGCCCCCCAACACAAGATATATCCTGAAGGACTACAGGAGTTACAAGAAATAGTCACAAATGTATTAAAAGAAGGATTAGTGAAGGAGATACACAAGAGCCCCTGTAACAGCCCTATACTACCAGTGTTCAAAAAACAGGGGGACTAGAGTGAACCTGCCTCTTGGATGTTCATTGTTGACCTCTGCAAGATTAACAAGATTGTTGTACCATAGCCAACTTAGCATCCAAGAAATATCCTCTCCAGCTCGCCACCAGAAAAAAGTTATTTTTCATTATAGTTTTAGAGAATACTTTCTTTTCTATTCCAGTCCATGAAAATAGTATGTGCCTCTTTAGTTTTACAGTAGCTGGATGCTCATTCTGTTTCCAACGAATACCTCAAGGCTATACTTCATCACCATCAATTTATAATCAGGCCTTAAAGAGAAAATTGGACTCCTTAATGCTCTCACTAAATTCTGTCCTAATACAATATAAAGATGACTTGCTAATAGCAAAGGATTCAGAGATACAACGTACTGACGATACTGTAACCCTGTTAAATTTTTCGGCTGCATGAGGTCACAAGGTTTCTACAGAAAAAAATTCAATTTGTTCAACAAAAGGTTTCCTACCTAGGACACCGCTTGTAGAAAGGGCGCAGACTATTGGATACAGAGCACACTAAAACTATTCTCCAGATAGTGCCTCCAAGAACCCAAAAAGAAGTACGAGCATTCTTGGGAATGGCCGGCATTGAATTCTTAATTTTTCATTATTGGCCAAGCCATTGTTGGCCCTTACCCACAAGGACACACCTGAACCACATTTGTGGATGTCAGACCATGACATAGCTTTTTGCCATTTGGCAAGCTCTTTGCGGATCTCCTGCTTTGGGGCTACCTCACTATTTTAAAGACTTTCATCTTTTTGTTCATAAATCTGAGGGGTGTGCTCTTGCGGTCCTCACCTAATTGCATGGTGATCATAAACGACTATACGCCTATTTCTCCACACTTGATAACATAGCCAACGCTCTGTCAAGTTGCCTTAGAGCTGTTGTGGCAGCAGCAGTGTCATTACAACAAGCAGAGAGTCTGATAATGGGGCACAGCGTCCATCTATATGTCCCACATTCCGTAGATTTAATATTGAACAGAACACGCACATAACACCTGTTGCATTGTATCATTCAGGAAAATCATCTGATGTGGCATGCTCTAAATAAGGCCTCAGTTCCCTGAACTTGCCGATCTTTTGTCCCCCAGACAGATTTTGTGTCTATAATGTCCCTCAAAAATTTTAAACCTTGTAAAGACAGTTGGGAAATAAAGGAAGCCAAGTATATCAGCTTAGTGTTAGTGAGCATATTTTTCTATGCAAGTGTAGGTGCAAGCCTATAGCAATAAGATGTCAGGTATGAAGTGTTAAACCCAGAAAAATAAGCAAACATTTGTGAAAATGTGGTTGAACTATTTATTTTTATTTATTTATTTATTGAGTTTTATATAGCGCTGGCTAGACCCGAGGGTATCAGAGCACTTTACATGAGGTACCACAAAGTTACAAAATTACATCAGTGAACAGGTTGCATAAGTTACCAGTAAAACATTGAAAGAGCATAGGAGATGATATAAATGGAGCATAGAAGGGTAGGGTGAAGGGGTAGGAGGGAGATACGACGGCAAGACGGAAGAAAGTCTGCCCCAAGTCCGGCTGGGTAGGTGACGGCCTAGGGGGAAGTCCACAGCCCATCTCCTTTTTAGCTATCAGGTAGCTCCACCAGGCAACGGCCAAATAGCAGGTCTTGGTTAAAAAAGAAAAACATTTTAAAAAGCATAGGAAGACGATAAATATGGAGCGCAGAAGGGTCGGGGGAAGAGAAAAAGGGTAGGGGAGAATACGACAGAGAGACGAAAGAAAGTCTGTCCAAAGTCCGGCTGGGTAGGTGACGGCGGAGGGGGAAGTCCACAACCCATCTCCTCTTTAGCTAACAGGTAGCTCCACCGGGCATCGGTCAGCTAGATATGTCTTTCTATCCTATACCTTTCGGAGGTGTTGGGCAATGTTTCCATTGATGGTAGGCGAAAACATTATGTGGTATACTTGCTTTAGAGGTTGGAGCAGAGCACATTTTTCTAAAAAATTAGCTGCCGATCTTTTCCCTTCAATTGATAGCTCATATCCTAAAATAGGACATCAAGGTAGGCAATTTTCAATTTAAAAAAAGTTAATTTGTAGCCCACAGTGGCGAACCCCAAAATTATGGATTTCACCCTGCTCAAGTGTTCCAATAACTCATCGTCCCTCAGATAAATATCATCTACATAGGACAATGCCTCCTCAACACAATTTTGAAGTAACTCTGTTACTGTTGCTGAGAACAACTGAGGCTGTTTTCATACCCTTGAGGCAGTCTACAGAATTGACGTTATTGCCGAGGGCCAAAAATGCTGTCAAATATCTGCTTCCAGATGCTATATTTTGGTACAAGAATCCATTTGAGATATCTAGTGTTGTTTTGTATTTCTTCTGCACAATGTTATTCATTAATGCGGCACTGTGTACCTTGTGTACTGCAAATGCTCATGTGCATGTGTTCAAATGCCTGTAGTCTAAAACTAGACAGTATGAATTGTTGGGTTTCATTACAGGAAACAAAGGATTATTCATGGAGGAGGTGCAATTTGTAATCACACCTTGGCACTCAAGTTGATCTAAGATCTCCCTGGCCTGTTTTTTTGCGTCATGTTTTATTGGGTACTACCTCTGTGGAGTAGGAGTAGATTTTAATGGGATTTCATGGTGAGGTGACTCAGCATCCCATCCTACATGATTGCGGTAATGCGGGAGCTAGCGCTAACACCCACTCATGCGAGTATGAATGTTTTAGTGACTCTGGAATGAGGTCGGAGAAAGCAGGTAAAATTACATCTTCCCCCTTTGGGCACTCCATGACGAACTCAGGTGGCCAAGCTTTTTCAGCCAAAAGGATATCATTCATATGTCAGGTTCTTCCAAAAAAGACCTTTCACTTTCCTGGGTATATCCCTCTACATTTAGACCGTAATTTCATATAAAAGATGTGGGACACTTACCCTTGTATCCGGTGGCTCCACAGTAATATGTTCATTCAACACTGCTGTCACCAGAAATTCCATCAGGTTCTGGTGAGCTATTGTTACTTCTGCTGTGCTGTCTAGCATCATCAGAGTCCATTCCCCGTTCAGTAGCAGAGTTCTCAGGAGCATGGGCATTTCTTATTTTAAGGCCAGCTACCTTCTTCTTTTTAAATTGAGGTTTAGTTTTGGGTTTATCTTCTTGTTTGATAATGTAGTCTGAAGTGTGATGTGCGTCTCTTAGCTTGGCCCACTCTTCTGATCTGTGTTCTGACCGTGTTTCCCTCTCCAAGTTTTTTTATGAACCCTGAAAGGAACGAGAGTAACGTGTATCAGTATCTCAATAACTGTCAGTTTTTTTTTTATATTATCACAGTTTCTGAGGTTGTATTTTCTATCAGAGGGCTCTTGTTCAGGGGACCCACCCCATGATGCATTCTGCTTATTAATTTTTGGTTGTTTGTTATCCCATTTCATTTTAGAAGAATCAGGTGCTTGTTTTTAGTTATCCTTTTCAGGATTGCCTGTTATTTGTGATTTCCCAGGTCTAGCTCCCAAGTTATCTCTACCAAGTGAAGCATAGGTTTCTTTGATAATCTTAGGTAGTTCTTGCTCCCGTTGTGCAGGAGTGACTTCCCTCAGGGGTTGGCATATAGCCACGACTGCTGCCTCCCCTTTTATATTATCCAACATAATTGCTGATACCCGGGCAAAAGTGCCTATCAATTTCATCACCAAGTCCAGGGCAATTTCTAACCCATACTCATTCTGCATTTGTTTCAATACTTCTGGCATGACTGCTATTGAGGCGGTATCATAAGTCTGGTATAAACGTCCCCGAAAACTGTACCCCAAGTGGTACAATCCTCTATCGGGGGAGCTCTTCCCATTGGCAAGCAAATTGGTAATATTCTGTTTATCATGCGGACCTGTATGGGGAAACACTGCTTCAAGCTGTACTATTTTCTGTGCTATCCAGAATGGCATTTGCTCACGTTTAGTGGGCATTATTCCCATAGTTGCATTCAGCGTTTGTAGGCTAATTTTTGTCGTAGTCACTTGAGGTTGTCCAGCTTGAGTGACCCTTGTAGGTTGAATTGTAAGTATTCCCATTATGAACTGTGTAAAGTTTCTATATAGTTTTACTATGTCTCTGTACAGTGTATGTAATGCTGCTGCTTGTAATGTATCAATCTCTGGATGTGGTGTGCAAGCAGGTAGGACTGGCCAGGTTGCTCCTTCTCTGCTGAGTGGGCCGAGTCTCACATTTTCTGTGGTGTGGGGAAGGGTGGCTTTTAAACCAATTAATATGCTTTTGGTAGGTTAATAGGACTTCTACGTCAACGTATGCAGAGTATTCTTCAGGTATCTTATCTTCAATGTAAGTGTGAAATAACTGTGTGTATTTGCGGGCGGGAATCTAACCCAAGAATAGAACACCTCTGTTCTGAATGCCTCATGTGCCTTGATCACGAAGATAACACTACCACCCATTGCTGGTTGGCTGTATTTGACAAATTTCAAAGTAACTGTATGTCTGCAATTTTCTGTAATATTAAGAGCACCTTCAAGCTCACCTTCCCCCGCATTCGCAACACTGTCTTGGACAGACATTGTGGAAGGAAGTTGTAAGGAAAAGAGATACGGTTCTGCGGGGTGGGGAACTATAATCCTTCAAGCTTGAATAAAATACAAAGGATATACCTACTCAGCTGCATCAGATTTTCCCTTCCCACTATAAACGTCTCTGTTTAAATATGTGTAGGGGTCTCTGAGAAAGCACAATTGAACTCCTCAGATTTGACGGTTAAATAAGAACCAAACCAACGTTGACAGTGCCATGTCGTATGGTTCCTAAACATACATAGGATCTGTTGGTTTAGACAACATAAACTAAAGGACTGGTGTCTATACTGATTCTGGACACCCCCAAAGGATATGTTAGCCTTTAGACCAGCTAGCTTACAGTGCCACCATAAGCCCCTAAACTTACTAAGGAGCGAATAGTTTCTGGCAACCATCAAACATTACAACCCTTGATCCTTCAGGGATCGTGGAAACAGTACCGTACTTTTAGCTCAGTCAATCGTACTCACTTAGTCTCAGAGAGAGAGAGACACAGAATAAACAATAGTGACGAAACGTAAGCATTTATTGAAATAGCCTCATTCTAGTATAAAACATGTGTGCTGCGACAATCATTAGACAGAAGCAAATGTAAAAGATTACAAGCACAAACGTAGTAAATAAAAGGTAACATTCTACCATGGTACTAAAACAGTGATTATATGCAGGCATATAAACAGGACAGTATTCAAGCATATCCTATGATGCAAACCTACCTAAGTGTGCCTATCATGTCTGTGGGTGTGAAGCCAAGAATCCACTAGGAAAGAGCCAACCCCATTACCAGATGGGAGAGAACAAAGGACCCCGTCTTGGTCTTGAGTTGGACACCCTGCAATGGATGTCAGACCACTGTGTTCTTGAGCTTCTGCATGCAGGGACCTCAGTGTTGTTTCAGATTGGATGCTTCTCCACTGTCTATCTAGTGAAGGTAAGGTTCTTTTCTACTATAAAGATAGCTCAGGGTTCCTAACACAATCGACATGTTGTGAGTACGATTTTGTAAATGAGCCTAAATCAATAACTGCAACTATGCAAAGTAGTCTTTCACCCTAGGATGAAGATGACCATGACTTTTATACAGATTATGTTAATCCTGTTATGTACGTCATGTGCAGGGGACTTTTCTAAGAATCTTCATGCATAATAAATGAACTAGTTTCAAGAATGTGAGAAGTTGGCCTGGTATATGCTGTCCACTAGTTATAGTGGGCACCTTGTACCAGTCCAAACAACCCTTATTGATGAATAGGTTTAAGACAACCTTTATTGAAAGCTATCCTAGTGGTAGCTATGGAGAGCAGCCTTCAAGGTTAAGTCTTGAAGGAGTGTAAAGCAGCTTGGTTTACCAGATTATAACCTCTTGAATAACTAAATGAAAGGAGAACCACACGAGGTATATGTATAAAATATATGTATTTATTTCTAAACACTCTCTACTAACCTCTTTATGAAGTTAGAGAGCAAGGCACACAATAATACATTTATTAAACGACAGTAAATAGCACAATATACAATGGGCCCCAGGGGGAGACCAAACCATATATTAAGAAAGTGGTATAAGAACCACGACTTGGCTAGACACAGTGCCTAGAGCACGTAGAATCACTGGGTCCCCAAGGAACCACCCAAGACAATGACACAGGAGACCCACGTGGGACGTGTGCAGTGTGAGAACACAGCTGTGAGCCCCGTACAATTCAATAGGAAAGTCGCGGTTGGAATTTTAAAGAATAAGGACACTTAGAAGAGGACCTTGAGCAAACCACTTTAGACTTAGGGGGCCAGCACCCACAGGAGCACCGGAGTACTTGTGTTACCTCACCCGAAGAAGCCGGGTGCATAGGTGTCGAATGGTGTCAAGAATCGTCATTGATTTCAATGGCGATGTGCTGCCAAGTGCTGCTGCTGTGGAAAGTAGAAGTGTCCGGTATGATCCAAGCCAGGATCGAAGATGGGAAGAACGTAAAAGCAGCGGTGACAGAGTCTGGGTCACTTGCCAGTGACCAGAGGCACGATAAACGAATGTCCACCGATGTCGGGTGTTTAAGGTGCGAAGAGGTGAAGCTTGACTCCACGGCCACGGGGACCAGGAGGCGTCGACGACAACCACAGTCTGCAGGCAAGCTGCCCCACGAAGGATGTCGAGACCAACAAGCCTTGGCAACTGCAACCCACTTGGTGAGAAGAAAATGGCTTCGGTGTGGACCAGCAAGGTCCTGTGGACTCCCCAAGCAATGGAAAGTCAGGGCACATCTGGAACAACCAGGAAAGCCAGTTGAAAGTACAAGTACCCTTCTCAGGGACCCAGAAGTCAACGGACAAGGGATTACGAAGGGACCTCGAGAGGAATCACTAGATACCAGCCCACGGGTCACTCGAGGAGTGTAGGCCAGCAATCTTCAGTGGAATCACTGTTCGGGGTCTAGACTACAAGTAGCCCAAAGCGCAGCCTCAGGGATCACCAAGAAGCATATGCTGCTGCAAATGGTCGCTGTGTCCAGGGGTTCGGGTTGCACGGTCCCCACGAGGGCTTTGGATCTCAGGATTGCTGAGAGCATGGATCAGCCTCGGGGAAGCTTGGAAACCCACCTCCTGTGTTGCAAATTTGTCGTTGTCCTTCGGGAGCAGCATCGATGCAAAAGTACAGATGCGTCTTTGGTGCCTGCCTTGCAGGGGAGTAACTCCTTTACTCCAAGGGAGATTCTTCAGTCATCCAACGTCGTGTAGATAGTAGAAGTTCTGGTAAATCTATAGCAGAGTTTCATCCAGGTAAATCTAAAGTCCTGTGGTCAGGGGTTCCTACTTTATACGCAAGGAAGGGGTTGGACAAACTCTGGGGACCCACCTATGGGAGGGTCAGGAAAGAGGGGTGACTACACCCATTTCCTTTGTCCAGTTTCATGCCAGAGCAGGGGCTGGTAGCCCCTGCAACCTGGTTTGAGCTGGACTATGCACAGGGACACCAAATGTGCCCCCAGTGAAGACGTCAAAGCAGTCATGGAGTGCACCCGCCCAGTCCCAATACACCAAAGCCTGTCTGGGAGGTGGTTACACCTTCCTGTGACAGGAAACCTATTGTCGAGGCCTCTCCAGCCGGAGTTTTATCCAGCAGCAGGAGGGCAGACTCGTGTCTGTGGCTGGCAGCATCCATTTTGTGATGCCAGGGTCTGTTAAGCTGGTACCGGGTATACCGGTGCTGTCATGTGTCTCCCTCTAGTAGGGTGGAATCATACCTCCCACACCAGTTACTGTGTGGGGGTATGATTCCAAGGTGTTTGACACCAAACACGACGTGTTTCCATGCAGTCATTCCAAAGTTAGCATTTACCGTGAGGTTATAATGCACTTAAGAGTGTATGGTTTGGCTGCATCACAAAAAACCCCGGAATAAAGATTCTGAAAGCTGCAGAGGGGCTCTGCTAATGCATGGTCGCCCTCTCACATGAAACCCAGCACTCTGCCTTCAGGATTGTTAAGGCCTGCCATGGGGTGACTGATAGGTTTACATGTGCAGTGATATGGAGAGATATAGGTAACCTATATCTCAGTAAGGGGTGCAAACACCACCTTACACAGGCTGCTGTAGCAGACCTGTTGGGTCATTTTAAATGGCTTTCCAGGGGTGGCACAATACATGCTGCAGCCCCTGGTAGGCCTCTGGGGTACCTATGTCCTGGGTACATAGTATACCATATACTATGCACTTATAACGGTACCCCAGCATCCAATCTGGAGTGTACCTAAAGTACATGCAATCAATTTAGAGAGGAAGCAGCTAGGCTAGGGCCCTGAATAGCAGGGTCCCAGCCAGACTAAAGTCGAAAAACAGTGAAACATCAGCAAAAAGTGGGGGTAACCATAAGAAGCAGATCCTACTCTCCTACAAAGGAAACCAATTGACATTTCTTCAGCACATAACTGGGTAAAAGGTCAGTGCTAGAACTGTTACACAGAGCAAGGTAGGAGAAATGTAGGTGAAAGATCGTTTAGCTACTTAGGCCTAGATTGGGGTACATAACAGTAAGATTTGTTTCAGGCCTATCAGACCTGGGGGAAATCTCTGCTGAGAGCACTGCACCACTAGGACACTTTTGAGACATGGACTGCTAGTAGGGTATTCCCTGGATGTTACCAATTGTGAATAGAGAATAACCACCATTGCTAATGCGTGGAGAGAGGGGGGCAGGGAATTGCCACTGAAACACTTGAGCCCCGTTCTCAAGGGGAGTTGTGTAACTGTTTCTGAATGCCGTATTTTTCCTTTGTGTTGTTAACAGTAGAAATAAAACACTTCTCTTTTTTCATAAAAGTGAATATTTGGCTGGACATTGATTTATTGCTGCTGCTGTGTGCATTTTGAGTTGTAAGCCCATGTTCACTAATCTGTATCCATACACTTCCCATCATCTGCACACTGTATAGGTAATAATAATAATATTTTAATTAACAGTTATATAACAGTTTTTACCATTTATAAACACTGTAAACAGTAAATGCTACTAATAGTCAACTTAATGATATTCAGTTTATCAACCTCAGGAGGAAAAATACTTAGTGTACCCTACCAGGATTCATACCTGTGATCTGCAGATAACACCTGTTGTCGGCAGCCATCATTTTAGTTCACTGAGCCATTTTACTTGATCTAAAACAAACTTAATAAACAAGTAAAGCCAGTGTTTAAAAATCAGACTTGAAGAATTTCAAAAACTATTTGGAAATATTCCAAATTCAAATATATTTTTCTGTGAATTATTTAATTAGGGCCAGATGTATCAAACCTTTTTGCATTTGCAAATGGGCAGATTCGCAGAATCTGCCCGTTTGCCAACGCAAAAATTGCTATTTCGATGTAGCAAACCTAATTTTTCAATTTGGTAACCTGTTCCTGAAGCGAAAAAAGCATTTGCGATTCGGTATTAGGATGGGTGTTGGAAGGCGGACCTCGGGGAGTCGGAGAGACCACCCAGAGGGGCCCCCACACTGTACGAAGTAGCCGAGCGCTGCAGAGAAGCCTCCTGGGAGATCCTTCTCCTATTATGTTCTAGCACAGTAACACCACCACACAGGACTCAAGGAGGTTGTCTCAAGACAAGCAATTCTTTATCAGCACTTTACGGGATCAATATTTACACGAAAAGGGATCAAGGTATCCACAAAAGTCTCAGTGTCTCTTTAGAAGGGAAGGGGTAGCGGGACAGTCTTTGGCAGGAGCTTGGTACGAGGGTACCTGGGGCCCAGTTCTTATCCTCAAGCTGGAGGGCCTCCGGGACTCGGAGGGGTCGAGCTGGTACGGCGTCAGCAGGGCTCTGGCGTTCAGTTCGTGGAGAGCCGTTACCAGGTCAGCGGGGCTCTCAAGATGGTTTCTGCTCAGCTCGAGCCGCGACATCGTCAGCAGGGCTCCGAGGGAGGTTTCAGCGAGGTTGGGCCGTGACAGCGTCAGCAGGGCCCCGATGTTACGGGGGGCTTCAAGGTTTCAGCAAGAAGGAGCCGCGACGCAGTCTGCAGGGCTCGTGGTGGTTTCAAGCAAGAGTTCTTCTCCGTAGGGTCGGCCGCGATTCAATCAGCAGGGCTCTCGACTCCGGGATACAACTGCCGGTCTGTTGCGGGGTCGCCCCAGATATAGGCCTGGAGCCTTTTGAAGTCCGGACCCTTGCGCCCGGAGGGGCGGAGAGGCCGGGTTGGGAGCGGCCAGACGCCCAGCGCCGGGCCCAGGAGAGATGGAGGCCGATCGCACCTCGGTGTGTGGGGACGGTTGGGGGTCCCATCGATACCGCCCTCTGCCAGGGCGATGAGGTGTTCACGTGATACCCCCTGGCCAGTTCTTGGTGCCTCAATGTCTGGGCCTCGCTGGGGCCGAGGCCGGGTTGAGCGGAGTCAGGTGGACTGGTGTGCAGGGTCACGTGGCAGGCAGCAAAATGGTGGAGCCCCGAGGTGTATGCGACCTCGTGCGGCTCGAACGGGTGGCCCGTGGAGGCCAGGGCGGGGAACGGGCCCAACCCCAGGGAAGTCAGGACCACGCCACGAGGCCGGGTCCAACAAGCGTCCCCCCCAGCCGAAGGCAGGGAAAGTCACCCATCTTCTTGGGGATTCTCCTCGTCAAGGCGGAAGAAGCGGGACAGGCCGTCAGCGTTGGCGTGGTCATTGCCGGGTCGGTGCTCAACCGAAAAGTCCATCCCTTGCAGAGCAATGGACCATCGCAGCAGCTTGGGATTCTCGCCTCTTATTTGCATTAACCACCGCAAAGGCCGGTGGTCGGTCTGGACCCGAAAGTGGGTACCGAAGAGATAGGGCCGGAGCTTCTTAAGGGCCCACACTACCGCAAAGGCCTCGCGCTCGATGGTGCTCCATCGTTGCTCCCGGGGCAGCAGCCGTCGGCTGATGAAGGCCACTGGGCGGTCGAGTCCCTTCTCATCAACCTGAGACAGGATGGCCCCGATCCCATATTCGGAGGCGTCTGTCTGTACGATAAACTCTTTACTGTAGTCAGGGGCCTGGAGCACAGGGGCAGTGCACATCGCGGCCTTGAGAGTCTCGAAAGCTGATTGGCAGCGGGGAGGCCAGTGCACCTTCTTGGGCTGCTTCTTCGAGGTGAGTTCCGTGAGAGGCCCCACAATGCTCCCATAGTCCCGGATGAACCGCCGGTAGTATCCGGTGAGGCCAAGGAAGGCCCGCACAGCGGTCTGGGTAGTGGGAGGTTCCCATGCCTGGATGGCATCGACTTTTGGCTGGAGGGGGGCCACCTGACCGCTTCCCACCTGATGGCCCAGGTAGGTCACCGATCCTTGGCCGACCTGGCATTTGCTGGCCTTAATCGTGAGCCCAGCCCTTTGGAGGGCGGCCAGGACGGCCTTGAGGTGAACTAGGTGCTCAGCCCAGTGGTGGCTGTACACGGCGATGTCATCCAAATAGGCCGCGCTGAAGGCCTCGAGCCCGGCCAGGACCTTGTTTACGAGTCTCTGAAAAGTGGCCGGGGCATTCTTCATGCCGAAGGGCATCACCCGAAAGTGGTAATGCCCATCAGGGGTAGAAAAGGCGGATCTTTCTCGGGCGCCGGGGGTAAGCTGAACCTGCCAGTACCCGGCGGTGAGGTCCAGCGTGCTCAGGTAGCGGGCGGACCACAAGCGATCGATGAGTTCGTCGGCCCGGGGTATAGGATGGGCGTCCGTCTTGGTCACAGCATTCAGGGCCCGGTAGTCTACACAAAATCGCAGCTCCGGGGGATGGCCGGGGGCTGCGGCCTTTGGTACCAGGACGACAGGGCTGGCCCACGGGCTGTCAGAGGGCTCGATGACCCCGAGGGCCAACATCTTCGCTACTTCGGCCTGGATGCATGCCCGTACTCGGTCGGGTACCCTGTAGGCTCGGTGTCGCACGGGGGCCTGTCCCCGGTGTCGACGTCGTGGACGCACCAGTGAGTCACCCCCGGGGTGAGGGAGAAGAGGGCTGCGTAGTCCTGCAGCAGTTGTTGACAGTCGATGGGCTGTTCCGGGGTCAGGGAGGAGGCGAGCTGGACACCTTTGATGGATCCGTCGTGGACGTCGTTCTGCAAGAAGTCGGGTAGGGGCTCGGAGTCGTCCTCGCCCCCCTCGTCGGTCGCCAGCAGCAGGCTCAGTTCGGTCCGGGCGAAGTAGGGTTTGAGCCTGTTAGCATGTAGAACCCGGAGGGGGTTCCGGGGTGACTCTAGGTCAACTAGGTAGGTGACGGGGCTCTTCTTTTCCACCACCTTGAAGGGCCCAGTCCACTTGTCCTGGAGGGCGCAGGGCTCAACAGGGGCCATGACCCAGACTCGCTGGCCTGGCTCGAACTCGATGGTAGAGGTGTTCCGATCATACCACCGCTTCATGTCCTCCTGGCTGGCCTCGAGGTTGGCTTCGGCCATGGCTCGGAACTTGCGGGTCTGGTTTCGTAGGGTCAGGAGGTATCGGTAAACGTCAGGAGGGGCGCCTTGGAGCTTCGTCTCCCAGCCCTCCTTGACCAGGCTGAGCGGTCCGCGGACCGGATGACCGTGCAATAGTTCAAACGGGCTGAACCCCAGGGACTTCTGTGGGACCTTCCGATAGGCGAACAGGAGGCATGGTAGTAGGACATCCCATCTCCGCCGGAGGGGCTCTTCCAAGCCCTGAATCATCCCCTTCAGGGTTCTGTTAAAGCGCTCGACCAGCCCGTTCCCCTGAGGGTGATAGGGGGTTGTGAATTTGTACGTGACCCCGCACTGCTGCCACAGGGACCGCATGTACTTGGAGATGAAGTTTGTGCCCCTGTCGCTCACCACTTCGCGGGGGAATCCCACTCGGGAGAAGATCCCCATCAAGGCCCGGCCTACCACGGGGGCCGTTACAGTTCTTAGCGGGACCGCCTCCGGGTACCTGGTGGCGTGGTCCACGAGGACCAGGATGAAGCGGTGGCCCAGGGCGGTCCGGTAGTCCAGGGGCCCCACGATGTCGATCCCGACCCGTTCGAACGGGGTGCTGACGGCTGGAAAGGGCTGGAGGGGGGCCTTGACCCGACCCCCCGTCTTGCCGCTGGCTTGGCAGGTCCGGCAGGACCAGCAGTGGTTGTCCACATCTCTCCGCACCCGGGGCCAGTAGAAGTGGGTCACCAGACGGCTGTAAGTTTTGTCTTGCCCTAGGTGTCCGGCGAGGGGCACGTCATGTGCCAGGTTGAGAAGGAACTCCCGGAAGCGGAGGGGGACCACCAACACGCGGCTGGCCCCGAGTTCTGCCACTTTCTGTTCACTGTACAACAGGCCCTCGGCCCAGTAGACCCAGTGGGTGCCGGTCTGGTCCCCGTTGGCTTGTGCGGACGCTTGTTGTCGGACCCCTTCGAGAGAGGGACAGGACTGCTGTTCTTGCTGGAACTGCTCACGGGTGGGGCCCCCTTCGTGGCGCCATTGTGCAAGTTCTGGTAGGGCGCCGAGGGAAGCAATCTCTTCGGGGGAGGGTTCAGTAGGTCCAGTGTCGGTGTCCGCCTCCCCCTCGCTGCAGGCGGGGGGTGGTGCGAGCCCCTCGGGCTGAGCGGCACCGGAGGCCAGGGACGAGCGGGGAGCCTGGGCGGTCATGGACCGCGTGATGGCGCAGGCCCATTCGGATAGTCCCAGCATTTGGAGGTGCTCTCGTCGCTCCACTTGAGCCCAGGGGGAACTCTCCAGGTCGTTCCCCAGGAGGCAGTCTACTGGTGCATCGTCGCGGACAGTCACTTTTAGTAGGCCTGTCACCCCTCCCCACTCGAAGGGGACCAGGGCCATCTGGCACAGGCTTTCGCTGTTGTCGGCCGTCCGGACGGGGCACAGCACATTGGTTAGGATCTGTTCGGGGGTCACCAGGTGGCAGCGGACAGCGGTGACACTGGCGCCGGTGTCACGAAGGGCTTCGGCCTGTTGTCCATTGACGGTGACCTGCTGCCGGTACTTCTGGGTGTTGCTTGGGATGGGGGTGCGGGGCACCGTTTCTCGGCTGCCCAGGCAGACCAGGGACATGGCCGCCGGTTCCCATTCGGTGGTTCCTCGGTCGAGGGTCTCTTCTTCTTCTTCTCCTTCCCCCAGGGCGGTGGCCGCCAGCTGTCGGGGCGGGGGCCCGCCGGCCCCGCTTCTTCGGTTCAGGGGGCAGACCGGATCGCTGGCATAGTGTCCGGTTTGTTGGCAGCCGTAGCATGTTACTGGGGGCCGTGGTCCGGTTCTGGCTGGGGTCGCCCCTCTTCGGGCTATGCTCGGGGAGAGGGGTTGCTGCAGCGGCCCTCGAGGTGGGCTCCTGGGGGCCCCAGCGGGGGGGTCCCGGTTCCTGTTCGGCCCTCCCCCTCCACCGCGTTGGCAGGGAGGTCCGGTGGGGTTCCTCTGGTACTCCCCCATCGAGTTCCGGGGGACTCGGGTGTTGACCCATCGATCGGCCTCGACGGCGAGTTTTCGTGGGTCGGTCATCTTGCTGTCGAGGAGGTGTTGCCTTAGCTCCACGAAGCAATTGTTGGAGAGATGTTCCCAAACAATGAGGTCGACCAGCTGCCCGTAGGTGGTGACTTTGCTACCCTTGAGCCATCCTTCTAGGGCCCGGCTGAAAAAGTCCACATATTCCACCCAGGTAGTACCCGGGATCTTTTTGCAGTCTCTGAACCGCTGGCGGTACATTTCCGCGGTTAGCCCGTAGCGGGTGAGCAGGGCCTCCTTCATGTGGTCGTAGGAGGTCATCACCTCCTCTGGTAGCTGAAGCAGTGTGTCTCAACCTTCACTCAGGAACCGACCCCACAGGCCGGCGCCCCAGTCCTTTCGGGGCACCCGATGGGAGGTCATGGCCACCTCGTATGCCTTGAACCATTGTTGGATGTCGTCATTCTTATAGTACTGCCTGACGACATCTTTCGGGATATGTACCTTGGCCTCGGCAGGCGGTAGGGTGTCTCTATTACTGGGGGTGTCGGTCCCCCCGTTCTTTGCCTTGATTTCGAGCTCTTTGAGACTTCGCTCGTGCTCAAGGGTCAGTCTTTTTTCCTCCAACTCTCGGTGCCGTCTCTTCTCTTCTATCTCCTCTTGTAGCCGTAGCTGCTCTAGGGCCAGTTTCTTTTCCGCCAGCTGGAGTTCGCCGTCCAGCCGCAGTCGTGCGAGCTCTAGTTCGTGGTTCCGGACCTTCTCCCGCTCTCGTATCTCCTCTTCGGAGAGGCCGGTTTCTAGGCTCTTTCCTCCTCCGGTTGCCGGAGTCGGTGCGGTTGATGTGGCAGGGGCAGGGGACCTTCTTCCTGGGAGTGGCCTGCCTCGGCCTCCAGCCAGGTCCTCAGGGCTTTCTGCATCTCCTCTTTGGTACCTAGGCCGGTGGTTGCAAGGCCTTTGTCCTTGCAGAACTGTTTCAATTCTTTGTGCGTGTATTCCTCCAACCGTTCGGGCTGGAACTCCGTGGTCGCGTTGTTTCCTTGGTTGCTCATGACTTCTGTTTGTCTGGATGGGTAGCTAGTGGGTTACTGGCTGGTACGTACTGCGTTCGGCTCGGATCCCGTCGCTGGCCACCAAATGTTGGAAGGCGGACCTCGGGGAGTCGGAGAGACCACCCAGAGGGGCCCCCACACTGTACGAAGTAGCCGAGCGCTGCAGAGAAGCCTCCTGGGAGATCCTTCTCCTATTATGTTCTAGCACAGTAACACCACCACACAGGACTCAAGGAGGTTGTCTCAAGACAAGCAATTCTTTATCAGCACTTTACGGGATCAATATTTACACGAAAAGGGATCAAGGGATCCACAAAAGTCTCAGTGTCTCTTTAGAAGGGAAGGGGTAGCGGGACAGTCTTTGGCAGGAGCTTGGTACGAGGGTACCTGGGGCCCAGTTCTTATCCTCAAGCTGGAGGGCCTCCGGGACTCGGAGGGGTCGAGCCGCGACGGCGTCAGCAGGGCTCTGGCGTTCAGTTCGTGGAGAGCCGCGACCAGGTCAGCGGGGCTCTCAAGATGGTTTCTGCTCAGCTCGAGCCGCGACGTCGTCAGCAGGGCTCCGAGGGAGGTTTCAGCGAGGTTGGGCCGCGACAGCGTCAGCAGGGCCCCGATGTTCCGGGGGGCTTCAAGGTTTCAGCAAGAAGGAGCCGCGACGCAGTCTGCAGGGCTCGTGGTGGTTTCAAGCAAGAGTTCTTCTCCGTAGGGTCGGCCGCGATTCAATCAGCAGGGCTCTCGACTCCGGGATACAACTGCCGGTCTGTTGCGGGGTCGCCCCAGATATAGGCCTGGAGCCCTTTGAAGTCCGGACCCTTGCGCCCGGAGGGGCGGAGAGGCCGGGTTGGGAGCGGCCAGACGCCCAGCAGGAGAGGCGCCGGGCCCAGGAGAGATGGAGGCCGATCGCACCTCGGTGTGTGGGGACGGTTGGGGATCCCATCGATACCGCCCTCTGCCAGGGCGATGAGGTGTTCACGTGATACCCCCTGGCCAGTTCTTGGTGCCTCAATGTCTGGGCCTCGCTGGGGCCGAGGCCGGGTTGAGCGGAGTCAGGTGGACTGGTGTGCAGGGTCACGTGGCAGGCAACAAAATGGTGGAGCCCCGAGGTGTATGCGACCTCGTGCGGCTCGAACGGGTGGCCCGTGGAGGCCAGGGCGGGGAACGGGCCCAACCCCAGGGAAGTCAGGACCACGCCACGAGGCCGGGTCCAACAATGGGGGTGTGTTTAGGGTGTCCCTTCCTAATATCAAATCGCATCGGTATGTGTGAATGTTTTGTGACCGCAATTGCGGTCGCAAAACATTAGCATTTTACCACCTACTTCAAGTAGATGGTAACCCATTCGCAAATAGGAAGGGGTCCCCAAGGGACCCCTTCCCCTTTGTGAATGTTTGTAAAACCAGTTTAAGAGCATGCAGTGGTCCCACGGACCATTGTCTGCTCCTAAAAAATGAAAAGTAATTTTTTCATTTTTCGTTTTGTAAAGCATCTCGTTTTCCTCGGACAAAGTGGTCTTCTGATCTCAGCAGGCCGCCATCCCCGGGATTTTTGAGATTCCTAGGGGGTCGCAAATTGCGACCTACCTCATTAATATTCATGAGGTAGGTCATTTGCGACACCCTAGGAATTGCAGAAGATGTCCTATACACCTTCATACATTGCATTTTGCGATTACCTAATTGCGAATCCTTGTGATTTGCAATTAGGGAATCGCAAAATGCTTTATTTATACATCTTGCCCTAAATGTCTTATTTTACTGCAGTTTAGCATTGTTTTAATCTTCCTTTCAAAAAAAATTTTTATACAAATATGAGATAATGAGCTGGGAATGGATATAAAAGTACTCAGAGTTCAATTCACTGATTGTGTAATTGGACATGGTGTGAATCTATGAACTCACATGGCACTTCAAAATGCAGGGAAGAAGGATGGAGTTTGACCTAGGTGGAGAGATCCGTTCCTCTTGTGAGATTGCTTCTGATATCTGTTAACATATCCTAACATAGGACACGAGCAGGAGATTGGGAGGCAGAAGAAGGGATGTGTCTTTAAGATCCTGTAGATTGATCAGAACCTTCGTTCATAACTACGTCATAAAAGATAATCACTACACAGAGAGTATGTCAAAGTAGTGCATGACAAAGGATTTAGCACACCCATATCCAAGCTGTTGGAGTCTTTTTGCTCAATCATGGTGTTAGGGAGGAAAGTTCTGCAAGGATACCTGAGTAACTTGTGGACAGACAGAACAATTCAGCATTGTACTTTTATAGAGAGGTTGTGGCTCTGTATGTTTAACAGGAGGCACATGGGGTCTTCAATGACTTGTGTGGCGAGTTAGTTATGTTTATTAATGTGCCAATGTAAAATTGAAATATTATATTTGAGTGCAAATGTGTGCATTTTCAGAAAATAATATGGTGAAGTTTGGGGACACTATTTGCATTTCGAAAATACAATAAATTCTGATATTTGAGTGATAATTCTAGCTGATCTGGGAACAATTATTGCTGATGGTACTTCCAGAGGGCACTTACTACTTGTTGTTGCTTTTATTTTGTTACTCACTGGTGGCATTCCAACATATATACTGATAATACGTGTCATAACATTACTGCTGTCGGCAGACTGGGCTCGACTCACATGAAGCTCTACAGTTATTGTTTACAATGGGGGGTGTGGTAGGGCAGGGCAGGTTGATATCCTGGTTCTATAAAATGCTTCTCCATATGTTCACATCCCCATTCCATACACTAAGAGCCTGATGGGAAACCTTTCTCCAGAAACAACTCACAGATAAGCAATGGGAGTAGGTATTGGGATGCAGACAGAGGGCCTCCCCCAATGCAAGTCTCAAATACATACAGTTCAATTATCTTCCCACAAACTATTTAACTCCCAAGAGGTTAACACAAATATCCTCCACCACTGTCTATTGGACAGTATTGGAGGGACATTCTGAAGCATGCGGGTAGGGGGCTGGGGATAGGAGAAACCATGTTTACCTAAAGTATGCTTATTGGAATTCACTCAATTGACAACAAAACAGCGGGTTGGTTCCAGGTTTCTGACGCTTGCTCTTACGCTGGCCAAATGGTGCATTGCTCTGTACTAGAAAGCTGATAGGGCCCCATCTACCATGTAATGGAAGAGAGATGTGGGTCAATGGGCGAGGAGCAAACAGGTGGCGCTGAAACTAGAAGACAGCAGGAGGCTCCATTGCGGTGATGTGGAGTGAGCTCCTGGAAACATCTGAACACCGTGACCCAATACCGAGACCTCACATAACCCCTGAAGAGAAACATTGATGGTGTGCTACCTCCATTATCAGTGACATGCAAGTTAAGATTAGGGTCCCAAATTGTAATGTGATTGATTTGGTGGGTGGCGTGTTTGGATTTGAGGAATTATACACTGATATTATTGCAAGGCATATTATGATCTGTGGCAACTGTCAGTCCTGTGTTGTGCTGCAATGTGCCATGCTTATGATATTTATGAGCAGTGCGATAATTGATGAGACATTTGCTATCCTGTACTAGACATTGCACTCACATATGTGCAGCTGTGTTTTGTTTCTGAAGGTGCAAACTCTCTGACTCATCTCAAACCTCTTTCTACCACTTTTTCCAAAGCACTATCCTATTTCTCAACCTATAACTCTATCAATATATCCTCTACCTCCACTCTCATTCATCTCAAACCACATTCCACTACTATGATCCCCAACAATACCCTTTCTAGACTCTTCCCTACTCTACCCCTCCTTGCATCATCTCATATATCTTTTACTATTCCAATCCCCCAAAACAAGGCTTTCTAAACCCTTCTCTCTGACTTTTCCCCCTCCCGTTTACTCATCCCAAGCCTCCACCTACTGCTATGAGCTGCACAAACACCCTCCACTATCCTTTTCAATCGAAATACCAGACTAACACACCCACCATTCAAATTAATAAATTTTTTCACTATAATAAATCACCACTAGTCCTTTATGGGTTCCAGAGTAGTGTGCTACTTGCCAAAAGAGAGCTTCAACACCCCATCAGGGATAGCAAGCGCTATATAAATGCAAACCTTTTTCCCTCTTATCAAAGTATGTCAGGTTCGCCGTACGAAGTCCTCGGGATTGTGCCGATGCTCAAAGAGGTCCACCTCTCAACTGCCCCAAGTCCGAAGAGCAATGAACTCGGACTAGTGAGATAGTTAAGTGGGGGAAGGAAAGGATGGGGACTGCAGGGAGGGACACCTGAGGAAACACAAGGACAACAAATTAGTCCCTGCTGTTCATTCACCATACCCCACTTCCACACACACTCCACCTAGTTTGTGATATCCTCACTGGAACTAAACTCCCTACCTGAAACAAAAGGTTGAAGGCTGAGACTTGAAGAGAGATGGGGGTGAGTGCACACGTCCGACTCAACGCTAAGGGATAGAAAAAAAAGTAAACCGTAAACAGAGTACATGGGTGTTGGGTTCGTTCCTGCAATTCACTAGGATTGGTCCCTTTCCCTCTCAACCTACCCAGAGGCGAGGACGGCTATGTGGGTAGTGCAAACAAGCGGCTACTGTCACACCCTCCAAGGACTCTCTCTCCTAGTGAAAATGAAACATAATAAACAAACTCAACACAAAGTTTCTTCACCGCTACTGCACATTCTCTTCTCGTAACAGAGACACCACCCAAGTAAGCTGTGATAACGGCTTTCTTAACCCACGATGCAGCTCTTCAATCCCTCGGGTGAATCATCCTGCCAGAGTTATCCTGGAAAGTCTGGGACAACTTGTATGCAGAGTGAGCAGCGGGCCCCTCAGTTCTGAACCAACACAACCATACCGAGGAGAGTGATCAAGTCACTCTACAGTCTCCCAAGCATTGGTTTGGTTCTGGATTGTTAGAGGCTATGTTCGAATCCCAACCTGATACACTGGGATGAATGTGCAAATGAGTGTTTAGGGATAGCCTTATCCCTTTTTGTCTTTTCTCTGCAAGAGCCACCAGGGTTCTGGCTCGCCAACAGAGAAAAGAACCACCAAAGAGCTCTCAAGCGCTGACACGCTCCTCTGCACGAGACACCCGACGGCAGTCTCCCCAACAGAGAAACGAGCGAAATCGTCCGAGTGAGAGCAGACCAGAAACCCACTAAACAGGCAATGATACGGAATCAGTTCCTCTGCACGAGACGCCGGGCGGCAGTCTCCCCAACAGAGGAACGAGCAAAGTGCCAGAGCCAAAAGAAGCACAGGTATCCAGAGGAGGTTAACAGGGCTCAAATCAGTTCCTCTGCATGAGACGCCTGGCGGCTGTCTCCCCAACAGAGGAACACGCGAAAAGCCCGATCCCCACACCTCATCCACAACCAGAGTTGCGTGTACTCACGGTACCGCGTCGCAGCGAGGTGGTCTCAAACCACGGAGTAATCCTCAGGAACTTGCATATCTCAGAACGCCATCCGGGACGATAATCATCGGCAACGCTGGATCAGAGTTGAACGCCTGTATCCGGTTCTGTGCGTTGCGGCGGTCACGTGTGACACGACGCCGCTAAGCTTCATGGGATATGTAGTTTCAGTAGGGTTCGATACTTCCTGGTTGCCCCTCCATAGCGATGCCGTCAGTGTTTACCGAGGCGGTGTCCTGACAGTACGTCTCCCTTTCAGAAGACACTGACCGGCGCCTGGTTTGGATGAATTACGTTTAAAGAAGGCGGATACCAATCGTGCAGCATGTACCGCTTCCGCTGGCTCCCAGGAGTTCTCCTCCGGGCCAAATCCTTTCCATGATAGGAGGTACCATAGTTTACGCCTCACCCATTTGGAGTCCAAGATCCCCTTTACCTCATATTTGCTATCCTGGTGTACCCAGATGGGCAGGGGTTGCTTCTTTACCGGGCAGTGCGAGGGCTTTAACAGGGACACATGGAATACAGGATGAATACGGAGGTGATCCGGCAGTTTAAGTTTCACAGCCACAGGGTTGACGTGTTTAACCACTGGGTATGGACCTATATATTTAGGATTGAAAACACTGTGTCGTTTAAAACGTGTGTGCTTCGTGGACAACCACACTCTCTCCCCTTTCTTGTAAGTGGGACCGAGTCTGCGATGTTTATCAGCCTGGGCCTTATGTCTTTGTTTGGCCTGAAGCAAGTTGTTCCTTGCTTCCACCAAAGTCGTGCGAATTTGGGATAAGCGTTGCTGTAGATTCGGGAGTGTTGAGTTGTGACTATGAAGAATCAGAGGTGTGACCCGGGGGTGAAAACCATAAGAGCAAAAAAAAGGAGTATGTAGTGTAGAAGTGTGTTTGGAGCTGTTATACGCTATCTCTGCCACCCATAGCCATTCCACCCACTCCTCTGTGTTGCTATCGATGTAGCATTGTAAGTACTGCTTCAATGTCTGATTCAATCTTTCCGTTTGGCCATCCGTCTGAGGGTGGAAACTGGTCGAAAGGGAGGACTCAATTTTCAGTGCAGAGCACCAGGTTTACCAGAAGCGAGTAGTGAACTGAGATTCCCTATCGGATACTATAACTTTTGGAAGGCCATGTAGTCGGACCACATTTGTCAGGAACAGTTTGGCAATTGATTCGCGGATGGGACCTGAGGGCAGGCGATGAAATGTCCCATCTTTGATAGATAGTCCACCACCACCATTATTGCAGTACATCCTTGATCCTTTGGCAGACCAACGATGAAGTCCACCGACACTCTTTCCCAGGCGACATCGGGCGTGGGCAATGGCTGAAGGAGTCCCTGAGTGGCTCTGCGGTCGGATTTCATTTGCGCACAGACAGGACACTCTCTCAACCAGGAAAGGATGTCGGGACGGACGGTAGGCCACCAAAACTGGCGTAATACATTATCTAGGGTCTTCCTGCCACCGACGTGTCCTGCACACGGGAGTTCATGGCACCAGGCGAACACCACCCGCCGTAGTTTCTGAGTGGGGACTAACATCTGGTGGTTTCTCATAGGGAGACCCTGCCGTATGTGCCATTCAGGGTGGTATCTCAACCAGGTCTTCCAGGTAAAGGAGTGTATCTGCTCTCTGGTTTTCCGTAGGAACTCTTCTATTTGAATCGTGCATAACACTCGGCCTGGTTCGATGATGGCTCTGTCATCTCCAAGGGATTGTTGTGTCGATGTTTCCTGTCGCGACAGAGCGTCTGCCTTCCTGTTTTCTGTACCGGCACGGAACGTGATTATAAACTGGAATTCGGCAAAAAACAACATCCAACTGAGTTGTCTGGGGGTGAGATGCCGAGCGGCTCGCATATACTGGAGATTGCGGTGGTCTGAATAGACAGTCACTGGATGTGAGGCCCCCATTAACCAATATCTCCACTCCATAAAGGAGTCCTTGATAGCCAGTAGTTCCTTTTCGGCCATTGTATAATTGAGCTCCGTGGGGGTGAGTTTTCTGGACATAAAAGCGATGGGAGGAAGCTGTCCGGTTGTCGCATGCCTTTGGGACAGTACTGCCCCTACCGCTATGTCGGAGGCGTCGGCTTCCATGATGAACGGGGTCTCTGGATTGGCGTGAACCAGAACGGGTGCGGAGGTAAAGGCTTGTTTAAGGAGGTCGAAGGCCGTTTGAGCGTTGGGGGACCATACAAATGGGGTTTTCTTCCGGGTCAATCTGGTAAGGGGCACAACTTTCTCCGAGAACCCTCCAATGAATCGCCTGTAAAAGTTGGCGAACCCCAGGAAGCTTTGGATGTCTTTCACGTTCTGTGGTCGGGGCCACTCGAGGATCGCTTTTACCTTCCTCTCGGCCATGATCTGACCTGACGGTGTTGGTATGACCCCCAAAAATTCCACAGACGTCACGTGAAATTCACACTAGGTGATTTTACAAAATAGATGATGTTCCTGTAGGGCTTGTAAAACGCGGCTTACATGGCCCCTATGGTCTTCTTCGTGGGCTGAATAGATCAGGATATCATCTATATACACCACGACGAAGTGGTCTAGGAACTCTCTCAGAACGTCGTTTAAGAAAAACTGAAAAGCGGCGGGGGCGTTACACAGCCCAAAGGGCATCACCAAATACTCGAATAGACCGTACCGCGTTTTGAAGGCCGTTTTCCATTCATCACCACTTCTCATTCGGACCAAATGGTACGCCCCACGAAGGTCTAGTTTCGTATAGATAATCGCCGATTTTACCTGCTCCAACAGGACCGGAATCAATGGTAGCGGGTATTGATTTTTCACGGTTATCGCATTCAACGCTCGGTAGTCTATGCAGCACCTCAATTCCCCATTGGCTTTAGGAATGAAGAAGAGTGGGGATGCCGCAGGTGATCTGGACGGGCGTATGAACCCCAACTTGAGGAGCTTGTCTAAGTATTCCCGGAGATGGAGGGTCTCAGGAGCGGTAAGGGCGTAGATCCTACCACAGGGTACTACCGCACCGGGCACAAGATCTATATGACAGTCATAGTCTCTGTGCGGAGGTAGTTTCTCCGCTTTGACGTCACTAAAAACATCCACGTATTCCCTATAACAGGCAGGTAGGGTTACGCTTTTTTCCGCAGCGGTGGCGATGTGCTGTCTTCTGGCTAACCCCACAGAAGGGCTGAGGTATGTTTGGTTACAATGGGTGTGGCAGTAGCTGGATTGCAAGGACATGGATGCGTTTGTCCAATTGATCGTAGGCTCGTGTTTCCGTAACCAAGGAAGACCCAAGATAACTCCGTATTGTGGGGCTTGAATAACGTTGAAAGAAATCATTTCGTGATGGTACCCCTCATACACTAGTCCAAGCTCCGGCGTAACGTAATTGATGGGACCGGCTTCAAGCTCCTTCCCATCCACCGCATACACATGTTCAGGAATGTCTTTTAACAGAAGCGGTATCTCCAACCTCTGAGCCTCCTCTTTATCTATAAAACACCCGGTGGCACCAGAATCAATCATGGCGTGTATTTGTTTGTGCTCCTGATTGATGATGATGTCCAATCCCACAAAGAAATGTTCTGCTTCTAGGAAGTTTGACCGGTTCACTGAAGGGATCATAATACCGCTTGATGGCTCCCCTTCTTGGGCCCTCAAGCTGAGGTGTATTCCGCCTCTGTCTTTGCTGCTACTGTAGCTACTTGTCCGGGTCTGGAACGCCCATATTTCGGTTTAACGGGACATTTGCGAAGGTAATGGCCTTTCCTCCCACAATACAGGCACAAACCTTGTTTACGTCTATGGTCCCTTTCACTGAGAGTCAAAGAGGCTCTTACCGCCCCGATTTCCATGGGCTCTGTTCTTGTGGCTCCTCGTTCCGTAGGAGGAGGCCTATCCAACGGGGGAGTGTATCTGTCCTTCCGCCTGTGGTCCCCTTTCCGCTCTCTCAACCTGTGATCCAGCCGCAGGGTTAAGTCAATGAGGGAGGCGCAGGTTTGTGGTTGGGGATCTACCTGGGCGAGGACGTCCTTCAATTCATCCTTGAGCCCCTGATAAAAGATAGCGGCTTGTTTGGATTCCGGCCACTCTGTTTCCGCCACCAATCTTCGAAAGTTATTTAGGTATGTGATCAATTCCGTATTCCCCTGGCAGGGCTCCAACAGGTCTTTATCGGCGGAAAAGGTTTCCGCCCGTCTATCGAACGTCTTTTCGAACTCATGTCTGAAGGCCTCCCAATCGTAGAGCAGGTGATCGTCTCTTCTCACTAGCAGAACTGCCCACTGCGCTGCCTCCCCAGCCAGATAAGAGATCACAAAAGCTACTCTAGCCTGATTGGTAGAAAATAGCTTCGGCTTACAATTAAAGTGGAGCAGTGCCTGTGTCATAAGCACGTGTACTTTCTTATTGTCCCCGTAGAACTTTTCAGGAGGGGCTAGTGGAATCTGAGAAGGCATTTCCACCACAACGGGTACCAGTGAGGGGGGTGAAGATGCTCCTACATCAAAAGGGTTCTTTTGCATTCTTTCTTCTCTGGCCTGAAAAGCCGCTGTCTCATGACGGGATGCAGAAAGCTCCACTTGGACTTGGGCCAAGGCGGCCATAACATCATCTAAGGTGGCCATCCCTGATACCAGCACAATCAAAAGGACGATTAAATTCGTAAGCCGATGATTCTGTCAGGTTCGCCGTACGAAGTCCTCGGGATTGTGCCGATGCTCAAAGAGGTCCACCTCTCAACTGCCCCAAGTCCGAAGAGCAATGAACTCGGACTAGTGAGATAGTTAAGTGGGGGAAGGAAAGGATGGGGACTGCTGGGAGGGAGACCTGAGGAAACACAAGAACAACAAATTAGTCCCTGCTGTTCATTCACCATACCCCACTTCCACGCACACTCCACCTAGTTCGTGATATCCTCACTGGAACTAAACCCCCTACCTGAAACAAAAGGTTGAAGGCTGAGACTTGAAGAGAGATGAGGGTGAGTGCACACGTCCGACTCAACGCTAAGGGATAGAAAAGAGAGTAAACCATAAACAGAGTACATGGGTGTTGGGTTCGTTCCTGCAATTCACTAGGATTGGTCCAGGTAAGGATACAACCCAGGAGTCAGGCTTGGCGAGTAGGGGGAAGGCGAAGAAGCGTTTCAGTAAGATCGCTCTCCGCCTTCCTACTTTCTTTGAAAGCTTAGGTTCTTTTCCCCCTTCCAAGATGGCCGCTGGTCTAGTCATCTTTTTCCCCAGAAGTTTGCTTAGGCAGAGGTGCAGTGTTCCTTGGTGGATGTTGCGCGCGCGCGTTCTGAGCGCGGCGCACTTCAACCGTCAAACTTTTGTGAAGAGGCGGAGTACTTAGTGAGCTCCGTACTCTTCAGGCTTTTCCTGTCAGATTTACCCTCTGTATTACCAGTCTGAGATTGTTGCACTCCTGTGCGACCGTCTTCTGTCCCGAGAGCGGGATTTTTTCGTATAAGTTCCTCTCCTTGGAATTTTGTGGAGTTTATGTTCAGAGCGTCCAGGAGCGAGGCAAGCTTCTTGAACCCGAAGATTGTCTCAGCGCTACTGTGGCAAGTCTAGCGAATGACCTCCAGAGAAGTAAGTGCTGCCTTCTTTCATTTCTATGAAGCACCAGCAATTTAGAGAAGGCATCCAGTGACTCAATAAAACTGAGAAAGACAAGATAGACTTTCAGTCAGTAAAGCGAGAGAGAGAGAACAGCATTATTGTGTCTCACGTTCCTGAGGCATTTGCGCAGCTGATGTAGCACCAGCAGCAAAGTACTGAATGCAGCATTTAAGTGGAAAGAAGAGACAGTAAGGAGGTGGGAGTGAGAAAGAGACTTTCAATGTAGATACAATTATATATATATATATATATATAAGGGTACTTACCGACTTAGCATCCTTCTGCAAGGTACTGGAACCGGAAAGAAGAATTTAGTCTGCATAATTAAGAACATATTCACATTCTATGAAAAGACAAAAATCACCTAAGGTTGTAGACAGGTAATGGCGTTCATTTAGAGTGGTAGGTGGGGGTTTTCAGACAAACTGGGATTACATGTGATTCTTATTGCAGGAGTACTACACGCCTACAGTTCAACCCCTCTTCCACTTAGAAGGTACTCAGCTGACTGAGTTCAGAGAGCAGCTGCCCACTGTGTCAGGACAGGTAATAGTGTGAAAACAAAGATGACTTCTAATTGCCCTTTTAGAGTTAGTCAATTGTAGAATTGTTGCTGAGTAACTCTCATTACAGGAGTCGGAAGGAAGGCGTTCCAAGTCCAGTCCAGGAAGAAGACACAGTGCAGTCTCTCTTGTCTGTCCAATTCCCCTTTCCCCCTCTCTGCTGCTCGTGAGCCTTGAGTTCGCGGTAGCGGAGTGGAGGAGTGGAGATCAAGCATCGGCTCCTGTGGAAAAGGCACGTTCGGCTAAGGTACTTGACAGATTGAAGTGCCTACAATTAATTTCCACCTGAGCACGATGGCTGAGGGAATTGATGTAAAGGCTCTGGCCACAGTATTAATAGTATTCAAAAGCAGTTAAGTGATACCATGGAAGAGAACAAGTCCTTGAGAGAGGAGGTTAGGAAGTCAGCCCAAGATGCACGTTATTTGCGTCAACAAGTTTGAAGAGTTTTCCGGGGGTTCGCGTTCAGCTGTTAAGGAAGATAAGCCTCCCTCTTTTGCTCCTGCCCCATCTGCGGCAGAACTCACTACGCAGGTTATCCACGCAATCTCCCCTACTATTCCGTTGGCAGCTCCCGAAAGATATAGTGGGGACCCAAACAAGGCCCAAATTTTCCTCACGCAATGTTCTTTACACTATCTCTGTCGGCCCATCATTTTTAAGGAAGACCAGTCTAAGGTGGCGTTCATGCTGTCGTACCTGAGTGGAGATGCCGCCGCCTGGTCCATGCCGTTGGTGAACAACAATGATCCCATTTTGTATGAATTTGAAGGATTCAAAAGAGAATTTCTACGGATTTTTGATAGACGGTCCATCTCTCAATCCACGGATAGTGAGTTATTAGATCTTAAGCAGGGAAACCGTGAATTAGTGGCATATTTGGCTCAATTTAACAAACCAATTGTGGAAACAAGTTGGCCAGAGGCAAAACGAGCCGCATTTTTTTATCGCGGTCTTAAGGATGAGCTCAAGGATGGTCTATCACAGATTCCTAAACGTCCCACGGAGGTTTCTGAATTAATTGATTTAGTTCTTCAGATTGATCAGCGTCAAAGTGAAAGAAAGAATAAGAGGCGAAAGGAAATTAGGTACATTCCGCCCCGGTTTGACAGAATGAAATCAGAGGGATCCAAGCCCAAGGAAACTGCGTCTGAAGACGAGCCAATGCAGATTGGTTCCGTGAGAGGACCTTTGTCGAAGGAAGAAAGAGAGAAGAGACGTTTGGGCAAGTTGTGCATGTACTGTGGGAACTCTGGTCACTTTGTGAAGGAATGCCCAAAGAAGCCCAAGAACAATTCCTGGGTAAAAGATCGGCTCCACCAGTAGACAGGGTTGCCCTGGTGGAAGCGAAGGAACAACTCCAGATCCGAAATTAGTGGCAAATACCTTGCAATCATCGGCCCCACATTTAATTTTATCTGTTCAAATAAGATTTGGAGGTCAGATCAAGGAAGGGATTTCAGTCATGATCGATTCGGGGGCCACGGGTAATTTTTGCGATATTGGTTTTGCAAAGGCTCTTGGAATTACCTTTGTGAGGAAGGAACGGCCTGAGCCGGTACGTGCAGTAGACGGAACGAGTTTGTCCTCTGGACCGATTGTTTATGATTGAGAGGAGATCTTGTTGTGTGGACCCGGTCAACATCTTAGTTCCTTGCAATTCAGTTTGATCGATGCTCCGCAATTTCAACTGATCCTGGGTCTGCCTTGGCTCACCGAGCATAATCCTCAAATTGATTGGGCCAGACGATCTATTCGCATGAACTCTGATTATTGTTTACGTCATTGTTTTCACTCAAATCCAGAACCACCAGACGCTTCACAATCCCAACTTTTAGCAAGCTTTCCAAAGACCGTTTGTGCTTTAGATACCCAAGAAATTCCACAAGAATATGAAGATCTCGCCTCAGTGTTTGATGAAAGAGAAGCTGAACAATTACCTCCCCATCGAGAGTATGATTGTCGAATTGAGCTGGAGCCTGGGGCCTCCCTGCCCTGTAGCCGAATTTACGCGCTGTCGGAAGCAGAAAATATCCATCTCAAAGAATATCTGAGTAGATACTTGGCCAATGGTTTCATACGCCCTTCACAGTCTCCGGTTTCGTCTCCACTCTTCTTCATTCCAAAGAAAGATGGCCAGTTGAGAACTTGTATAGACTATCGCGCTCTCAATCTGGTTACCAAGAAGAATCGATATCCATTACCTTTGATTTCGGAACTCTTGGATCAGGTCAAAGGAGCGAGGGTATATACAAAATTGGATTTGAGAGGCGCTTATCACCTGGTACGCATGGCCGAAGGAGAAGAGTGGAAGACGGCCTTCCGTACTCGTTTTGGGTTGTTCGAATATCAAGTCATGCCTTTTGGTTTATGCAACGCTCCAGCAGCCTTCCAGCACTTTGTCAATGATGTTTTGCGTGAATTTTTGGATCGTTTCGAAGTAGTATACATTGACGACATCCTCATTTTCTCGGCCAGCTTAGAAGAACATATCCAGCACGTCAGATCCATCTTGAAGAAGTTGCTTGAGAACCAAATTTTTGTTAAATTGGAGAAGTGTGTGTTTCATGCCACACAAGTTGAGTTTTTGGGGTTTGTTTTGTCCCCGAATGGTGTATCTATGGATGAATCAAAGGTACGGGCCATCAAGGAGTGGCCCTCCCCGAGTTCCGTGAAGGAAGTTCAGAGTTTCCTTGGCTTCGCCTATTTTTAAAAGCGCTTCATAATTAACTTTTCTGAGCGAGTTTGTCCTCTCACAAAATTACTGAGAAAGAAGACTAAGTTTGAGTGGAATGCGGAAACTGAATCAGCATTTAATGAACTCAAGAGAATTTTTGTATCTTCCCCAGTGCTGCTCCATCCGGATCCTGGAGAACCATTTTTTGTGGAAGCCAACGCCTCCAACTTGGCCATCGGAGGGATTTCGTCTCAGCGCCATAAGCAGACGGGCCAGTTACATCCTGTAGCTTTTCGCTCGAGGAAATTAACAGCGGCTGAAATCAATTATCCTATCGCGGATAAGGAACTGTTGGCAGTCAAAGATGCGTTCTTGGAATGGAGACATTATTTGCTGGGGGCCAGGCACGTGGTGACTGTTTTCACAGACCATCGGAATCTTCAGTTTCTGAAATCCGCCCGTACTCTTACCCCACGCCAGTTGAGATGGTCCCTATTTTTTGCAGATTATGATTCTGTTTTAACGTACAAACCTGGATCGGCAAATGGAAAGGCGGATGCCTTATCTCGTTTGAATGTGAGCGCAGATGTCAAGACTGCTGAAAAAGGAGTTATCATTCCTGTTGATCGAATAATCGGAACTCTCACCAACACAGACATAGAAAGGAAGCTCCTAGATTCGTTGTCTCAAGAAGAGGTGAGGGATTGGACGGCCAAGGGGAAAGAATTCCAAGTCAAAGATGGAAGGCCTTTCTACCTAGATAAGTTGTTCGTGTCAAATCTGGAACTGCGAAAACAAATAATTCACCATTTCCATGATGAGCCATTGGCTGGACATAAGGGAGTGAAGAAAACTATGGAGCTGATCCGAAGAGAGTTTTGGTGGCCGGCAATGGAAGCTCAGGTGCGGCAGTATGTAGCCACTTGTGAGTTGTGTATCAAGGGAAAGACTCCTAGAAGGGCTCCTCAAGGTCTATTACAGCCGTTGCCCCCAGCCCCGTACCCTTGGCATACCATTTCCATGGATTTCATTGTGGAACTCCCGTCCAGTGGAGGCCTTTCGGTCATTTGGGTGGTGGTGGACCATTTCTCCAAGATGAGCCATTTTGTCCCATTAAAAGCCCTCCCAACTGCCACACAGCTGTCCAAACTGTTCACACAGCACATAGTAAGGGCCATGGTATCCCAAAGATAGTCATTTCTGACAGGGGCCCTTAGTTTGTCTCTCGTTTTTAGAGATCCTTCTTGAAAAGGTTGGGTGTAGACTCCCGTCTGTCTTCCAGCTTCCATCCTGAGATGGATGGACAGACGGAGAGAGTTAATCAGGAATTGGAGCAATACTTGCGCCTGTTCTTGATGGATCAGGAGGGAGAGTGGCCAGACCTGATTTGGGCAGCAGAGTTCGCTTACAATAATGCCAAACATGCTTCCACAGGTTACTCCCCGTTCTATTTAAATTCTGGTAGACATCCAAACACTTTGGTAGATAAGGAAATCAGTGGTGTTCCTGCAGTGGAAACGGTAGTACAAGAATTACACGAGGCCTATCGATTAGCTTCCAGAAATCTGTCTAAGGCTAAGGTTTCCTATAAGAAGCAGGCAGACAAGAAGAGACGTCCAAATCCAGTTTATGAGAAGGGAGATCAGGTCTGGGTTTCCACTAGAAATTTACGCCTGAAGGGGAATCGGAAGTTTCAGCCAAGGTTTGTGGGCCCTTTTCAGGTAGACCGAATGGTGAATCCAGTCAGTGTAAAGGTTTGTCTTCCCCCAAGGTTGAAGATTCATCCAGTTTTCCATGTTTCCCTGCTCCAGCGTAGTCCAAAGGGATTTAGGGCCAGGAATTCTCCCTCCTCTGATTCGGTGCAAGGAAGGGAGGAATTTGAGGTGAAGAGAATTCTTGATTCTAGACTTCAAAGAGGGAAAATATTCTATCTAGTTGACTGGAAGGGTTATGGGCCAGAAGAGAGATCCTGGGAGCCACAATCCAATATCCATGCTCCACGTTTGCTCCGAGAGTTTCATCGCACTCATCCCACTAAGCCCAAGGAGGAGAGGAGGGAGGGTTTGGTGGGAGGTACTGTCAGGTCTGAGGCTGAGAAGGTTAGATTCCCTAGGTTAAGGATACAACCCAGGAGTCAGGCTTGGCGAGGAGGGGGAAGGCGAAGAAGCGTTTCAGGAAGATCGCTCTCCGCCTTCCTACGTTCTTTGAAAGCTTAGGTTATTTTCCCCCTTCCAAGATGGCCGCTGGTCTAGTCATCTTTTTCCCCAGAAGTTTGCTTAGGCAGAGGTGCAGTGTTTCTTGGTTGATGTTGCGCGCGCGCGTTCTGAGCGCGGCGCACTTCAACCGTCAAACTTCTGTGAAGAGGCGGAGTACTTAGTGAGCTCCGTACTCTTCAGGCTTTTCCTGTCAGAGTTATCCTCTGTATTACCAGTCTGAGATTGTTGCACTCCTGTGCGACCGTCTTCTGTCCCGAGAGTGGGATTTTTTCGTATAAGTTCCTCTCCTTGGAATTTTGTGGAGTTTATGTTCAGAGCGTCCAGGAGCGAGGCAAGCTTCTTGAACCCAAAGATTGTCTCAGCGCTACTGTGGCAAGTCTAGCGAATGACCTCCAGAGAAGTAAGTGCTGCCTTCTTTCATTTCTATGAAGCACCAGCAATTTAGAGAAGGCATCCAGTGACTCAATAAAACTGAGAAAGACAAGATAGACTTTCAGTCAGTAAAGCGAGAGAAAGAGAACAGCATTATTGTGTCTCACGTTCCTGAGGCATTTGCGCAGCTGATGTAGCACCAGCAGCAAAGTACTGAATGCAGCATTTAAGTGGAAAGAAGAGACAGTAAGGAGGTGGGAGTGAGAAAGAGACTTTCAATGTAGATACAATTATATATATATATATAAGGGTACTTACCGACTTAGCATCCTTCTGCAATGTACTGGAACCGGAAAGAAGAATTTAGTCTGCATAATTAAGAACATATTCACATTCTATGAAAAGACAAAAATCACCTAAGGTTGTAGACAGGTAATGGCGTTCATTTAGAGTGGTAGGTGGGGGTTTTCAGACAAACTGGGATTACATGTTATTCTTATTGCAGGAGTACTACACGCCTACAGTTCAACCCCTCTTCCACTTAGAAGGTACTCAGCAGAATGAGTTCAGAGAGCAGCTGCCCACTGTGTCAGGACAGGTAATAGTGTGAAAACAAAGATGACTTCTAATTGCCCTTTTAGAGTTAGTCAATTGTAGAATTGTTGCTGAGTAACTCTCATTACAGGAGTCGGAAGGAAGGCGTTCCAAGTCCAGTCCAGGAAGAAGACACAGTGCAGTCTCTCTTGTCTGTCCAATTCCCCTTTCCCCCTCTCTGCTGCTCGTGAGCCTTGAGTTTGCGGTAGCGGAGTGGAGGAGTGGAGATCAAGCATCGGCTCCTGTGGAAAAGGCACGTTCGGCTAAGGTACTTGACACAAGCGGCTACTGTCACACCCTCCAAGGACTCTCTCTCCTAGTGAAAATGAAACATAATAAACAAACTCAACACAAAGTTTCTTCACCGCTACTGCACATTCTCTTCTCGTAACAGAGATACCACCCAAGTAAGCTGTGATAACGGCTTTCTTAACCCACGATGCAGCTCTTCAATCCTTCGGGTGAATCATCCTGCCAGAGTTATCCTGGAAAGTCTGGGACACCCTGTATGCAGAGTGAGCAGCGGGCCCCTCAGTTCTGAACCAATACAACCATACCGAGGAGAGTGATCAAGTCACTCTACAGTCTCCCAAGCATAGGTTTGGTTCTGGATTGTTAGAGGCTATGTTCGAATCCCAACCTGATACACTGGGATGAATGTGCAAATGAGTGTTTAGGGATATCCTTATCCCTTTTTGTCTTTTCTCTGCAAGAGCCACCAGGGTTCCGGCTCGCCAACAGAGAAAAGAACCACCAAAGAGCTCTCAAGCGCTGACACGCTCCTCTGCACGAGACGCCCGACGGCAGTCTCCCCAACAGAGGAACGAGTGAAGCATCCGAGTGAGAGCAGACCAGAAACCCACTAAACAGGCAATGATACGGAATCAGTTCCTCTGCACAAGACGCCGGGCGGCAGTCTCCCCAACAGAGGAACGAGCAAAGTGCCAGAGCCAAAAGAAGCAAAGGTATCCAGAGGAGGTTAACGGGGCTCAAATCAGTTCCTCTGCATGAGACGCCTGGCGGCTGTCTCCCAACAGAGGAACACGCGAAAAGCCCGATCCCCACACCTCATCCACAACCAGAGTTGCGTGTACTCACGGTACCGCGTCGCAGCGAGGTGGTCTCAAACCACGGAGTAATCCTCAGGAACTTGCATATCTCGGAACGCCATCCGGGACGATAATCATCGGCAACGCTGGATCGGAGTTGAACGCCTATATCCGGTTCTGTGCATAGCGGCGGTCACGTGTGACGCGACGCCGCTAAGCTTCATGGGATATGTAGTTTCAGTAGGGTTCGATACTTCCTGGTTGTCCCTCCATAGCGATGCCGTCAGTGTTTACCGAGGCGGTGTCCTGACAAAGTAACTGTTTCCAGCCAGTGAGCTAACCAATCTGCAAAAGCAAATATTTATTTATGGCTAGCCGTTCCACAAGAGCGAATGTTTCTTGTACCTACTCTGCTTTGCAGATTACACTCAAGGGTACCACACCTTAAATACATAATGAAACTGAACCTGCTCGGTATTCAATTTCACCATAAACCTTTATTCGACTTCTTGAAGACTCATTGATTATTGGAGAAGTAATTCCAAGTGAGTGGCTTTTTTAACCTATTGAGTAGAACATAATATGATCTGTGTGTATATCGGATACTTGGATTTCTCCAAGAACAACAATGAGAAACTGGTTGCAATTTGATTGTTACTAGCAATTATACGATTGCAATATGAATATTGATAACAAGAAAATGAACTTGTTGGTCTTTCTAGAATGTATATAGGCAGGAAGTCTTAAGTATTGGGTTTATTAATGTCGTGATTTAATGGTGACTTTGTATCTTGTAAAAAATGTTTTTGTATATAGGTTTACTGGTATACTCTTTGAATTTTACAGCCCTGATGTAGTCCTGTTGGACGAAACACATTGGCTGGGCTGCTGTACGCTTGTAAAAGAGCTTAAATAAAGTGGATTTGAAAGCAGATTAGCAAGACTCCTTGATGAATAGAATTGAATATAATGGATGAATGCATCTTATTGTACTTACAATGGAATAATACATATTAAAAAAATAACATGGAGGTATTCATAAAAATAAGGCATGGTTTCATTGATGAGCCATGCTACAAAGGTCTGAGACAACCAATTAAAAGACTGTATATCTTAATGTATGAAGACACCCTAAAGAGCTTAGTGTTCACAATTCTAATAAAGAAGGCAGAAAGCATTCTAACAAGGCCTCACACTAATCCTATGTTTCTGTAACATGGCAGAGGGGCAGACACAAATTTAAACATGGATAATTTTTCTAATTTATGCTTTGTCAGATATTTGTAAGACACACACACCAAGCTAACTCTAGCTACTTCTAAGTCAACCGCCATGAAAAGCAGATGGACAAGAGGGGAAGGACAATCAATTATGAATTAATTAAAAAATGTCCTAAATGGGACTGGTGCATTGAGAGATCGGTGTGTTGATGAAGGCATTTCAAAGCCTTGGTCACATGGAATGAGAAGCAATGATCTCTTGCGCCAATATTTCTTGACAAATCCATGCATAAAAGTAGAAAGCAGGATAAATCAGGATGGATTTGTGACAGAAAATAAGCCAAAGCCCCAAAGTAAAAATGCCCCTATCTGTGAATTGGCAAGGAAAAAAAGTGTGCCACATTTAAATCATGCAATTCTGAAATGGAGCGGGGGGAATCGAAGACGTTTGTGTGTAGGCTGCAGGAAATGTTTGTGTTAATATTACGGAAATTCTCCAGAAAAATATACTATGCTACTCCCTTATCAAAAAGATAAGAAAATTGACACATCCCTGCTCTTCAATCCTCAAAGTGCTATTGGTCCATCGATCCTAAATTTGATGACTTAGTAGCATCCTCACTGTACCTTCCCTGTTCCCTTAGTACTTTACCTCTCCTACCCTGTCTCAGGTCCCCACTCTTCCACTGCTACTGTCCCTCTTTGCTCTTTAGTTGTCTACGAAATCATATTCTGGGTTTGTAAAATGTGATCAACCGGTTACATTTAGTGCTATGCAGCAGACAGATTAACTCTCCAAGATGTTTTATTATTATTCAATTTTTCGAACAATAGATTTCACACTGATCTGTTTAGCAAGTACATTGGCAATCTAAGCAATGAGGAGGTGTAAACTTGATCCCATCTGGAGATAATTTAGGAGTGTATCATACTCACGCATGGACATGACTCAAATATATTCTGATGTAACTAATGTACCAAAACGGGTGGAGCAGTCTATACTAAAGGGTGTTTGGTTTCAAATGTGTGTTTAGAATGTGATTAATATTGTTGCATGACAATTTATGTATTAAGTGGACATGGGAACAGTAACCCAAAATTTCAAATTCTGAAGTACTTAATTAGGATGTATACAATTAATGCTTAACATTTATACATGCAATTTGAATTAATCGTGTGCAATGCATTTCATACCTTTATAAGTTGCATTTATGTTTTACATATTCTGTAACCCTGTGCACCTCCAGGCAATGCGTCCGCCCTACCGGCCCAAACTGGGCTGCAACACAGGCGCCTGCAGCCAGAAGGGCCACAGAATATCAGTGCCGGATTCTCTCTCCTCACTTAAAGCACACTTAAGAGGTGCAGCACCCCTCTTTGAGCTCAGGCCCTCCTGATGCCCCCATTTGCTGCAAATAAATGCTGGATTATCCTTTCCGGCCGGCAGAGCCTAGCTAGGCAGCAGCCATCCAGTGTTCGGGCTCTATAGCGCCCCACCACTTGTCATGGGCCCAGAAACTTAACTTCAAAGGACCCTGCCTCCAACAAGCAAATGTTAGGTGCCACTTGGAAAGCCCCAGCCTTTGTCCCCATAGTTAGGCTTGCAGCAAACCAAGAGGAGTAAAGCTTCCCCTCAGAACTGTTTTGAGTGACCACAAAGTAGGAGGGGACTGGCCATTACCCATCTTGAATTGTGAAACTGAGGAGCCTGTGGGAATGTTTGCAGTAAGTTAAACAGGAACTACTAAAAAAGTGAGGAGGGATCCCTCCAGGGACTTTTGCTCCATTGGTTAGGGAGTGCCCTGGAGTCACCACCCACACTTTACCTGGTGCCAGGCATACATGTAGCATCTCCAGGAATCCTCCTCAGAATGCTTACTGGGCCTGTAGAAGATCAGTAGAGGACTGGGCCTTCTGTCTGTGACCTAAGGGGAACCGTGAAGGACTGTACCTGCTCCCTCTTGTACCCAGGAAAAAGAAGTGGACTCCAAAGATCAGTTGGCTGACTTCCTGTAAGGTTACAGGGATACAACAAGCTGCAAGAGTCCTGTTACCTGATGTACCCAACTGACCAATGGCAACTGGACGTGACTTTGCGATTGCCATCCCCCCCTGATGTCCTGGGAGCCTTAGAAGTGTATTTCTGGGGTTCTTTGGACACCAGAAGAAACTTTGGAAGCTTTTGAAAACTTTCCTTCCAGAGATTCAGGGGACACGAAATCAAAGGTATCTGACGAGCAGTTCTATGGCGTCAGGGTGAAGTTTAGCTTAACCCTCCTTAAGGATCCCAGCATCCCTGAAAAAAATAATTCTGTGTTGCAACTTAGAAAAGAAAGAAATCTCCAAAGTTTCAGAGCTCCAGCAGAACCAACCTGCTTCATTTATCAGGGCTTTGTTCTGATGGCAGTGGCTATAATTTCAGCACAGCCCACTCAGGGAGCATTTTTCATCTCAGAAAGTGACAAAGTGTCTTTCTGCATTGAGCTTTAGAAGAAACGTCAATGCTTTGCTTAAAAAAAGTGACAAAGTCCCTTTCTGAAGTGTGACTTAGAAACGTTTTCAAACTTTTTGAATTCCAGACTTTCACCAGGACCAATCCACTTGTTTTATCTGACCAGGGCTCACCAAGACTCAGTTGTGGTTGGTCTCAAATCATATCTAGATCCCAGTCTACCACTTCCATAGACCATAATTGCCGCTTAGCATTTTTTGGCACTATTTTCTATTATAGTTTTAAAAATTCAGATTTCTGTTTATCATTATTGGATATTTATAATTTTGCTCTTATCTTTCTCATAATATTTGTCTGTTTATTCTAAACATTGCCTTTTATTTAAACCTGACTGGTTTGTGTCACGTTACCAGGGATTGAGCATATGTATATGTTTTTTAATTTGTGTAATACATAGGAGGTGGTGGCCTTGTCCTTTGAGGCGGACATTCGTTAACCCCAAATAGTAATACACTTTACTGCAGTAATATACCTTGTTGTCAAAGTTTTTATTGTGTTTAACCAAGAGTAACCAGGAGGTGGCAGGGTTGAATCTCGTTGCTACAAACTGAAACTTTCATTCTTTCATTCTTTTAGCATGAATAGAATGAATACCGCCGAGTTTGGTGCTTGTAACTTCCTTTAACATTGCAACTGAACTGCATTATTTTGGTAAGTAAAACATAAATAGTGTGTGTTTGCATGTGTGTATGCACACCCACCGACTTTTATATTAAAACATTAGGGTGCCTTAGATTGTTTTGATACCCTCATGAAGATTGTAAAATGGTTAACATCTATACACTGAATGCCAGGGCGATTAATTCCCCCAATAAGAGCCCATGAGTCTGGAACTATGTGAACAATGAGAAATTCAATGTTATAGATAGCCAAGAAATCCACATTAAAAGGCCTGGAGAGACAAGATTCCAAAATAAACAGTTTGGAACCCACTACTAGATAGAAAGTGAACCGATTTTGCACACATTGGCGACTTTTCCAAAACACTTAAATGCACCATGAAAGTGCTTGGTCTTTTTTCTCTCAGTTCCATAGGACATACTCTATAACTGATTATATATTAGTAAACAACACCCTGGTCTCAGTTATAGTATTGATCAGACCCACCTTTCAGATCATGCGCCTGTGTCTATTGAGTTACATTTACATAGTAGTCCCAGGAGTGTGGGGAGATTGATTATCCACCCTTCATTGTTATTTGACTCAGTCCTGAGGGAAGAGCTACTAACATGACATCACTCAAGCACTCATTACAACCAGGCTCAACTACTGCAACGTACGCTACACCGGAATCTCCAAGCACCTCTTACAGAGACTCCAGACCTTCCAGAACCCTACCGCAAGACTCATACTTGACCTCCCACGCTACACCCACATCGTTCCTTACCTGAGGGAGCTTCACTGGCTGTCCATTTACAAACGCTCTTAATGTAAACTTCTGATGATCACAAACAAAGCCGTACATAACATTGGAGCAAGATACCTGAACAGTCGCATACACTTCCACTGGGCGGCCAGACACCTATGCCCTGCCTCCCTTTCACTTGCACACAACCCCGCATTCCCAAAAGCAGAGCAGGAGGTCACTCATTGTCGTACATCGCACTCAAAACATAGAACAACCTTCCTCAACACAACAGAGCCTCCTACTCACTTCAATAGCTAAACGGGTACCACACGGCTATACACCTGCTCAAGCGCATGGATAGCCTCATGGGTGGTGAGTTCCATCATACAAATTGCCTTAACATAACAGATCCATACTTATTTCCAGGATAACGATAATGGGGAGGTGTCGCTCTCGACTTGCTTGTATGTCTTTAAGACAGTTCTCCGCGATCACAGCATTGAACTAATGAGTAGTAATTACGGACATGAGAAGCAAACTATAAGATGGCTACTTCCATACACCTTCTCCTAGTGGAGATGGCACCTAGGGAATAATTGAGGACAATAGACATAAATAGAGGGGAATTATCTCTCCCACACTTAAAAAACATGCAATACATTCAAGGAAATGAAGTGGGTACATTTTGCACAACTACTTTGACAAAAGCAAAAAAAAGTCTAGTTAAAGACATTTTGGGAGAGTCTGGCGATATGTTGACCGCGGATAATGATAAGCTAGTGGCATTTCATAAATTCTGTACCACTTTGTTTATTGCTGTTACACTGTTAATTATGGTACAAAAGGAATGTCTAGAAAGGCATCAGTCGCCACAATTGATATTGGACCAGAAAGAGTTACTTGAATCCTCCATAACAGAAGAGGAGGTGAAAATTGCCATAACATCCCAAAAGATAAACAAAGCTCCTGGCCCTAATGGCTTTACAGGGGGATTTTACAAAATGTTCTCCCATCTATTACTCCCACACCTTACTAAACTGTTTAATACTTTTTCAGAAGGTCAGGGAATTAGACCCACAATCCCTGAGGTGATTATTTCCCTCATCCACAAACTTAAAGGATCCCAAGATTTGCACCTCCTAAAAGACTATTGCTTTTTTCAATATGGATGTTTACATTTATACTAAAATTCTAGTGGCACACATGGTTAATTTCCTCCCATACGTGATACACCCTGATCAGTCAGGGTTTATCAAAAATGGCAGACGCATGATAATCTCCACAGAGTGGTCCCCCTGGCCAAAAAGGTACAGGAAAAAACTATACCAGGCGATCTTGGACTCAGGGAAAGACTTCATATGGGAGGTTTATGGTTGAATCTTTACAAAAATCAGATTTGGGGGCCAATGTGTTTTTTGATTTTTTTTATATAGTGCGAACTTGACCCAAAGGTATTGGAGCACTTTACATAAGCACATGTTACACAGGGACACAAATACTTTGGTTTTAGTTTCTAGGCATTGGGAGATTATGGTGCCGATTACGATCCGGCAAAAAAATTCCCCGTACGACTCGTATCCGGTCTTTTTACCGTACGAATCGTACAAGTGCCGTACAAACTGCCAATTACGATTCGCATGGGAAAAAGTCCATACGAATCGCATTGGAAATTATTATTACACAAGGACACAAATACTTTGGTTTTAGTTTCTAGGCATTGGGAGATTATGGTGCCGATTACGATCCGGCAAAAAAATTCCCCGTACGACTCGTATCCGGTCTTTTTACCGTACGAATCGTACAAGTGCCGTACAAACTGCCAATTACGATTCGCATGGGAAAAAGTCCATACGAATCGCATTGGAAATTATTCCCCACACTTCCTCGGGTCGGAAAATGTGTCCGACACGTCCTCGGACGATTTACCGTACAAATGTGAAAAGTGAAGTCTGACCGCGGAATCACGATCCATCCCGTGCGTCCGATGTTACAACCGTATGGAAAAAACACCGTCCGCACCGAACTCCCATAGCAACCATGGAGACATGTGCCCGCATACGCGCTGACCCCCCCAGCCCCCGTATGTACGCGCCGACCCCCCCGCCCCCGTATGTATGCGCCGTACCCCCCCCAGCCCACGTACGTTCGAGTCGTACCCTCACCCGTGTATGTACACCCGTGTACGTGTCGAACCCCCCGTGTATGTACACCCGTGTACGTGTCGAACCCCCCCGTGTATGTACACCCGTGTACGTGTCGAACCCCCGTGTATGTACACCCGTGTACGTGTCGAACCCCCGTGTATGTACACCCGTGTACGTTCGAGTCGTACCCCCACCCGTGTATGTACGGTGCGTACCCCCAGCGCTACGTGCTGGGGGTACGCACCGTACATACACGGGTGGGGGTACGACTCGAACGTACACGGATGTACATACACGGGGGGGTTCGACACGTACATGGGTGTACATACACGGGTGGGGGTACGACTCGAACGTACACAGGTGTACATACACGGGGGGTTCGACACGTACACAGGTGTACATACACGGGTGGGGGTACGACTCGAACGTACACGGGTGTACATACACGGGGGTTCGACACGTACACGGGTGTACATACACGGGTGGGGGTACGACTCGAACGTACGGGGGCTGGGGGGGTACGACTCGAACGTACGGGGGCTGGGGGGGGTTCGGCGCATACGTACGGGGGCTGGGGGGGTACGGTGCATACCGGGCCACCTACTCTGGTCGTTTCGCGCCGTACTTCGCTTTTCCGGCACTTTTTGGGTGCCGTGAAAATATTGCCGTCCGGACTGCTGTCGGTTCGAATCGTAATTCCTGGGTCGTGAAACACTGCCTGAAAGCGTCCCGACGTCACGTCGCAGCATTTCCGGATCACATTCGTATGTATATTATCGTCGGTCGGTGTTCGTAATTCCATGTTTGTAAAGTTTTACGACCGGGTACGAGTCGGACGGAGAAAACGCTCCGACCGACGGTTCGTACCCGCTTTTTACCGGATCGTAATTGGCACCTAAGTGATTTGCCAACACTCAGAGACTCGAACTTGGTTTCCCTGTTCCCAAGTCACCAGATTTGTTCTGTAGCACCACATACTGTCACTACAATGATCCTCGCTGGATACCAAAAGCCCAACATGCTCAATAGCCTTAAACGGAGGGCTGTTCTGCATGGACGTTATTTAGGGGTTGACTGGGGTCACAGTTGCGACCCTGGCTTGCCCCTTGCGACACTCCTAGCCCCCGAGGTGGCAAAATTCATGCTTGGAACACAGGGGCAGTTCACTGTTTTGATCATTGGAGCTCTGCTCCCCTTGTTTACAACCTTTTTTTAGTACACTATTAGTGAATAATAGTCTATTTTTCACTATTAGTGTAATAAAAATGAAGCATCAGGAGCTACAACTAGACTTTTTCTGGCAGCTAAGATAAGTAGAAAAATACTTTAAATGTATGTTGTGCAGGTGTTTGCGGATGCACGTTTGTTTGGATGAGAGAGACAGCGGCCCAGATTTATTAATATTTGATGCAAGGCTGGTCAGCTACCAAAGTGGCCATGCTGCCTTTCGTCAACGGGAAATGTGACATATCTATTAGTAAGTGGTATTATTTTCTATACTACAACTCTGGCGCACTTTTGATTGCCAACGCACACACCCTTTTGCCACAGTGCACATGAGTGTGCATTCTCTAAACCATAGGTATGTACTAAAAGGGAGCCCTTCCAGTAGAAAAAGTACCCTTTAAAATACTTTTTTCACAGTCCAGCACACATGCAAGGTTGGAAAAAATAAGGAGAAATAAAAACATTTCATCTTGTTACGTCTGCCTGGACTAGGCGGAAGGGTTTGGTGCAAATTTCTATCTAAAAATGTTAGTGGATAGCCATTTATATCAAAACCCATGGGTGGTTGCATGGAAAAACCCCTGTATCTCCCATGGAACACCCCCTTGATGCAAAGTAGTGTAGAGCGCAACTTTGAGATACTTTCCAACACAAATCCTAGTTTGCATTTGATAGTAAATCCCAGCCCAACGCTCTGTAGCGGGTTTGCATCACAAAAGAGATGCAAACCCAGTGCAAAGCATTAGTCATTCTGTATGTGTATGTGTGAGCAGGCATCTGTAAGTGTGAGCATGTATGTGTATGAGTATGTGAGTGGGTGATAGTCAGTGACAGGCAGTGAGTGAGATTGAGTCTCAGTAGATAGTATAAGTCAGTGAGAGAGAATAAGTTGGTCAGAGTAAGAGGGACTGCAAGTGTGTTAGTGGATGAATAAGAATGAATGTCAGAATGAGAGTGAGGGAGAGTTACAGAGCATGTGAGGATGAGCAATGAGTGAGTGTAACATTGAGTGAGAATGAAAGAGTAACAGTGAGTGCAAATGATTGTAAGTGAAGAAGTATGAGTGAACAAGACTTAGGGGCCGATTACGATGTCAGTCGGAAAGGCTCCAGGCAGCATTCGGATTCTCCTAAACCAGAGGTCTTCAAACTGTGGGGCGTGGATGGGTTCCCAGGGGGGAGCAGATGCCTCTACAAGTATACGTAAATGTAGATGGCCTGGAAGTGCGAGCGATGTTCATTTTCTGCATTTCCAGGCTGTCTTCCTTTATTTCCAGCCCATGAAGTGAAAGTGAGAACTGTGATTTGAGTGCAGTGGAGGCAGGGGGCAGTGAGTGTGCTGGCAAGGTCAAAGAGATTACTAACAAGCATTTGGAATGCAATAGGTCTCGCATTTGCAGGAAATTAAGCTGCTTGCATTGTAAATGACAATGCCTTTTATTTATGTTTTAAAAACCAAAACATAAATAAAAGGCATTTTCATTTACAATGCCAATAGCTTAAACTTGCGTAAATGCAAGACCTATTGCATTGCAAATGCTCGTTCATTCTTCTCATTGAGATTTCATCTATTATTCACGCCACTAATTTCAATTAAGGTTTACATAAATATGCAGTTACTTGGTTCCGGGGTGGGGGGGGTTGATTTATACTGCAAAGGTAGGTGTCGCTAGGAAACCTGGGAGTCGCATCGCTTACTGTTCACAATTAGCCTTTAAAGAATGTTAGTGAATAGACTTTGAAACTCGCTTGAAATAATGCATATGTTTTATTAAACAGACATAGTAGAAAGACTCTCGGGTACGCATAAATGTCCAAAATTGAAAGAGCTTTGTATTGGCACAACACGAGTAAAACCCAACAGGGGCTGGGACACAGAACATTTTCACTGGTGCAGAAACATGTCAAATCCACCTGCATAGCTGAAGAGGCATTGATAAGTCCATGTTGCATAAAGGTTTTTGCACCAGGGTGAAATTAATTAACGAGTCTGAAACCACATGAGTGTGTTTATCGACCCCTGTATATAATTTTAAGTGAGTTATAGACATATTATCAAAGAAGCTCTGGTGAATAAACGACCCTCAAGAAAAACAGAGAGACCAACTTTGCGGTGTTTGCAATTTGTGTAATTATGAATGGACAGACTTATTTTGCCTGAAACATGTATTTTCTCTATGTTTCAATAAGTAAAGTCTGCACAAATACTTAATGTGTAATCAGTTCGTGGTGTGTTTGTCCTGGTGAAAACTATATTTGTTTGAGAGTTTGTTTGAATGTGCGTTTTAACTGTGCAGTAATTAATGCAACTTTTGTACTTTGGGTTTTCCCTTGTTTATTTTTTTATGCTTTTGGTTGTGTTTCACAAGGATGTGTCTTGCTGGTCAGTGTCTTGATTTTGAGCACGAGGAGGGATTGCTGCTTTCACTTGTCTCGGTTCATGGTTGTCATTTTGAATTATAAAAGTGATTAAAATTAGTGGCAAGTCCCCACTAAATAATTTAAAGTGGCAACTTCTATTGATCAATGTTTATATTCACCCAGAGAGAAAGATTCAGAAAGAAAAACAGTCTACCTTAATGACCCTGATAAAAACAATGCAAAGATCTTATGAGCAATGCTCTATGTTCATTTCAGGAGATTTCAACTGCAATCTCATAACCAAAGATCAAGTTGAAGGAAAGAAGTAAGAGAACGGGGGAGGACAAATAATAACAAACAAACTAAAAGACCTGGGATTGACAATCCTGAATGGCAACAAAAAGGGAGATACACCAGTGCCTATCACATACTTGAGTGGTAAGGTTCGCTCAACAATAGACTTCACAATCATTAGTAACAAGTTACTCCCCTGCATTGACTCATTTGAAATCGCCGAACGTATAGAAAGTGATCACTTCCCTCAACTAACGACAATGAATATCTCTCTTACTCAGGCCCAAAATATAAATTCCCTCATACAACATCCCGAAAAGTTTAACTTAAGAAAATTAAAATGGCGAGGTAGCGACTTGAAAAGCATTCAGGAGACAGCAAGGGACTATGTGAGCAAATTGGGGCCACAGATAGATGATGAACGCGTTAACAACTGGGAACAGCTGGCCCAGGTCCTCACCCGAAAGTTTCCAGCCTTGCCGGGTAGTCGAAGAAGGATAAACACCAGGAGGGAACCATGGTTCAACACTGACCTACGAGACCAAAAGAGAAGGGTTGCAAGAGAGGTACGATTACAAACGCAGGCAATAAGAATGGGAAGAAACCCAAACAAACGTAGATTAAAGGAAATAAGGAACAACTATCAGAAGATGTTGATGAATGCTAAATGTGCATACAAGGAATCCATCTGGAACAAACTATTGTGTGCAGGCAAACTGTCAAACAGTAGGGATTTCTGGGGCATTATAAACAACTTGAATAAAGGAGCAAGACTGCAACAAGAAGCAGGAATTGGAGAGGAAACGTGGGTTCAACATGTACGAAACTTGTACATCTGTACAGAATTAAGTAGCATTGAAGGTTCCCGTGGGCTCACGTTGGTAGTGAAAAAATCAAAAACAAATCTGAGCCTGGAGAAGGTCGAAAATAATGAAATAGAACAAGAGAAAAGGGGTAATGAAGGATATTCCCTGACCACTTGTAAACAACTACGAGGCATAATACAAAAACTTAAGACAGAGGGAGGCAGCAGGTCCAAATGGGCTTCCCAATGTGCTTTTTAAGAACGACCCAGATTTCTGGTCGGAGAACCTAACGCCTCTCTTCAATCAGATATATGCACAGTCCGATGTCCCAGATTCATGGAAAGGGAATATAATCCACCCAATATTTAAACAGGGAGATCATCGCAAGCCTTCGAATTATAGGTTGATTTCCTTAATTTATGTAGAGGCAAAGCTTTAAGCTTCTTGCCTCCTTGTACAGCTGCGAGACTGGATGGACGACAAGAACAAAATTCCCAAGTTCCAAACAGGCTTTAGGCAAGGGATGGGCACAATAACAAACCTGGCAATCTTGACGCTTTTAACAGAAAATGCTTTCAAAAAGAGAACACGGCTGAATGCATGTTTTATTGATATAAAATCTGCTTTTGATCGAGTGAGTAGAGAGCGTCTCTGGGTAAAATTAAATGCATGGGGTCTGCCGAGCCAACTCCTAAATGCAATAATTGCCCTGTATAGTGACACCTGGGCAAGAGTGAAATTAGGCGATGGATGCAGTACAACCCCGAGTATTGACACGCACCAAGGTTTAAAACAAGGTTGCGTGTTAGCACCAAGCCTATTTAATTTGTTTCTCTCAGATTTCAACAAAAATATGGAAGCAGCCAACTGTCACCCGCCGAAAATGGCCAATAAGCTGATCACCGCGTTACAATACGCGGACGACATTGTAGTACTTAGTCAAACTCCAATAGGTCTACAAAGAGCGATAAATAATCTAGTATCCTATTTAGACAACGAAAACTTGGAATTAAACAAAGTAAAAACAAAAGTCGTTCGCCTAGTGGATCCTAAAAAAACCAAATTCAAATGGTCGGTGAAAGGGGCAACGGTCGAAGAGCAAGGGTCATATAAATATCTTGGTATAACAATAGGGCAGGGCATAACACACAAGGAGCATAAACTGTCTATAAAGCCCAAGCGCAATCACTAATTTTTGCATATAGACTACTAAAAACAAAATTGGATTGCCCGAATTATAACCACCTTTTAAAAGTGATGGCTGCACAAATCTTGCCTACCTTGTCATACGGGTTAGTCACCTGGTGTGGCAAGGAGGCTGTCCTATTACATGATCTCCAGACGAAGATTTATAAGGCTGTTTTCAATCTGCCAAAGTCTGCCTCTCCGTCGCAGGTTCGGCTTGAATTCGGCCTTCAAAACCAGAAATTTCGGAGCATGAGCGGCTTTGTAAAGCTATGCCAAAAAATTCCTTTCTGCAGAACCAGATAATATGGACAGCTTATGCTGGGAAGAAATTAAGTACCAGGTGGAACACGAAATATCGAGTTAATGGGGAAGTTATTTGAAAACATGTTTAGCCGACCTGGAAATACAAACAGCATGGGAAAATAGGGCAGACAAAGCAAGTATCAGTAAAGCGGGCAACGATGCAGCAAAAAGAAAATCTTTTTTGGAAGACAAAAATACAATTTGTAAACGTCGGCACGGGTGGACTGTCATCACTTCTTATAAACTATTAAAACCGCAAGCATATTTAATCTCACATTTCAGCCGGTGTGTAAAAAAGAGCTACACAGACTTTCGGATGGGCCAACACGACTCAAAAGATCTACAGCCATCCCGGAAATATACTAAACAAACTACGCAGTGTCGACTGTGTGGATACACCAAGGAATCTTTAACCCACTTATTATGCGTGTGTCCAGCAGTTACGTTCCTGAGGAAACGGTATTTAAAACCAATTTTTAACAAACTGAATATCTGCACGTGCAGGCAAGCTGTGATATGCTGGTTGGATGGTTCCTCCATAATTTTCGCCTGCCAGGGAGTAAAATACCTGGTTGAGGTAATAAAACTATTACGGCAAGGCGATCAGGAGGAAACAGAGAAGAACGACCGACCAGTTTTGGGCTCTTCGGCGCCAATTGTGTATAAGGATTGAACGTAAAAAAAGATTAAGAGTTTACTTAGTAAGTAGGATCACAGAAGCTGGATTAGATTTAAATATTACTACTGTATTTATAACACGTACGTGCTGGATGAACACACGCTTTTAAACTATAAAACCAATGGGATATTATAAATGTTGATTTTAATGTCTGGTTTTAATTGCGATTGTAATGACATTAATTTTAACACTTTTTTGGAATAATTGTAAAGATTTTAATTAATCATACAATAACATTTTTGAATCTTTGAATTATGGGATGAAGAGTTAATAATTTCTTCTTTCAAAAAGTTTATTAACATTTAAAATAAGCACATCAAAGAGTGGGTAGTTCTAGCATTCGGTAGGAATGTCATAGGTGCCTGAGAGCTACCAGGCCTGGTTCTAGACTTGGCAAGTGCCTGTACCTCACACAGACCTAGAATACTTAGCTTGAGGTCCAGAGTATAAGCAAGGCCACTGGAATTATGCGGCACTAGAGGCCCAAATTATGAGACAGAGTTGAGTAAATGATGCGGCAAGAATAGGCAAATTATGCGGCACGTTTTTTAAATAGTATTACTTCATTATTTTTTCATTTTAAAACTTGGTAACACTGTCTGGGCATTATTTGCACCTCATTAGTTACCAGTTTAATACCGAAATATAACTATAAGCAACAGAAAGAAGACCAGGCCAGCTTTGCAAAGTGCCTTCCACCATGCAGCACCATGGTTCATTGCATTTTTACTACCTTTGGAACCGTTTGAGCTAGAACCATTTTGATGTTGTTGTTAATATCAGCAGATGATGGATTATGTGTCAAATCTATAAAACACCCAAATACAGCAGTAATCAACTACAAGATTACCAGTCAATCTTTGCAAAGGGCCTTCCACTGCTCTGGAACACTTTGCCACGTTTTAAGTAAATTTTGTTCCGTGTGTGCTAGAATCAAGTTTCCTTTGTTGGAATCTGCAGATTATGGATTATGAAGCAAATGCGGTAAACTCATAATTATGTGGAAAACGGTGCTGCTGCAGAAACTCATACTTCCAGTGGCCCTGGCTTTAAGTGATTCAATCCACTAATGGCTGGTTTCTTTTTTAATTTTCTGCACTACCGCCACACCCTTCGCTTTCAGGCAGAGGCACCTCAAAGTCAGCATTGACCATTCAGGGGCAGTTTTTTTGTGAAAGCTGAGTCTATGGGGTGGCAGGTAGAAAGCCAGCAGGATTGCATTCAGATGCAGAGCCCTAATCCTCTTGACTCCTGGGGCCTCACAGTAATGGTCTAAGAACAGAGGACATACATGAGATTCATAGATACTGTGAAAGAGAAGGCCCAGAATAGGGAGCACTGTATGGGGACTCATATTTATTTATTAGTTTACAAATGGCCAGAGACAGCTTTTTCAGAGAGACACCTAAAAGAAGGGGACAATTTAAGTATTTTTTAATCTAAAAAAAAAGTTTCTTTCATTAGTGAATTTGGCACTGCTGCCAGGTGTGCAAGTGGCCACTGCTGATTATCATTAAGGAAGCAGATGCAGCAGGACTGAGGCCCAGGGGTTTGAGGGGCATACTGCATCACAATTATGACTGTCTACCTTTTAAAAAGGGGCATGGCAGCTTATTTTCCTTTCTAGCATTAGAACCGAGGTGATGGTCCATCATGATGGGGAAGAGGTAAAAGATGCAGAGGACTACATGCTACTCAGGACTACAGTTATCATTAGCGCAGCAGGTGTAGTTGCATTGGGGTCCAAGAGTGTGAGAGGCTCACACCACCCCAATTATGGGGATATGTATGTTTGTGGTAATGCATGTTTTTGTTTGATGCATTTGCTGTTTTATAAGTCTCATATTTAGTGCAGTTTACAAGCTATAGAAAAAGTACTCCTAAAATCATCTCATAAGACCTGCCCCCTGCATGCAGCCATGTCCCTTCCACTCCCCCGTTCCTTGCCATAAAGTTTTGGAGGGTGGCCTGACCTCAAAACATTTTGCTTAGGGGGGCTCAGAGCTAAAAGGCTAGTAGACCTCTGTCCTAAATGGTTTCAGAAGCTATTTTTCCGACCGACTCGGAAACCTTCCTGACAGACCGATCACAATAGAAGTTAACAGTTCGGGCTGCCTGAATCGGTTCCGATCGGCACTCGGAGATCCTGAGTCGGTCGGAGCCGATTCGTACAGCTATATGGGCACCGTTTCTGACTGAGCGATTACGATGTCAGATTCTGACAGTCATTCCTAGTCAACCTGCCCGACACGAAACGGCTGTCAGAAATGGACTTTGGGGGCCCGTCGCGGGCCCCCTTCACCCTGAGGCCACCGGTTGGGGTCCATGGGGGTACCATGGGGGACCTGAAACAGGGTGCAAGGTTTTCTGCAAACACCCCTTTTTTCAACGGGAGCCTGTGTTCTAATTCGGAACACAGGCTCCCATTGAAGTCAACGGGAATCCGACTGAACGGTGTCCGGAAACATCGTGATCGGTCAGTCGAACTCGCCTAACCCAAGTCAGTCGGAACCGATTCCGAAACCAAGTCGTCAGAAGAGTTTCCGACTGAGTTTCCAACTGATGTCATATTCAGCCCCTAAGAGTTAATGTGAGTGAGTTTGAATGAATGAGCGAGAATGAGTGAGTGACACGGAAAATAAGAGTAAGTGATAGTGAGTGGATATGAAGGACTGAGATTATGAGTGCAGGTGAGTGTGAGTGAATGAGAAAGTATGAGTGGGCCAGAGTAAGAATGAGTGAGTGAAAATTAGTGAGAATGAGTGAGAGTAGGGTTGAGTGCAAGAGAGTGAGTGTGAATTAATGAGTGCAAGTGAGTGCAAATGAATGTGATTAATAGAGAATGTGTGTGAGTGAATCAATGTAAGTGAGTTTTATTAAGAATATGGTGTTATGCTTCTTCAGTGACAGGCAGTGAGTGAGATTGAGTCTCAGTAGATAGTATAAGTCAGTGAGAGAGAATAAGTTGGTCAGAGTAAGAGGGACTGCAAGTGTGTTAGTGGATGAATAAGAATGAATGTCAGAATGAGAGTGAGGGAGAGTTACAGAGCATGTGAGGGTGAGCAATGAGTGAGTGTAACATTGAGTGAGAATGAAAGAGTAACAGCGAGTGCAAATGATTGTAAGTGAAGAAGTATGAGTGAACAAGACTTAGGGGCCGATTACGATGTCAGTCGGAAAGGCTCCAGGCAGCATTCGGATTCTCCTAAACCAGAGGTCTTCAAACTGTGGGGCGTGGATGGGTTCCCAGGGGGGAGCAGATGCCTCTACAAGTATACGTAAATGTAGATGGCCTGGAAGTGCGAGCGATGTTCATTTTCTGCATTTCCAGGCTGTCTTCCTTTATTTCCAGCCCATGAAGTGAAAGTGAGAACTGTGATTTGAGTGCAGTGGAGGCAGGGGTCAGTGAGTGTGCTGGCAAGGTCAAAGAGATTACTAACAAGCATTTGGAATGCAATAGGTCTCGCATTTGCAGGAAATTAAGCTGCTTGCATTGTAAATGACAATGCCTTTTATTTATGTTTTAAAAACCAAAACATAAATAAAAGGCATTTTCATATACAATGCCAATAGCTTAAACTTGCGTAAATGCGAGACCTATTGCATTGCAAAGGCTCGTTCATTCTTCTCATTGAGATTTCATCTATTATTCACGCCACTAATTTCAATTAAGGTTTACATAAATATGCAGTTACTTGGTTCCGGGTTGGGGGGGGTTGATATATACTGCAAAGGTAGGTGTCGCTAGGAAACCTGGGAGTCGCATCGCTTACTGTTCACAATTAGCCTTTAAAGAATGTTAGTGAATAGACTTTGAAACTCGCTTGAAATAATGCATATGTTTTATTAAACAGACATAGTAGAAAGACTCTCGGGCACGCATAAATGTCCAAAATTGAAAGAGCTTTGTATTGGCACAACACGAGTAAAACTCAACAGGGGGCTGGGACACAGAACATTTTCACTGGTGCAGAAACATGTCAAATCCACCTGCATAGATGAAGAGGCATTGATAAGTCCATGTTGCATAAAGGTTTTTGCACCAGGGTGAAATTAATTAACGAGTCTGAAACCACATGAGTGTGTTTATCGACCCCTGTATATAATTTTAAGTGAGTTATAGACATATTATCAAAGAAGCTCTGGTGAATAAACGACCCTCAAGAAAAACAGAGGGACCAACTTTGCGGTGTTTGCAATTTGTGTAATTATGAATGGACAGACTTATTTTGCCTGAAACATGTATTTTCTCTATGTTTCAATAAGTAAAGTCTGCACAAATACTTAATGTGAAATCAGTTTGTGGTGTGTTTGTCCTGGTGAAAACTATATTTGTTTGAGAGTTTGTTTGAATGTGCGTTTTAACTGTGCAGTAATTAATGCAACTTTTGTACTTTGGGTTTTCCCTTGTTTATTTTTTTATGCTTTTGGTTGTGTTTCACGAGGATGTGTCTTGCTGGTCAGTGTCTTGATTTTGAACACGAGGAGGGATTGCTGCTTTCACTTGTCTCGGTTCATGGTTGTCATTTTGAATTATAAAAGTGATTAAAATTAGTGGCAAGTCCCCACTAAATAATTTAAAGTGGCAACTTCTATTGATCAATGTTTATATTCACCCAGAGAGAACGACTCAGAAAGAAAAACAGTCTACCTTAATGACCCTGATAAAAACAATGCAAAGATCTTATGAGCAATGCTCTATGTTCATTTCAGGAGATTTCAACTGCAATCTCATAACCAAAGATCGAGTTGAAGGAAAGAAGTAAGAGAACGGGGGAGGACAAATAATAACAAACAAACTAAAAGACCTGGGATTGACAATCCTGAATGGCAACAAAAAGGGAGATACACCAGTGCCTATCACATACTTGAGTGGTAAGGTTCGCTCAACAATAGACTTCACAATCATTAGTAACAAGTTACTCCCCTGCATTGACTCATTTGAAATCGCCGAACGTATAGAAAGTGATCACTTCCCTCAACTAACGACAATGAATATCTCTCTTACTCAGGCCCAAAATATAAATTCCCTCATACAACATCCCGAAAAGTTTAATTTAAGAAAATTAAAATGGCGAGGTAGCGACTTGAAAAGCATTCAGGAGACAGCAAGGGACTATGTGAGCAAATTGGGGCCACAGATAGATGATGAACGCGTTAACAACTGGGAACAGCTGGCCCAGGTCCTCACCCGAAAGTTTCCAGCCTTGCCGGGTAGTCGAAGAAGGATAAACACCAGGAGGGAACCGTGGTTCAAATCTGACCTATGAGACCAAAAGAGAAGGGTTGCAAGAGAGGTACGATTACAAACGCAGGCAATAAGAATGGGAAGAAACCCGAACAAACGTAGATTAAAGGAAATAAGGAACAACTATCAGAAGATGTTGATGAATGCTAAATGTGCATACAAGGAATCCATCTGGAACAAACTATTGTGTGCAGGCAAACTGTCAAACAGTAGGGATTTCTGGGGCATTATAAACAACTTGAATAAAGGAGCAAGACTGCAACAAGAAGCAGGAATTGGAGAGGAAACGTGGGTTCAACATGTACGAAACTTGTACATCTGTACAGAATTAAGTAGCATTGAAGGTTCCCGTGGGCTCACGTTGGTAGTGAAAAAATCAAAAACAAATCTGAGCCTGGAGAAGGTCGAAAATAATGAAATAGAACAAGATAAAAGGGGTAATGAAGGATATTCCCTGACCACTTGTAAACAACTACGAGGCATAATACAAAAACTTAAGACAGAGCGAGGCAGCAGGTCCAAATGGGCTTCCCAATGTGCTTTTTAAGAACGACCCAGATTTCTGGTCGGAGAACCTAACGCCTCTCTTCAATCAGATATATGCACAGTCCGATGTCCCAGATTCATGGAAAGGGAATATAATCCACCCAATATTTAAACAGGGAGATCATCGCAAGCCTTCGAATTATAGGTTGATTTCCTTAATTTATGTAGAGGCAAAGCTTTAAGCTTCTTGCCTCCTTGTACAGCTGCGAGACTGGATGGACGACAAGAACAAAATTCCCAAGTTCCAAACAGGCTTTAGGCAAGGGATGGGCACAATAACAAACCTGGCAATCTTGACGCTTTTAACAGAAAATGCTTTCAAAAAGAGAACACGGCTGAATGCATGTTTTATTGATATAAAATCTGCTTTTGATCGAGTGACTAAATCATGATGGGGAAGAGGTAAAAGATGCAGAGGACTACATGCTACTCAGGACTACAGTCATCATTAGCGCAGCAGGTGTAGTTGCATTGGGGTCCAAGAGTGTGAGAGGCTCACACCACCCCAATTATGGGGATATGTATGTTTGGGGTAATGCATGTTTTTGTTTGATGCATTTGCTGTTTTATAAGTCTCATATTTAGTGCAGTTTACAAGCTATAGAAAAAGTACTCCTAAAATCATCTCATAAGACCTGCCCCCTGCATGCAGCCATGTCCCTTCCACTCCCCCGTTCCTTGCCATAAAGTTTTGGAGGGTGGCCTGACCGCAAAACATTTTGCTTAGGGGGGCTCAGAGCAAAAAGGCTAGTAGACCTCTGTTCTAAACGGTTTCAGAAGCTATTTTTCCGACCGACTCGGAAACCTTCCTGACAGACCGATCACAATAGAAGTTAACAGTTCGGGCTGCCTGAATCGGTTCCGATCGGCACTCGGAGATCCTGAGTCGGTCGGAGCCGATTCGTACAGCTATATGGGCACCGTTTCTGATTGAGCGATTACGATGTCAGATTCTGACAGTCATTCCTAGTCAACCTGCCCGACACGAAACGGCTGTCAGAAATGGACTTTGGGGGCCCGTCGCGGGCCCCCTTCACCCTGAGGCCACCGGTTGGGATCCATGGGGGTACCATGGGGGACCTGAAACAGGGTGCAAGGTTTTCTGCAAACACCCCTTTTTTCAACGGGAGCCTGTGTTCTAATTCGGAACACAGGCTCCCATTGAAGTCAACGGGAATCCGACTGAACGGTGTCCGGAAACATCGTGATCGGTCAGTCGAACTCGCCTAACCCAAGTCAGTCGGAACCGATTCCGAAACCAAGTCGTCAGAAGAGTTTCCGACTGAGTTTCCAACTGATGTCATAATCAGCCCCTTAGAGTTAATGTGAGTGAGTTTGAATGAATGAGCGAGAATGAGTGAGTGACACGGAAAATAAGAGTAAGTGATAGTGAGTGAATATGAAGGACTGAGATTATGAGTGCAGGTGAGTGTGAGTGAATGAGAAAGTATGAGTGGGCCAGAGTAAGAATGAGTGAGTGAAAATTAGTGAGAATGAGTGAGAGTAGGGTTGAGTGCAAGAGAGTGAGTGTGAATTAATGAGTGCAAGTGAGTGCAAATGAATGTGATTAATAGAGAATGTGTGTGAGTGAATCAATGTAAGTGAGTTTTATTAAGAATATGGTGTTATGCTTCTTCAGTGACAGGCAGTAAGTGAGATTGAGTCTCAGTAGATAGTATAAGTCAGTGAGAGAGAATAAGTTGGTCAGAATAGGAGGGACTGCAAGTGTGTTAGTGGATGAATAAGAATGAATGTCAGAATGAGAGTGAGGGAGAGTTACAGAGCATGTGAGGATGAGCAATGAGTGAGTGTAACATTGAGTGAGAATGAAAGAGTAACAGCGAGTGCAAATGATTGTAAGTGAAGAAGTATGAGTGAACAAGACTTAGGGGCCGATTACGATGTCAGTCAGAAAGGCTCCAGGCAGCATTCGGATTCTCCTAAACCAGAGGTCTTCAAACTGTGGGGCGTGGATGGGTTCCCAGGGGGGAGCAGATGCCTCTACAAGTATACGTACATGTAGATGGCCTGGAAGTGCGAGCGATGTTCATTTTCTGCATTTCCAGGCTGTCTTCCTTTATTTCCAGCCCATGAAGTGAAAGTGAGAACTGTGATTTGAGTGCAGTGGAGGCAGGGGGCAGTGAGTGTGCTGGCAAGGTCAAAGAGATTACTAACAAGCATTTGGAATGCAATAGGTCTCGCATTTGCAGGAAATTAAGCTGCTTGCATTGTAAATGACAATGCCTTTTATTTATGTTTTAAAAACCAAAACATAAATAAAAGGCATTTTCATTTACAATGCCAATAGCTTAAACTTGCGTAAATGCGAGACCTATTGCATTGCAAATGCTCGTTCATTCTTCTCATTGAGATTTCATCTATTATTCACGCCACTAATTTCAATTAAGGTTTACATAAATATGCAGTTACTTGGTTCCGGGGTGGGGGGGGTTGATATATACTGCAAAGGTAGGTGTCGCTAGGAAACCTGGGAGTTGCATCGCTTACTGTTCACAATTAGCCTTTAAAGAATGTTAGTGAATAGACTTTGAAACTCGCTTGAAATAATGCATATGTTTTATTAAACAGACATAGTAGAAAGACTCTCGGGCACGCATAAATGTCCAAAATTGAAAGAGCTTTGTATTGGCACAACACGAGTAAAACCCAACAGGGGCTGGGACACAGAACATTTTCACTGGTGCAGAAACATGTCAAATCCACCTGCATAGATGAAGAGGCATTGATAAGTCCATGTTGCATAAAGGTTTTTGCACCAGGGTGAAATTAATTAACGAGTCTGAAACCACATGAGTGTGTTTATCGACCCCTGTATATAATTTTAAGTGAGTTATAGACATATTATCAAAGAAGCTCTGGTGAATAAACGACCCTCAAGAAACACAGAGGGACCAACTTTGCGGTGTTTGCAATTTGTGTAATTATGAATGGACAGACTTATTTTGCCTGAAACATGTATTTTCTCTTTGTTTCAATAAGTAAAGTCTGCACAAATACTTAATGTGAAATCAGTTCGTGGTGTGTTTGTCCTGGTGAAAACTATATTTGTTTGAGAGTTTGTTTGAATGTGCGTTTTAACTGTGCAGTAATTAATGCAACTTTTGTACTTTGGGTTTTCCCTTGTTTATTTTTTTATGCTTTTGGTTGTGTTTCACGAGGATGTGTCTTGCTGGTCAGTGTCTTGATTTTGAGCACGAGGAGGGATTGCTGCTTTCACTTGTCTCGGTTCATGGTTGTCATTTTGAATTATAAAAGTGATTAAAATTAGTGGCAAGTCCCCACTAAATATTTTAAAGTGGCAACTTCTATTGATCAATGTTTATATTCACCCAGAGAGAAAGACTCAGAAAGAAAAACAGTCTACCTTAATGACCCTGATAAAAACAATGCAAAGATCTTATGAGCAATGCTCTATGTTCATTTCAGGAGATTTCAACTGCAATCTCATAACCAAAGATCGAGTTGAAGGAAAGAAGTAAGAGAACGGGGGAGGACAAATAATAACAAACAAACTAAAAGACCTGGGATTGACAATCCTGAATGGCAACAAAAAGAGAGATACACCAGTGCCTATCACATACTTGAGTGGTAAGGTTCGCTCAACAATAGACTTCACAATCATTAGTAACAAGTTACTCCCCTGCATTGACTCATTTGAAATCGCCGAACGTATAGAAAGTGATCACTTCCCTCAACTAACGACAATGAATATCTCTCTTACTCAGGCCCAAAATATAAATTCCCTCATACAACATCCCGAAAAGTTTAACTTAAGAAAATTAAAATGGCGAGGTAGCGACTTGAAAAGCATTCAGGAGACAGCAAGGGACTATGTGAGCAAATTGGGGCCACAGATAGATGATGAACGCGTTAACAACTGGGAACAGCTGGCCCAGGTCCTCACCCGAAAGTTTCCAGCCTTGCCGGGTAGTCGAAGAAGGATAAACACCAGGAGGGAACCATGGTTCAACACTGACCTACGAGACCAAAAGAGAAGGGTTGCAAGAGAGGTACGATTACAAACGCAGGCAATAAGAATGGGAAGAAACCCAAACAAACGTAGATTAAAGGAAATAAGGAACAACTATCAGAAGATGTTGATGAATGCTAAATGTGCATACAAGGAATCCATCTGGAACAAACTATTGTGTGCAGGCAAACTGTCAAACAGTAGGGATTTCTGGGGCATTATAAACAACTTGAATAAAGGAGCAAGACTGCAACAAGAAGCAGGAATTGGAGAGGAAACGTGGGTTCAACATGTACGAAACTTGTACATCTGTACAGAATTAAGTAGCATTGAAGGTTCCCGTGGGCTCACGTTGGTAGTGAAAAAATCAAAAACAAATCTGAGCCTGGAGAAGGTCGAAAATAATGAAATAGAACAAGAGAAAAGGGGTAATGAAGGATATTCCCTGACCACTTGTAAACAACTACGAGGCATAATACAAAAACTTAAGACAGAGGGAGGCAGCAGGTCCAAATGGGCTTCCCAATGTGCTTTTTAAGAACGACCCAGATTTCTGGTCGGAGAACCTAACGCCTCTCTTCAATCAGATATATGCACAGTCCGATGTCCCAGATTCATGGAAAGGGAATATAATCTACCCAATATTTAAACAGGGAGATCATCGCAAGCCTTCGAATTATAGGTTGATTTCCTTAATTTATGTAGAGGCAAAGCTTTAAGCTTCTTGCCTCCTTGTACAGCTGCGAGACTGGATGGATGACAAGAACAAAATTCCCAAGTTCCAAACAGGCTTTAGGCAAGGGATGGGCACAATAACAAACCTGGCAATCTTGACGCTTTTAACAGAAAATGCTTTCAAAAAGAGAACACGGCTGAATGCATGTTTTATTGATATAAAATCTGCTTTTGATCGAGTGACTAAATCATGATGGGGAAGAGGTAAAAGATGCAGAGGACTACATGCTACTCAGGACTACAGTTATCATTAGCGCAGCAGGTGTAGTTGCATTGGGGTCCAAGAGTGTGAGAGGCTCACACCACCTCAATTATGGGGTTATGTATGTTTGGGGTAATGCATGTTTTTGTTTGATGCATTTGCTGTTTTATAAGTCTCATATTTAGTGCAGTTTACAAGCTATAGAAAAAGTACTCCTAAAATCATCTCATAAGACCTGCCCCCTGCATGCAGCCATGTCCCTGCCACTCCCCCGTTCCTTGCCATAAAGTTTTGGAGGGTGGCCTGACCTCAAAACATTTTGCTTATGGGGGCTCAGAGCAAAAAGGCTAGTAGACCTCTGTCCTAAACGGTTTCAGAAGCTATTTTTCCGACCGACTCGGAATCCTTCCTGACAGACCGATCACAATATAAGTTAACAGTTCGGGCTGCCTGAATCGGTTCCGATCGGCACTCGGAGATCCTGAGTCGGTCGGAGCCGATTCGTACAGCTATATGGGCACCGTTTCTGACTGAGCGATTACGATGTCAGATTCTGACAGTCATTCCTAGTCAACCTGCCCGACACGAAACGGCTGTCAGAAATGGACTTTGGGGGCCCGTCGCAGGCTCCCTTCACCCTGAGGCCACCGGTTGGGGTCCATGGGGGTACCATGGGGGACCTGAAACAGGGTGCAAGGTTTTCTGCAAACACCCCTTTTTTCAACGGGAGCCTGTGTTCTAATTCGGAACACAGGCTCCCATTGAAGTCAACGGGAATCCGACTGAACGGTGTCCGGAAACATCGTGATCGGTCAGTCGAACTCGCCTAACCCAAGTCAGTCGGAACCGATTCCGAAACCAAGTCGTCAGAAGAGTTTCCGACTGAGTTTCCAACTGATGTCATAATCAGCCCCTAAGAGTTAATGTGAGTGAGTTTGAATGAATGAGCGAGAATGAGTGAGTGACACGGAAAATAAGAGTAAGTGATAGTGAGTGGATATGAAGGACTGAGATTATGAGTGCAGGTGAGTGTGAGTGAATGAGAAGGTATGAGTGGGCCAGAGTAAGAATGAGTGAGTGAAAATTAGTGAGAATGAGTGAGAGTAGGGTTGAGTGCAAGAGAGTGAGTGTGAATTAATGAGTGCAAGTGAGTGCAAATGAATGTGATTAATAGAGAATGTGTGTGAGTGAATCAATGTAAGTGAGTTTTATTAAGAATATGGTGTTATGCTTCTTCAGTGACAGGCAGTGAGTGAGATTGAGTCTCAGTAGATAGTATAAGTCAGTGAGAGAGAATAAGTTGGTCAGAGTAAGAGGGACTGCAAGTGTGTTAGTGGATGAATAAGAATGAATGTCAGAATGAGAGTGAGGGAGAGTTACAGAGCATGTGAGGATGAGCAATGAGTGAGTGTAACATTGAGTGAGAATGAAAGAGTAACAGCGAGTGCAAATGATTGTAAGTGAAGAAGTATGAGTGAACAAGACTTAGGGGCCGATTACGATGTCAGTCGGAAAGGCTCCAGGCAGCATTCGGATTCTCCTAAACCAGAGGTCTTCAAACTGTGGGGCGTGGATGGGTTCCCAGGGGGGAGCAGATGCCTCTACAAGTATACGTAAATGTAGATGGCCTGGAAGTGCGAGCGATGTTCATTTTCTGCATTTCCAGGCTGTCTTCCTTTATTTCCAGCCCATGAAGTGAAAGTGAGAACTGTGATTTGAGTGCAGTGGAGGCAGGGGGCAGTGAGTGTGCTGGCAAGGTCAAAGAGATTACTAACAAGCATTTGGAATGCAATAGGTCTCGCATTTGCAGGAAATTAAGCTGCTTGCATTGTAAATGACAATGCCTTTTATTTATGTTTTAAAAACCAAAACATAAATAAAAGGCATTTTCATTTACAATGCCAATAGCTTAAACTTGCGTAAATGCGAGACCTATTGCATTGCAAATGCTCGTTCATTCTTCTCATTGAGATTTCATCTATTATTCACGCCACTAATTTCAATTAAGGTTTACATAAATATGCAGTTACTTGGTTCCGGGGTGGGGGGGGTTGATATATACTGCAAAGGTAGGTGTCGCTAGGAAACCTGGGAGTCGCATCGCTTACTGTTCACAATTAGCCTTTAAAGAATGTTAGTGAATAGACTTTGAAACTCGCTTAAAATAATGCATATGTTTCATTAAACAGACATAGTAGAAAGACTCTCGGGCACGCATAAATGTCCAAAATTGAAAGAGCTTTGTATTGGCACAACACGAGTAAAACCCAACAGGGGCTGGGACACAGAACATGGTATACAACGTTTACAACGCAACTTTTACACCGCACTACCATTACAACGAAACTGTAACAACGCGAAATCTGTTACAACGCATGCCATTACAACGCATGCCATTACAACGAAATGCACTAGATGGCGTGCTAACATTAGAAATAGTGTAGTTTTACTATCCAAACACCTTCCCTACTGCAACGTGGACTGGAGTTAGAATAGTAAATTATACATTTCTAATGTCAGCACTCCATCTAGTGTACGTCGTTGTAAAAGCATGCGTTGTAAAGGCTTGCGTTGTAACAGATCTTGCGGTGTAAAAAATGCGTTGTAACGGCATGCGGTGTAAAAGCATGCGTTGTAACGTCATACATCCACAGAACATTTTCACTGGTGCAGAAACATGTCAAATCCACCTGCATAGATGAAGAGGCATTGATAAGTCCATGTTGCATAAAGGTTTTTTCACCAGGGTGAAATTAATTAACGAGTCTGAAACCACATGAGTGTGTTTATCGACCCCTGTATATAATTTTAAGTGAGTTATAGACATATTATCAAAGAAGCTCTGGTGAATAAACGACCCTCAAGAAACACAGAGGGACCAACTTTGCGGTGTTTGCAATTTGTGTAATTATGAATGGACAGACTTATTTTGCCTGAAACATGTATTTTCTCTATGTTTCAATAAGTAAAGTCTGCACAAATACTTAATGTGAAATCAGTTCGTGGTGTGTTTGTCCTGGTGAAAACTATATTTGTTTGAGAGTTTGTTTGAATGTGCGTTTTAACTGTGCAGTAATTAATGCAACTTTTGTACTTTGGGTTTTCCCTTGTTTATTTTTTTATGCTTTTGGTTGTGTTTCACGAGGATGTGTCTTGCTGGTCAGTGTCTTGATTTTGAGCACGAGGAGGGATTGCTGCTTTCACTTGTCTCGGTTCATGGTTGTCATTTTGAATTATAAAAGTGATTAAAATTAGTGGCAAGTCCCCACTAAATATTTTAAAGTGGCAACTTCTATTGATCAATGTTTATATTCACCCAGAGAGAAAGACTCAGAAAGAAAAACAGTCTACCTTAATGACCCTGATAAAAACAATGCAAAGATCTTATGAGCAATGCTCTATGTTCATTTCAGGAGATTTCAACTGCAATCTCATAACCAAAGATCGAGTTGAAGGAAAGAAGTAAGAGAACGGGGGAGGACAAATAATAACAAACAAACGAAAAGACCTGGGATTAACAATCCTGAATGGCAACAAAAAGAGAGATACACCAGTGCCTATCACATACTTGAGTGGTAAGGTTCGCTCAACAATAGACTTCACAATCATTAGTAACAAGTTACTCCCCTGCATTGACTCATTTGAAATCGCCGAACGTATAGAAAGTGATCACTTCCCTCAACTAACGACAATGAATATCTCTCTTACTCAGGCCCAAAATATAAATTCCCTCATACAACATCCCGAAAAGTTTAACTTAAGAAAATTAAAATGGCGAGGTAGCGACTTGAAAAGCATTCAGGAGACAGCAAGGGACTATGTGAGCAAATTGGGGCCACAGATAGATGATGAACGCGTTAACAACTGGGAACAGCTGGCCCAGGTCCTCACCCGAAAGTTTCCAGCCTTGCCGGGTAGTCGAAGAAGGATAAACACCAGGAGGGAACCATGGTTCAACACTGACCTACGAGACCAAAAGAGAAGGGTTGCAAGAGAGGTACGATTACAAACGCAGGCAATAAGAATGGGAAGAAACCCAAACAAACGTAGATTAAAGGAAATAAGGAACAACTATCAGAAGATGTTGATGAATGCTAAATGTGCATACAAGGAATCCATCTGGAACAAACTATTGTGTGCAGGCAAACTGTCAAACAGTAGGGATTTCTGGGGCATTATAAACAACTTGAATAAAGGAGCAAGACTGCAACAAGAAGCAGGAATTGGAGAGGAAACGTGGGTTCAACATGTACGAAACTTGTACATCTGTACAGAATTAAGTAGCATTGAAGGTTCCCGTGGGCTCACGTTGGTAGTGAAAAAATCAAAAACAAATCTGAGCCTGGAGAAGGTCGAAAATAATGAAATAGAACAAGAGAAAAGGGGTAATGAAGGATATTCCCTGACCACTTGTAAACAACTACGAGGCATAATACAAAAACTTAAGACAGAGGGAGGCAGCAGGACCAAATGGGCTTCCCAATGTGCTTTTTAAGAACGACCCAGATTTCTGGTCGGAGAACCTAACGCCTCTCTTCAATCAGATATATGCACAGTCCGATGTCCCAGATTCATGGAAAGGGAAAAAAATCCACCCAATATTTAAACAGGGAGATCATCGCAAGCCTTCGAATTATAGGTTGATTTCCTTAATTTATGTAGAGGCAAAGCTTTAAGCTTCTTGCCTCCTTGTACAGCTGCGAGACTGGATGGACGACAAGAACAAAATTCCCAAGTTCCAAACAGGCTTTAGGCAAGGGATGGGCACAATAACAAACCTGGCAATCTTGACGCTTTTAACAGAAAATGCTTTCAAAAAGAGAACACGGCTGAATGCATGTTTTATTGATATAAAATCTGCTTTTGATCGAGTGACTAAATCATGATGGGGAAGAGGTAAAAGATGCAGAGGACTACATGCTACTCAGGACTACAGTTATCATTAGCGCAGCAGGTGTAGTTGCATTGGGGTCCAAGAGTGTGAGAGGCTCACACCACCTCAATTATGGGGATATGGATGTTTGGGGTAATGCATGTTTTTGTTTGATGCATTTGCTGTTTTATAAGTCTCATATTTAGTGCAATTTACAAGCTATAGAAAAAGTACTCCTAAAATCATCTCATAAGACCTGCCCCCTGCATTGCAGCCATGTCCCTTCCACTCCCCCGTTCCTTGCCATAAAGTTTTGGAGGGTGGCCTGACCTCAAAACATTTTGCTTAGGGGGCTCAGAGCAAAAAGGCTAGTAGACCTCTGTCCTAAACGGTTTCAGAAGCTATTTTTCCGACCGACTCGGAAACCTTCCTGACAGACCGATCACAATAGAAGTTAACAGTTCGGGCTGCCTGAATCGGTTCCGATCGGCACTCGGAGATCCTGAGTCGGTCGGAGCCGATTCGTACAGCTATATGGGCACCGTTTCTGACTGAGCGATTACGATGTCAGATTCTGACAGTCATTCCTAGTCAACCTGCCCGACACGAAACGGCTGTCAGAAATGGACTTTGGGGGCCCGTCGCGGGCTCCCTTCACCCTGAGGCCACCGGTTGGGGTCCATGGGGGTACCATGGGGGACCTGAAACAGGGTGCAAGGTTTTCTGCAAACACCCCTTTTTTCAACGGGAGCCTGTGTTCTAATTCGGAACACAGGCTCCCATTGAAGTCAACGGGAATCCGACTGAACGGTGTCCGGAAACATCGTGATCGGTCAGTCGAACTCGCCTAACCCAAGTCAGTCGGAACCGATTCCGAAACCAAGTCGTCAGAAGAGTTTCCGACTGAGTTTCCAACTGATGTCATAATCAGCCCCTAAGAGTTAATGTGAGTGAGTTTGAATGAATGAGCGAGAATGAGTGAGTGACACGGAAAATAAGAGTAAGTGATAGTGAGTGGATATGAAGGACTGAGATTATGAGTGCAGGTGAGTGTGAGTGAATGAGAAGGTATGAGTGGGCCAGAGTAAGAATGAGTGAGTGAAAATTAGTGAGAATGAGTGAGAGTAGGGTTGAGTGCAAGAGAGTGAGTGTGAATTAATGAGTGCAAGTGAGTGCAAATGAATGTGATTAATAGAGAATGTGTGTGAGTGAATCAATGTAAGTGAGTTTTATTAAGAATATGGTGTTATGCTTCTTGGTGTGCAGAAGGCCTTAGCATTCAAAAGGTTATTCTTGGCTTATAGAAGCACTAATGGCAAAATACTGACAGTTCTTATCATGACAGACACCTGTCACAAAAACCTGGCACTGGCATATGGGCTCCTATGAGAAAATATTAATAGCGGCAAACTAGAGGTGATTTTTGGCATATGGGGCACCTTTGGAAAAATGCTTCTGATGGCACAGTGGGTGTATTTGATGGAATGGGAGAGGACAGCAGTGGCATTTGGGAGGGAGGCAACCATGGCAAAATGTATGCCCTCACATACTAAAGGTAATTTTTGACATAAGGGTCACCCATAGCTTATAGATTGCATTAATGGCAACATTCTGGCACAGGTGTATTGCACATCATTTCTGGCATTTGGAGCATCCAAGGCATATCAGAAGCACCCATGATAAAATGCTAGCCCTGGCACAAATATTGAAAAAAATAGGTTCCACTCCAGAGGTACATTATGTTTACGTGCCACTGCACCCCTTGAAAGGACTTGAATATTTAATAAGAGCCCTATTAGAGTTGGTTGCTTTTTAGCAAATATATGTGACAATTGTGCTGCAAATTCACCATATAACCCCAGTTTTTTTTTAAATGTTCGCGGGGAAGAACCCACTTGAGCCCTTCTAGAAGAGGTCATGGCTCACTCTCTTCACTTGTTTGCTACAAACCAAGGCAAGTATTAACCACCACCACTTTCAAAGATGATATCTTCACCCTAATATAGATGGTTTCTAAAACAAACATTTGTGTTGTGTTAATCATCAGTTATTATGGAATTTCAGCAATGTGAATTTTTGTGGTATCATCATTGTTAAGGTCTTGTGACATCACTTCCCGGGAAGAATCGGGCGTCATATGTCATATGATGTCACTTCCTGTGATTTCATTATTGTCAAAGGGACTGTGATGTCACTTCGGCTACCCCTGGTTTTCTTGGTGAATCGACATCCATGTTGTCCTGCCCCTTGTCATTGTTTATGATTACAATAGAGCCATTAGCATGGCACATTTCTGAAGCTACGGAGATAAAGGGAATACAATTTGGCCATGACCTACATAAAGTGATGCTGCTTGCAGATAATATCCCATTCCCATTCCAGTCCCAAAATGTCTGTCCTGCGTTTAAAAGAACTCTTACAGGAATTCAAAGCAGTGTCCGAGTACAAAGTAAATCTATCTAAATCGTAGATATTAAACTTCACCCTTCTCCCAAACTGAGGTAAAAGTGCTGCGAGGATGTACCTAGTTGCATTGGGCTTCAAAGTCAATTAACTACTTAGGAGTTATAATTACCCCCGACCTTGGGGATTTATATAGGGCCAACCTCCCCCCTCTCCTCACTGCATTAAAGGAAGATTTACTTAGATGGCAGACACTCCTTGTCTCCTGGTTGGTATTCAGACAAAATATCGAAAAAAATGTTGAGGAGCAGAAATATCGAGTTTGAAATATTATGATGCACGAATATCGTGTGCAAAAATATTGTTGACAAGCATATCGATTTTAAGGTAAGTAATATTGATGTTAAAAGTATCTATGTTGTTAATATCATTTACAAAAATATTGTTGTTAATAATATTGTTTTTTAATTATCTACAGGCATTTCAGTATATATTTTAATTGCATATGCTATAAATTGTTAGTATAATTATTGTTAATGTTTTTTAATATAGTTTGTACATTTTGTGTTGTTTTTGAATTAAATTTAATAGTTTATTTGTATTTTTAGTGCCGTAGTGGGTGTGTGGTTTTAAGGGGTACAGTGTGAGGAGTAAATTAATTATAATGAACTATTATGTAGTAATACAAATAAATTATTTAATTGATAATTACATTGATTGTGAAATAACATTTTTTAATTACATTAAGTTTTAGGTGTGTGTTGTGGGGTTTGTAGGGGTATATGGTGGAAAGTAATGTAATAATGAATTTGTAATTATTAGTAATTATTTCATTGGTATTTAATTATGTATATTGTGTAATTAATTTACATTTTTATTAATAGTTTTGGTGTATGATGAGCTTTGTGTAGGGGTAAAGGGTGTGAAGGAAATTAATTATAATAACTAATGTTCATTATTAACAATTAATTAATTGATAATTGTGTTAATTTGTGTAATTAAGCAATATATGAGGTACAGGTTTTTGTGTTTGTATGGGTAAAGGGTGGGAAGTTAATTAAAAATAATTATTTTATTATTAGTTACTTACTATTAATTGTTTAATTGATAATTAATTATGTAAAATTTGTAATTATCCAAACATTTAAGATATATTTTGGGTGTGGGTTGTTTGCTTTGTAGAGGTATAGTGTAAAAAGTAAATTAAGTGATAATACACGTAAAAAATAATTATCTTAAAACAAAATTGTTATTTATTATGTTAATTATGTTATGCTTTTTAATTGTAAATAACATTATATGTGCTGGTTATTATAATTGTAGAATTACAGTGTGGTATTTTAATTATATATATATTTTTTTAATTTAAAATGTTTATTAAACATTGTAAAACATATGTAGAACGTTTCATTAAAAAAAATATGTATATATATTTTAGTTTAAATAATCATATTTGTTATTATTTATTGTAGTTGGTAAAATATTGTATTTGCTTTAAGTGAAATTCTCTCTCTCTTCTGTTGCACATACTGGAATGGGAATAGTACATGTTACCCCTCCGCTATCCAACACTTTCTCTACTATTGCACAGACTGGAGTGGTGATAGTAAATGTTACCCCTCCTGAGTCTAACCCTTTTGCTTCTGTTTGCAGACTGAAGTGAGAATAGTCAATTTTACCCCTCCACAATCTGACACTTTTCCTTCTGTTGAACAGACTGGATTGGGAATAGTACATTTTATCCGTCCACAATCCCTTTCCCAACTGTTACACCGACCGGAGTAGGAATATTAAATTTGACCCCTACTGAGTTCAATGCTTTCCTTACTGTTGCACAGATTGGAGTGGGAATATGAAAGTGTTACCCCTCCTGAGTCCAACCTTTTCCCTACTATTGTACCAACTGGAGTGGGGAAATTAAATTTTACTGCTCTGCAATCCAACACTGTCCCTACTGTTGCAGTGACTTGAGTGGAAATAATCAAATATACCCCTCCTCTGTCCAATGCTTTCCCTACTGTTGCACAGACTGGAGTGGGAATAGCACATTTTAACCCTCCGGATTCCAACGATTTTCCTACTGCTGTAGAGTTGGAGTGGGAATAGCATATGTATTATTCCTACAATTTTAAAGTTTTGTTTATATTGTTTAGACTTATATTATTATGATGTTTCTTTGTATTTTAAGATTATATTATTTTTATTTATTAACATTTGTAATATCTAATGTAGTTCTAGTAAAGTGTAATTTTTATTTTGTTTACTTGTTTAAGTGTAATTAAATAGGTATGTTTTAAAGACTGTTTTCCGGTTTAGTTGTTACAGTATGTAATTTGTTATATATATCTATATATATCTATATATCTATCTATCTATCCACAAACAATCCACTGCGTCTAACTCTTGGGTTACAGCCGAAAGAACAAACACTGGAGCCGTGGCCTCAATTGAGAAGTGTGTTTATTTCAAAACACTAGGTCCGACACGTTTCGGAGTTAATGGCACTCCTTTTTCACGGGCAACAGACTGTGTTATGTCAAAGTATTTTAAAGTGCAAGTGCCGGCCACGTGCTCTAGACATAAAAGAAATACTGCAAAGGTACATGGCAAGTGGCCAGATCACCACATTCCCACCTTTATCAGATTTTTTAATGACTATGTTAGTATTAGCTTCAAGCTCGCTTATGGCCAGAACCCAAAAACTGGCCATAAGCGAGCTTGAAGCTAATACTAACATAGTCATTAAAAAATCTGATAAAGGTGGGAATGTGGTGATCTGGCTACTTGCCATGTACCTGGATGAAGGCAGGCAACAACTGTCTGATAAAGCAAGATACAGTACTTCTTCTAAAGCTGAATATAACAAAGCTGTAATCAAGACTGCCAACAAATTAACGGGATGGAGGGACAGTGGGTTGATAAGTGAAGATGAATACAAATTTCTACGTGACAGTTTCTTAGAAAACACATCGAAATATGTCGATTATTTTTTGCAGCCACTAGGTCAATCACTTCCATCATATGTGAAGGATACTAGTGATTTTCTGAGACTCATCAATAATATTGATTGGGATGACAACTACTTATTGATGAGTATGGATGTTAGCAGTCTCTACACTTGTATCCCACAAGAATTAGGGATTCAGGCATGCAGATTGTTTTTCACAAATAGATCTTTATCATTTCTTTTTCACACTGAGATGATAATTGATATGATTCAGTTATGCCTCAGCAACAATTTTTTCCATTATGATAACCAATTGTTTAAGCAAATCCAGGGAACGGCAATGGAAACCTGCTTCGCCACCAGCTTTGCAGGACTGTACCTCGGCTGGTGGGAGGAGCAGGTAGTCAACCAGATCAGACTATTCAATGACCACGTCGTCCTCTGGTTGAGATACATAGACGCTATCTTTTGTGTCTTGAAAGGCACAAAGGACCAGACACTAGAATTTGTTGATGTTCTCAATCAGAATTATCTTAATTTACAGTTCACCAGTACCATTGATACTAATACCATTGAATTCCTTGATTTGCAACTTGAAACCAAAGATAAGAAACTCAACACCAAACTGTTCCGGAAAGCTGCATCCGGCAACAGTTTGTTGAATGCCAGTAGTTGCCATCCAAAAAATCTCATCCGCAGTATCCCCTTTGGAGAACTGTTAAGGGCCAGGAGGAATTGCAGCAATGATTAAAAATGATTGTGCTGAGAAAGTGCTAATGATTGAGAGATTCCTGGCACGGGGATATGGAAAACCTTTAATCAAGGAGGCTATGGATAAGGTTGACAAACTGGATAGAGATGAGCTGCTATTTCCTGGAGAAACAAACAGTAATAATGTGAAAAAAGAACCCTTAAGATATATCACTACTTTTAATAACCAGTCTTGGGAAGTAAGAAAAAGTCTCAACAAGTTTTGGGACATACTGAGAAATGAAGATGATCTAAAAGAATATGTTGGTGAATACCCTTCACTCACTTTTAAGCAACCTAGATCACTTCGAGACATCTTATGTAAAAACATGTTATCAGACAACAACAAAAGTGACATTAAGGAATTTTTCACATGCTATAAATGTATGGCATGCAAATTTAGTAGTAATTGCAAATCAATTAAACTATCCAGCGATCAGGCTCCTTTTGTAATACAAAAACATGTAAATTGTAATACGGAATATGCGGTCTATGCACTAAGATGCCCTTGCAATACATTTTATGTGGGTAGTACCATTCATAAATGCAAGATAAGAGTACTAGAACACCGCAGAGCCATTAACAAAAATGATAGATCTTACCCGATCGCACGACATTTCAATGAGTATCACAACCAGAATCCCAGCCTTCTGAGATTTGTTGTTCTTGACCACATTCCATCCAGACCCAGGGGTGGAAATAGGACGGCAGAACTCAGAAGGTTGGAATCAAAAATGATTGTTAAATTCAACACTCTGACCCCTATGGGTCTAAACCTTGATGAGGAGATGTCTGTACACTTGTAAGTTATAATATACATCAATTATAGGTATTGTTCTCCTGATTGTCTTTTAAGATTTTGTGTTAAGGTTAATTAATTTGGTTTGTGCTCTTTTTATGGTTTTAATGTTTTTTACAACAACATCTTTTTATCCAATTTTTTTCAGATGACGTATTGGAGTAATGAAAAACATGAATGTGATTATACTTATCAAAGTTGGTTGAGGAAAATTGATTGCAGACTCTTTTGAGCGGAAATTTAAAAACTGTCTTATATGTTATTAATGTGTCGCTAATACGTGATCATGTTTACGATTTGAATGTTGGCGGTAATATGATTTGAATTACACCATATTGAAGAGACATTTTTTGACAACCACTAGAATATCGTTAATGAGTATTCCTCATTATTAATAACTAAAAATTGTTTGAATATACAGTGGTGGTTATAATTACAGTGATTGTTTTGTCTTTGCGTAAAGAAAGATTGGAGATTGAGCCCACTTAATCTTAGGTGCTAAATAATAGACACAACGAAGCCTTCAGTTCTACAGTGCTCGTCTACAATTGTAGCAATGTCAACTGATGTAAGTTTTGTTATCGGCAACATTATTCAAACGATGCGGCTTACGGATATTTAATACGGCAAGTTTTATTGAGCATACCAGTTTTCAATGCAAAGTATTAAGCTGCGGTAGAGCACAATTAATTTGCGCACATTAGGTTAAATGATGAAAACATTATTATGTATCAGAATAATGAATAAGTATTTTTCCCCAATAAGTAATGTTTACATTTCAGAACTTTATTGGAAAAGATGATGAACACTTTGCAGTGTTTCTTTTATGTCTAGAGCACGTGACCGGCACTTGCACTTTAAAATACTTTGACATAACACAGTCTGTTGCCCGTGAAAAAGGAGTGCCATTAACTCCGATACGCGTCGGACCTAGTGTTTTGAAATAAACACACTTCTCAATTGAGGCCATGGCTCCAGTGTTTGTTCTTTCGCCCGTAACCCAGGAGTTAGATGCAGTAGATTGTTTGTGGATAGTTGGGGGTGGTACCCCTGCCATGTGCCCGCCGTAAAAAGAGGCTTGGGGACAGCCATAAACTACGGTGGATCTATATATATATATATATATATATATATATATATATATATATAGATATATATTAAACACCACACAGAGGCCCAATACTGGATTTGCAGGCACTTTATTCACAGGCACAGCAGCGCAAAAGGTTCCCCATGTCCTTACGCGTTTCGGCGTCGTTCTGCCTTGTTCACAGGTGGGGGTCATTAATTGCAAGTGCGTTTGTGCGCGCCTTTTAAGCTTTAAGAAATCACATGACTTGACATTAAAATACAGTTCCCAGGGTGCAATTCACTGGTAATGAGAATGTATTTCCCAGAGTCTAAGTGAATCCGAGTTCTTTTACGATAAATTCGTTTTCCTCGTTCAGTTCAAGCACCCAAAATTCAAGTGGCTAAAGTTTACTCACGCCGTCATGTTGTTATGCTGATTGATGGCCTGCGCTCAGATTTCATAGCTGCCTCGTGGAAAAAGCCCCAGCTCCAGCACGATCAGAGTGAAAGGTCATCCCACTCTGAATCTCTTCCTCAGCCAACTCCTTTTCACTATAGTAGCGCTCCTGCTTAGGCTTGGAATGGCGAGTCGGTCATGCTCCAAATAGAATTCAACAAACAGCCTCCGAGCATGGAGCCTCCGACCCTACAGAGCGGCCTCTCACAACGGGCACGGAGCAGCCCGTCAAATAATCCATTAAACACCACACAGAGGCCCAATACTGGATTTGCAGGCACTTTATTCACAGGCACAGCAGCGCAAAAGGTTCCCCATGTCCTTACGCGTTTCGGCGTCGTTCTGCCTTGTTCACAGGTGGGGGTCATTAATTGCAAGTGCGTTTGTGCGCGCCTTTTAAGCTTTAAGAAATCACATGACTTCACATTAAAATACAGTTCCCAGGGTGCAATTCACTGGTAATGAGAATGTATTTCCCAGAGTCTAAGTGAATCCGAGTTCTTTTACGATAAATTCGTTTTCCTCGTTCAGTTCAAGCACCCAAAATTCAAGTGGCTAAAGTTTACTCACGCCGTCATGTTGTTATGCTGATTGATGGCCTGTGCTCAGATTTCATAGCTGCCTCGTGGAAAAAGCCCCAGCTCCAGCACGATCAGAGTGAAAGGTCATCCCACTCTGAATCTCTTCTCTTCTCTCTGGGAAATACATTCTCATTACCAGTGAATTGCACCCTGGGAACTGTATTTTAATGTCAAGTCATGTGATTTCTTAAAGCTTAAAAGGCGCGCACAAACGCACTTGCAATTAATGACCCCCACCTGTGAACAAGGCAGAACGACGCCGAAACGCGTAAGGACATGGGGAACCTTTTGCGCTGCTGTGCCTGTGAATAAAGTGCCTGCAAATCCAGTATTGGGCCTCTGTGTGGTGTTTAATGGATTATTTGACGGGCTGCTCCGTGCCCGTTGTGAGAGGCCGCTCTGTAGGGTCGGAGGCTCCATGCTCGGAGGCTGTTTGTTGAATTCTATTTGGAGCATGACCCACTCGCCATTCCAAGCCTAAGCAGGAGCGCTACTATAGTGAAAAGGAGTTGGCTGAGGAAGAGATTCAGAGTGGGATGACCTTTCACTCTGATCGTGCTGGAGCTGGGGCTTTTTCCACGAGGCAGCTATGAAATCTGAGCACAGGCCATCAATCAGCATAACAACATGACGGCGTGAGTAAACTTTAGCCACTTGAATTTTGGGTGCTTGAACTGAACGAGGAAAACGAATTTATCGTAAAAGAACTCGGATTCACTTAGACTCTGGGAAATACATTCTCATTACCAGTGAATTGCACCCTGGGAACTGTATTTTAATGTCAAGTCATGTGATTTCTTAAAGCTTAAAAGGCGCGCACAAACGCACTTGCAATTAATGACCCCCACCTGTGAACAAGGCAGAATGACGCCGAAACGCGTAAGGACATGGGGAATCTTTTGCGCTGCTGTGCCTGTGAATAAAGTGCCTGCAAATCCAGTATTGGGCCTCTGTGTGGTGTTTAATGGATTATTTGACGGGCTGCTCCGTGCCCGTTGTGAGAGGCCGCTCTGTAGGGTCGGAGGCTCCATGCTCGGAGGCTGTTTGTTGGATATATATATATATATATATATATTTTCACTTAAAAAACCATAGGTTTCTCACATGTTATAGTTAGCTGGGCATTTCACTCGTGAAAAACCATTGAAATTTCCACGTTATAGTTAGTGCAGGCAACTATAACTCACGCGACCGCAATCCTCTGCTGATGACGTCAGATATTACATCACTGATGACATATGTGTTTTTCTGAAAAAAAAATATTTGTAATATATGTATAGCTAAAAATTAATGGAAGAAGACATGGGTAAATAAGTGTCTAAATACAGTATTAGCATCAACAGAGGATTGCGGTCGCGTGAGTTATAGTTGCCTGCACAAACTATAACGTGGAAATTTCAATGGTTTTTCACGAGTGAAATGCCCAGCTAACTATAAAATGTGTGAAACCTATGGTTTTTTAAGTGAATTTGCAAGGTTTTTTAAATGCTAATTCCTAACTATAACGTGTGTGAAACCTATGGTTTTTTCAGTGAATTTGTACGGTTTTTTAAATGCTAAGTTATGTATTTATTTATTTATTTGTTTTTTTAAAGTTTATTCACCGTGCGCGTACCGTGCGCGCACGGTGCGCTCCACGCACCGCGCGCGCGCTGTGGGCGCGCGGTCGCGCACCGCGCACCCACGTTACGTAGTTCGCGGAATTTTTCCGTTTCTACCGTGCGCGTACGCTACGCGCACTCCGCGATTTTTCGTAAAAAAATTAAAATACAATTTTGCCCTTGGGGGTCCTTCTGGGACCCCCTGACCAAGGTTAGGGGGTCAGGAACTGTCCAGCCTGCCCCCTTTTCACGTTATCCACCTTTGTTGTTCACCCCCTCCGACTGCGAGAGACAAAATGACGGCCGACACTTCCTGGTTTCGACCGATTCGAATGTTTACTAAGATCTAACAACCAATCAGAATCGCGTTCGCGCACGGCAGCGTACGCGTACGGTAAGCTTACGGTACGCGCTCGGAGCGCGCCTATAGATATATATATTGATTTAAATGCTATTTTCTCAGGAAATACTGAACAGATTTACACCAGACCTGCAAAAGGCACATCCCTGACCTGAGGACTACCTCTCTGCCAAATTTCAAGTAATTCTGTTCAGCCGTTCGGGCTGCAGCTTGGACTAAAGGTCCTATGGGAAAATGCATGGGGAAAATGCGTTTTGGGACCCCCCCTTTTTCTCAGCCCCCGCTTGACGAATCCCCCCGAGACTTTCAGGGAAGGAGCGGAGCGGAGCGCCCCACCTATTTTGAAAATTTCGCGCGGATTCGTCAATCGGCGCCAAAGTTATTCAAAATAGAATGTTGCGGATTTCCTATTTAAACACGGTCCTAACTATAACTATCTACTGGCGACCGCCAGTAGATAATATATATATATATACATATACATTGTCAAACAATGTGCCCATGCACTTTAGAGGAGCACTCGACGACTCGCCTACCATCCGATACTTGTAATCCACTTGCCTCAATGTTATAGTTGCCTGCCTGACGCGTTTCGAGGTGTATACCTCTTCTTCAAAGGCTTGTTGCTCAAACTGATGGCGTTGCAAAAGCTCCTTTTATTTCCGGTGCTTTAGTTAATTATTAGCTCTCCCTTGGGCGTCGCTTCGTGTAGTACATGCGCTGCTGCATTCTGGGACATTTAGTTCCTCAAGCATTTCCATATTCCCTAAGTGGGTTCACAATCGCCAGCATTCATGTTTCAGAGTTAGTTAGATTCCTATAGTAGGATTGTTGCAAGCAGATTAATGTGGCTCGTCGTGCTGACGGGTTGCAGAGCAGTTCCAAACCCGAGCCTCTCCTTTTTTGGAAGATGGTGCTCCCCCCACGGCTGGGCGGCCGTGCGCATATTTTGTCAAACAATGTGCCCATGCACTTTAGAGGAGCACTCGACGACTCGCCTACCATCCGGTACTTGTAATCCACTTGTCTCTTTTTTTTTTCTTTATTATCTTAGAATTCAGGGAAAACCAATAAATACAATTATTTCAAGCATTGACACAAAATCAGATTCATCAGTTACATCATCAATACATACAGTCATGAATAATTATTCCTAAATTAACTTACTGCATACCAATTATCCTACACATAAATCCTACACATAATGGGTGGGTAGAACAGAAAAATAATGAGTAAGGTCATGAGTGGGAGGGAGGAGAGATACAAAAAATACCTTTTTTAAACTATTAACCTAATTCTCCTCTACTTCCCACAGCGGGCCCCACACTTGGCGTCCTCTTTTTATTGCACTCCTTCCTTTACATTTATACAATGCCTTCTCTAAATTAAAGACATGATAAAACCTGGCATACCACTCCTAGAAAGTCGGTGGATCTACATCTTTCCATTTAGTTGCGATTATTATACGAAAAATGGCTGTTACCATAAAACAAAAGTATATTTGAGACAAATCCATCTGTAGACTATCGTCAAAGCCAAATATAATCAATGTATAAGTTAATGGGACTAATCGTCCTATAGTTTGGTTCATAAAGTTTTCTATTCTTTGTTTCAAGTCGCACAATTTGCTACATCCACAAAACATGTGCACTATATCAGCCGGGCCTGAATCGCATCTCGGGCAGCAGTTAGTTTCCCTTTTCCCCCAAATAAACAATTTCGCTGGCGTGTAGTATAGCCTAAACACAGTTTTAAAATGCTGTGCTTTGAGATTTGCAGCCAGAAATATTTTTATAGAGGGATATAGAGATCTGCACATATTGACATTCTGATTCCCCAACTTCACTGCCCATAGGCTTTCTGATCTAGCTATGTCATCCTGATTAGCATTCAGAAGAATTGTATACAAATCCTTAATCCGAGGTTGTCTGAACACCAACCAATCTAACATGGGGATTTTGGCAGGGCTGGTGAGCTGAGCCATGAATGGTTTGAGTAGCTCCCTGATTTGTAAATATTTAAAAAATGACTTGGAATCTATGTCATATTGTAGCTGTAATTCTCTGAATGACATTGCCTCTGTTTGATAAAACATATCTCCTAAAGTGTTTATTCCAGCCTGCTCCCAATTTCTACCCAGCCTATCGTTAAATAAGGGGGGGAACAAAGACGATCGCCATAAAAATAAGTATCTCTGGACCTTTGGGACTCTAACAAGTTTTCTTGCCTTATTCCAAACATTCCAGGCTGTACTTAATACTTTAAATCGCGTTTTCTTATAATAGCTCCCCTCCAGCTGCCTCAATAAAATTCCTGATGCTGCATCCCCCAAAACCAGCTCGTAAATAGAGGGGGGGATCTCCCTATCTTGATCTCCCGGGGTAATTTCTATCCAATTTTTAGGTCTAAAAAGGCCAATCATTTGCTGCAAGGTTACTGCCCAGTAATAATATAGCATGTGGGGGATTGCCAAACCCCCACGATTTTGTGGAAGAGTCATCAACTTCAATGACCTTCTGACCTTTTTATATCCCCAAATAAATTGTGAAAACATTCCTTCGATTTTTAGAAAGAACCCATTTGATGGTTCCACCGGTATACATCTAAATAAATAAAAGATTTTGGGGAACATCGTCATTTTTAAAACATTCCCACGTCCTACAATGGAAAGATGTAAGTTATCCAAACGTTTCAAATCATTACCTATCTTTTTAAGAAGCGGTGCCAGATTAATGTCCCAGACCATGTCTACCTCCGCAGTTATACTTATCCCTAGGTATGTAGCCTCCATCATCCTCCGTGGGTCTTGAAACAGAGTATTTTTGGAGCAGACAATCTTGGTTTTACCTGTGTTTAATCGATAGCCCGACTGTCTCCCAAATTCAGATGCCAGGGCCTAATTCCGCACCAGAGCTTCCATTGGGTCTGGGGTTACTACTGCTATGTCATCAGTGTAAGCTAATACTTTGGTATTATATCCCCTGACCACTATCGGTTTAACCCCTTCTGTGCCCATGACGAGCTGGACTCGTCATGGAGCACAGTCGCGCTGTGCCCATGGCGAGTCCAGCTCGTCATGGCACCCACCCACGGGGGAAGCGCTGGCGCTCCCCCCGTGAGTGGTCGATCTTTTTTTTTTCCTGGGAAGGCAGGGGAAGACCTTCCCCTGCCTCCACCCGCCCCCCACGCGTCATCAATGACGTCAGCGCGCGAGCCGCGCTGACGTCATTGGAGGTTTCCCGTTTGCTCTCCGAGGCACAGGAAGCCATTTGCAGGGGATTCTGGGTAAGGAAACGTTGGGGGATCCACGCAAGCCATACCTCCCTGGAAGCCCCCGGGTGTCTAGTTTTCAGAAAGGTATGGGTTTGGTAGGTTTCCCTAGATGGCCGCCGAGCACCGGGCCAAAACCCAGGTGACCCCCCTTGCAAAACCAGGTGGTTTTGAGATAGGCAATTTTGATGTTGCATCACTACGTTTTGGGCCCTTGCCTGTCGCGGGTACTTGGGCCTCCCACACAAGTGAGGCCCCATTTTTACTGGGAGGCCCAGGGAAACGCTGGGAGGTGGGAAATTTGAGTGAGCCCGGTGATGCCACAACTTTCCCACACAAAAATGTGTGAAAAAAGTGATTTTTTCAGCTAAAATCGAGGTTTGCAGGGGATTCTGGGTAAGGAAACGTTGGGGGATCCACGCAAGCCATACCTCCCTGGAAGCCCCCGGGTGTCTAGTTTTCAGAAATGTATGGGTTTGGTAGGTTTCCCTAGATGGCCGCCGAGCCCCGGGCCAAAAACCCAAGTGACCCCCCTTGCAAAACGAGGTGGTTTTGAGATAGGCAATTTTGATGTTACCTCACTACGTTTTGCGCCGTTTCCTGTCGCGTGCACTAGGCCAACCCACACAAGTGAGGTACCGTTTTTCTTGTAAGACTTTGGGTAACGCGGGGTGGGTGGAAATTTGTGGATCCACGCAGATTCCGGAACTTTCCACTACAGAAATGTGGGAAAAATGTGTTTTTTTTGACAATTTTTTAGGTTTGCAAGGGATTCTGGGTAACAGACCCTGGTGGGAGGCAGTCAAGTCACCCCATCCTGGATTCCCCTGGGTGTCTAGTTTTCAAAAATGTATAGGTTTGCTAGGTTTCCCAAGGTGCCCGCAGAGCTAGGGTTCAAAAACTACAGCTAGTCATTTTGCCAAAAAAGGGTCATTTTTCACAGCGAAATTGAGATGTGACCACGTTGCGTTTTGTGCCGTTTCCTGACGCGGGCACTAGACCGACCCACACAAGTGAGGTACCGTTTTTCTCGTAAGACTTTGGGGAATGCGGGGTGGGTGGAAATTTGTGGATCCACGCAGATTCCAGATCTTTCCACCACAGAAATGTGGGGAAAATGTGGGTTTTTTGACAATTTTTTAGGTTTGCAAGGGATTCTGGGTAACAGACCCTGGTGGGAGGCAGTCAAGTTACCCCATATTGGATTCCCCTGGGTGTCTAGTTTTCAAAAATGTATAGGTTTGCTAGGTTTCCCAAGGTGCCCGCAGAGCTAGGGTTCAAAAACTACAGCTAGACATTTTGCCAAAAAAGGGTCATTTTTCACTGCGAAATTGAGGTGTGACCACGTTGCGTTTTGCGCCGTTTCCTGTCGCGGGCACTAGGTCGACCCACACAAGTGAGGTACCGTTTTTCTCGTAAGACTTTGGGGAACGCGGGGTGGGTAGAAATTTGTGGATCCACGTAGGTTCCGGAACTTTCCACGACAAAAATGTGGGAAAATGTGTTTTTTTCTAAAATTGTTTAGGTTTGCAAGGGATTCTGGGTAACAGACCCTGGTGGGAGGCAGTCAAGTCACCCCATCCTGGATTCCCCTGGGTGTCTAGTTTTAAAAAATGTATAGGTTTGCTAGGTTTCCCAACGTGCCCGCAGAGCTAGGGTTAAAAAACTAGAGCTAGGCACTTTGCCAAAAAAGGGTAAATTTTCACTGCGATATTGAGTTGTGACCACGTTGCGTTTTGTGCCGTTTCCTGTCGCGGGCACTATGCCTACCCACACAAGTGAGGTACCATTTTTATCGGGAGACTTAGGGTAATTCAGATTTGTAAAGGAACTGTTATTATCTATTGACTTTCAATGCATTTCTGCCTTCCAAATGAAAGACATTGTGTAAAAAATAAGTCATTCTAAAAAATGACTGATAATTCTCATGCTAGTATGAGTATTCCCAATTTCAGAAATGTGCAAATATCTGCTGTTTCTAAACTCTATATTTTGTTCCCATTTCAGAAATACATAGGTGTCTTTCATACCGATTTTTCCATGTACACATTTTTACAGAATAATTACTATATACCCGGTACATAATAAAAAACCATTGCAAGTTGCTGCTCAGTTTTTGGCTCTGGGCTCGTCGGGTTCTTGGTGAACCTACAAGTCCTATATATCCCCACAACCAGTAATGTCCAGCGGATGCAACGGTATATTGCTTTCAAAGAGCTGTCATAATTAGAAGAAGTTACAGGTGAAAACGTTGACACAAAAGGCTGTTTTTTCAACTAATTTTCAATTTATCCTATATTTAACTGTTTGTTTCTATAAAAAAACCTTGATGGATCTACACAAATGACCCCTTGCTGAATTCAGAATTTTGTCTTCCTCTCGAAAATGTATAGCTTTCCAGGATCCATTATTGCTTTTGTACCCATTTCTGCCATTAACTGGAAGGAGGTCAAAAGCACAAAAAATAGCAAAAATAGGCTATGTCCCAGAAAAATCCCAAAACTGTGTAAAAAATATTGGGTTTCTGACAAAAGTCTGGTATCCCCGAAAAGCTGGGAAAATGGTGATTCAACGCCACAAACCCTTTTTTGATAACATTTGCAGGGAAAACCCCAGATGCTTTCATTTGCAGCCCGTTTTTCCAATTTTGCTGTATTTTGGCTCATTTCTGTGACCCCTCCAGGGGAATCCACAAACCCTGAGTACCTTTAGAATCCCCATGATGTTGGAAGAAAAGGACGCAAATTTGGTGTGGATACCTAATGTGGTCAAAAAGTTACAGGGGCCTAAGCGCGCACTACCCCAAATAGCCAAAAAAAGGCTTGGCACAGGAGGGAGGAAAGGCCTGGCAGCGAAGGGGTTAATAGCACGATCATTTAACATTGTTCTTATTGATGGATCGATATAAAGAGCAAAAAGAATTGGGGAGCACGGGCATCCCTGTCTTGTGCCACATGAGATCTTAATTCTTTCCGACTCCATCCCATCAGTTGGATTTTTGCATGGGGTTGTACATACATTGCCCTTATAGCCGTCAATATGCGGGGGCCAAAGCCATTAGTTCTAAGATTATACCAAAGATATGCCCACTCTACCTGGTCGGAAGCTTTTTGGGCATCCAATAATATAAGAGACATTTGCTCCCCTGTCTGTTCCATTATATCAAATAATGAGATTACACGTCGGACGTGATCGGTCGTTCCTCGTCCTGGGATAAATCCATGCTGCCATGGGCTGACCAGGGAGGAGATTGTTTTTGACAGTCTTGACGCTAACATTTTAGAATAAAGTTTCTCGTCCGCATTTATAAGGTAAATGGGCCTGTACGAAGCGGGGTCTTCAGAAGGTTTTCCCTTTTTAAAAAAAATAACAATATTGGTTTCCTTCCAGGACTGGGGCGGGCTTCCCCTATGCTGTACTGCCAAAAACAGGTCTAGCAAAAGGGGTGTAAGCTCCGGCTGCAAGGCTTTGTATATTTCCTTCGGGATCCCATCTGGGCCAGCAGCCTTACCTTGTGCCATAGCCTGGAGTGCCTCGGTAACCTCATTTAACGAAATTTCTTCTTCTAGTTCCTGTATTATAGGGGGGAAGATATTAGTTCCCACACCTACTAATTTTTGTGAGTTAGCCTCAGAACTATACAAGTCACCATAGAATTCAGCAAATACTTGAACAAAGTCCTGAGGTTCAGTCACCATTTTCCCATCCTTCCTCTATAGCTCTGAGATATTATTTGCCGCCGCCCTCTGTTTAAGTCTGAGTGAAAGATGTCTCCCTGTCATCTCCCCATATTCATAATTATCCCCGGCCCTAGTCTGGTATATTTTGGCAATTTTTTTATTATATATTCCATTTAGTTTTGCTTTAGTGCTAATTACCTTTAATTCTAATTGGCTCTGTAATTCCATCTGGTTTCTTGCGATAGCCCCCATATGTTGCTCCTCATATTTAGAGAGCTCAGCCATAAGCTGTTGTATAACCTCTCTCTGTTCTTTCCTGAGATGCCCAGCATAGCTAATAATCTCCCCCCGGAGACAAGCTTTATATGCGTCCTAGACAGTTTCCCTCGATGCGCTGTACCTATTTGCCTCTAAAAAGACCATTTAGAGGGAGAGTTCTCGTATTCCTGAACCTCAATTTCCAGCAATAAAGGGTTGTGATCTGATAAAATCTTTGGCAGTTTCCATATGGTGGCTCCCTCTATAAGAGAAGCGGAAATAAAAAATAGTCGAGCCTAACATATTTACGATGGGGGCAAGAAAAGTAAGTATACCCAGCGTCCCCCATTTTTTTGTGAGCCCACACGTCCACTAGGCCATGACTTGCAACTAAAGCCTTAAAGGCCTTATATACTTGTGGCTTTCTCCCCTGATACTTTCCCCCAGGTATATCCTGTGTTCCTAGATGGATATTGAAATCTCCACAGATTATAAGTGGAGACGGCCAAGAGGCTAGCTCCAGCTCTAATTTTGCCCATAAATCCGGGTCATCAAGATTTGGGCCGTAGATCGTGCAAAGTGTTACCCTACTTGGTAATAAAACTATTGCCCATCTTCCCCATTTGTCTGATAAAGTTTGCACAACTAATGGCATCCGTTTTGAAGTATGTATAGCAACACCTCTCGTAGTAGTAGTCTGCAATGAGCTAATTGCCTGCATATATCCAGGGATACTGTTAAGTCCTCTCTTTTGCCAAGGGATGTGGGTCTCTTGTTGACAGATAATATCTGGACCCCAAGAATGTAACACTTCTACGGATCTATTTCTCTTGCCGCTGTCGTTCAACCCTCCTATATTTATCGAGCAAATATCGAGCAAATACCCAGCCTACCCATCCCTATAATTTATTTGATACCTACGTTGTACCATAAACCATTCCCTCGTCTTTGTGTCAATCTGATCTCGCCTCTCCTCAGTTTTTCCTGAATTGTTGCACCCCCCTTCCCTTACCCCATCCCCCCCATCCCTTACCTAACCAGCCCTCCCACCCCACCCTCCCAGTTTTAGAAAACAACAGACCAGGCAGGTCTGTAGTGGATGAACGGTGAACCTTCCCGATAGTGGTGCTTGTGATTGTGTGAATATATATGCTTCAAACCCATATTATTCGTCCCTTGAGAGCTACCCATCCCATCACTTTTTGTGGGGAACCCATCAAAACACAGGGAATATCCAACCATCCATATAGAGTTATTTATTTATACTTTCCCCCCGGCTTCTAGGAATTCCTTCACCTTTATTTCTGAAAAAAAAGGAATTTTGTTTGATCCTTCCAAACTACTTTTAGTCGGGCAGGATTTAAAAGAAAAGCCTGCGCTCCCTTATCTTGGAAGGGCTTAATCATCTGGCGTAAGCGCCACCGACGCTCCACGGTAAAATGACAATAGTCTGGTCTAGCAAAATACGAAAACCCATCTATACTACGTTGTGCTTCTGGTCTTGCCCTTTCAAACAAATTTTGCCTCAGTAAATAGTTGCCAAAATAGACCAGAAATGCCCTAGGTTTTACATCAGGACGGGATGGTTGTCGGACAACAAATGCAACTCGGTGTGCCCTTTGAATCTTCTGCTGCCAGTTCCAACCTTCCAGTTCAGGGAAGGAGTTTTGCAGTAGTTGCACCATGTATGCACGTGCGTCAAGCCCCTCCTTTCCCTCCGGAATACCCAGGAATCTCAAGTTGTTCCTTCGCTGATAGTTCTCACTCTCTTCCAGCTTCCACTGGATATCCACAATTCGTGCCTCATGGGCTTCAACTTGACCCTTTGCCCCGGCTACCTCTGACTCCAGCAGATCCGTTCAAGTCTCAGTCTCAGTCATCCGGTCACTTATGTTTTTGCATGTTCTTGCAACTTTCCTAATTGCACCTTGCAGTTTCCGGGAGGCATTCTGAGATCTTGTACTTTCCTGCCGAGATTCTTCTCGGTGCGCTACCACGCACTGCATGATCGATTCCAGAGTTGGGGTCCTGGAATGAGTACTTTGTCAGGGGGTATGTCGGTGCCCCCCATCAGCTGGTCTCCATGAGAGTAATCCCATCTCAGGTCTCCCTGCTTTTGCCTCTCAGGCCCCCCTGAATTAGGGTATGTCGTCCGGACGGTTACTGCTGAGCCTGAGGTTGCCAAGCTCTTGCCTTGTGTATCACTCTCTTCACTGAACTCAGAATTGCCTCCAGAGTCTAAACCACAACCTGACCATGTTGTATTCGAGAGCGAGAAAAAATCATTTGCCTCTGAATCAATATCTCTTTCCCTATGAGCCCGCGGGGTTCTAAAACCCCCCTTGTGATCTGGATTCCCCCCAGCCTCCTGACTGAGTAGGATCCGGTCCGATCCCCCAGTTAAAGCATTCTGTGTCTTGCCCCCTTGAGTTTTTAATTCTGCGCTGGTTTTTCCCCCTACCCCCTTTTTTGTTGAGCCATCAATAATTCCTGCTCATTATCCTCTTCCTCATCACATTCCTGTGTAATCATCACTTCCGATTCAGTTTCCTGATTCTTGCCTAAGATGGTTACATTACCAGGGGGGACCGTTGGCTGAGCTTTTTCATTAACTTCATTCATACATATGGCCGGCTGCAGTAATTCACTATTCAAATTGTCAATTACCTCCACGGGAGGTTTGCCAGTCAAATGCACTTCAAACTCTGCTCCGGCCCCATTTTGCTCCTTACCCATCAGCCTTGGGGTATTGGTTTCTCCGTCCGTTTCTCCATCCGTTTGTACTGCTAAGGAATCGATGTGACTGGGGCTGCGCACCCACACCCCTCCCCTTCCTGTCAGCTTGGTTCTCGGATCCAAGCTTCTGTCTACACCCCCGAATAGTAACTGGAACAGTAGCTGGAGCCGGCACAACATCTAATGGGGGCGCTGGGGGGCCGGTGTGATGTCCCGCACCTCTCCCTCTTGTGATGGCTTTGGGGCCCATACTCGCGAAGATCGAAGCGGGCAGTACTCCCGCCGGAGCTCGGAACAGCGCCTGTTCAATACGCTTACAACCCGTAATCAGGTGCTCCGCGTTCCTGATCAGCGCTGAGACCAAGCAATGTAAGTTGCACAGATTTTGTTTAATCTCCGCACTGCTATAGCTTCCCTTGAGAATAGCTGCTGGGGGGCTCCACATTTTTTGCGGGCACCATTTGTGCATGGCATATGTATTACTAATGAAAATATAAAAGATTAGCTTTCACAACGAAACGCATAATATGTCCTCCATGTGCGCACGGTGCGCGAAGCGCATCGTGCGTACATGGCCCATCTAGCGTAACGTGGGCCCGCGGTGCGCTACGCGTAAAGTGGGCCCTAACTGTGTAAAGTGGGCCCACTGTGCGCACGGAACGAACTGCGTTAAGTGGGCGCGCACGCCACGAATGGCGTAAAGTAACTTAGCATTTAAAAAACCGTACAAATTCACTGAAAAAACCATAGGTTTCACACACGTTATAGTTAGGAATTAGCATTTAAAAAACCTTGCAAATTCACTGAAAAAACCATAGGTTTCATACATGTTATAGTTAGCTGGACATTTTACTGATAAAAAACCATTGAAATTCCCCCGTTATAGTTAGTGCAGGCAACTATAACTCACGCGACCGCAATCCTCTGCTGATGACATATGTGTCTTTATGAAAAAAAATATATATTTGTAATATATGTATAGCTAAAATTTAATGGAAGAACACATGGGCAAATAAGTGTCTAAATACAGTATTAGGATCAGCAGAGGATTGCGGTCGCGTGAGTTATAGTTGCCTGCACTAACTATAACGGGGGAATTTCAATGGTTTTTTATCAGTAAAATGTCCAGCTAACTATAACATGTGTGAAACCTATGGTTTTTTCAGTGAATTTGCAAGGTTTTTTAAATGCTAATTCCTAACTATAACGTGTGTGAAACCTATGGTTTTTTCAGTGAATATATATATATATATATATTGAGTTTCACAAGTGCCCTAGGCTTTTAGGATGCACTCTCCAACAGCATACTTTCTCCAAAGGCAGCAGCGCAGACAGCGATACAATGGCATCAATCAATTCGCCTTACGCGTTTCAGACAAGCATTTGTCCTTGGTCACAGGCACAAGCGGCAGTAAAATCAAAGGCAAGAAGCTACTGATAACATCACAAGTACCTTTATTGGCCACAGGTGAGGCCTAGCGTAGTGCAAAGTATCATGGGATCAGTAGTTTTCAATTTAAAGCCACAGTTCGTAATAGCGTTCTTTCTGCCAACTCGTAAATATTCAAATTTTAAACCATAAATGGGTTAGTCATGCAAAGCGTTCTTCGTTGCCAAAATAAATGCCATGCTGATGGACCGCTCATGACTCAGACATCCAGAGTCACCGACCCGCATTTTCCGCGGTGGTGCAATCCCCACAGCTAGGCTGCCGTGCTTTTATTGAGTTTCACAAGTGCCCTAGGCTTTTAGGATGCACTCTCCAACAGCATACTTTCTCCAAAGGCAGCAGCGCAGACAGCGATACAATGGCATCAATCAATTCGCCTTACGCGTTTCAGACAAGCATTTGTCCTTGGTCACAGGCACAAGCGGCAGTAAAATCAAAGGCAAGAAGCTACTGATAACATCACAAGTACCTTTATTGGCCACAGGTGAGGCCTAGCGTAGTGCAAAGTATCATGGGATCAGTAGTTTTCAATTTAAAGCCACAGTTCGTAATAGCGTTCTTTCTGCCAACTCGTAAATATTCAAATTTTAAACCATAAATGGGTTAGTCATGCAAAGCGTTCTTCGTTGCCAAAATAAATGCCATGCTGATGGACCGCTCATGACTCAGACATCCAGAGTCACCGACCCGCATTTTCCGCGGTGGTGCAATCCCCACAGCTAGGCTGCCGTGCTTTTATTGAGTTTCACAAGTGCCCTAGGCTTTTAGGATGCACTCTCCAACAGCATACTTTCTCCAAAGGCAGCAGCGCAGACAGCGATACAATGGTATCAATCAATTCGCCTTACGCGTTTCAGACAAGCATCTGTCCTTGGTCACAGGCACAAGCGGCAGTAAAATCAAAGGCAAGAAGCTACTGATAACATCACAAGTACCTTTATTGGCCACAGGTGAGGCCTAGCGTAGTGCAAAGTATCATGGGATCAGTATTTTTCAATTTAAAGCCACAGTTCGTAATAGCGTTCTTTCTGCCAACTCGTAAATATTCAAATTTTAAACCATAAATGGGTTAGCCATGCAAAGCGTTCTTCGTTGCCAAAATAAATGCCATGCTGATGGACCGCTCATGACTCAGACATCCAGAGTCACCGGCCCGCATTTTCCGCGGTGGTGCAATCCCCACGGCTAGGCTGCCGTGCTTTTATTGAGTTTCACAAGTGCCCTAGGCTTTTAGGATGCAGTCTCCAACAGCATACTTTCTCCAAAGGCAGCAGCGCAGACAGCGATACAATGGCATCAATCAATTCGCCTTACGCGTTTCAGACAAGCATCTGTCCTTGGTCACAGGCACAAGCGGCAGTAAAATCAAAGGCAAGAAGCTACTGATAACATCACAAGTACCTTTATTGGCCACAGGTGAGGCCTAGCGTAGTGCAAAGTATCATGGGATCAGTAGTTTTCAATTTAAAGCCACAGTTCGTAATAGCGTTCTTTCTGCCAACTCGTAATTATTCAAATTTTAAACCATAAATGGGTTAGCCATGCAAAGCGTTCTTCGTTGCCAAAATAAATGCCATGCTGATGGACCGCTCATGACTCAGACATCCAGAGTCACCGGCCCGCATTTTCCGCGGTGGTGCAATCCCCACGGCTACGCTGCCGTGCTTTTATTGAGTTTCACAAGTGCCCTAGGCTTTTAGGATGCACTCTCCAACAGCATACTTTCTCCAAAGGCAGCAGCGCAGACAGTGATACAATGGCATCAATCAATTCGCCTTACGCGTTTCAGACAAGCATCTGTCCTTGGTCACAGGCACAAGCGGCAGTAAAATCAAAGGCAAGAAGCTACTGATAACATCACAAGTACCTTTATTGGCCACAGGTGAGGCCTAGCGTAGTGCAAAGTATCATGGGATCAGTAGTTTTCAATTTAAAGCCACAGTTCGTAATAGCGTTCTTTCTGCCAACTCGTAAATATTAAAATTTTAAACCATAAATGGGTTAGCCATGCAAAGCGTTCTTCGTTGCCAAAATAAATGCCATGCTGATGGACCGCTCATGACTCAGACATCCAGAGTCACCGGCCCGCATTTTCCGCGGTGGTGCAATCCCCACGGCTAGGCTGCCGTGCTTTTATTGAGTTTCACAAGTGCCCTAGGCTTTTAGGATGCACTCTCCAACAGCATACTTTCTCCAAAGGCAGCAGCGCAGACAGCGATACAATGGCATCAATCAATTCGCCTTACGCGTTTCAGACAAGCATCTGTCCTTGGTCACAGGCACAAGCGGCAGTAAAATCAAAGGCAAGAAGCTACTGATAACATCACAAGTACCTTTATTGGCCACAGGTGAGGCCTAGCGTAGTGCAAAGTATCATGGGATCAGTAGTTTTCAATTTAAAGCCACAGTTCGTAATAGCGTTCTTTCTGCCAACTCGTAAATATTCAAATTTTAAACCATAAATGGGTTAGCCATGCAAAGCGTTCTTCGTTGCCAAAATAAATGCCATGCTGATGGACCGCTCATGACTCAGACATCCAGAGTCACCGGCCCGCATTTTCCGCGGTGGTGCAATCCCCACGGCTAGGCTGCCGTGCTTTTATTGAGTTTCACAAGTGCCCTAGGCTTTTAGGATGCACTCTCCAACAGCATACTTTCTCCAAAGGCAGCAGCGCAGACAGCGATACAATGGCATCAATCAATTCGCCTTACGCGTTTCAGACAAGCATCTGTCCTTGGTCACAGGCACAAGCGGCAGTAAAATCAAAGGCAAGAAGCTACTGATAACATCACAAGTACCTTTATTGGCCACAGGTGAGGCCTAGCGTAGTGCAAAGTATCATGGGATCAGTAGTTTTCAATTTAAAGCCACAGTTCGTAATAGCGTTCTTTCTGCCAACTCGTAAATATTCAAATTTTAAACCATAAATGGGTTAGCCATGCAAAGCGTTCTTCGTTGCCAAAATAAATGCCATGCTGATGGACCGCTCATGACTCAGACATCCAGAGTCACCGGCCCGCATTTTCCGCGGTGGTGCAATCCCCACGGCTAGGCTGCCGTGCTTTTATTGAGTTTCACAAGTGCCCTAGGCTTTTAGGATGCACTCTCCAACAGCATACTTTCTCCAAAGGCAGCAGCGCAGACAGCGATACAATGGCATCAATCAATTCGCCTTACGCGTTTCAGACAAGCATCTGTCCTTGGTCACAGGCACAAGCGGCAGTAAAATCAAAGGCAAGAAGCTACTGATAACATCACAAGTACCTTTATTGGCCACAGGTGAGGCCTAGCGTAGTGCAAAGTATCATGGGATCAGTAGTTTTCAATTTAAAGCCACAGTTCGTAATAGCGTTCTTTCTGCCAACTCGTAAATATTCAAATTTTAAACCATAAATGGGTTAGCCATGCAAAGCGTTCTTCGTTGCCAAAATAAATGCCATGCTGATGGACCGCTCATGACTCAGACATCCAGAGTCACCGGCCCGCATTTTCCGCGGTGGTGCAATCCCCACGGCTAGGCTGCCGTGCTTTTATTGAGTTTCACAAGTGCCCTAGGCTTTTAGGATGCACTCTCCAACAGCATACTTTCTCCAAAGGCAGCAGCGCAGACAGCGATACAATGGCATCAATCAATTCGCCTTACGCGTTTCAGACAAGCATCTGTCCTTGGTCACAGGCACAAGCGGCAGTAAAATCAAAGGCAAGAAGCTACTGATAACATCACAAGTACCTTTATTGGCCACAGGTGAGGCCTAGCGTAGTGCAAAGTATCATGGGATCAGTAGTTTTCAATTTAAAGCCACAGTTCGTAATAGCGTTCTTTCTGCCAACTCGTAAATATTCAAATTTTAAACCATAAATGGGTTAGCCATGCAAAGCGTTCTTCGTTGCCAAAATAAATGCCATGCTGATGGACCGCTCATGACTCAGACATCCAGAGTCACCGGCCCGCATTTTCCGCGGTGGTGCAATCCCCACGGCTAGGCTGCCGTGCTTTTATTGAGTTTCACAAGTGCCCTAGGCTTTTAGGATGCACTCTCCAACAGCATACTTTCTCCAAAGGCAGCAGCGCAGACAGCGATACAATGGCATCAATCAATTCGCCTTACGCGTTTCAGATGAGCATCTGTCCTTGGTCACAGGCACAAGCGGCAGTAAAATCAAAGGAAAGAAGCTACTGATAACATCACAAGTACCTTTATTGGCCACAGGTGAGGACTAGCGTAGTGCAAAGTATCATGGGATCAGTAGTTTTCAATTTAAAGCCACAGTTCGTAATAGCGTTCTTTCTGCCAACTCGTAAATATTCAAATTTTAAACCATAAATGGGTTAGCCATGCAAAGCGTTCTTCGTTGCCAAAATAAATGCCATGCTGATGGACCGCTCATGACTCAGACATCCAGAGTCACCGGCCCGCATTTTCCGCGGTGGTGCAATCCCCACGGCTAGGCTGCCGTGCTTTTATTGAGTTTCACAAGTGCCCCAGGCTTTTAGGATGCACTCTCCAACAGCATACTTTCTCCAAAGGCAGCAGCGCAGACAGCGATACAATGGCATCAATCAATTCGCCTTACGCGTTTCAGACAAGCATCTGTCCTTGGTCACAGGCACAAGTGGCAGTAAAATCAAAGGCAATAAGCTACTGATAACATCACAAGTACATTTATTGGCCACAGGTGAGGCCTAGCGTAGTGCAAAGTATCATGGGATCAGTAGTTTTCAATTTAAAGCCACAGTTCGTAATAGCGTTCTTTCTGCCAACTCGTAAATATTCAAATTTTAAACCATAAATGGGTTAGCCATGCAAAGCGTTCTTCGTTGCCAAAATAAATGCCATGCTGATGGACCGCTCATGACTCAGACATCCAGAGTCACCGGCCCGCATTTTCCGCGGTGGTGCAATCCCCACGGCTAGGCTGCCGTGCTTTTATTGAGTTTCACAAGTGCCCCAGGCTTTTAGGATGCACTCTCCAACAGCATACTTTCTCCAAAGGCAGCAGCGCAGACAGCGATACAATGGCATCAATCAATTCGCCTTACGCGTTTCAGACAAGCATCTGTCCTTGGTCACAGGCACAAGCGGCAGTAAAATGAAAGGCAAGAAGCTACTGATAACATCACAAGTACCTTTATTGGCCACAGGTGAGGCCTAGCGTAGTGCAAAGTATCATGGGATCAGTAGTTTTCAATTTAAAGCCACAGTTCGTAATAGCGTGCTTTCTGCCAACTCGTAAATATTCAAATTTTAAACCATAAATGGGTTAGCCATGCAAAGCGTTCTTCGTTGCCAAAATAAATGCCATGCTGATGGACCGCTCATGACTCAGACATCCAGAGTCACCGGCCCGCATTTTCCGCGGTGGTGCAATCCCCACGGCTAGGCTGCCGTGCTTTTATTGAGTTTCACAAGTGCCCTAGGCTTTTAGGATGCACTCTCCAACAGCATACTTTCTCCAAAGGCAGCAGCGCAGACAGCGATACAATGGCATCAATCAATTCGCCTTACGCGTTTCAGACAAGCATCTGTCCTTGGTCACAGGCACAAGCGGCAGTAAAATCAAAGGCAAGAAGCTACTGATAACATCACAAGTACCTTTATTGGCCACAGGTGAGGCCTAGCGTAGTGCAAAGTATCATGGGATCAGTAGTTTTCAATTTAAAGCCACAGTTCGTAATAGCGTTCTTTCTGCCAACTCGTAAATATTCAAATTTTAAACCATAAATGGGTTAGCCATGCAAAGCGTTCTTCGTTGCCAAAATAAATGCCATGCTGATGGACCGCTCATGACTCAGACATCCAGAGTCACCGGCCCGCATTTTCCGCGGTGGTGCAATCCCCACGGCTAGGCTGCTGTGCTTTTATTGAGTTTCACAAGTGCCCCAGGCTTTTAGGATGCACTCTCCAACAGCATACTTTCTCCAAAGGCAGCAGCGCAGACAGCGATACAATGGCATCAATCAATTCGCCTTACGCGTTTCAGACAAGCATCTGTCCTTGGTCACAGGCACAAGCGGCAGTAAAATCAAAGGCAAGAAGCTACTGATAACATCACAAGTACATTTATTGGCCACAGGTGAGGCCTAGCGTAGTGCAAAGTATCATGGGTACAGTAGTTTTCAATTTAAAGCCACAGTTCGTAATAGCGTTCTTTCTGCCAACTCGTAAATATTCAAATTTTAAACCATAAATGGGTTAGCCATGCAAAGCGTTCTTCGTTGCCAAAATAAATGCCATGCTGATGGACCGCTCATGACTCAGACATCCAGAGTCACCGGCCCGCATTTTCCGCGGTGGTGCAATCCCCACGGCTAGGCTGCCGTGCTTTTATTGAGTTTCACAAGTGCCCCAGGCTTTTAGGATGCACTCTCCAACAGCATACTTTCTCCAAAGGCAGCAGCGCAGACAGCGATACAATGGCATCAATCAATTCGCCTTACGCGTTTCAGACAAGCATCTGTCCTTGGTCACAGGCACAAGCGGCAGTAAAATCAAAGGCAAGAAGCTACTGATAACATCACAAGTACCTTTATTGGCCACAGGTGAGGCCTAGCGTAGTGCAAAGTATCATGGGATCAGTAGTTTTCAATTTAAAGCCACAGTTCGTAATAGCGTGCTTTCTGCCAACTCGTAAATATTCAAATTTTAAACCATAAATGGGTTAGCCATGCAAAGCGTTCTTCGTTGCCAAAATAAATGCCATGCTGATGGACCGCTCATGACTCAGACATCCAGAGTCACCGGCCCGCATTTTCCGCGGTGGTGCAATCCCCACGGCTAGGCTGCCGTGCTTTTATTGAGTTTCACAAGTGCCCTAGGCTTTTAGGATGCACTCTCCAACAGCATACTTTCTCCAAAGGCAGCAGCGCAGACAGCGATACAATGGCATCAATCAATTCGCCTTACGCGTTTCAGACAAGCATCTGTCCTTGGTCACAGGCACAAGCGGCAGTAAAATCAAAGGCAAGAAGCTACTGATAACATCACAAGTACCTTTATTGGCCACAGGTGAGGCCTAGCGTAGTGCAAAGTATCATGGGATCAGTAGTTTTCAATTTAAAGCCACAGTTCGTAATAGCGTTCTTTCTGCCAACTCGTAAATATTCAAATTTTAAACCATAAATGGGTTAGCCATGCAAAGCGTTCTTCGTTGCCAAAATAAATGCCATGCTGATGGACCGCTCATGACTCAGACATCCAGAGTCACCGGCCCGCATTTTCCGCGGTGGTGCAATCCCCACGGCTAGGCTGCCGTGCTTTTATTGAGTTTCACAAGTGCCCTAGGCTTTTAGGATGCACTCTCCAACAGCATACTTTCTCCAAAGGCAGCAGCGCAGACAGCGATACAATGGCATCAATCAATTCGCCTTACGCGTTTCAGACAAGCATCTGTCCTTGGTCACAGGCACAAGCGGCAGTAAAATCAAAGGCAAGAAGCTACTGATAACATCACAAGTACCTTTATTGGCCACAGGTGAGGCCTAGCGTAGTGCAAAGTATCATGGGATCAGTAGTTTTCAATTTAAAGCCACAGTTCGTAATAGCGTTCTTTCTGCCAACTCGTAAATATTCAAATTTTAAACCATAAATGGGTTAGCCATGCAAAGCGTTCTTCGTTGCCAAAATAAATGCCATGCTGATGGACCGCTCATGACTCAGACATCCAGAGTCACCGGCCCGCATTTTCCGCGGTGGTGCAATCCCCACGGCTAGGCTGCCGTGCTTTTATTGAGTTTCACAAGTGCCCTAGGTTTTTAGGATGCACTCTCCAACAGCATACTTTCTCCAAAGGCAGCAGCGCAGACAGCGATACAATGGCATCAATCAATTCGCCTTACGCGTTTCAGACAAGCATCTGTCCTTGGTCACAGGCACAAGCGGCAGTAAAATCAAAGGCAAGAAGCTACTGATAACATCACAAGTACCTTTATTGGCCACAGGTGAGGCCTAGCGTAGTGCAAAGTATCATGGGATCAGTAGTTTTCAATTTAAAGCCACAGTTCGTAATAGCGTTCTTTCTGCCAACTCGTAAATATTCAAATTTTGAACCATAAATGGGTTAGCCATGCACAGCGTTCTTCGTTGCCAAAATAAATGCCATGCTGATGGACCGCTCATGACTCAGACATCCAGAGTCACCGGCCCGCATTTTCCGCGGTGGTGCAATCCCCACGGCTAGGCTGCCGTGCTTTTATTGAGTTTCACAAGTGCCCTAGGCTTTTAGGATGCACTCTCCAACAGCATACTTTCTCCAAAGGCAGCAGCGCAGACAGCGATACAATGGCATCAAACAATTCGCCTTACGCGTTTCAGACAAGCATCTGTCCTTGGTCACAGGCACAAGCGGCAGTAAAATCAAAGGCAAGAAGCTACTGATAACATCACAAGTACCTTTATTGGCCACAGGTGAGGCCTAGCGTAGTGCAAAGTATCATGGGATCAGTAGTTTTCAATTTAAAGCCACAGTTCGTAATAGCGTTCTTTCTGCCAACTCGTAAATATTCAAATTTTAAACCATAAATGGGTTAGCCATGCAAAGCGTTCTTCGTTGCCAAAATAAATGCCATGCTGATGGACCGCTCATGACTCAGACATCCAGAGTCACCGGCCCGCATTTTCCGCGGTGGTGCAATCCCCACGGCTAGGCTGCCGTGCTTTTATTGAGTTTCACAAGTGCCCTAGGCTTTTAGGATGCACTCTCCAACAGCATACTTTCTCCAAAGGCAGCAGCGCAGACAGCGATACAATGGCATCAATCAATTTGCCTTACGCGTTTCAGACGAGCATCTGTCCTTGGTCACAGGCACAAGCGGCAGTAAAATCAAAGGCAAGAAGCTACTGATAACATCACAAGTACCTTTATTGGCCACAGGTGAGGACTAGCGTAGTGCAAAGTATCATGGGATCAGTAGTTTTCAATTTAAAGCCACAGTTCGTAATAGCGTTCTTTCTGCCAACTCGTAAATATTCAAATTTTAAACCATAAATGGGTTAGCCATGCAAAGCGTTCTTCGTTGCCAAAATAAATGCCATGCTGATGGACCGCTCATGACTCAGACATCCAGAGTCACCGGCCCGCATTTTCCGCGGTGGTGCAATCCCCACGGCTAGGCTGCCGTGCTTTTATTGAGTTTCACAAGTGCCCCAGGCTTTTAGGATGCACTCTCCAACAGCATACTTTCTCCAAAGGCAGCAGCGCAGACAGCGATACAATGGCATCAATCAATTCGCCTTACGCGTTTCAGACAAGCATCTGTCCTTGGTCACAGGCACAAGCGGCAGTAAAATCAAAGGCAAGAAGCTACTGATAACATCACAAGTACATTTATTGGCCACAGGTGAGGCCTAGCGTAGTGCAAAGTATCATGGGATCAGTAGTTTTCAATTTAAAGCCACAGTTCGTAATAGCGTTCTTTCTGCCAACTCGTAAATATTCAAATTTTAAACCATAAATGGGTTAGCCATGCAAAGCGTTCTTCGTTGCCAAAATAAATGCCATGCTGATGGACCGCTCATGACTCAGACATCCAGAGTCACCGGCCCGCATTTTCCGCGGTGGTGCAATCCCCACGGCTAGGCTGCCGTGCTTTTATTGAGTTTCACAAGTGCCCCAGGCTTTTAGGATGCACTCTCCAACAGCATACTTTCTCCAAAGGCAGCAGCGCAGACAGCGATACAATGGCATCAAACAATTCGCCTTACGCGTTTCAGACAAGCATCTGTCCTTGGTCACAGGCACAAGCGGCAGTAAAATCAAAGGCAAGAAGCTACTGATAACATCACAAGTACCTTTATTGGCCACAGGTGAGGCCTAGCGTAGTGCAAAGTATCATGGGATCAGTAGTTTTCAATTTAAAGCCACAGTTCGTAATAGCGTTCTTTCTGCCAACTCGTAAATATTCAAATTTTAAACCATAAATGGGTTAGCCATGCAAAGCGTTCTTCGTTGCCAAAATAAATGCCATGCTGATGGACCGCTCATGACTCAGACATCCAGAGTCACCGGCCCGCATTTTCCGCGGTGGTGCAATCCCCACGGCTAGGCTGCCGTGCTTTTATTGAGTTTCACAAGTGCCCTAGGCGGATGTATGACGTTACAACGCATGCTATTACAACGCATACCTTTACAACGCATTTTTTACAACGCTAGTACTACTACAACGCATTACTTTACAACGAATTCTCTTACAACGCAAAACCTATTAAAATACTGAAAAGTGCTGTTACAACGAAATATATTAGAACGCATACCATTACAACGCGATTTGTTTTTTTTTTTAATTAAAAGTACAATAAAATCTGGCACGGGATGCAGGGAAATTAGGGGTTTTAGGGTGGGGAAGTGTATTAAAACGTGGAGGAAAACTGTACGTAAATCAACTGAAATGCATTACCAAATTAATACTCGAGTATTAAAATTAATACTCGAGTATTAAAATTAATACTCAAAATTCCCCATAAAATTCCGTTTTCACACATTTCTAAGTTTTTAAAAAATAACGAAAATATAAATAACAGTAGATACACATTTTTAACATGATTAGATCGCAAAGTAAGTAAACCAACTAAAACATAACACACATACACATAGGCACCATTTTACCCGTCTCACTTGTAAAACTTGTCCTACCACAGTTTCTATGTAAACAATACCAAAAGACATGTTCCAAAATGGATGCCAAAACGGAGCAAATGAATGAAAACAATATTTGTTAAAAAGCATTTTTAAATTATCATTTTCCACAGTAAAACAAAGCATTAAAAAAAACACAACGAACGCAGTTTTTTAAAAAATTAATAGTGACACAGAGTAAAACTTATAAATACATGGAAGACACCATTTTGCACTCAGTTGATTATCAACTAGCAGAGAGAGCAGACGTGATAAGCTGACCCTCTGTCACCTGCACTGCGACCTCCTCAGAGAGAGCACGGAATTCACTCGTGAAAGCATAACAACAGAACAACTACTAGTAAGTCATTATTTTATTTTTAAACGTTGGTTTTGAGGAAAATATATTTTCATAACCCAAAAAAAAATTAAATTAAAATTAATAATAATAACTTTACAAATGTACTGTTTCCAATGTATTATCACTAAAATTAAACACAAACTTAAAACAAGTATTTTATTTTCCAAAAGCAGAAACTCGGATGATTTTGAGATTCCACAATAGCTGAACCTATTTGGGCATCCCCACCACTTTAACGACTGACAAACACAATTGATAAGGTAAATGTTATTTATGTGTAATGATTTTACTTGTAAAATTTATTTGTAAAAATTACCTACAATCATGTATGGCAGAGGTGTTTTTTTTTTAAAACTCAATCTCACCACATAATAAGCGAAAAATTACCATGATGCTGGAGTAACAATTACTAATAAGACTTCAGTTAGGTACCACATCTGAAAAAGCGTTTCATATTACTAGGGCAACTATTTTTATTCTAAGTCCATGAATGTTCAGCATTTTAGTATTTTAGTAATAGTATCGAAATTACCTTTTATGTTTTTTTCGAAAAATGCTTCAAAGGTGTAGTATGTTTACTTTCACCAATTGTTACTCATACTCCTTTTTCATATCTCAAATGGATTATATATTGTATTTTTTTTCTAACCAACGTTGGCAAAGGAACAATAATTTTTTTTTTTTTTTTCTCCAGTGAACATCTGTTCCCCAAAAAAACTTTAACCACCTGCAAGCATTAGCTTAAAGGCACGAAAACAAAAAACAACTGGAAAAGGTATGTTACCTTTTCCGTATTTTTATTACTATACATTATTAATCCTTCCTTTTGCAATTATTCTTCCTCTAACGTACCTAATTAGAAAAGTAATGGATAGTTTAGAGAAACAATATACTATTTCTACTCTAGGAAGGTGCAACATTAGGGATATTGTTGTGTAGTGTAGGGGAACATATCTCTATTTCAACTTCAGTAAGGTACATTGATTAGGACAGTCTCATGTAGTAATAGTTATATTGTATGTCAGTATTATTTTAAAGATACTCAGATTTAACATTTCAAACCACCGTTAATTTTTTTTTTATCCTCTTTTTTTTTCAAAAGATAACAATTTTGAATCGCAACTAAAATCTTGAGCCAACAAAGCAAATCATCTTCAGCCACCTCATCCATAAAAGCAAGTTCTACAAAACAAGGTATTTATTTACAGCATGGTTTCTTAACCTTCAATATATTAGACTAACTATCACATTGCTAAAGTTTTCCCAAAAAAACCAATACAATTATGGTTACATTTCCACATTACAGAATTTTTTTTCAAGACTAAAGGATGGTGTAGCATTACGGAAAGTGTTATGTGCTGCAACTTATATCAAATGTGCAATTTTTGTAGAAAAATTTCTAAAAACGCATTTCTCAACATCGTTCTGTTTTCTCATTTTTTTCTTTTATCACTTTTCCAGACACTTATTTTACCATTCGACAACAAATCACCTCTTAAGTGTCTACTCCAGCCTACACACCAATCCCACTGAACAAGAGTCAGCAAGAAAAGCAAATTTGAAAGAAAAAGGTATTTTTAACCAACATTCTAAGGTGCAGCAGTTTTAAAAATGTACCATGCTGTAGGGGTAACAATTTACTATTGTAACTCCAGGAAGGTGCATCAGTAGGGAATGTGTTGGATAGTGTAGGGGTAAAAATTTTCTATTCTAACTCCAGGAAGGTGCATAAGTAGGGAAAGTGTTGGATAGTGTTGGGGTAACAATTTACTATTCTAACTCCAGGAAGGTGCATCAGTAGGGAAAGTGTTGGATAGTGTTGGGGTAACAATTTACTATTCTAACTCCAGGAAGGTGCAGCAGTAGGGAAGGTGTTGGATAGTGTAGGGGTAACAATTTACTATTCTAACTCCAGGAAGGTGCATCAGTAGGGAAAGTGTTGGATAATGTAGGGGTAACAATTTACTATTCTAACTCCAGGAAGGTGCATCAGTAGGGAAAGTGTTGGATAATGTAGGGGTAACAATTTTCTATTCTAACTCCAGGAAGGTGCAGCAGTAGGGAAAGTGTTGGATGGTGAAGGGGTGCAATTTACTATTCTAACTCCAGGAAGGTGCAGCAGTAGGGAATGTGTTGGATAGTGTAGGGGTAACAATTTACTATTCTAACTCCAGGAAGGTGCATCAGTAGGGAAAGTGTTGGATAGTGTAGGGGTAACAATTTACTATTCTAACTCCAGGAAGGTGCATCAGTAGGGAAAGTGTTGGATAATGTAGGGGTAACAATTTAGTATTCTAACTCCAGGAAGGTGCATCAGTAGGGAAAGTATTGGATAATGTAGGGGTAACAATTTTCTATTCTAACTCCAGGAAGGTGCAGCAGTAGGGAAAGTGTTGGATGGTGAAGGGGTGCAATTTACTATTCTAACTCCAGGAAGGATAAGACTTCTGCAACATACACTGAACTTTTAACAGTGATTAAAAGTAAAACATCTGCAAGTCCTCGAAAAATAATTATTGATTTCGAATTGAGCATGATCAATGTGATCACTAAAACGTACACGGATACCCAAATTCAGGGATGTTTTTTCCATTTTTCACAGGCATTTTGGCGTAAATTACAGAAAACATCCCTAGTTGCAGAATATTCTCGGGATAGCAAACTACAATTTGAACTAAAAAAATTAACTGCCCTTTGTTTTGTTCCTCCCGATAGTGTGGACGAGTACTACACTGCAATTATAGAATCTGTTTATTATACGAGTAACGAAGAAAAATTGGCACCCATTCTAAATTATTTTGAGGACACATGGATTGGACACCTAAGCAGATCGGGTCGCAGGAGGAAGCCACGATTCCATGTGGAGTGGTGGAACTGCTACACGAGTTGTTTAGAGGGAGAAGCCAAAACAAACAATGCCATTGAGGGATGGCATAACTCCTTCAATCATACAATTGGTAAACCACATCCTAACTTCTACTCATTTTTGGAAACTTTGAAGAAGGAGCAAAGTTTCCAAGAAATGAGAATAGCACAAACACTCGCAGGTAGTCTAAACCCACGAGTAACAGTCAAAACAAGGGAAATGTCTGAGAGACTATTGGCAATTCTACAACAATTTTCGTTGTGTGTGGCTATAGACTACCTGGAAAATCTTTCTAACATTCTTTCTTTTTAAAACTATGAATTTACTTACTTTCCTGCTTTGCTTTAAATTTTACTAATTTTAAAAATTCATTTGGCATACCAAGATATTTCCCAAATTTTTTTTCAAACAAACAAGTCGGGTTATTTTTTTTTTTAAAACAAATCTTCATTTCCACCAAAAAATACCAATGTTTACAAATTTACTATCCCATAGTATTTGAACAATTTTTCTTTATCGGAACTCCATTAATAAAATTTCCGAAAAATATCAATTTAATTACCGTCAAAACCAATCACCAAATCTCAAACAGATGTAGAATATACAAATCAAACCATATTCCGAAATGCACTTTGCAGCTGAATCCTCATTTGTATGACAATCTTGAATTTTCAAAATTTGAAAGTACGCACATTTTTTGTACTTTGAAATGAAGATCGACAGTACGTTTTTTACTTCGTAAATAAACAAATCAACTGTCTGAACAGTAACTTTTAATTTTTAAAGAGTTACATACTTTTTATAACTAAATAAATAACTTTTAGCGACCCGACATAGGCATGCATTAATGACATTAATGTGGACATGTTTAACAACATTTAAGACATCAATTAGTTTTCCCGCAACCTCCCCTTATTCTTTCCTGACTATATATGTATCCCTTTTAAAGGTTTAATCTATAATTTCAACTGAAAATATTTCCTACCTGGACGCAGATCAGCTTCCTGCTGCTTCCTCCTCCGATGCTCTGCAAAATGGCGTATTACGTCGACGCTCACGTCCTTACGTCATCGCGTGCATCTCAATTTATAGCGGACTACTTTCTTTAAATAATCTGTAAATAAATGTTTATATGTAAATAAAATATTTATATTTTGTTATAAAAATGTTACTTACATTGCAAAATTTAAGAAAAATATGCTTATTTTTTTCATGATTTTTCAATAAATTAAAAATGTGAAAACAATAATTGTTTGCTGTCATTATTTTTAAAATAGTTATTTAAACTCCAAAATTGTAATTAAATAAATGTAAATTTAGTAAATATGTTCCTTACCTCGACTCTATTGTCTTTTCCCTTCAAAACTTTCTCTTTCTTCACTTTCTGAACCTTCTTTTCTTGTTCCGCGGGTTGTATATTCTGAGGCTGCCAAAATAAATAAAGGACAAAGACGCTCATAGACTTCAATGGAAAAGCGTGGGATTTTTTTTAAAAAAGTAAGTAATTATTGTTTTTTCAATTTTCAAACTATTATTATTTTTAAATTGATTAATTTATTACTCTTTTAATCTTTAAAGTTTTTTTTTTGATTTATAAAACATTTATTTTATCTTATTTTTATAATAATTAAACCAAAAATACTTTTCCATTTCTTTTAAAATAAAGTTCACTTTTTTTGGAACTTATAAATACTCTAGTATTTTCATATGTGATGACTTAAATTTTAGATAAACACTCTTGTAATATTTTATAAAATACTCTAGTATTAAAATTTAGTTACTCACTCATATTTTTTTAAAATAAAATATTAAATACTCTTTAAATTTAGAATACTTCTAAATGATTTATTTATTTAAAAAAATACTCACTAAACACTGTAATATATTTAAAATTAAAGTTAAAGAAACTCATTCAATTTAGAGAAATACTCAAGTATTAAATTTAGTAATTATTCATTATCAAGTTTTAATATTTAAAAACTCTAATAGTAATTTAACTATCCAACAAAAACATTCCTACTAGACAAAATAGCCAAGTATAAATATTAAAATACTCAAGTATTAATTTAACTGCTATCCTACCAAACATTTCTACTAGACAAAATACTCAAGTATTAATATTTTGATAAACTACTCACTTTTTTCAAATTTCAATTGCTTTATTAAAAATAATTAAACAAGATAAATATTTATTTTAAAGGAAAAACCAAGAAAAAAAAATGCGTTGTAATAGTATATGCGTTGTAAAAGTACTTACCATATAACATCTTGCGTTGTAAATGCATGCATTGTAAATGCATGCGTTGTAAAGGCATTTTCAAATAATGCGTTGTAAAGGTATATGCGTTATAAAAGTACTTACCATATAATGGCACGCGTTGTAAAAGCATGCGTTGTAAAAGTTTTTGCGTTGTAAAAAATGCGTTGTAATAGCATAGCGTTGTAAAAGTTGCGTTGTAAAGGTAGTTCCCCCCCTAGGCTTTTAGGATGCACTCTCCAACAGCATACTTTCTCCAAAGGCAGCAGCGCAGAGAGCGATACAATGGCATCAATCAATTCGCCTTACGCGTTTCAGACAACCATCTGTCCTTGGTCACAGGCACAAGCGGCAGTAAAATCAAAGGCAAGAAGCTACTGATAACATCACAAGTACCTTTATTGGCCACAGGTGAGGCCTAGCGTAGTGCAAAGTATCATGGGATCAGTAGTTTTCAATTTAAAGCCACAGTTCGTAATAGCGTTCTTTCTGCCAACTCGTAAATATTCAAATTTTAAACCATAAATGGGTTAGCCATGCAAAGCGTTCTTCGTTGCCAAAATAAATGCCATGCTGATGGACCGCTCATGACTCAGACATCCAGAGTCACCGGCCCGCATTTTCCGCGGTGGTGCAATCCCCACGGCTAGGCTGCCGTGCTTTTATTGAGTTTCACAAGTGCCCTAGGCTTTTAGGATGCACTCTCCAACAGCATACTTTCTCCAAAGGCAGCAGCGCAGACAGCGATACAATGGCATCAATCAATTCGCCTTACGCGTTTCAGACGAGCATCTGTCCTTGGTCACAGGCACAAGCGGCAGTAAAATCAAAGGCAAGAAGCTACTGATGACATCACAAGTACCTTTATTGGCCACAGGTGAGGCCTAGCGTAGTGCAAAGTATCATGGGATCAGTAGTTTTCAATTTAAAGCCACAGTTCGTAATAGCGTTCTTTCTGCCAACTCGTAAATATTCAAATTTTAAACCATAAATGGGTTAGCCATGCAAAGCGTTCTTCGTTGCCAAAATTAATGCCATGCTGATGGACCGCTCATGACTCAGACATCCAGAGTCACCGGCCCGCATTTTCCGCGGTGGTGCAATCCCCACGGCTAGGCTGCCGTGCTTTTATTGAGTTTCACAAGTGCCCTAGGCTTTTAGGATGCACTCTCCAACAGCATACTTTCTCCAAAGGCAGCAGCGCAGACAGCGATACAATGGCATCAATCAATTTGCCTTACGCGTTTCAGACAAGCATCTGTCCTTGGTCACAGGCACAAGCGGCAGTAAAATCAAAGGCAAGAAGCTACTGATAACATCACAAGTACCTTTATTGGCCACAGGTGAGGCCTAGCGTAGTGCAAAGTATCATGGGATCAGTAGTTTTCAATTTAAAGCCACAGTTCGTAATAGCGTTCTTTCTGCCAACTCGTAAATATTCAAATTTTAAACCATAAATGGGTTAGCCATGCAAAGCGTTCTTCGTTGCCAAAATAAATGCCATGCTGATGGACCGCTCATGACTCAGACATCCAGAGTCACCGGCCCGCATTTTCCGCGGTGGTGCAATCCCCACGGCTAGGCTGCCGTGCTTTTATTGAGTTTCACAAGTGCCCTAGGCTTTTAGGATGCACTCTCCAACAGCATACTTTCTCCAAAGGCAGCAGCGCAGACAGCGATACAATGGCATCAATCAATTCGCCTTACGCGTTTCAGACGAGCATCTGTCCTTGGTCACAGGCACAAGCGGCAGTAAAATCAAAGGCAAGAAGCTACTGATGACATCACAAGTACCTTTATTGGCCACAGGTGAGGCCTAGCGTAGTGCAAAGTATCATGGGATCAGTAGTTTTCAATTTAAAGCCACAGTTCGTAATAGCGTTCTTTCTGCCAACTCGTAAATATTCAAATTTTAAACCATAAATGGGTTAGCCATGCAAAGCGTTCTTCGTTGCCAAAATTAATGCCATGCTGATGGACCGCTCATGACTCAGACATCCAGAGTCACCGGCCCGCATTTTCCGCGGTGGTGCAATCCCCACGGCTAGGCTGCCGTGCTTTTATTGAGTTTCACAAGTGCCCTAGGCTTTTAGGATGCACTCTCCAACAGCATACTTTCTCCAAAGGCAGCAGCGCAGACAGCGATACAATGGCATCAATCAATTCGCCTTACGCGTTTCAGACAATCATCTGTCCTTGGTCACAGGCACAAGCGGCAGTAAAATCAAAGGCAAGAAGCTACTGATAACATCACAAGTACCTTTATTGGCCACAGGTGAGGCCTAGCTTAGTGCAAAGTATCATGGGATCAGTAGTTTTCAATTTAAAGCCACAGTTCGTAATAGCGTTCTTTCTGCCAACTCGTAAATATTCAAATTTTAAACCATAAATGGGTTAGCCATGCAAAGCGTTCTTCGTTGCCAAAATAAATGCCATGCTGATGGACCGCTCATGACTCAGACATCCAGAGTCACCGGCCCGCATTTTCCGCGGTGGTGCAATCCCCACGGCTAGGCTGCCGTGCTTTTATTGAGTTTCACAAGTGCCCCAGGCTTTTAGGATGCACTCTCCAACAGCATACTTTCTCCAAAGGCAGCAGCGCAGACAGCGATACAATGGCATCAAACAATTCGCCTTACGCTTTTCAGACAAGCATCTGTCCTTGGTCACAGGCACAAGCGGCAGTAAAATCAAAGGCAAGAAGCTACTGATAACATCACAAGTACCTTTATTGGCCACAGGTGAGGCCTAGCGTAGTGCAAAGTATCATGGGATCAGTAGTTTTCAATTTAAAGCCACAGTTCGTAATAGCGTTCTTTCTGCCAACTCGTAAATATTCAAATTTTAAACCATAAATGGGTTAGCCATGCAAAGCGTTCTTCGTTGCCAAAATAAATGCCATGCTGATGGACCGCTCATGACTCAGACATCCAGAGTCACCGGCCCGCATTTTCCGCGGTGGTGCAATCCCCACGGCTAGGCTGCCGTGCTTTTATTGAGTTTCACAAGTGCCCTAGGCTTTTAGGATGCACTCTCCAACAGCATACTTTCTCCAAAGGCAGCAGCGCAGAGAGCGATACAATGGCATCAATCAATTCGCCTTACGCGTTTCAGACAACCATCTGTCCTTGGTCACAGGCACAAGCGGCAGTAAAATCAAAGGCAAGAAGCTACTGATAACATCACAAGTACCTTTATTGGCCACAGGTGAGGCCTAGCGTAGTGCAAAGTATCATGGGATCAGTAGTTTTCAATTTAAAGCCACAGTTCGTAATAGCGTTCTTTCTGCCAACTCGTAAATATTCAAATTTTAAACCATAAATGGGTTAGCCATGCAAAGCGTTCTTCGTTGCCAAAATAAATGCCATGCTGATGGACCGCTCATGACTCAGACATCCAGAGTCACCGGCCCGCATTTTCCGCGGTGGTGCAATCCCCACGGCTAGGCTGCCGTGCTTTTATTGAGTTTCACAAGTGCCCTAGGCTTTTAGGATGCACTCTCCAACAGCATACTTTCTCCAAAGGCAGCAGCGCAGACAGCGATACAATGGCATCAATCAATTCGCCTTACGCGTTTCAGACGAGCATCTGTCCTTGGTCACAGGCACAAGCGGCAGTAAAATCAAAGGCAAGAAGCTACTGATAACATCACAAGTACCTTTATTGGCCACAGGTGAGGCCTAGCGTAGTGCAAAGTATCATGGGATCAGTAGTTTTCAATTTAAAGCCACAGTTCGTAATAGCGTTCTTTCTGCCAACTCGTAAATATTCAAATTTTAAACCATAAATGGGTTAGCCATGCAAAGCGTTCTTCGTTGCCAAAATAAATGCCATGCTGATGGACCGCTCATGACTCAGACATCCAGAGTCACCGGCCCGCATTTTCCGCGGTGGTGCAATCCCCACGGCTAGGCTGCCGTGCTTTTATTGAGTTTCACAAGTGCCCTAGGCTTTTAGGATGCACTCTCCAACAGCATACTTTCTCCAAAGGCAGCAGCGCAGACAGCGATACAATGGCATCAATCAATTCGCCTTACGCGTTTCAGACAAGCATCTGTCCTTGGTCACAGGCACAAGCGGCAGTAAAATCAAAGGCAAGAAGCTACTGATAACATCACAAGTACCTTTATTGGCCACAGGTGAGGCCTAGCGTAGTGCAAAGTATCATGGGATCAGTAGTTTTCAATTTAAAGCCACAGTTCGTAATAGCGTTCTTTCTGCCAACTCGTAAATATTCAAATTTTAAACCATAAATGGGTTAGCCATGCAAAGCGTTCTTCGTTGCCAAAATAAATGCCATGCTGATGGACCGCTCATGACTCAGACATCCAGAGTCACCGGCCCGCATTTTCCGCGGTGGTGCAATCCCCACGGCTAGGCTGCCGTGCTTTTATTGAGTTTCACAAGTGCCCCAGGCTTATAGGATGCACTCTCCAACAGCATACTTTTTCCAAAGGCAGCAGCGCAGACAGCGATACAATGGCATCAAACAATTCGCCTTACGCGTTTCAGACAAGCATCTGTCCTTGGTCACAGGCACAAGCGGCAGTAAAATCAAAGGCAAGAAGCTACTGATAACATCACAAGTAGCTTTATTGGCCACAGGTGAGGCCTAGCGTAGTGCAAAGTATCATGGGATCAGTAGTTTTCAATTTAAAGCCACAGTTCGTAATAGCGTTCTTTCTGCCAACTCGTAAATATTCAAATTTTAAACCATAAATGGGTTAGCCATGCAAAGCGTTCTTCGTTGCCAAAATAAATGCCATTGTATCGCTGTCTGCGCGAATTGATTGATGCCATTGTATCGCTGTCTGCGCTGCTGCCTTTGGAGAAAGTATGCTGTTGGAGAGTGCATCCTAAAAGCCTAGGGCACTTGTGAAACTCAATATATATATATATATATATAGATATATAGATATATATATATATATATATATATATATATATGTTATTTTTTAAGGGTAACAAAAAATGTGTGAATTGTAACATAAATTATAATTACTGTTATAATAGTTTTCAATTATATATGTTTCAATGAGCATATATGCAAACACACATATGAGTTTTTTAATAAGCACAAAATGTAGATATAGTTTTAACTTATTTAAATATAATTAATTTACATTATATTACTGTTTTTTAGTTCAATATTTTTTATTGGAGATAAGAAAAACACAGGATTACAAATATAAACTTAGTCAATAACTATCAAAATATAAGCATACAAGTGTATATAAATAGTAACTGCACAATAGGTGAATTATATAGAAACGGTTACAGAATATGTAAACATTTATATTAATGTGCCTAAAATGGTGACAATTAAAAAAAGAAAGCATACCTAAGGAAAAATAGATACAACTATTATACTACAGTGGTGTTCAAAGAGCCTGTGTAAATGTTAGAATGAATATAATACATAAAGAGGAAGTTACAGAAGAAAGGAAAAGAGTAAGGAAGAGAAAAGAAAGAAAGGAAGAGAAGGAGAACTAAATAATAAGGGTAGAAAGAGATTATAATGATGTTGACAGAAAAGTCATAAAGGGTAGCCATAGTAAGTCAGATTTAATTTGTAGGTGGATGGAAGATTGAGGAATAGAGGCAATTCTATGTTCATCACATATATAGTTCCACCAGTGTAAAAAGAATAATTTAGAATTGTCTTTGCAGCAGGTTAGTATAACTTTCAAAGCCACAGCAAGAAATAAATCAAATAAAGGTGATGTGGAAGTAACTTGAGCAAAATCAGGCAACATAGTGCCAAAAAATACATTATGAATATTAAATTGTATTTTGTAAGAAAAAATCAGTGTACATTTTGACCATATAGCATCCCAAAAAGCGTAAACCTTAGGACAATAGAACAATAAATGTAATAAAGAACCTTCAGCATTAAGACAAGACCAACAAGATGATGTGACAGCATGGTTGAACTTATGTAACATAAGGGTAGTAATGACAACTCTATTATAAATAAAGTATAGGGACTGTGTGAGATTAGCAGCTTTGGAAGTCTTGAATAGTTTCTGCCAAAACTTAGCCCATTGCGATAGAGACAGTGTCAAAGAGAAGTCCTGTTCCCACTCGAGTTCAACCTTAGATTTATTCCGTGTGCCAACAGGGGTAGATAAAGATTTATAGATAAAAGAGGCACTAGGAATAGTATCAGTAGAAACTTGATATAGTGAAGAATCAGTAATAAAGGAAGTAGGAGTTGGTAGAGAGAGGAATTTCTGTACACAAGCCTGTAGTATTGGAGCTAAAGTATCTGTTGGACCCGGCCTCGTGGCGTGGTCCCGAACCCTCCTACCAGACCAAACGGTACGCGACGCGGCCCCCCCGGGCCTCGGTCCCTGCGAAGCCCCAACATCAAGGCGCCAAGACCCGACCCAAGGGGGTCGAGTGGCCACTCCACAGATCCCAAAGGAGGGGAGTTTCGATGGGGCCTCCCGCCGGCCCCCGACACCTGGGCCCAAACGCCCTCCGGCCTCCCTGGGCGATGGCTCCACCCCCCGCTGGGTGTCTAGACTCTCTCATCCCGGCCCCTCCGGCCCCCCAGGCGCGAGGGTCCGGACATCAAAGGGCTCCAGCCATATATCTGGGTCAGCCCACAACCAGGACGGCAGTTGTATCCTGGAGTCCAGAGCCCTGCTGATCGGATCGCGGCTGACCCTACGGAGAGAGACTCATTGCCTGTAACTGAGAACTCGAGCCCTGCTGACTGCGTCGCGGCTCCCCCTTGCTGAGAAGAAGACCCTCACGGAACATCGGAGCCCTGCTGACCTCGTCGCGGCTCGACCTCGCTGAAGCAACCACCGGAGCCCTGCTGACCTCGTCGCGGCTCGACCTCACCGAAGCGACCCCTCGAACCCTGCGGACGACGTCCCGGGCTGATACTGAGACTGCCCCGCTACCCCCGTTCCTAACCAAACCCTGAGACTCTTTTGGATCCCTTGATCCGCCTGTAAATATTGCCACGGAGACCTACCCTTAATTCTGATAAACGACTTGTGAGCATTGATACCCTGGTTGTGTCCCTTTGTGGTGGGAGGGGATTACTTGGCTGTACGATCCTAGGAGAAGGACCTCGCCCAGGAGGCTTCTCAGCGGCACTCGGCTGCTTCCTTACGGAACGGTGCCTCTCGGGGTGGTCAGTCCGACACCATCTGACTCCCCGGAGGTCGCCCTTCTAACAGTATCATACTGCTGAATACAGGAATCAGGTAATTGAAAAGACTCTTGCAACTGATGGAAAGAAAGAATCACATTATTGACAATCATTTGGTGTACATAAAAAAGACCCTTTTCTTTCCATTGTTTGTAGTAAAATGATTTGTGACGAAACTTAATATATTTATTAAACCAAAGTGATGACGCTAGAAAAGATTGATAATTATCCAAATTCTTAAAGAAAAGTGTATGTAACAAAAATTGAGAATGTTTCAAAATAGGGTATTTGGAAATAAAAGTACAATTAGTCATGTGAACAACATCTCATATTGAAAAGTCATTTAACAGTGAGCATTCAACATTAACCCATGAAGGTTTAGGTAAATCCTGATAATCTTTAGACAGAGCATAAAATTGACGAATCAGAAAGGCATTATGGTATAAATTAAAATCAGGGAATCTTACCCCCCACCCCCTCATTTTTAGGACGAATCAATTTAGACAAAGCAATACGTGCATGTTTGTTATACCAGAGAAATTTAGTGCATAACGAATTAATCTGAGAAAAATAATATTTAGGAATTTTAAATGGTAACATAGACAATATGAACAGAATCCGGGGGACAATCATCATTTTAATTGTATCAAGTCTGCCCCACCACGAAGGAACAAAGGAGACCAGAGGTTTAACAAATTAGTAATTTTAAGTTTTAAGGCAGAAAAATTATGGGATAATGTGTCACGAATGTTGGGGGGAGAACCATATGCCAAGATATTTAATTTTTTGGGGACACCATGTGAAGTTAGTCAATTCAAACATATACCTATAACATGAAGGATTTAAGGGTAAAATCTCAGTTTTAGAGAAGTTTAATTTGTAGCCTGAAACCCTAGCGAATGATGAGATTTCCTGTAAAAAGGGGGGTAAGGAAGATACAGGATTGGACATATAAATAAGAACATCATCAGCATATGCAGACAATTTGATTTGTTGGGTCTGTAGATTAAAACCAGTAATGAAAGGGTTACTTCTAATACGTTCCAGAAATGGCTCTAAGCATAACAAGAAAAGCAATGGTGAAAGGGGGCAGCCCTGACGCGTACCTCTTTGAAGAGAGAAATAAGGGGAAAAAAGACCATTAACAAAAATACATGCTTTTGGATTGGTATATAACAATTTAACATATGAAATAAACTTCGGACCAAAACCGAACCATTGTAATGTGTGCATCAAGAACTCCCAGTTAACACGGTCGAAGGCTTTTTCTGCATCCAAGGATAGAGCAGCTAGTGGGGATGGATATTTTCTACTAAGAGCAAGAATATTGGAAAATATTCTGGCATTATCAGAAGCCAAACGACCTTTAACAAAGCCAACTTGATCTGGGTTAATGAGAACAGGGATAATTTTCTCTAAACGAGAAGCTAAAATTTTTGCAAAAATGTTACAATCATAATTAATTAATGATATAGGACGAAAAATTTTGCAATAGGAGGGGTCTTTATCTGGTTTGGGGATTACAATAATAAGGGCTTCCAAAAAAGAACCACAGGCTTGGGAATTGGTTATAAAAGAATTAAAAAGTTCTAACAATTTAGGAGCAAAAATTGAGGAGAAAGCAGAAAATAATTCAACTGAAAATCCATCAGGGCCAGGAGCCTTCGCTTTTTTCAAAGATTTAAGAGCATCAGTTAATTCTTGTAGAGAGATGTCTTCTTCAAGGGGTTTGAAATTATCCTGGGAAGTTTTGGGCTTGGGGATATCTCGGAAAAAAGAAATAAAGTCTTCTTCAGAGGGCTTAGTAGTTTCTGTATATAAGAGATTGTAGTATGATTGAAATGTGGAAATAATATCAGAATCAGATGAAAGGAGTGTATTGTTTGATTCTGAATGAATGGGGCCAATAACTTTACGTTCTGATTTAATTTTTAGTTAATTTGCTAGCATTTTTCCAGCTTTGTTTTGGCCTCCGTGATATTTCGATTTAATCTTAAGGAGGATGTTACAGGCATCCTCAGTGACTATTTTATTCAGGGTGGATTTAGCGTTGATTAATTCTTGTAGTGATGAGGGAGATTTAGAAGAGTAATAATGATGTTCTAATGTTTTCAGAAGGGTTAGGGTTTCTTTATATTTAGTATGCAGTAACTTTTTCTTCTTTGAGGAATAGGCAATAGTGAAGGCTCTAAAGCAGGGGTACTCACAAACTTTCTCTCGGGGGCCAAATTTACAGTGTGGTTTGTGGCCGAGGGCCGCACCGGTGGGGGCGGGGTCAGTGGTGGAGGGGGCGGGGCTAGAGCAACAAAAAAAACTGACCATGAGGTTGAACATAGACCCCTGCAGCGGACGCATTCATCCACTGAGCCACCAGACCCAGAATACACACACACATATGTATACAGTTCATTGGGGATTTGTCCATCAGAAGAACCGCACTTGAACACAAGCTGCTTTTCCCCACAAGCTTTTATTAGGTATGGTTCATCGCGCTTGCCTGTAATTATTCACACCTGACTGAGCCCGATGCGTTTCGATGACTCTCTTCCTCAGAGGCTCACACAGTCAGTAGTATGCGAATGAAAGTTCCCCGAGTCCTTGTTTGGCAGTATATCGTACGCAACGTGCTGTCTCATATAGAGCAGCCCATTTGATCATACGACATACTGCCAAACAGGGACTCTCTCTCTCCCGGTCTCACTCTCTCTCTCCCGGTCTCCCTCTCTCTCTCTGTCTCCCTCTGTCGGTGTCCCTTTGTCTCCCTCCCTCTCTGTCTCCCTCCCTCCCTGTCTCCCTCCCTCCCTCTCTGTCTCCCTCCCTGTCTCCCCCTCTCTCTGTCTCCCCCTCTCTCTGTCTCCCCCTCCCTCTTCCTCCCTCTGTCTCCCTCCCTTTGCCTCCCTCGGTCTCCCTCCCTTTGTCTCCCTCTCTCTCTCCCTGTCTCCCTCTCTCTCTCCCTGTCTCCTTCTCTCTCTCCCTGTCTCCCTCTCTCTCTCCCTGTCTCCCTCTCTCTCTCCCTGTTTCCCTCTCTCTCTCCCCGTTTCCCTCTCTCTCTCCCCCTCTCTCTCCCTGTTTCCCTCTCTCTCTCCCTCTCTCTCTCCCTGTCTTCCTCTCTCTCTCTCCCTCTGTCTCTCCCTGTCTCCCTCTTTCTGTCTCCCTGTCTCCCTCTGTGTCCCTCTGTCTCCCTCCCCCTCTGTCTCCCTCCCTCTCTCCCTCCCTCTGTCTCCCTCCCTCTCGGTCTCTCTCTCTCTCTGTCTCCCTCCCTCTCGCTGTCTCCCTCCCTCTCTCTCCCTCTGTTCCCTCTCTCTGTCTCCCCCCTCTGTCTCGCTCCCTGTCTCCCTCCCTCCCTCTCCCTCCGTCTTCTACATCTCTCTGCCTCTCTCTGTCTGAGAACTCATTGTCCTTGTGACGAAAATTAAACATGCACCCATTCTAAAACCCACCAAGTTCTACAGGCCATGCTGACCTGTAAGTGGTAACTGGGTGAAGATTAGATTCTGTGTGCTGATTTTTGGCGTCATCGGTGATCTTTGGCAGTTGCCAGCCCACAAATACAAGCCCCCTGAATATGGGCCAAACGTACTTTAAAAATAGTTTACTGTCATTTATTTTTGTAAAATGGAAAACAAGCACAGTCCAGCAACATCAGTGGACAATTAAACTATGCTTCATTTCCCATGTTTATTCACATCTTTGCTTGGAGCAGTATGTGGCAAGAAGGAATATCTATGTACAATCATTTAACCACCTGTGTGGCAGCTCGGGATGAGACAGCTTTCCGGGCCACAGCCGCACCCGAGCACTTCACAGGTCTTTAAAAGACCATTTGCATGTTAATGAGGCCTCGCTGTTTCACCCCTTCTAAGAGGCCCTGCAGCACCACTCTGCCTATTGCTTAAAGATTCAGCCCCCCCCTCCCCCGAAATCAGCTCCACTCTGCCTATAGCTTAAAGATTCAAGCCCCCCCCCTCCCCGCCGCCGAAAATTGCGAGGCACTGGTTTTGCGGATGCTTCTGAATGCGGCCCCCGAGGAATAACAACAGGCGGAATTGCAGTTGATTGCCAACTGTCTGTTGTTTTACTCGAGGGCCGCATGGAAAGGGCTGGCGGGCCGCAACTGGCCCGCGGGCCGTACTTTGAGTACCGCTGCTCTAAAGGATGCTTTAAAGGCGTCCCAATTATTGTGTAAGGAGGTGTCTAAAGAATTATTAAAAGTAAAGAATTCCTTAATAAAAGAGGTCGCTTCTAGAATAAAGGTACGATCTGATAAAAGGTAATTATTAAAACGCCATCTGCCTTGTTTACATGTGGTGAGAGATAGGTCAATAAGGGTGGAGACAGGAGCATGGTCAGATATAAAGATAGACACAATGTCAGATGACTGGAGACAAGGTAGCAGTGATTTGGAAATTAAAATATAATCAATACGAGATCTGGTATGGTGTACAGGTGAAAAGAAGGTAAATTCTGAGGTATCTGGGTTACACGTTTTCCATGTATCAAATAGTGGATGAGAGGAAATGGCTGACTGATATGATTTGTGGGATTTGTCTGGTTTGAACTTGCATTTGGATTGCCTGTCAGTAAACGGATCTAACCAATTATTAAAATCACCACCAACCACAATAGTAGAATTGGAGATCGACAATAGTTTCAGCTTTATAGATTGCCAGAATTCAGAATCTGGTTTAACAGGTCCATAAATATTGAAAAAAGTTATTTGTCTTTTATTTATGATAACCTCTGCCAGTACCCATCGACCATCAGGGTCACAATCTGACAATATAATCTGTGCACTAATAGATTTATGAAACAATATAGCGACACCACCATGACGATCAGTAGCAGGAGAAAAAACTATTTGATTAACCCAATGGCGATTAAGTTTAAGTGATTCTTTGTCATTACAGTGGGTTTCCTGTAAAAAAAGCAACCTGGGTATTAAGTTTAGCTAGATGAGACAATACCTTTTGACGCTTGACAGGATGACCAAGACCACGAACATTCCACGAATTATATTACTGTTTAATGTTAATATATTTAGGTGCCGATTCCGATCCGGTAAAACCCGGGTACGAATGGACGTACGGAGCGTTTTTTCCGTCCGACTCGTACCCGGGAAAAACACCTTACAAACTCGCAAGTACGATTCGCACAGAAATACCATTTCCGTACGAGTCGTAAAAAACACTGACCGGCAAAAAAATACATACAAATCTGATTCTGGACGGCGCATACGCGACGTCCGGACAAAGTTAGGCAGCGTTCTACGGACCAGCAAGTACGATTCGTGCCGACGTCACTCCGCACGCAGCATTTTTTACGGGAGCCAAAAACTGCCGGGAAATTGAGGACGACGCGAAGAAGGAGCACCGGTACGCGACGGACAGCGATGGACCCCAACCTACGCGTCATCCCGGCCCTCATAGCCTACCACCTCGTGTACAGAAACCGCCGCAGACGCCGCAGAAGGTCAGAACAACCCCCAGGGGCAAAGAGGGGGGGTGCAAGGGGCAGGAAACATAACCCACACCCCACAAAATACTAATACATCCTGCACATTAATTACCTCCATGGTCTGGTCACTTCGGGGGGCGTGTCCACCAATCCCACGTCCCGCAACAACAGAAGTGGACGTGGACGCGTACCCGTCACCACCACAATGGTGGTATGGGACGTACCCACGCCCCCCAGAGCGTGGGTGCGGCCCGTACCACCATTGTAGTGGTGATGTAGGGGTACGCGTGTACGGACCGTACCCACGCCCCCAGAGCGTGGGTACGGTCCGTACCACGCGTACCCCTACGTCACCGCCACTATGGTGGTACGGCCCATACCCACGCCCCCAGAGCGTGGGTACGGGCCGTACCACACGTACCCCTACATCACCGCCACAATGGTGGTACGGCCCGTACCCACACCCCCAGAGCATGGGTACGGGCCGTACCACGTGTACCCCTACGTCACCGCCACAATGGTGGTACGGCCCGTACCCACGCTCTCCAGAGCGTGGGTACGGGCCGTACCACCATTGTAGTGGTGATGTAGGAGTACACGTGTATGGACCGTACCCACGCCCCCAGAGCGTGGGTATAGGCCGTACCACGCGTACCCCTATGTCACCGCCACTATGGTGGTACGGCCCGTACCCACGCCCCCAGAGCGTGGGTACGGTACATACACGCGTACCCCTACGTCACCACTACAATGGTGGTACGGCCCGTACCCACGCTCCCCAGAGCGTGGGTACCAGCCATACCACGCGTACCCCTACGTCACTGCCACAATGGTGGTACGGCCCGTACCCACGCCCCCAGAGCATGGGTACGGGCCGTACCACGCGTACCCCTACGTCACCGCCACAATGGTGGTACGGCCCGTACCCACGCCCCCAGAGCATGGGTACGGGCCGTGCCACACGTACCCCTACGTCACCGCCACAATGGTGGTACTGGCCGTACCCACGCTCTCCAGAGCGTGGGTACGGGCCGTACCACCATTGCAGTGGTGATGTAGGGGTATGCGTGTACGGACCGTACCCACGCCCTCCAGAGCGTGGGTACGGGCCGTACCACGCGTACCCCTACAGCCTCATTACATAATGGATACAAGGCGTACACATGCCACGGATGTAGGTGTACGGCTTGGTGCAGCACATCAGCTGTAAATTGGGGTGGTGTATGCCCAGGACAGCAGTGTACCACAGCAAGGGCGCAAGTTTGGGTGCAGAGGACTCCCAGCAGTGCCCAGACATATGAGGGGTGTGTGCCTATCACTCCCAGCAGTGCCCAGACATATGAGGGGTGTGTGCCTATCACTCCCAGCAGTGCCCAGACATATGAGGGGTGGGTGCAGAGGACTCCCAGCAGTGCCCAGACATATGAGGGGTGGGTGCCTATCACTCCCAGCAGTGCCCAGACATATGAGGGGTGGGTGCGTAACACTCCCAGCAGTGCCCAGACATATGAGGGGTGTGTGCCTATCACTCCCAGCAGTGCCCAGACATATGAGGGGTGGGTGCCTATCACTCCCAGCAGTGCCCAGACATATGAGGGGTGGGTGCCTAACACTCCCAGCAGTGCCCAGACATATGAGGGGTGGGTGCAGAGGACTCCCAGCAGTGCCCAGACATATGAGGGGTGTGTGCCTATCACTCCCAGCAGTGCCCAGACATATGAGGGGTGGGTGCAGAGGACCCCCAGCAGTGCCCAGACATATGAGGGGTGGGTGCAGAGGACCCCCAGCAGTGCCCAGACATATCAGGGGTGGGTGCCTATCACTCCCAGCAGTGCCCAGACATATGAGGGGTGGGTGCCTAACACTCCTAGCAGTGCCCAGACATATGAGGGGTGGGTGCCTATCACTCCCAGCAGTGCCCAGACATATGAGGGGTGGGTGCCTAACACTCCCAGCAGTGCCCAGACATATGAGGGGTGGGTGCCTAACACTCCCAGCAGTGCCCAGACATATGAGGGGTGTGTGCCTATCACTCCCAGCAGTGCCCAGACATATGAGGGGTGGGTGCCTAACACTCCCAGCAGTGCCCAGACATATGAGGGGTGTGTGCCTATCACTCCCAGCAGTGCCCAGACATATGAGGGGTGTGTGCCTATCACTCCCAGCAGTGCCCAGACATATGAGGGGTGGGTGCCTAACACTCCCAGCAGTGCCCAGACATATGAGGGGTGGGTGCAGAGGACTCCCAGCAGTGCCCAGACATATGAGGGGTGTGTGCCTATCACTCCCAGCAGTGCCCAGACATATGAGGGGTGGGTCCAGAGGACCCCCAGCAGTGCCCAGACATATGAGGGGTGGGTGCAGAGGACCCCCAGCAGTGCCCAGACATATGAGGGGTGTGTGCCTATCACTCCCAGCAGTGCCCAGACATATGAGGGGTGTGTGCCTATCACTCCCAGCAGTGCCCAGACATATGAGGGGTGGGTGCAGAGGACTCCCAGCAGTGCCCAGACATATGAGGGGTGGGTGCCTATCACTCCCAGCAGTGCCCAGACATATGAGGGGTGGGTGCGTAACACTCCCAGCAGTGCCCAGACATATGAGGGGTGTGTGCCTATCACTCCCAGCAGTGCCCAGACATATGAGGGGTGGGTGCCTATCACTCCCAGCAGTGCCCAGACATATGAGGGGTGGGTGCCTAACACTCCCAGCAGTGCCCAGACATATGAGGGGTGGGTGCAGAGGACTCCCAGCAGTGCCCAGACATATGAGGGGTGTGTGCCTATCACTCCCAGCAGTGCCCAGACATATGAGGGGTGGGTGCAGAGGACCCCCAGCAGTGCCCAGACATATGAGGGGTGGGTGCAGAGGACCCCCAGCAGTGCCCAGACATATCAGGGGTGGGTGCCTATCACTCCCAGCAGTGCCCAGACATATGAGGGGTGGGTGCCTAACACTCCTAGCAGTGCCCAGACATATGAGGGGTGGGTGCCTATCACTCCCAGCAGTGCCCAGACATATGAGGGGTGGGTGCCTAACACTCCCAGCAGTGCCCAGACATATGAGGGGTGGGTGCCTAACACTCCCAGCAGTGCCCAGACATATGAGGGGTGTGTGCCTATCACTCCCAGCAGTGCCCAGACATATGAGGGGTGGGTGCCTAACACTCCCAGCAGTGCCCAGACATATGAGGGGTGTGTGCCTATCACTCCCAGCAGTGCCCAGACATATGAGGGGTGGGTGCCTATCACTCCCAGCAGTGCCCAGACATATGAGGGGGTGGGTGCCTAACACTCCCAGCAGTGCCCAGACATATGAGGGGTGGGTGCCTAACACTCCCATCAGTGCCCAGACATATGAGGGGTGGGTGCCTATCACTCCCAGCAGTGCCCAGACATATGAGGGGTGGGTGCAGAGGACCCCCAGCAGTGCCCAGACATATGAGGGGTGGGTGCAGAGGACCCCCAGCAGTGCCCAGACATATCAGGGGTGGGTGCCTATCACTCCCAGCAGTGCCCAGACATATGAGGGGTGGGTGCCTAACACTCCCAGCAGTGCCCAGACATATGAGGGGTGGGTGCCTATCACTCCCAGCAGTGCCCAGACATACATATGAGGGGTGGGTGCCTAACACTCCCAGCAGTGCCCAGACATATGAGGGGTGGGTGCCTAACACTCCCAGCAGTGCCCAGACATATGAGGAGTGTGTGCCTATCACTCCCAGCAGTGCCCAGACATATGAGGGGTAGGTGCCTAACACTCCCAGCAGTGCCCAGACATATGAGGGGTGTGTGCCTATCACTCCCAGCAGTGCCCAGACATATGAGGGGTGGGTGCCTAACACTCCCAGCAGTGCCCAGACATATGAGGGGTGGGTGCAGAGGACTCCCAGCAGTGCCCAGACATATGAGGGGTGTGTGTGTCATGATTCCACGATCCACCCGCTTCCGAGGAGGGGAGGTTAGCGGTCTAGTGTTGCGGGACCACAACGGAAGGCCGAAATCCTCACTTCCGGTTGATCGCGCATAACAGCCGGGAACTCCGGCTGCTTAGCGCTTTGAATTCTCGCCTCAGCCGCGGAAGGAGAAGACGCCGTTCCCGAGCTCCCGAACAACCACCGAAGAAGGACGCTGCTGCGGACTTCGAGAGGGACAGGTTCAGCATTAGCAGAGGGCGCACCGAAGGTAGGTGGACGCTTGACTCTGCCGTCTCAGACATTGTATGTCAGTCATCCCACTGCAGACCGGGGAGTGTGCAGTGGAGCGGGATACTTACATCGCATTTATATTTTGCGCAGGAGCGCTGGTTTTGTTTCCATGATTTTGGCCACACACCTTCCCTGAAACAGGAGAGTACCGGACAGGTACGCCAGGGACAGTTATTATTTGCGCAGGAGCGCTGGTTTTGTTCCCATTATTTTGGCCACACACCTTCCCTGAAACAGGAGAGTACCGGACTGGTACACCAGGGACCTTTATTATTTGCGCTGGAGCGCTGGTTTTGTTTCCTTGTTTTTGGGTCGTCAACCATCAGTGAGCTACAAGACATTATTGCGGCCACTGTAGTCCCGGACCTGCGAACTGGAAGCCGGATATCTGATGAGGGTCTCACAACATCGCACCAGCTTGGGGTCCAGCGTCATCCGGACTCGCGCCTCTCTGGCTTCTACCCCGGGTACCCCCTTGTCCTAGGCGGTGCTCAACCCCGACTAGGGCACGGCGGGAAACGGGGTGGTGGTTCTTGTCGCCTCTTCAGGAACACCCCATCAAGCAGAAGGTAAGCCTTGGGAGGGGGCCTTGACAGTATGCCTATCACTCCCAGCAGTGCCCAGACATATGAGGGGTGGGTCCAGAGGACCCCCAGCAGTGCCCAGACATATGAGGGGTGGGTGCAGAGGACCCCCAGCAGTGCCCAGACATATGAGGGGTGGGTGCCTATCACTCCCAGCAGTGCCCAGACATATGAGGGGTGAGTGCCTAACACTCCCAGCAGTGCCCAGACATATGAGGGGTGGGTGCCTAACACTCCCAGCAGTGCCCAGACATATGAGGGGTGGGTGCCTATCACTCCCAGCAGTGCCCAGACATATGAGGGGTGGCTGCCTAACACTCCCAGCAGTGCCCAGACATATGAGGGGTGGGTGCCTAACACTCCCATCAGTGCCCAGACATATGAGGGGTGTGTGCCTATCACTCCCAGCAGTGCCCAGACATATGAGGGGTGGGTGCAGAGGACCCCCAGCAGTGCCCAGACATATGAGGGGTGGGTGCCTATCACTCCCAGCAGTGCCCAGACATATGAGGGGTGGGTGCAGAGGACCCCCAGCAGTGCCCAGACATATGAGGGGTGGGTGCCTATCACTCCCAGCAGTGCCCAGACATATGAGTGGTGGGTGCCTAGCACTCCCAGCAGTGCCCAGACATATGAGGGGTGGGTGCCTAACACTCCCAGCAGTGCCCAGACATATGAGGGGTGGGTGCCTAACACTCCCAGCAGTGCCCAGACATATGAGGGGTGGGTGCCTATAACTCCAAGCAGTGCCCAGACATATGAGGGGTGGGTGCCTAACACTCCCAGCAGTGCCCAGACATATGAGGGGTGGGTGCCTAACACTCCCATCAGTGCCCAGACATATGAGGGGTGGGTGCCTATCACTCCCAGCAGTGCCCAGACATATGAGGGATGTGTGCCTATCACTCCCAGCAGTGCCCAGACATATGAGGGGTGGGTGCAGAGGACCCCCAGCAGTGCCCAGACATATGAGGGGTGGTTGCCTATCACTCCCAGCAGTGCCCAGACATATGAGGGGTGGGTGCCTATCACTCCCAGCAGTGCCCAGACATATGAGGGGTGTGTGCCTATCACTCCCAGCAGTGCCCAGACATATGAGGGGTGGGTGCAGAGGACCCCCAGCAGTGCCCAGACATATGAGGGGTGGGTGCCTATCACTCCCAGCAGTGCCCAGACATATGAGGGGTGGGTGCAGAGGACCCCCAGCAGTGCCCAGACATATGAGGGGTGGGTGCAGAGGACTCCCAGCAGTGGACAGAGACATGGGTGGTGTACATCATTATCAGATGACCACAGCTCCATGGGTGAATGTACGTATCCCTAACTTAGGACAATGATGATAGTGCCATAACAACACATCACTGACGGCAGTGTCCCACTCCCAGGAGGAAGGATGTCTTACCCCCACTGCATGACACACCACATGTGTGTGTGAGGACAAATAACACATGCATACCCACCCCTGGCAGATGCAGCACAATACACACACTGAGATCATGCCACAAGACTGTATAGTCATGTCACTGCCTAACAAACTAGGAGAGCCAAATAGAACACACACTGTCACGCACATCCCAGGACTGATAGGAATGTTCAGGTGCTGGGCTAGCCACCAAGATGTTGTCTGTCATGGAAGGAATAGGGTGGAGTTCCCACAGATACAATGCCCACAATTGTGAGTCAGGTGTTCAAATACCCAGCAGAACAAGTACCATATGGGCTGGGATTACACACATGCATTGTGCGGAAAAGGGACCATTTATCCATGAAGGCATGGCAAAATACTCTATACACACAAGTACAGTGAGTACCAAGGATGGCACAGACGATGCAGCCGGACACATTGCTGAGCAGGCATGGCCAGAGTTGAAGGGATCCATCACCAACAATGGACATGTAGACACAGAGCAACACAACAATTGTGCAACTCTCTGCAGGGGAGATGTCAGGTGCCACAGAGGAAGGAACACCCCTTGGGACAATGTCTCCAAACACAAAGAGCATACACGACAAAGAATCTTTGCAGAGATCACGTGATGGCACGCAGAAACCAGGTTCCACCCCATGAGCAGCAGACCACAACATTTCCCTGAAACATAACACATGCCCACAACCCCAACTCCTGTAGCATCAGCATCAACATAAACATCAATACCTGAAATGCAAGACTTTTCCAAAGAAAAAGAAAATGCTTTATTCAGCATGAAAATAATAATGTGTAAACAAGACTATTCACAAAGGCCAATGGCCAGTCCATATCAGCAGTCCTTGGGGGGGGGGGGGGACACATGGCCATGCGTCTCCCCTAGCTTGCCTGCACATCACAAGAGTGTTTCGTCGACTGGGGGGGGGGGGGCATCCTGTGGGGAAGGACCAGGCACCACAGGGACAGGAGGGGGAAGGGTAGGTGTTGTGGGTGCAGGGACGGACGACTCCACCACAGGGGGTGGGGCAGCGCCAAAGGTGGAGGCGAGCTCAGCGCTGCACACTTCTGCCAGTTCTTCAAGCATCTCCCCTGCACCCGGAGAAACAACAGGCCCCAAGGACGGGGGGGGGGGTCGGAGGGATGGGTTGTAGCGCCACTGGGGGAGGTGGTGGACAGGCTGGGGGACTTAACTCCCCTACCCGTGGAGTGCCGTGACCGTTTGCGTCCAGGTGAACTAGGGCTGAGGCCCAGCCCAGCAAAGTAGGCCTCCTTCTCCGAATCTGGGGCAGGGGAGCCAAGGGGAGTGACATCGGAGGGACTGGGGAGTGAGTCATGTGGATGAGGACTGTGGCTGCGTGCCTGTCTGTGTGCCCCAGACCCAGTGGGTGTGCCTGCTACCCCCTGAGTGTGCGTGTCAGGAGGTGTGCGCTTGCCCTTACGTGGTGGTGTGCTGCTTCTGTCTGGTGGGGTGCGTGTGTGCGGATGTCTTGGTGTGCTTGGGACAGGCATGGGTGTTGGACTTGTGGATGGGCCAGGGGTGGGGGGGGGCAGCGCTGCAGGTGACTCACTACTGCCGTCAGTGACGAGTCCAGGGACCTCAGCAACATCCATTGGTCAGACATCGCTGATGATATGCCCTCCATGTACGACACCATCTGGGTCAGCAGTCTTGTGTGGCCATGGAGGACAGTCAGGATCGATGTCTGCCCAACTTGCAACTGCCGCTGAATGTCCACAGACTCGGCAGTGAGGGCAGCAGGGGGGACAGGGGCAGGGGTGCGGTGCCTGGCACGAAGGAGTCACGGTGTGGCCTAGCACGGACAGAAGGGACCCGAGCAAGTGGGAGGGCGGTGATGGGAATGGAGGGGGCGGCGAGAGATGTACTGCTGCTTTCAGCTCTGGGAGCAGCCTCCGCCCCCTCTGGGAGCTCAGCCACAGACCCGTCTGTCTCGTAGTCTGTGTTGGTACTGGGCAGGTCCTCCGCCTCACTCCCCTCGCCCTCCGTGCCACTAGATTCCACCAATTCCACAGCAGTGGTGGCACCACTGCTCGATCCCTCTCCACGTCCGTGCCGGTGTCTCCCTCGGTGTCCTCCGACGATGCTGTGGGCAAGGTGAAGAGACAGGAAAAAATCAGTCACCTGTATACATCTGACACATGAGTCCAAACACAATAAGCAACAGTGCATATCAGGAAAGGCATCATGAGTAACATCTAGGATACTCCCCACATATGTAAGCCCTGCACTCCCCAGTTGGTTGACGCACCATGCCACTTGCAAACAATGAAAATGAGGACACAACAGCAAATAACTTGAAATCACAAGATCATGAGAAGCTAGTGTCTGGGATCAGTTGAGCACAGCAAGACTATGAAGGCATGCCACCTCTTGTTCACTGTGAAACAAACAGTATTGTCGCACCCAAGGCCAAATACCACATGCCAATGCAGAAGGTGTCCCCACACTCAGAGACCTGTGAGTACTTTTGACACCCCAAAGAAATACATTGTGACTCCTGGAGAATCACAACCCTTTACAAAATGGACATGTCTAGCATGTGTGAATGTGGCACTCTGTGAACACAACACACATGTGTCTGTATAGCAGAAGTCACACAAGGAGGTGCACACCAAACTACATGTACACAGTCATTGTCTGAGCTGCCACTGTTAGGCAGAAATGGCGTAGCAGTAAGTACATATACATGGCACCAGGGTGGCTGGATGACTTGACACTCGTAAGTTGGTATCAGCAGCAACCAAGGACTAACCCAAATGCTAGCACACTGTGGGAACATGTATATGTATTAACTCCAAACAAGTGTCGTCCAAACTGTGCCTTACTTTAAAATGTGCCAGCGTGTCCCTGGAAAGTGTAAAGGTGGTGTCTTGTGCACTTCCTTGGGAGACATCTGTCATGCAGGCACATCATTGTCCTTCACAACCAAACAACAAGGTCAAGCATATGAAACATTGAGACATGTTGACAGGTGTAGTGAGTGCCAATGGACATTTTCCCAGAGTAACAACTTGAATAATGTCATTTGTCACATGGCTATCCGTCACCTGATCACACATTTGGCTACACATATGACCTACTGACTGTCATCTGGAGTGGCACACATGTCCACACCCAGGACAATGCATAAGCTAATGGGCCTGCAATTGTTTAGCAAAAAAGCCTAGCTGTGCTGTGGGTTCCCCCTCATGGCAAGCCAGAATGTACCCACAGATGTCAGCACACAAAGTCACAACTGTGTAGCATCTGAACTACACACACGTGCCAAAAATGTACAAGCAGGATACATGATTGCCAAGAACTGACACAGGCAATGAAGCACCAACAGCAAGCACTGGCCAACATCACGGAGGCACTGCACGATGACTTTCTGTACTGCGAATCATCACACACAAGTCAGAACTGGCAATGAAACATCAGGGTTGAACATGTACGCCCCTCCCGCGCACACCCACCCATACCTGAGTCAATGTGACTGATACCAATCAAGAAGTGAAAGCTCTTATTCAGGGTTATAATAACTGTGCATGAAAACTAGCTTCATTAACACGACATCACCTTGTAGGGCTGGCAAAACATATTGGTCACAAACAAACATCAACAGGTTGTTGTGAATAGCAACACAGGCACTGCCCAGTGTGAGTATGCACAAGCAAACTGCTGTATCCCTGTCCAGTGGGCAAATGTATCACACATGTGTAAACTACTACCTAGGCCAGGGAACAATGCCACAGAGGCAGAGCCATTATGAACCCACAGTGAATGTGCACAGTGTTGGGTGACACACATGAGTAGGAGGGCAGGCTGTGACAGGGGACTGTAGTGTACTCACTGCTCCATGGTCCTGGAATGAGCTGACTGTTACAGGAGCAACCGTCCCGGCACTATGCATATATCCCACTCATTCACATCATGTCTGAGGCCACAACGTTGGTAATGCATGCAGCAAGTCAGTTCATTTGAAACCTCACACTCCTATGTTGGGACTCAGCATCAGTGGCAACAAATATGCACCCCCTAATGACTGTACAGGACAAGGCACAGGCAGACCACCCCCACACATGATGCTGAAAGCAGTGTGCACCTTGATAAACTGGCAGCCTAGATGACCATGTGCAATAGTGATCACACACAGACCAGGTAACACATGTCAAGGCGGGGAAGGGAGGAAGAACAGCACAGGTTGACTGTGGGGGAACAGGATATGCACTGCACATATATACCCTGGCAGTGACTCCAGGCGACTGAGCAGCAACAAAAGCTGGCGACACACAACACACAAACATGTACCTACCCCCTTCCTGCTGCTGTAACTCCGTATCCGCCTATCCAGGTCAGGGAAGGCCACCGCCAGGACACGCCGCATCTGGTGGGTCAGGCGGCGGCGCCCGCCATGCTTGTGAGGAGCCTCCTCCTTCAGCATGACCCGGGCGATCCTCCTGGTCCAGCACCGGATGTCCTGCCATCTCTTCCTCACTTGTGGCAGGCGCCGACTGCGACCCTCCGCCGATTGCACAGCCTTGACAGCGTCCTTCCAGATCTTCCCCTTGTGGTAGGGGGATACCTGTGTGGATGACAAAGTGGGACAACATCACTACACCTGCACCATGTCACAGAGACACACAGTTGAACATCTTAGATTTGTAGAACAGGGCATAGTATGCTGGCAAGTAATAGCACCTTAGTCATAGGGACTTTTTCCAATGGGGACGCAGCAATGCACTACATGGCATAGTAAGTACACAGGTGGCATGAGGGGTGCGAACCAATCCCTGATCATGGCTCACACTGTGCATCCCAAGCAACTCAAGGCTGATGGACAGCAACACAAATCAGTCACATGCGCCAGGCCACTGACGAAACCTCAGCAGAGTACACAGACACACACAGGCACACATCAATCACCTGCCATTGGCAACAGCGGATGCAAACCTCACTCTGCACATGTGCCACTAGCCAGGAGGGGTCACAGGTGTGGGGCTAGCTCAGCAAGTCAAACACACAGCACGGCTTACTTCACACATCAGATGGATTGAGCAGTTGCCTCCTCCATGCAGCTGTGGTGCAACACTCCACATAGACACTCATCCACATGACAAGAAACAGTCACACACATCAATGTCCAGGGGGCGTACACATCATTTGGACACTCTCACCACTCTCACCACAGCTCCACTCAACTCTCACACACATCTGTGGGTGCAGTCACCTATCACACCGGGGTGACCACTGAATCACCGCAGGACAATAGAACAAGAATGCCCAAGAGGATTTGACTGGCGGAATGTGCCATGCACTATGCAGTGAATCTCACAGTAAGCACAATGCAAGTGAGGAGTGCACACATGAACTACATCAAGCCCTGCATGAGAGACATAAGCCATCCCCCCCCCCCGGGACCCACTCCACCCAACATTGCATGTCTGTCACACCTGGCCACAATGCCAGAAGTGACAGACACAATAAAGGTGCACAGGCAAAGGTACTGGAGTCAGCACTCACCTGCTCCCCTGGTCGACCATACAGCATGGGGTACTGTGGGAGGATCACATCCAGCAGGGCCTCGTTCTCCTCCTGGGTGAAAGGCTGGGCCCTCTCCACAGTCCTTGACATGGTGCCAGAGGGAGACAATACAGCAGCAGTGGTATCGACTGACATGTTGTGCAGGCAAGTGCCCTCTCATGGGTTCTGCCTGCCTTATATCTGCCTTGCTGGCCTATTTCATATACAGGAGTACAGAGTTATTGGTCAGACTCATTTGCATCCTACGTTTCCTCCAATCCCTTTAAACATACACCAGTGACAGCCTTTGCATCTATCGATTTTGCAGCATCATGTGAAGTCAGCAACCACTTTGCAACAATGTTAAATGTGGCCAACTGATTTTTCCAGATCACATGATGTGAAATTTTGAACTTGAAACTCGGTATCCATGACAACCAGCATGCATTTAGGCCCTAATACTTGTCCCTCATTTGTCCCCTTTGTAATTCTTAAATCACCACACAGGTACGGCGCTTTTCACACGTACCCCTAGGGCACCATCACTACAGTGATACGGGCCGTACTCACGCGTGTACAGCCCGTATCACTAGGCCCTATGGTACCCCCAACGATAGTGATAGGCACGTACTCACGTGTGTACGGGCTGTACACGCGTGAGTACGGCCCGTATCACTAGGCCCTACGGTACCCCCAACGATAGTGATAGGCACGCACTCATGCGTGTACGGGCCGTACACGCGTGAGTACGGCCCGTATCACTAGGGCCTACGGTACCCCCAACGATAGTGATAGGCACGTACTCACACGTGTACGGCCCGTACACGCGTGAGTACGGCCCGTATCACTAGGCCCTACGGTACCCCCAACGATAGTGATAGGCACGCACTCATGCGTGTACGGGCCGTACACGCGTGAGTACGGCCCGTATCACTAGGGCCTACGGTACCCCCAACGATAGTGATAGGCACGTACTCACGCGTGTACGGCCCGTACACGCGTGAGTACGGCCCGTATCACTAGGCCCTACGGTACCCCCAACGATAGTGATAGGCACGTACTCATGCGTGTACGGGCTGTACACGCGTGAGTACGGCCCGTATAACTAGGCCCTAAGGTACCCCCAACGATAGTGATACGGGCCGTACTCACGCGTGTACGGGCCATACACGCGTGAGTACGTGCCTCTCACTATCGTTGGGGGTACCGTAGGGCCTAGTGATACGGGGCGTACTCACGCGTGTACGGGCCGTACACGCGCGAGTACGGGCCCTACACAAGCCCTCAGAGCGTGTGTACTGCGTTTCGCAGCTTACACTGGTGATAGGTGGCGCACACGAAAGGAATGGAGGTGTCAGACTCGCACAAGGCTGTACATCAAGTCATTGTCAGTGCAGTCCTTCATGTGCAGGGCCTAGGTGTGTCAGGCAGTGATGTGGCACATGTCTCCTCATGTTGTGGCACAATAGATGTGTGATGAGCTGTTACACATGTCATGTGTGATGAGGCACTACGTGGCACACTTCCCCTTCACACTTTGCACATGTGTGCATGTGCGACACACGTGTCAAGCACTGCATCACTGGTATGGCACAGTCAGCAACACCCGCAACTGTCCCATGATGGCAGGTACACGGATAATTACACCTCACATGTGACTCCCAGTGTGCCACGATGTGACTATGTCATGTGTGTGTCATGTGTTCCCATGAGCTTTCCGTTGGTGTTCCGTCAACTCCATCTGCTGTTGCAGCTTCCAACATGTGTATGTGTGCATTTGTGCATGACACACATATACGCACACCATGCCACATGTGGACTCACACGTTACATGTGTCATGATGGTTCGAAGATGACTTCCTGACATGAGGCAATATCGGCGTTGTCTCAATGTCTGTGACATCAGTTTTCGACATGGACCCCTTAATGGAAATGTGTGTCATCTGTCCATTTCCAGATAACATGTGACCTGTGCATCTAGACTACCCCCAGCGGTCTGTATGAGATGACATCCTTCTAATGCTGATATGTGGATGTCTGTCACTCATGTAATGTGTCTGGCTTGTCACTTACACTGGCCAACAGCTATTTCATGGCATGTCATGTCAACATTGCCATGCAACTATTGCGGCTGGCTCTTCGTAGGAGTATCACCTGGCTGGCCCAAGTGTCCTGGATGTATTGCACAGCACAGACTCTGTATTAAGCAGATGTGTATTAGCTGTTGAACATGTGCTCACCTCAGTGACATTGGTGTGGTAATGTACTCCCTCTTCGTTATTCCTTCCAAATCTCTGCAGGGCACCGCCTCTCCCCAGACGAATGCCAGACCTGGATGCCATGCGTGAACATGACTGCATACGCAGATACCGATTCTCGCAAGAGTTGATAGAGGACTTGACCCGCTGGCTTGCACCACACCTCCAACCACAACACAGGTATCCTACAGCTCTGACCCCCAAGGTGAAGGTGATGGCAGCCCTACATTTTTTTGCCACTGGCACGTTTCAATTGACCATAGCTGATGTTGGTGGCATGTCCCAGACTATGTTCAGCCGTGTCCTGCATGATGTTATAGAAGCCATGTTGTTGCACCTGAATGAATTCATCCATTTTCCCACTTGTGAGCAGTTGACAGGTGTCAAGGGTGAGTTCTATGCCCTGGGAGGGATGCCTCATGTAATTGGGGCCATTGATGGGACACATGTGGCTTTGGTACCACCACAGGCACAGGAGGTAGCCTATAGAAACCGAAAACATTACCACTCCATTAATGCCCTTGTGGTGTGTCTTGCTAACATGCTGATTTCCCATGTCTGTGCACATTTTCCAGGGTCTTCACACGATGCATACATCATGAGGCGTAGCAGGGTGCCAGAAATGATGCTGCAGCTGCACGCGGAACGAGCATGTCTTGTTGGTGGGTATACTCTGTTAGTCCTGTGTTCAGCACTATCTTTGTATCTTACGGCATCTCCTGACCCACTTCTTCACATGATGTTTCCATGTAGGGGACTCTGGCTATCCCAACATGCCATGGCTGATGACGCCTCTCCGCAACCCCAGGACAGCTGCAGAACACCGGTACAACGACACCCATGGGCAGACGAGGCGCGTGATTGAGAGGACGTTTGGACTCCTGAAGAGCAGATTCCGGTGCCTCCACAAGACCGGCGGCGCCCTCCCATATGCCCCGGTGAAGGTCTGCAAAATCTTCATTGTGTGCTGCATGCTGCACAACATGGCAGTGAAGAAGGCCGTGCCACTCATCCTTGATCCGGATGAGCAGGATAATCCACCCGTGGAGGATGAAGGGCTCGGGCACGGGGCAAGTGAGGATGAGGATGAGGATGAGGATGAGGACATCTGGAGTCAGCTTATCCGCAACTTCTTCTCATGATGGTGAGTCCCTGTGTCTGAGTGTGCAGCTCGTATGCCATTGACAGCCAGGTGCTCCTCACCCTCAACAAAGACACAGACATTGGCAGTTCCATCATTCAAGTATGCATGAGATCCATTGATGAATGGCTGCACCCGAACCACCTGAGGCTGGACTTGTACAGGACTGAGGTGAACATCTGAGGATTGTCCCCTTCCAGCTGGGTCAAGTGCCTGTGTCCCACCCGCAAGAGCCCTGCACAAGTACCCAATGGCCACACACACAAGATGGTGTGTGTTAGAAGGCGACCTCAGAGGGGCCCGGAGGGGGCCCTGACTGTCCTGAGACCCACCCTCAAAGTATCGTAGCCGGGCACTGGCGGGAGACTCCGCAGGGGAGGAATCTCGTATCTAGGATTGTACACTCGGCACCACACGACAAAGAGACACCACACCGAGGGTTCTTAGGATTCAAGCTTTATCAAATCGAAGTGGTAGGATTTTTATGATCAGCAAGGCAGATATTTACAAGCAGAGCGTGGGCTCACAGAGTCTTGGCGGGGGTAGGAGGTAGCGGGACAGTCTTTGGGGGATATGGATCAAATGCAGGAGCGTACCCGGCGCACAGCTCACAATCCTCGAGCTGGGGGATACGCGTGTCGTCGTAGGGTCCGGCGGGACCAAAGAGAGTCTGGGGGAGCCGCGAGTCACTCAGCAGGCTCAAGCACAAGTTCGGAGGTCTTACGATCTTCAGGGAGCCGCGAGTCACTCAGCAGGGCTCAAGCACAAGTTCGGAGGTCTTACGATCTTCAGGGAGCCGCGAGTCACTCAGCAGGGCTCAAGCACAAGTTCGGAGGTCTTACGATCTTCAGGGAGCCGCGAGTCACTCAGCAGGGCTCAAGCACAAGTTCGGAGGTCTTACGATCTTCAGGGAGCCGCGAGTCACTCAGCAGGGCTCAAGCACAAGTTCGGAGGTCTTACGATCTTCAGGGAGCCGCGAGTCACTCAGCAGGGCTCAGATGTTCCAAGGCGAATCTGCCGGACAGTCCCAGAGCACCCCTTGTTATAGGTCGACCCCTCTTTGATGTCCGGAGTCTGTGCAGGCAGGGGTCTTGTCACCTGGGGGTCGCTTGTCGGGGTTTCCTGCCATTGTCTTTTGATCCTTTCAGGGCCGGGTCGGGAGGAGTCCCAGACACCCAGCAGGCATGGAGCCAGCCCTCAGGGAGGCCGGAGGGCTGATCGAAACCCATCGTCCCAGGGGAGATCAGAGGTGCGATAGAAACGGCTCCTCCCTCTCTCATCCCCTGGAAGCGTGATGTCCTCCAGCCGGAGTGGCGCCTCTAGGCCCGGGTTGTGCTGGGGCAGGGCGGCCATCTTGGTGCATGGAGTGGGCACGCGTGCCCGGGGTGGCCGAAAGGAGAGAGGCCATGGACGGGGATGCCCGGGTCGCATGTGTGTGTTCTGGTGGGAAGGATCGGCTGGACCGTGTGCTTGGGGTCCCAGGTACCAGGTTAGGTAGTGCGAGGACAGGAAGAGCCATGCTACGAGGCCGGGTCTAACACGCGTCCCCCCCAGCTGAAAGCCAGAGAGAACTACCCATCATCTTGGGGGGTTCTCTTCACTGAGGCGGAAGAACCGGGAGAGGCCGTCAGCGTTGGCGTGGTCCGTACCAGGGCGATGTTCTACGGTGAAATCCATCCCCTGGAGGGAGATTGACCACCGCAGTAGCTTGGGGTTTTCTCCTCGCATCTGCATGAGCCATCGCAAGGGCCGATGGTCGGTTTGGACCGTGAAATGGGTGCCAAACAGGTAAGGGCGCAGCTTCTTGAGGACCCAGACTACGGCAAATGCTTCGCGCTCAATGGTGCTCCACCTCTGTTCTCTGGGCAACAGCCGCCGGCTGAGGAAGGCGATGGGCTGGTCTAGGCCTTGGTCATTCACCTGGGACAGGACGGCTCCAATGCCATGCTCGGAGGCATCGGTTTGGACTACAAACTCCTTGGAGTAGTCGGGAGCCTGGAGGACGGGGGCCGTGCACATGGCCTTCTTCAGGGCAACGAATGCTTCCTGGCAGGCAGTCGTCCACTGCACCCTCTTGGGCTGTTTTTTGGATGTGAGTTCGGTGAGGGGGCCAACCAGGCTGCCATACCCCCGGATGAATCTTTGGTAGTAGCCAGTGAGGCCCAGGAAGGCTCGGACCTCCGTTTGGGTGGTTCCCAGGCTAGGATGGCGTCGATCTTCGGCTGTAGAGGGGCGACCTGACCGCTCCCGACCTGGTGCCCCAGGTAGACTACTGATCCTTGCCCAATCTGGCACTTGCTGGCTTTTACTGTGAGGCCTGCCTGGCGCCGGGCGGTTAGCACTCTCCGGAGGTGCTGGAGGTGCTCACTCCATCCGGAACTGAAAACGGCGATGTCGTCTAGATAGGCCGCACTGAACTGTTCCATCCCGGCCAGGACCCTATTCACCAGTCGCTGGAAGGTGGCCGGGGCATTTTTCATTTCGAAGGGCATTACGCGGAAGCGATAATGCCCATCTGGGGTGGAGAAGGCGGACCGCTCCTTGGCTTCCTCTGTGAGCGCAATCTGCCAGTATCCGCAGGTGAGGTCGAATGTGCTGAGGAACCGGGCCGCCCCGAGTCGGTCAATGAGCTCGTCGGCTCGGGGAATGGGGTGGGCATCGGCCCGGGTGACGTCATTGAGCCCCCAGTAGTCCACGCAGAATCGGAGCTCAGGGGCGACACCGGGGGTCGCTGCCTTCGGAACTAGGACCACGGGGCTGGCCCAGGGACTATCGGATGGCTCGATCACCCCCAGGGTCAACATCTTCGAGACTTCAGCTTGAATGCAGGACCGGACCCGGTCAGGGACTCGGTAGGCTCGGTGTCTTACTGGCGGGCTGTCCCCGGTGTCCACGTCATGGACACACCAGTCGGTGACTCGGGGGATCAGGGAGAAGAGGTCGGAGAATTGTCCTAGGAGCTGGCGACAGTCCGCTTGTTGCTGGTCAGTGAGGGATGGGGAGAGGTTCACTCCTTCCACGGAGTCATCCTTCTCCTTGACACACAGGAGGTCCGGGAGGGGATCGGACTCATCTTCGGCCCCGTCATCGGTGGCCAGCAGGAGGCTCAGTTCTGTCCGCACGAAGTGAGGCTTGAGGCGGTTCACGTGTAGGACCCGCAGGGGATCCTGGGGCGACTGGACGTCCACCAAGTACGTGACGGGACTCTTCCGCTCAATCACTTTGAAGGGCCCAGTCCACTTGTCCTGGAGGGCGCCAGGCTTCACGGGGGCCATGACCCATACCTGCTGGCCCGGCTGGAACTCGACCAGAGTGGCATTCTGGTCGTACCAGCGCTTCGTCTCTTCTTGGCTTGCCTCCAGGTTGGCCTCGGCCAGCTCTCGGAACTTCCTGGTCTGGTTCCGGAGGGCCAGAACGTATTGGAACACATCTCGTGGGGTGGTCTGGGGTGCTGCCTCCCACCCTTCCTTAACCAAGCTGAGGGGACCTCGGACGGGGTGTCCATAGAGTAATTCAAACGGGCTGAACCCCAAGGACTTCTGTGGGACTTCCCAGTAAGCGAACAGGAGGCAGGGGAGCAGGACGTCCCACTTACGCCGGAGGGGTTCTTCTAGGCCGTTGATCATCCCTTTCAGAGTCCGGTTAAACCTTTCTACTAGGCCGTTCCCTTGGGGATGGTACGTGGTGGTGAACTTATAGGACACTCCACATTGTTGCCACAGGGACGTCATGTATTTTGAGATAAAATTAGTTCCGCGATCGCTCATGACCTCGCGGGGAAAACCCACCCGGGAAAAGATCCCCATCAGGGCTCGGCCCACCACGGGAGCCGTGACGGTGCGTAGGGGGATAGCCTCAGGGTATCGGGTGGCGTGATCCACTAGGACCAGGATGAAACGGTGACCTTGGGAGGTGGGGGGATCCAGGGGCCCCACGATGTCGATCCCGACTCGTTCGAATGGGGTACTGACGACCGGGAAGGGTTGGAGGGGAGCCTTGCGCTTCCCCCCACTCTTCCCACTAGCCTGGCACGTGGGACAGGACTTGCAGTGGGCTTCTACAGCTGCTTTCATTCTAGGCCAGTAAAAGTGAGTCATGAGACGGCTGTAGGTCTTGTCCTGACCCAGGTGGCCGGCGAGGGGGACGTCGTGGGCCAAGCCCAGGAGGAAGTCTCGGAAGCGTAGGGGTACCACCAGCACCCGGCCGGATCCTAGCTCCACCGACTTCTGCTCACTGTACAAGAGGTTATTCTCCCAATAAACTCGGTGCGTTCCGGTTTGGTCGCCTGCGGCTTGGCCCTCGGCCTGGTGCCGCAGTCCGACCAGGGAAGGACAGGTGGCTTGCTCCCGGCAGAACTCCTCCCGGGTGGGCCCGCCCTCGTGGCGCCACGGGGCCAATTCGGGCAGATCGCCTAACTCGGGGACCGGGGTGGTGTCGGACGGTGAGGGTTCGTCGCTGGCGACTGACCCTTCCGATGGGGGGACGGGAGGACCCTCGGCGGGGACTGCTCTGACTCCCTCGGTCGGGGTGTCCTCGACTTCCCCCAGGGGGGTGAGTCGGGCGGACATAGATCGGGTGGTGGCGCACACCCACTCGGGGAGTCCCATCATTCCTAGGTGGGCCTTTCGCTCGACGTACTTCCAGGGAGAACTCTCCAGGTCGTTCCCTAAGAGGCAGTCGACCGGCTGGGAGGTTCTTACGGCAACCCTCAGTTTACCTATCACCCCTCCCCACTCAAACGGCACCAGGGCTACCTGACACATACTCTCTCTATTATCTGCGGAAATTACGGGGCAAAAGACGTTGGGTAGGATCTGCTCCTCGGGGACTAAGTGCCTGAGGACACCGGTGATGCTGGCCCCGGTGTCTCGCAGGGCTTCTATTTGGTGGCCATTGATCTTGACGAGCTGCCCGTATTTCTTCGTGTTGGAGGGCAGGAGGCTACCAGGGACCATCTCTCTATCTCCCAGGGATACTAGGGCCATAGCTGCGGGTTCCCACTCCCCGGTGTCCTCAACCTCCTCCCCCAGGGCTACGTTGGCTATCTGTCTAGCAGGGTTTGCAGCAGGGGGGACCTGGGGGGCCATGGGGCACTCCGGGTCATTGGCGTAGTGCCCGGGCTTCTGACAACGGAAACAAGTGATGGTTACCCGGTGCCCTCGTCTCCCGGGGGGTCCGGAGACTGGTGGGGGGGGGTGCCGGGAAAGGTGGAGGTTGGGTCTTCGGGGGACTCGACTGGGACTCTCTCTGCCCTCCCTGGTTCCCTCCCCCTCTCTGGTGGGGTGGTCCCTGACTGGCTCGGGGGTATTCTCCTACAATGCTCCGGGGGACCCGGGTGTTGGTCCAGCGGTCTGCTTCCACCGCCAGCTTCCTGGGATCGGTGAGTTTGCTGTCGAGCAGATGCTGGCGCAGTTCCACAAAGCAGTTCGCAGCCAGGTGTTCCCACAACAGGAGGTCGGTGAGTTCCTCGAGGGTGGTGACCTTGCTGCCCTTGATCCACCCATCGAAGGCCCGACTGAAAAAGTTTACATACTCCACCCAGGTGGTGCCCGGGATCTTCCTGCAGTCCCGGAATCGCTGACGGTACATCTCTGGGGTGAGGTTGTACCTGGTGAGGAGAGCCTCTTTCATGGGGCTGTAGGAGGTCTGCAGGGAGATGGGTAGGTTGAGCAGGGTGCCCCTTCCTTCGCTCAGAAACCGTCCCCACAGCCCTGCCCCCTAGTCCTTCTGTGGGACCCGGTGAGAGGTCATGGCGACCTCGTAGGCCCTGAACCATTGTTGAATGTCATCATTTTTATAATATTCTTTGACCACGTCCTTGGGGATGTGGACCTTCTGTTCCGCCGGGGAGGCCGCCTCTCGGTTCCCCGGGGGCCTCCCTTCCTCGCTTCTGGCTTTGAGCTCGATCTCCTTCAAGCTGCGTTCGTGCTCTAGTTGGAGCTTCCTTCCTTCGTGCTCCCGTTGGAGCTTCTTCTCTTCCAATTCGCCTTGTACGCGCATTTGCTCTACTGCTAGCTTTTTTTCCGCTAATTTCAATTCGCCTTCGATTTTGAGTTTGGCTAACTCGAGTTCGTGATTGCGACTTCTCTCTCTGTCTGCAAGTTCTTCCGGGGAAAGGCCCCCGTCTGGCACGAAGCCTCGCACCTGATGGCTGCTGCTTTCGCCTTGGGGGGGTTCTGCTTCGTCGTGTCGCTCCCCCATGCCTTCTGGGCGGGAGGCCCCGGCATCCACCCAAGCTTTCAGTGCTTTCTGCAAATCTTCTTTGGTGTTGAGACCGGTGGTAGCGATTTTAAGTTCTTTGCAGAATTGCTTCAGTTCTTTGTGCGTGTATTCTTCTAGTTGTTCCACCTGGAACACCCTGTTGGCGTTGGTTTCTGCGGGGCTCATATCGCTTCCTTCTGCCATTTTTGTCGGTAGGGCGTCAGTCGTTCACGGTACGATCTCTAGGTTATGGGCCCGAATCCCACCCCTGCCACAAATGTTAGAAGGCGACCTCAGAGGGGCCCGGAGGGGGCCCTGACTGTCCTGAGACCCACCCTCAAAGTATCGTAGCCAGGCACTGGCGGGAGACTCCGCAGGGGAGGAATCTCGTATCTAGGATCGTACACTCGGCACCACACGACAAAGAGACACCACACCGAGGGTTCTTAGGATTCAAGCTTTATCAAATCGAAGTGGTAGGATCTTTATGATCAGCAAGGCAGATATTTACAAGCAGAGCGTGGGCTCACAGAGTCTTGGCGGGGGTAGGAGGTAGCGGGACAGTCTTTGGGGGATATGGATCAAATGTAGGAGCGTACCCGGCGCACAGCTCACAATCCTCGAGCTGGGGGATACGCGTGTCGTCGTATGGTCCGGCGGGACCAAAGAGAGTCTGGGGGAGCCGCGAGTCACTCAGCAGGGCTCAAGCACAAGTTCGGAGGTCTTACAATCTTCAGGGAGCCGCGAGTCACTCAGCAGGGCTCAAGCACAAGTTCGGAGGTCTTACGATCTTCAGGGAGCCGCGAGTCACTCAGCAGGGCTCAAGCACAAGTTCGGAGGTCTTACGATCTTCAGGGAGCCGCGAGTCACTCAGCAGGGCATAAGCACAAGTTCGGAGGTCTTACGATCTTCAGGGAGCCGCGAGTCACTCAGCAGGGCTCAGATGTTCCAAGGCGAATCTGCCGGACAGTCCCAGAGCACCCCTTGTTATAGGTCGACCCCTCTTTGATGTCCGGAGTCTGTGCAGGCAGGGGTCTTGTCACCTGGGGGTCGCTTGTCGGGGTTTCCTGCCATTGTCTTTTGATCCTTTCAGGGCCGGGTCGGGAGGAGTCCCAGACACCCAGCAGGCGTGGAGCCAGCCCTCAGGGAGGCCGGAGGGCCGATCGAAACCCATCGCCCCAGGGGAGATCAGAGGTGCGATAGAAACGGCTCCTCCCTCTCTCATCCCCTGGAAGCGTGATGTCCTCCAGCCGGAGTGGCGCCTCTAGGCCCGGGTTGTGCTGGGGCCGGGCGGCCATCTTGGTGCATGGAGTGGGCACGCGTGCCCGGGGTGGCCGAAAGGAGAGAGGCCATGGACGGGGATGCCCGGGTCGCGTGTGTGTGTTCTGGTGGGAAGGATCGGCTGGACCGTGTGCTTGGGGTCCCAGGTACCAGGTTAGGTAGTGCGAGGACAGGAAGAGCCATGCTACGAGGCCGGGTCTAACAGTGTGCATCAGGTTTGGCTCGCTCACATTTGCCATGCTAGTCCACAGCATCTGTACCTCATGCTGCAATGCCCTCTGCATTATGCACATGATCCACAGATAGATCCACTACAAGAAAAGACAGACCATCCCCCAGGTCCATAACAACATCCGTGTCAAATACTGCCCTGCCCTCTACGGAGCAAGTACATCCAAACTCCCAGGAGACTTGTCCACATCCAGGGGGCATCTGCATACCTCAGATTCAACACCCTGCGCCCCAGCCACCTCACCGTCCACCATGGATAGCTGCAATGGATCACTGTCTGCTGCAGGGTGACCTCCACACTCCCCACCCACACTCAGGAGGCAGTCCACAACCCCGACCCCAACCAACCTTGTACGTCTGTCATCCTAGATCCCGTTGGGCCATCTCAGTGCATCCAACCTTGCCCTGGCCACCGTTCTTCACATCCACCGTACTCCAGCATACAGGACATTGTTCTCCCACCTGGCCACACATACCTGGGCCTCCCTCCCCGGGAACCTCCACATGAGCCATGACCTCTACGCCTTGATGATGATCTCCCAAATAGGTCTCTCCGCACAGTTTAGCAAGCCCCCCCTTAGCAGCCAGAGGCAATCACAGGTGAGTGTTGTGCTCCATGCCTACATTGAATGATACCTTGTGACCCATGTGTGTCCTGTACCAGACTCTGATCCCAGGGTATGGATGGCTGGAGTTGGTTCAACACTCAGCCATAGTTTGACATTTCCACACACATATGTCGTTGAATGATGCAAAATGACAAGAACGTCTCATGTCCAAAGTGAAATATTTATTTACGGTGGGGTAAGTGGTTTGGTAGATGCAATTGGGTGCTGTACCGGGGGAATAGAATCCAAAGTTCACAGGGGGAGATGGTATCCTTGGCATTGGAAGTCATCAGAGTCCAGACCACAGTGTTGGTCATCATTGGTCAGACTGTGACCAGCAAGTCCATGTGGCAGAGAATGTCATTGGATGAGGTGCTGCTGTTGCGCCAGAGGGCCAGGTGCCAGGCCAGGTGACCTGGGAGATGGGGATGGTCCGCCTACTCTCACGGTCTTTTCCGTGGACGACCCACCTTCCTCCGGGGACCCTCAGATGCAGGCCTTGACGATGCTGGGGACGCTCCGTCAGATGAATCCTCCTCCTCCTCCCTCCCTGTGTCTGGTGCTGGTCTACGCCTGGTGGCACAGGGAGGGTTTGCCAGGCTTTGGGCAATCTGACGGAGTGATTGGCTCACGTCCCTGTGCACCGCCAGGAGCTCAGCCAGTCTTGCCTCCATCCGTCCTTGGTGCTGTTGATGACTGGCATGATGCTCGACCTGCAGGTTCTTAATGTCATCGAGGGTCCCCTGCATCTCGGAGAGTCTTGACACGACCTGGTTGATGCCTCTGGTGTCACGCCGCTATGAGTCCAGGATGTTGCATATGTGTGACATACCGGGGTCCTGAGCTGGCTGGTCAGGTTCGCGCCTCCGCCTGCCTCCACTCCCACCACCCCTGCCCACTTGAGCCTGGCCAGCCCTTGTGGGCACATCGGGTCTACGGGACCCCTGAGGGATGGCATTTGCAGGGTTGCCTGCCTCCTCCTGGGTGCCCGGAGAACCTTGTCCCTCCTGGTCAAACTGGCTCTGTTGTTCAGTGTGAGCAGGGCTTCTGGGTGTGTCCTAGGATGTGGCAGGAATGGGGGTGGTGGTTGGCACAGATGTACCTGACGCAGGTGCTGCAGGGGCTTGGGCACCAGAGGGTCCAGGTTGGTCGGGGTCATCCACGCGGTGCCTGGGACTGTGATTCTTCCCCCCAGTGTTGGGGGGAGATCGACGACGTTGCCCTGTGTGTGAGAGAGAGACAATGTTAATGGTGTTTCATGCGATATCTATGTTTCATACATATTCAAGTTGACACATTTCCTCCAGTTAGTTGGATGTGCCTAGCATTCCTCTCAATGTCCACTTGGGGATGGGTATGTTGCGGGGGACAGATTGGGATGTTCTCCTGAGTGTTTGACCTGTAGATTGTTTGCTCTGATGCTTATTTGGCTCTGGATCGGTCTGGTTGTGTCACATGTCCATTGTGGGAGTGTGTAAATCCGTTGCCTGCCCCGGGTGTGTGTGCTTGTGTTAGGGGGGGGGGGTTGTGACCGGGCCTGCTGTTGTGTATAGTGTGAGTTGTCATTGGGTCTCCCAGGTGATGTGTCTGTCCCCTCATGGTGCATGCTGGCATGACAGTGAGTGTGAGTTCCTGTGCTAGATACCTGTGCTTAGTGGAGTTGGTGTTTGAGTGTACAGTGGTCCCAGGAGGGCCTTGTGCTGCATACAGCAGGGCCAAATGTCATCTACCTTGTCAGTACTTTGCTAGTCCCTGTGCATTGTGCATGGTTATGTACCTATGCCATATGGGCTGAGGGCATTGATGTCTGCGTCTCATTTTCACAATGTGTTGTGTGGGGCCCACACTCCCAGCCTCCCTGACATCCAGTCTTGTGTGTGTGGTTGTTGTAGGCTTGGACATGGCCTTGCCTTGATTTGTGAAGGGTGCATGGTGACGTTAGTGGCATGAGCGTGGTTTTTGAGTGTGGTTGTTTGCGGTGAGTGCTTGGGGGAAGTTGCATGCATTTGGTGTATATGTGGTGTGGACCCCATTGCCCCAATGTTACGTAAGTTGTTAGTGTACTCACCAGGCGGTAGCAGGGCCATCACCTTCTCCTCCCAGGGATGGTAGTGTACGGGTCTCCGCCGTTGTGAACTTTGGATTCTTGTCTGTGGGCATGGTGTGGGGTGTGGGTGTGGATGGTTGTGGGTGTGTGGGTGTGAATGTGACGGTGTGTGTGTGAATGTGAAGAGGGGGATATTTATGGAGGAGGTTGTGTGAAGGTGTGTGAGTGAAGGTGTAGTGGAGGTATGAGTGATGTGGAGTAGTTTCTATGTAAAGTTGTTTTTCAGTGGGGTCTGGCAGCAGTGGGTCTGTTGCAAAGGCTCATGGGTTGTGTGTTTGGGCCCTTTTTATTGGTCCATTTTTGGGTGTGGCTGTGTTTGAATTTTGGTGGGTGTGTTATAAGTGGTGGTTGTGATTTGGGGCCTCTGTTTGCCTGTTTGGATGTGCCAGGTCAGTCATTGAGATGTATTTTGTCATGTAGACGTGTTTTGTGGTGTTGTGCGAGTCGAATTGACCCTCCTTGTGCTGTTTTACAGTGTCCTGGTTGTGTAAGAGTCATTTTCGCGTAGGTACGATCCGTACATACGCGATGCTGGGTGAGGGTGCTGGGGTACGGTGTTGGAGTGCGGCGCGTACATGCGGTGGGGGTTCGGTGCGTACATGTGCGGCCCTGGGGTACGGCGCGTACCTGCGGAGGTACGGCACGTACATGGGGGGACAGCGTGTACATGGGGGGAGGGGGGCGTGTACATGGGGGGAGGGGGGCGCGTACATGGGGGGAGGGCGCGTACATGCGGTAGGGGTACGGTGCGTACAGGGGCAGCCCTGGGGTACGGCGCATACATGCGGAGGTATGGCACGTACATGGGGGGGTAAGGTGCGTATATGTGGTGGGGGTACGGTGCGTACACCTGCGGCCCTGGGGTACAGCGCATACATGCGGAGGTACGGCGCGTACATGGGGGGGTAAGGCGCGGACATGCGGTGGGGGTACGGTGCGTACACGTGCGGCCCTGGGGTGCGGCGCGTACATGCGGAGGTACGGCGCGTACATGCGGGGGTGATGCACCTACAGGGGGGGTACGGTGCATACATGGGGGGTACGGCGCGTACAGGTGCGGGGCTGGGGTACAGTGCGTACATGGGGAGTACGGTGCATACAGTTGCGGGGCCAGGGTACAGTGCGGACAGGGTGGTGTACGGTGCTGACATATTTGTGGGTGGGGGGGCTGTACGCCTCGTACACGGGCATGAGTTTACCCGTGTACATGTGTGCTACTGCGTTGGCTCCGTACGGGCCTTTTTACGTGCGATTGTGTATTCGGACGGATCGTACTTGCGCGCTCGGACTTGTGTTTTACGATTTGCACGTAACAATGTCCGGATCACTCTCGTACACTTTTCCAGACGATATTCGGACGTGAACACTTTCCGACGCACTCTCGTAGACTTTTCCCGACGCTATTCGTAGATATTTTTCACGGACGAATCGTACTTGGCCGTTTGTACGGTGCGTCTCCGACTCGTACGTAAACAAATACGGATACGGGTCGTATGCAAATTATTTTTAACGGATCGGAATCGGCACCTTAATGTTTACTATATTTAACTATTTTTATATTAAAAACTATATTTTTGTGTTCGATATTGATGTATAGAGATATTTGTGCTCAATATTTTTGACACAATATTTATGTCCCACGATATTTGTGGTTTCAATGTTTTGTCAGTGAACCCTCCTGGTTAGGGAGAGTAAACTCTATTAAAATGACTTTGCTTCCAAAAGTGCTATATCTTTTTCAGGCTGTTCCAATAAATATTCCTGAGTTCTTTACTGCAGATTTTAACCCCTTCCATGCTCATGACGGAACGGTTCCGTCATGAGCCACGGTTGAGCTGTGCTCATGACGGAACCGTTCCGTCATGAGCCCGCCCGCGCTCGAACCCTTCAGCACCGCGGCGGAATTCGCCCAGCGCTGAAGGGGTTAAAAGAGCTCTGATTAAATGCATATTCAATGGGGGGCCATGGATTTCCTATAAAATGATAAGGGTGGACTAGCATTACCTGTCCTGAAGTCCTATGATTGGGCTGGGCAGTTTCAGTTGACTACTTATCCCTCCGCACACACCCCAATTCATTTTAACCAGATATTTACACCGGCCCTACAATTGGGCTCTTTCTCAACCTGTAAAGATGGGGATTGCATAATGATATCGGACTTAGTTCATGGTAGCATGATTAAGTCATTTAAGGACTGCAAAAAGAACTCACACGTAACTGAAAGGTAAAGTTTCCATTACACACAATTATGCCACAGGGTGTTACAAAAAGGGTGGAAAGACGCAGCTTTTAGAGATTTCATTCTCTTCGAGAGGTTAGCAGGGCAGGCCATGGGTTCAAAGGCAGTAATTTTGCAACTGTACACTATACTGATGGAGGCAAATTCACACAGCAATATACCATGTAGAATCAGATGGTAAGATAGAGCAGGCGTGATGACCTCGGGTACCCAATAGATGACCATATGGAAAAACTTGCATCACAATGTGCATACTGTTTTAGAGAAAATACAGTTGCAGTGAACAAGTTTTGCTCCCAACCCTAGGCCATAATGCTGAAGGGCAAGTAACACAATGGGTAATGCAAAATACATTTGGTAGGAATGGCCCAGGGTTTTGCATGCAGATCCTTCATTATTTCAGGCGAGCGTCTGGCCTACACCTTAACCCAGTCAAATCCACGGTGGTGCCCCGCCATGCCTCCATAGAAAGTTATGATGGCAGACAACCATGCCCATACGAAGACTCTCATTTAAATACCTTGGTATCTGGGTGGCGCTTCTCACGGAATTGACCTGGTCCCTCAATGTCGGCCCACTTCTCAGGTGTACAAAAGATGACCTACGTCGATGGCAATACTCCCTCTCAATCCCCTCGGGAGAGTTGCTCTCTTCAAAATTATGGTTCTCACCCGCTACTTGTATGTCCTCCAAAACCTCCTGATCCATCTCCCTCGTAGCTGGTTTCACGATCTAGATGGAGTGATCACTGACTTCCTTTGGGGAGGTTCAGGAGCGCATCTGGCTCTCAAGACTTGCCAATAACCACATACGAGGGAGGAATGGGAATGACGAATCCCTTCTCGCTACTGGCCTTTTGATAATTCATGAGTGGTTTAACTGGGGTGGTCAGACCCAGCATATCGGCTAGAACTGGGGCGCCTTGGATTGTCTCAGGCCCAAGCTATGTTTTACGGCGCCCCATTCCCTCAGGCCCTGCCAATAGTCACCCATACAGCTCTTCTGGCATGGCAATCTGCATCGCGACACATACACTGGGACACTAGACTCACATTGCAAACGCTGTTATGGCATGGCACTTGGCTGCGGGAGGTTGAGATCTTGACGGGCTTTCAAGCATGGGACCTAATAGGCATCACCTCCCTGGGGGATGTATGGAAAGGACTCTGACTTTTGATCCGGGAAGGAGCAATATTTATGCACGGCACACAAGGTTTAAGAACCAGGTCCTTATCAAGGAGGACCGCTCAGGACGCAGTACTATGGACCTTTCTGATACTTTTCTTCGCCGATGACACTATAGAACATCGCGCTCCTTACCTTCACTCGTAATAATTGGGGAACCAGGAATCAAGGATTTCCATTATTTTTCAGCTACTTTGTTGCCTGATGAAGTTCAATCTTTCGTGAACAAAACTCGTTGGCTGGAGCTCATGTTGTATGATGACGCTTAAAATAAAGGATTGCCTTACGTAAATTAATTGGTCAGTCTTACTTATTGGAAAAGACATCTTGGGAGTGCACCTCTCCACGTGTATACGGTTTCGATTCTGCTTTGCAGTTTGCACCCAACAGCCGCAGGTGCAGGAGTTGTATGTGCACCCCATCTTTTATCACCTTCTGACAATCAAAAGAGGAACTTAGCAGTGAAGTGCAGCTATTGTGATCCACCGTTGGTTGTTGCACATTGTCGATGTATGGAAAGGAGACCACGTGTCCTCCTTTCAAGATCTACAGCAGGCATACTCCCTACATTCTACACAATTTTTCAGATATCTCCAAGTATGTCACGCCCTGGCCATTCAGATTCCTAACCCTGTGGCATTCCCTGAGTTCAGCCCACTGGAGGCCAAGATTCTCATGGGAAACCTGGGGAAGGGAGGGATATCCCAAATATATCGATCTCTGATAAACAATACCCCATCCACATTAGACCCTCTTAGAACCCGATGGGAATGATGGGTAGGCACTCTGGAAGACGAGGATTGGCGAGACGCTCTTATGGCTCCCAGAACACTCACTATATCTGCCAGGTTCCTCCTCATTCAGTTATATTATCTTCACTGTGCATATATTACACCGGCGCGGCTGCACATAGCAGGATTCCTCCCAACCCCGCAATGTCCACGCTATGAAGGAGAACCAGCAAACTTCTTCCATATGGTCTGGTCCTGCACTGTCCTATCCAAATACTGGGCATCAATCGTATTTGAATTGAGAGGCATACTGGGGTGGGAGGTCTCTCTTAACCTCCTTGCTCTTCTCCTGGGGGTGATGGAGGGGATGGACGGCTCCAGAGCCGACAAGTTGTTTCTGGAAACAGCCATGCTGATTGCTAAAAGAGACATTGCAGTGGCCTGGAAAGACTCAACACCTTCCTCTATTTCAAAATGGAACAGGGGAGTGGACTGGTATGCCGTCCAGTAAAAAGTGGTATATGAGGCAAGAGGGTGCCTGCACCAACATGAACGAATATGAAGCAAATGGACAGGTCCACTGGACTTATTACTCATGGCGCAAGGGGCTTGCCTTTTTAAGACCAACCAGTTGGGGGGATAATACTTGCAACCGTAATGAAATGTCTTACATGTCACAGTGATACAATTGTTACCTTCCTCTATTTCAAAATGGCACAGGGGAGTGGACTGGTATGCCGTCCAGGAAAAAGTGGTATATGAGGCAAGAGAGTGCCTGCACCAACATGAACGAATATGAAGCAAATGGACAGGTCCACTGGACTTATTACTCATGGCGCATAGGGCTTGCCTTTTTAATACCAACCAGTTGGGGGGGATAATACTTGCAACCGTAATGAAATGTCTTACAAGTCACAGTGATACAATTGTTACCTTGTATACAAAATGCCAATAAAATTGGATATAAAAAAAGGAATAACCCAGGGTTATCCTGCTTAGGAAGAAATTCTGAAAACACTTCCAAGCATCTTGGTTAATCCTGCCCCACAAAACCCCAGAAAATCCACAGGAATACGACTAAAGACCTTGTACTATCAGTATAGGTCAGCAGACTGATATTAGAAATTGTCTGCAAGCAGCTACAATTAAATTAGTAGCTCACTGGAAGAAGGTGGACTTTCATCCTGTCACTTTGTGATACTGACACTTATGGAACCTCATGGCAATAGACAAAATTAGCTAATAATGTTATGGAGAAGAATTTGGATGGACTGTGAACTTTGCTCAGGATTAGCTGCCAAGAAGAGCACTTAACTATAATCTCTAGGGCCAGAGTAGGAGGAATAGGGGTTTATTTTTTTCTCTTTTGTGTTTGGCTGTATATAGATCTTAGAACATTGAAAATGTCCTTGTTTAGTGCAGCACCTACAACTCTGGCACTGTTCTACAAAGTTTGCCTTCCCACTCACAGGCAACACAGGAGAACTCAGTTTAATATACTAGCAATGAACGTGAAAGATAGGTTATTATAGCCCAGCAGAACCACACCCAGCACCTTGTTGGAGAAGAGTTACTGCTTTTGGGTTACTCATTATCCCTGCAACGGGATCATGGGCACCTTGTTAACAGACACACACCTATTTAGTTATTCACCATATGACACACAGCGTACTGTTTAGTACTAAGAAGAATAGACACTTTTAACTAAAAGTATTTATTATCACAGGGTTAACCTCTATCTTAGCACATTTAAAACACCTACACAGGATATCATAAAAACAGGAAAAAGCCAAGTTGTGAGCAACAAGAATAAAATAAGCATTTCTAATATGTTAAAATTTGTATTTCAAACCTTACACCCTAAAACCTACTTCTATGTACCACACTAAGGGCCTGATTTTGAGTTTGACGGTGTGAGAGCGGGCCGTCATGCCACCGCTTCACTTCCACACCGCCAAACTTGTCTGCACACCACCCACCAGATTACGAGTTAAATGGTGTTCTGGCAGGCAGTGTTTTAGCGGTCCTACGGCGGTGCCTGTTAGAAAGCACTGCAATGGGAGCGCAAAAGCATGTTCCTGCATGGCATGTGCCCCCCTGCATGCATGCCCTGGCCCAGAAGCAACAGGGGGTCCCGAAGATCCCCCTTAGTTTCCTCACTGCCACAGTTTTCATGACAGGCTCCCCGCCATGAAAACTGTGAGGAAACTCGTAATATGTATAATGCTGGGCCAGACCCCCACACCACAGCCAAGGGATCACGGATTAGGGGTGGGCGGAATTTGCGAAATCCACTTTCGCAAATTATCGCGAAAATGTAAAAAATTATCGCAAACACGCGGAAATATCGCGAAGTTGCGGAAGTTTTGTTCCCGCATGTTCGCGAGATTTTCTGCATGGTTGCGGCTCGCCAACTTACCCATGTGGTTGCTCGCGGGCGCGGCCATCTTGTTTTCAGCTGTCTCGCGGTGCATGATCGCGAGAAGAAAGACATGATCGCGCGACGCATGACGTCACTGCGAGACAGCGCAAATGGCTAAAAACAATACAACATCTCATGGAGAACGCGACCGGATCAAGAAAACTTGTCGGCGAACGCAGGGATTCAGGTAAGGCGATCGCGCGCACGCGAGAATGTATTATTTTACAGCGCGAGCAAGAAACAAATTATCGCCAAGCTGCGGAATGCGGAAATTTTGACATTTTCGCGCTTTCCGCGGAACGCGAAAATGTCAAATTATCGCAATTTCCGCGAACGGAACGAAATTTTAGCCCAGGCCTATCACGTATCCCCGCTGGTAGCTGAGGTCCTGTGGCAGTGGGACCACTGCAATCATAATGCGGCAGTCGGATTACCAGTGCGGCGGTTCCCGCCACGCCACCATGAATTTGATAGTCCAATGGAATGCCAAACTTGTAATCAGGCCCTAAGAGAGCATGGAAAGTAGAGTAACTTGCGAACTAGAGTTTCTTAAGGAGAAGAGACGCATTGCATATATTGTTATCAATGTAGGCATAAAGGCAATATTCCATGCGAAAGGCAAACACGTGCTGCTGTAGCAGCCTTCCTTCAGGACTCAGCTTTATCAGTAGCAGTCTTCGAAGTGTGCTGGCAGTGGGTGAGACTGTCTCTGGTAGAATCTCATGCAATAATCGGGGCGAAAGACCTCTGCTGACGTGTGATCAAGTGGCAACTCTTGTATACTAAATCGTATGCGAGATAGGGAATTCCTGACATAAGTTTGGAATGTCTGATGTAGATTATGTGCATCAAGGTCAATCAATCAATGAATCAGGGGTTTATAAAGTGTGTTACTCACCCGTGAGGGTCTCAAGGCGCTGGGGGGGCGGCTCCGCGTCAGTCGAAGAGCCAGGTCTTGAGGTCCTTTTGAACGGGTGCAGGGTCGGGGAGCGTCTGATGTTCACAGGGAGCTCGTTCCAGGTTTTGGCTGCGATGTAGGATAAAGCTCTCCTGACAGTTCTGTTTCTGCGGATGCGGGGGACCTCTGCCAGGGCGAGGTCGGCAGAGCGGAGGTTCTTCTTGGGTGCGTGGAAGGATACTCTCTCGTTGAGGTATTTGGGTCCGATGTTGTGGAGGGACTTGTAGGCGTTGGTGAGGAGTTTGAAGGTGACTCTCTTCTCGACAGGTAGCCAGTGTAGGCCTCGTAGGTGTTGGGTCATGTGCTCGTGGTGCAGTGTCCCGAGGACGAGTCTGGCTGCAGCGTTCTGGATGGTCTGGAGCCTGTGCAGAAGAGTTCTGTTGATTTTGGCGTAGAGGGCTTTGCCGTAGTCCAGTCTGCTGGTAATGAGTGCGTGGGTTAGGGTCCTTCTGCAGTCAGGGGGATCCACATGAAGGTCTTGCGGAGGATGCAAAGGCAGTTGAAGCTGGTGGAGGCGACGGCTTTGATCTGGCGGTTCATGGAGAGGGAGGAGTCAAGGATGATGCTGAGGTTCTGAGTGTGGTCTGTAGGGGTGGGTGGGCTCCCGAGGGTGGAGGGCCACCAGGTGTTGTCCCAGGCAGAGGTGCATGGACCGAGGATGAGAACCTCGGTCTTCTCTGAGTTTAGCTTCAGGCAGCTGTCCTTCATCCAGGCTGCCACGTTCTTCATACATCTGTGCATCCAAGATGTTTTCTTATAAACATCACACTACACTAGTTCTGTCAGCAATTCAAACCACACTATCTTGGTTATATGTCTGTATTTGTTTTCATTTGACCTTGCTATGGTGATAAGTAGACCAGATAAGGTGATATGGTGATATGGTGATACTAATGTTGCATTACGTGTTATATCGATGTCCTTTGTAGATTGGCTTGACACTTTCACGATTCTCAGATAGATAAAGTCAGATGACATCTACATCAATGGAAGACATGACAGTGATTCTGTATAAATTGTGTAAAATGGCGTCTTCTATTACCTAAGATTGAGAAGATAGCAAATTGCATTACCTAAACTGGCTTTAGGGCCTATTTAATACTGGAGTTGGATCATAGGATTTTACGTCATGTTCTGATATACTTATATTTTTTATCCCTGTGTAAGACTTGGTTTGCCAATGACTGAACTTTCAATAACATTGTTGTCGTTAAAAAAAATGTGGAGGCAAAGGGGCAAATCACTTTTAGGTTGAAAGAGCTTAAACGCCAAATTCCACTTGCAGCAAAACTGACAACAACCTGGACATATTTCCGTACAGTCCCAACAAGTGTCTTTTTTTCCTATTTCTTATGATGGTTAGTCTGCTTGAAGTCTTCCATTCTATAAGAAGCCATGGATAGTGCTACGTGTAATGATATGAATTTCATATATCCTCCCTCTGATTGTGGCTAGCTTATAGGGACATTTGGGAGAGCACCTACTGTGGCCACTACAGCATGCCTCCTATGTCTGTGGGACTCCCTAGCCATAGATATGAATACCGTTTCACACAATGCCGAGAAGGGGTGAATGGGCAGAGGAATATTTTACATGTTACACTTTTGCTATCCAAATACAAGTATGGCAGAGGAGGGCCAGGAGATGAGGGAAAAGAGAGCCAGAGGAAGAAACAGGGAGATGGGGCTAGGAACATTGGCTACAGGGAAATGGAGATATAAAATTTGGGGGATGCAAAGAAGAGGGTAAGTCAAAGAAATGGAGAGGTAGGTGGTCTAATCTGGTGTTTAGTCATTGGCTTGTGTTAATGAATTTTAAACCTGCACTAGGGCCCTTTTCACCCCTGCTACGCCACTGCATTGCACTACCAATGAAGTGTGCTATTAGAGTTGTAGGCCGGCATTGCCTTCTCTATACTGAATATCTGGGTAGTTGATACTCTTGGCTTCTCCCAATTCGTCAGTGTCACTCATGAGGATATGGTCTTCATCAAGTTTCTCAGCCTTCGTGACATTTTTATTGTGCAGGTGCAATTATGGTAATTTCACGTAATTAAAGTGACATGAAATTACCAAAGTTATGTAACTATGCCACATCATGTAATTTCAGGGAGAACTTTTAATGCGAGATGTACTGTTTGGGTAATTTTTGAATGATAGCTGTAGGTGATGGAGCAGGGGAAATACAAAAATGTTTGTACCCCCTTCGAAGTTAATGACCTCATAACTTTAAAAACACTAACTGTTTGAATGCATGTATTAATCAACAAATGCACCTTTAATTAGACACTACACTAAGGAAACGAACTGGCATTTGCAAAAATCTAATTTATTTACAAATGTGAAATTAAATTGACATAGGTTTGTGATTCGTGTAGAAAGTAGATGTAAATTGCATGTATTTCGTTTGTAGTAAAATTATATTGTGGCAAAGAATGCAGATGGTAAGTAAAATGGCTTTAAATGTCGCTTATGTTAGGTAACATCTAACATTAGAATAGTGGGTGGTAAACAGAAGGGCTTATTTTCTATGTCTAATTTCTGCTATGTTGTTTTCATATTAGTTTCGTTCGGGCCTGCTAGGCCTCGCTGGGAAAATGGCCGCTGTCGAGAGAAGTGATTACGTGCGCCAAATAAAGATGGCCCCCGCTCATGAGCAGAGTAGAAGTTCCAGTTACGAGTGTGTGGTCTATGCCCGGAGTGAGAGATGTCAAAGCCAGGCTGACCTAAGACAAGAGTTGTGCCAAGAGTTCAGCGTGAATGCATGAGAACGGATGGGAGACTCGAACTCCAGAAGATGAACTAATTCATGACTGTTGAAGAATGTTGCAAATATATTAGCAAAGTTAAAGAACATTTGGACTTGATGAATCACGAGAAACATTGTATGAATGGATTATTTGCGGAACAGATTCAAGCAAGGAGGACAATGAGGTGACCATCACCACCCCTCCAATGGACCAATCAGAATGAATGTAGCCCCTAAAAGGTTTCAATTTTGGGTATAGCAAGTTAGAGAAAGGGTATAAAAGAGTTGTGCTTGCAATGACGCGGTGGCACTCGCTTATTCTGCATTGATCTATTCAACACGACACGCTGTCTGTTGAGACGATTTTTCCTTCTGATACTGAAAAGACTTTGACAATTTCGTCATCGCCCTATGGCCAAGGGTAATGAGTATTTTCCGTTTCCTATTTTAATCTTTACTTAAATGCTTATGAAAATAATGTCTAGAATATTTGTCTAATAAAAACTTTACTTATTCAATTTATTCAATGAATCTAGATAAAATGTCATGCTAACTCAAAACTGAGTCTGTGGTTATTAGAATTAAAGTTATGATCAATAATTTTTAAAGGATGGGCACTGGCCTCCCCCCGAGAGGTTGCTATTCCGATGTGACTTCGGGTGGTGCAACTCAAGATTCTCAACCGGGTGTATTTTGACGCCACACTGCTATTCAGGTTAGGTAGGAGGCCTGATGCGCTCTGCCTCCGACATTGTAACCAAACTGGCACATTCAAAAACATCCTGTGACCAGGACTTGTGACAAACCTATTCAGTCATCTCCCACACTATGTCTCCTTAACAGACCTCACACAATTGGAACAGTCATGGGCTACTATGGGATGGGGGGTGGACACTGTACCGCATTTACGGGACTGGGCAAAAGACATGGATCATGCCATGATTGCCGAAAAAACGGAGTATAAAGGGAGAGGATGCCCCCAAAAATGGTATTATAAGTGGGGGCGCTTGAATAAACACAGGGGGGAGATCTGCATTTCTCCTATGGTGGAACTGAGGAGGGAGAGACTTTCGATGTTGGAGAGGGAGGCTGAGGAGGTGTTGGTGCTGGAGCGGGTAGTACAACATTTTATATACCCCCCCATTCTGCATGTTTATATTAATCTGAATAATCAACTAATGGTAATATTAATAATTTGTTTGAAGTGAAAACTCACCAATTATATTAACAAAAGAATTACACGTGGGATTTGCATTTTGCGTGGCTAAACTAATTGTATACTAATATATGTATGCATACTAACGGTAGAAAATTAGAATATTGCATGATATATGTTGCTTTATGATGTAATTGTAAGTTGAACCAGATGACATCACTGGGTGAATATAAATGCTTTGAATGTTGCTATTATGCGAGATAATTACTTACACATAGGGGAATTAGTGAGGGTTTAACATTTTATTAGCCATTTCAATGTTTTAATTACATTTTTGTGTTTGTTTTGCTTGAGTTGACCATTTGGGCCTTCATAAAGATGGCTGACTGAGACGTACGACGTGACTGCTGCTGTCTCATGAGGTTCTGGGTGAATTGCGCATGCGCCACCGCCAGCAACAATGGGCTTGTCCGATGTACCCACCAAGATCATACTGGGAGAGTTGCCAGGACCTCAACAATGGATTGTCTTTAAAACCGGAACCAGCAAGTGCGATGACTTAATCTTACGGACTATGTGAGAACTTTACCGAATGACCCCAAATCCACCAATGAAGACTGTCTAAAACTCATTCTTTTTTTTTTTAAAACACTGTTTATAAATAACCAAGACAGCGAGCATAACAAATATATTGACAATGCGAAGATGTCTACCATTACCATTTCATCCATTCCTCCGCCTCCTTCACCACACAGCCAACCAACATCATTACAATTCCGAGTATAAAGATCGCCCCCGTGGCTCCTGTTTTGTTATACCATCCCTTTAACCTGGAATCCTCCTGACAAGCGGCCTCTCGGGACCCTTTACTCAGTGTTATGCTGATCAAGTGCTGCCCCTCCCAGCATCCGCTGTCTCTCATTCCTAAGTTCAATTGTCGGAGAGATACAGATGTTGCCTCTATACTTATTCCATTTTCTCCATTTGTGATCCCATTTGCGCGGGCACCCCCTCTCCCTGAACACCGCTTTCTCCGCCAGCATGGCGTAGTCCATATCCTTAGCCCAATCCGCTAATTTTGGTGAGGTGCCTACTCCCCATCGCTGTGCAATGTTCCTCTTGGCTACCCCCATCCCTCTGAGGCCCATTCTTGCTCAATTTGAGTGAGGTCCGTCGCTACCCAGATGTTCAGCAGGCATAGCGTGGGTGTCCGGTATATTGTCTTATCACAAGCCCTGGCCATTTGCCTGGTGACATTGACCCAGTATTCCTGTATGCGGGGGCATTCCCATAGCATATGAAAAAATGTGCCAGTCAGTGCACATTGTCGGAGGCATTGCGAGTCTGGCCGCCTATTGAGTCTGTGCAATAATCTGGCATCGAAATATACCCTATGAAGGACTTTGAGTTGCACCAGCCGTAGACGCATAGGGATAGCCACCTCTCTGGGCGAGGACAATGCCTCCCTCCAATCCTCATCGGGCATGACCCCCAGGTCGGCCTCCCAGGCCGCTCTGAGCTTAGTCATAGGGTCACCTCTAATATTGATCAGCTTCCTGTACGTGAGCGATATGGCCTTGCAGTTCATAGGATCCAACAGGAGTCTATTCTCCAAGGGAGAGGAGTCCGGAAGGGGTGCATCTTTGGGCCGAGCCGATTCTATAGCATGGCTGATCTGTAGGTAGCGAAATCCCTCCGATGGGGCTAACTGGTACTTGGCCTGAAGTTCCGGAAAAGATGCTTTTCGCCCTTTTACCCACACGTCGCCCACCCTAGAGATTCCGATCAAGTCCCATTTATCGAATCCTGTGTAGGAACTGAGTCTCCCCAGTATGTCCGGCTCCCATAGTGGGGTTGCCTTCATCAGGCGACCCCTACATCCCATCTGATTCTGTACCACGTGCCACACTTCCACGGTGCGCGCCGTTGGGCCTGTCAATCCCAACTTCTTATGGTTGGTGTATAGGGCTCTGTTATAACCCCGTTTTTCTAACAGCCAGTGGTCAGTGCGGAAGCTCGGGTCGTCGTGTCTCCCGAACACCCAACTGTTTATGGCCGTCAGTTGCGAGGCTTGATAATACCGGCGCAGGTCCAGCAGTCCTATTCCCCCATCGTACCATCCCATAGTTAGCTTAGCCATTGCAATACGTGGCAGCTTATTGTCCCAGAGCAATTCACGTACCGTGGCCTCGATCTGCCAAAAATAGGAGTTGGGAACCGGGCTGGGCGTGTTCTGTAACGCGTACAAAAAACGGGGCAGAGCGAGCATCTTGTATAAGGACGCCCTCCCCAATAATGTGCGCCACATCCGCGCAAAATCGCCATAATACCCCCTGGAGATTCCTCTCCAGGAACAACCCAACGTCTGTGGTGATGAATATCCCCAAATAGAGGAACCCCTGACGGTCATCGGGATGGTGTAGCCTCTAGGACTTAAGGGGGGCTCACCCCAGAGGGAATACATCTGGGATTTAGCCCAGTTTATTTGGTACCCTGAGTGCGCCCCAAAAATGTGGAAAATATGGAGTACCCGACGGAGCGACCAAGCAGGGGAAGCTAGGTGTAGCAGGATATCGTCGGCATACAGCGATATACGGTCCTCGTGCTCATCCGTCCACCTCAGGCCTCTGATCTCGGGGTCTCCCCGTATCCACACCGCCAATGGCTCAAGAACCATAGCAAAGCGCAGGGGCGACAGCGGGCAGCCCTGCCTGGTGCCACGACCGAGGGGGAAGGAGGAAGATCGATAGTTGTTCACCACAACATGTGCCCTGGGTTGCGCACATAACAACTGAATCCAGCCCTTAAATTTGTGGCCGAATCCCATGCGGTCGAGGACAGCAAATAGGTATTCCCATGCCACGGTATCAAATGCCATACGCGCATCAAGTGCCAGCAGTATGGCCTCTTCCTCAAGGGTATGCACCCGCACAATGACTCTGTTAACCCGACGCAGATTACGCGCGGTATTCCTCCCCGGCATGAATCCAGACTGGTCCGGATGGATCAAGTCCGGCAAGAAGGGGAGCAGCCGATTCGCCAATAACTTGGCCAAAATCTTTTCCTCAATGGCAATCAGAGAGATAGGCCTATATGATTGGCACTCATCCACCGGCTTACCGGGTTTGTGGATAACCACAATGGCGGCCTCTCGAACATCTTCTGGCAGCAGGGCAAGCTCCTGGCTTTCATTATAAAGGCCGAACAGGTGGTTGTGCCAGCAATGAGGCCATCGGCTTAAGTAATTCCACCGGGATGCCGTTAGGGCCAGCCGCTTTCCCAGACCGGACGTCTAGTATGGCCTTGTGGACCTCCTCTGTGGTCAACTCAGCCTCCAGTGCCCTACCGTCCTGTTCGGACAGGCCCCTAACTTCGATAGTGGCCAGGAGATCAGCCGCCCAGGCCGCCTGGGAGGCCTCTGGCGCTGCATAGACTGATTTGTAGTATCGGGCAAATGTTTCCGCGATCTCTCGCGTATCTGTAATCTGGGTACCACTAGTCCCTTTGAGTGCACGCACCCAACGCGATGCCAGTTCCCTCCGTTCCAGCCAGGCCAAAAGCTTCTCAGTGCGCTCCCCTTGCTCATAGATTCTATGACGGCTGGCTATCAGTCTCCTGCTCACGTCCTCCAATAACAGCTGTTTGTATTCCTGCCGTTTTATGTTTAGTATGTGATGCGTATCCTCCCCTGGATCCCGGGAGTTCTCACCTTCGAGCCTTAGGATGTCTCATCTCTGAGGCCAGTCATTACTGACAGCGCTCTTCCCTTGATTACCGCTCCATATGCTCCCCACAATGTAACCGCTGATGTAACCGAACCAGTATTTTCTGCAAAATAGTATTCCGTATCTGCCCGTAGAGTCTCCCTAATCCTAGGGACCTTAAATACCCAAGGTGGTATCCATATGGGGCCCGGCTGCGGCGTGTGCCACAGCCCCAGGACAGCACCCACCGGGGAATGGTCTGAGATGCCCCGTGCCAGACACCTGGTGTCCGAGAAGTCCTGGGCGTGTTGCGCGTGTGTGAATAGGTAATCCAGTCTTGATTGACTCCCATGGACCCCCGATTGAAATGTGATGTGTGTGTCCCTAACATGTTTCCACCTCCAGACATCCACCAACCCCAGGGCCTCGACAAAGCCACGCAACCGGGAACCAAGTGCCGGATCAAGCCGGGGGGGGGGAGATCTGTCCACTAAGCTGTCCATAGTCAGGTTGAAGTCACCCCGTACCACCAGTGTCCCACTTGGGAGGTCCAGAAGCAGCTTCGCTACGTCTGACAATGTCGTGCTCTGCAGGCCAGGGGGTGCATACACCGAAACTAAATTAAGAACTCTACCCTCCCAACTGCCCGTGCAGGCTACGTAACTCCCCAAAGGGTCAGTCCAGGTTCTGTGGTGTATGTAGGGACAGGTTTTCCTCAGGAGTATGCCCACCCCTCTAGAGCCAGAAGTGAACCCCGAGTGTGCCATCATGCGGTACCCCCTCCTATCCAAGGCCCTACATGAATTGCCATGCAGATGGGTCTCCTGTAGGAGCACCACATCCAGTCCCTGACGATGGACATACTGCAACACCACCCCCCTTTTTATCCTGTCACCCAACCCATTAACGTTCCAGGTTACTAGTCTAAGTCCTTTCCCTACTGCCATATCTGTCTAGCCGCGCCTGGTCTGCCTGCCCCGGGGGCATATGATAGCTGATCCCTATCTGTGCGGTGAGCTGCGTATCAACCAGACATCCCCTAGCAATATGTAGACATTGAATGGTTTCCGCTGTCAACTGAACAAAACAACAACTTATATCAAGTCGAATGATACCGTCGATACTTTCCTCCGACCCACCCCCCCTCCCCCGTCCCCCCCAACTGATCAAACTCCCCTGTAATGCAAACCAGAAAAACAAGCCCCCCTCCCTGCATCCCTGCATCGCGGATCTGAAACTGCCCGCCCCCCAACCTGCAGAGTGCCTGTCGCCCCCCCATATACAACTCTAGGGAACGCAGATAACCCCACTCCCTGTGCAGTCAACTATCAGGTGTGCACTCCTCCTCCCCTGCCCACCCCCCGCCCCGAACCTATTGTACTGCAATCCGATTCAGGCCCAATAACCCCCCCATCTGGTCTCCTTGTACCAACTTTGCCATGCACAGTTTAGGCCAATACAAGCCCCGGTCTATTAGGAGCAGTTCAGTTCTCTGCCGATGGGCAACCCTTTTATTTGCCAAAGTATGTAGTGGCCCCGGGGGGACCGTCCCAACAAGTCCATGACGATTGTGTTCCCTATGGAGCTGCGCCAGGCAACCCCCATGCAGCCCCGAACAATGGGGTCTCTCTTCACTGGGCTGTCTCGCGCCTATGTCCCCTTTCCCAACAACCCTATGGCACCCAGGGTTAGATAAGCAAACCATAACCAGCCTCACCCAGTGCCCGACTGGCACCCTTCCTCCTGTTCCTGGTGGGTCGAGTCAGAATGCGCCCTGGGGTGCCGGTGTTGGCGCCAGTCCTCCTCTGTATCCGCCGCCGAGGGTGTCTTATGCCTTTTCCTCTCCACTTTGCGCCACCCCTCCAACCATTCCCAGGCCTCCTCCGGGTGGGTGAAAAACCACGTTTTGCCATTTGCCTCCACACGCAGTTTCGCTGGGAACATCATAGCGTACTTGATTTCCTGTTCTCTAAGCGCCCTCTTAACCTCAAGGAAACCGCGATTCTGCTTCTGTACTCTCAGCGTGAAGTCTGGGAAGAACCTAATCTAACTGTTCTCCATCTTGAGTGGTGGGGCCGGCCATGCCGTCTGCAATATTACGTCCCGATCACGGAAGTTGAACACCCTTGCCAACAACGGCCTTGGTGGGGCCCCCGGTTTTGGCCGGCCCCAGGGTACACGGTGAGCTCTCTCGATGGTAAAGCACTTTGATAGCCCCCGGGGCTGTAGGTGATTGAGGACCAAGTCTTCAACGAACAGGTCCACCGCCTGCCCCTCCGCCCGCTCCGGGACCCCAATTATGCGTATATTATTTCTGCGCATTCGTCCTTCCTAATCGTCCAATTGTAGGGCCATCGCCTCTTGGGCTGCGCTAAGCGTCCTAACCTGTTCCTGAAGCTGAGTCGTGTCAGTAGTTAGATCCTTGGCGGTGCTCTCCACCGTCCCCATTCTCTCAGTGAGTTTCTTCATGTTCTCGCGGATCAACGTCACCTCCGTGGCCACCGTGTCTATTCTCACCTCCAGGGAGGTCCTGACCCCCATGATTGCCTCCAGAAGCTCCCTATTCGAAGGCTCCGGGGTGTCTCCCGGTGGGGCAGACTCTCGTTTGTTCTCAGTCTGCTGTTTCTGCCATGCGAATTTGTCCAGTTTCGCCTGGGTCGCAGTCTTGGTCGTCCCGCCAGTTGCCATGGTTTAGGCTCCAAGGGCCACGACTGAGGCACGAGCTCCCCCGCTAGTCGCCGCCGCCTGCCGTGAGAATCCCCACTCGGCCTGTCGGTTTTCACGGGAGGCTCTCCTCACTGGGGTGAGGTCTGGCTGGCCAAGACCCTTTTTTCAGCCGGGTGACCCCACCGCGGTTCCCAGCCTGAGGGGCGCTACAGCCGGCGTCCCCTTACATCTCAAACAGTGGATGGCGCCTCATCCGCCGAGGCGCGAGCACGGCGGTCAGATCGCCATCTGGGGGGCCCGCCCTCCTCCGTCCGCAATATCTAGATCAGGACACTGAAGGGGCCCAGTACTGTTACAAAGTTCCGCCCACTAAGGTCCCCGCCAGGCCCCCTGGCGTGTTCAGGAGCTCTTCCTACAATGCCCACGTGTATCTCGCCAGGGAAGCCTCTGGTCCGGTCCACTATTACTCCTCCAGGGGCACTTCACCACCCGCACTCCAGTATGCGGTATTCATGCCGCACCTGGGCTCCCAGCGGGTCCGTCTCGGCAGCAGATCAGCGGAGGCTCGGGCTTCTCCCCTCCAACGACCCCCGCACCCTGGGGTCCACGCACCTCCAGGAGAGCCGCAGCCACCAAAGATTGTTCACCCCCCGCTGGGGCTGAGAACTCTGCAGTTGGTGCCTCACTCGGGGCTCCCGCAGCCCTAGATCCCCTCCGCAGATGCCACTCACCGCCGCCTCTCAGGTCGCCTCCGCCTGGCGATGACCAGCCATCCGCGTGTCGCGGTGTCCGGCCTTGACCTCCGATGGGGCAAGCGGGTCCTCGTTGCTCCGGGGCGTTCAGACGCCACCCTCCGCAGTCGTGTGGGGGCGGAATCACCCCTGGACGCACTCTCAGCTCCTCACTTTCCCCCGCGCTGGACCAGGCCGCAGCCCCAGGCTCGCGTACCTCACTAGCCGCTTATCGCAGCACCTTCGCCCGCCCGGTGCCTCCAGTCGCTCGGGCCCTCGGAGCTCCGACCTCCAACCTGCTCCGATCTCCGTCAAACTTGGCCCGGGGGTCCACAGGCCCCCCCGCAGCAGGATTCCGCCTTCGGGGCAGAGGGTAGGCCCACAGAGAAGCTATGAAGACGGATGTTGCGGGAGTGGCGCATCGGAGTGTAACTACCGAGCGGCCATTTCCGTCGGCGGTTAGCCACGCCCCCCCTAAAACTCATTCTTGATACATTTTGACATTAAAATCCTTATAAAAGACGGTAGAATAGTGAGGGAAAAAGTTTGTTCGATTAGTATTGCTTCGGATTTCCTGACGTTATGCTGACGGAGAGGACGGTGACACTGCTGGTCAGCTGTTATCCTGAATCTTTGAGAGACTGAATTGCGGCCTGACTTTGATGAACTTAAAGAGATTTTCCACGACTTGACTGACTTAGAGGACGACTAATAGCCAGATTAGGTAAATATGATGTTCTGCGGTTTGGACGATGTTTTCTAAAAATTTGCAATTTAATTAGATAAACGATGATTTGATTAATTGACAAACGTGTTGTGTCGATTATTTGAAGAAATTAGAATAAGAGAAGAGTATAGACAAATAAATTGAATTATCAAGCTATAATACAACTAACTGATTCATCGCCAAATGAGAGGAATATCAGTAGGTTTGGAGTTAATAAAAGTATTCAATGTGCATTAGAATTTAGGTGAAAAGATATTCCTTTCATGTCAGCGTTTGGAAAACTTATCCCTCTAGGGAAACAGATCAATGAAGTGTGAGTGTTGGTGTTATGGGCCCCACCAATGAATGTGTTTGAGTGAATGTGTTATTGCGATATTTGGTCTGTGACGAAGGGGGAATTTGACTTTCCACGCTGCAACATTGGCACACAATCGGAGCAACAAAAATGATGAGACTCGGAGGTGCACCAGTAGTGAATTCTCTTGTTCTCCTGAGCCGGGGGCATAGTTGTAACCCTTATAGTAACTATACAACTGTTAAATAGTGTAATCCTATGTACTCCTGATGGCTTGAAGGTTGTAATGCAATGCTGAAATCTGGTATGACTTTGCCTAAGATGTCTGTAAAATGTTTTTATTGCTGCAGTCTGTTCCTAATAAAAACTGTTATATAAAAAAACAAAAATTAAAAGGTTTTAATTGTGATTGAGCTGGACTTAATCGCCATCAACTGATTCCTACTAGTTGGTCCATCGACCGAAATTGCGGAGTACCTTGATGTTTAGAACCGACAATTCCAAAAATTAAATGTATATAATGTGTATATAGTTATTAGTTGTTTGAAGTTTTAACAAGGTACCCCGTATGCCTTGCAGCTCATCTACTTATCACTGATCCAGAAAACTGAGTGAATGTGTGTTTCGGTGTCATGGGCCCCACCGATGAATAAATGGTGTAAGGGTTTTTCTGGGTTGGTGTCATATGGAAAGGTTTTTATAATAGCCGCGCTGCATCAGTTTTCTTGGTAGCAGAGTTATGATTTCTATAGGTCAGTTTAGGGGATTATTGATTATTAATTTTCTATGTTTAACACTCCATGTTGAGCTTGTGTTACGTTATATGTAGTTGGAATCTTGAAGCTTCTGGGAAGTAGGAAGTGGATTTGTGTGACAAGAGAAGTCACATGGAATTGTGCATTGTCTGATTTCAATTTGGTGATAACACGGGACTGTGTTATGTTAGGGAAATTCATGTGTGAATTGCGTTGAGTGGAATAGCAACAGGTTTTCTTGTGAAACTCTGGCCTTATTTCTCAGGAGCAGTATAGTCTCCACATGTGTTTTATCCCCAGAGAAACGGGTTTACCTCTTGTTTGGGAGAAGGGTAAGGTAGAGGGAAGTGCTACACTATCGAATGAAACAGTATTCTTGAATGTTTGAATAAACTATCTCTTTTGTTTAGAGAAACAGACAATGGAAATGTGTTTTACGTTGTAACTAATCAATTTAGTCAAACAAATGAGTTAAGAATTTGTGCCGATAATTTTTGTAAAGGAGGGGTCAGTAGAAACAGGAGTAGAGCTGACGTCAACAAGGACCGCGCTGGGATTGGCCAGTCGTGGTAGAACGTAAAGCTTTCCGATTGGTGCGTTAGTGTGATTCGCGCAGGGATTGGACAGTCGTGGAAGTACAAGGAGCTTACTGATTGGTGTGTTAGTGTGATTCGCGCTGGAATAGGTCTGTGTGAAAGTGACGTAGAGCTTTTTGATTGGTGCGTTAGTGTGATTCGCACAGGGATAAGACAGAGTAGTTGAGCAGATTAAAAAGAGAGTTGTGTGAATTCATATCAACAAACAATAGTGAAATATGGCTTATTACGATGAGCGAGAGAAAGAGAATGCGTCTTGGTTTGCGAAATTAAAGAATCTTTTTAAGAAAGACAAAAAGGTTGTAACAAGGGAAGGAGAAGTACTTCCTCCACCGAAAACACAAGCATCTTATATGATGTTGAAATATGGTTATCATACTTGTATTTGGTTGGAAAATTGGGCAAAATATACTCAAAATGATGGAGCATTGGCTGTTCCAGAAACTGGTTCATTTAGCACCGCTGTACTTCGAAATTTAAGAAGCAAAATGATGAGACTTGAACCGAGACCTAGACCGAAACAATTTGAAGCCCTAGGTGAATGGGAAGATGAGATGTATGAAAGAGAGAGACACAGAGTTACAAAGAATTATGGGGTTTGAGTCATGAAAACAGGATGAGACGATGGCAGTACGCTAATATGACGGATGGTATGTTTCCTGCTAGAACAGTTGAGGGAACTGGTGAAAAGTGTACAGAGAAAAAGAAGCATTCAGTACCAGAAAGGTGTGGATATGGAGCCAGTGATACAGATGATGAGTTGCTGGAGGACATATTAAATAAAAGATCCCCCTCCATATCAACAGGCTTCTGCGGTGGTCACACCAAATGCACTGCAATGGAAACTGTGATGAATCAAAATCTAGAACGATTTTCTGAAATAAAATGTCCATTTAATAGACAGAAAGTACCACAGACTGTAGAACCTGATAAATCATAATGTGTCTGAACTAGCAAGAACAACAAAAGAATTGGCTGAAAAGATAAAAGAATTGACAACGAATGTAGAAGCTGTAACTGTGCCAGTAACTATAGGTCCAGTGATACCCGTATCTGAAAATCAAAAGATAGATGAACATTCCTTCACGATTCCCTTATATTCCAGTATGCAAAAAGTACGAGAAAAGATTTATCCCGAAGTTAGGGAGACAAAAGATTCGGTTAGATTAATTCCACCTATGGATTTAACAATAAATCAGAGTCCAATAGATACATTTCCTATGGGAGCTGAATCCGTAACTGAAACACCAGAGAAAAGTGTGAATAGAGTAGATTTGAATACGACCCCTGTGGGTCCAACTGCGGAAGAATTAAATGAATGGGTCAAGAATTTGCAGAAGAGAGATACAGAACCACAACCTTTGGATGTAGTTAGATTAAAAATAGACATGCAAGAACTGATTCTAGGGACTATTGGTACAGATTGGTTAAAAACATATCAGGATGATGAATTGATGTTTATGTGTAAAAGTATTACATAGAAAGCTAGGAATTTGCATGAAAAATTGGAAGAACCAGCAAATGAATTGGGAGTAGAAAGATATAGAAAATCTGAACACTTCAGGATGGTTAACACAGATAAAAGAACTAATTGTGTTACTGAGAAAATGGGGAGATGTAGACAGATGGAGAAGTAGGTGGATAAGGAGAAAAGAAGGTACCTCTGATAAAGCAACATTGGCTTTCCCAGTAAAAGAAAAAGAACCAATAGTAGTAGAATGTCCGATGAGAGAAATTCCAGGAGGAGGTTATGTACATGTACCATGGTCCAGACAGGATATATTGTCATTCACAAATGATTTTCCAAGATTGAGAGAAAAGCCTGTAGAATGGTATAGACAAGTGGAAAGGTTTGTAAAGGTTTCAAAGGTATTGTGGGAAGATTTGGATGGATTGTTTGAGATTGTTGTACCTGCTGATTTGTGGACAGAATGTAAAATCACAATTGATGGGCCAAAGGAAGAATATCCTAGAGACACAAAAACAGGAGCTCCAGGTCCAGAAGTAATGAGAAAATATGAGCAGGTAATCACATTTCTGAAAAATAAGATTCCTCCGAGAGAAACAGATTGGGTGAAGATCGATAGAACAACTCAGGAACCTAAGAAGTCTGTGCACGCTTATCATGAAAGGTTGCTTCTAGTTTTTAAACAGTACAGTGGATATGAGAGTTTGAGTGAGAAAGAAATGAGTCACTTTGTATATCGATTTGTGTATGGTTTGAGACCTGAGATAAGTGACATGATTAAGCAGCATATGTGGTGTTGGCAGTCTAGTACAGTGGATGAGGTACTAAGGTATGCAAAATATTGTAGTGATGACATTCAGGCCAGACAACATAAGCTCAAAGAAAAGGCAATGTGGGCACATGTGAAGGTTGCAGAACAGCAGGAAGCACAGATGATTAACCAGCTTAATGAAGCAGGGCAGACCAAATGAAACCAAACATTGGGAAAGGAAAAGCTCAGATAAATATAGAAGAAGCCAAAAAGAAATGACCATATCATAATCGCGTAAAATTAGAGCATTGGAAAAACGAGTGTAAATTACCTCCAAAAGTTAATACCGAGAATAAATCATTAAATCCACAGGTGCAGAATGAGGTGAGTTACCAACAACCGCCACAGCAACAGGTAGTTACTCAACAGAGTCAGGTGCCGCAGCCACCTCTCCCAAAGAGTGTAAATCTTCAAAGATACAGTGCAGAGGCAGGATTCTACGGTGGAGAGCAGGTAACAAAATTGCCGCGCGCAGCTGTTGTTTCACAGTATTGGCTACGACCGGATGGAAATGAATCAGATGAAAGCTTATGACGGTGCCTAGGAGAGGAAGAGGAGTGCGTGCTTGGCTCAACTCTAGAGGTAGATCAATCAGGTCCATTTGTGGATGAAAAGGTGAATGGTGTAAATGTTACTTTCCTTGTGGACACTGATGCTACCCGTTCTACTGTAAGATCAGTTGAAATTACAGACCTTCCTCTCTCAGGAGAATTCATCCAGGTCGTAGGTGTCTCCAATAGACAAATTAAAGCCCCTCTTACAAAACCAGTAGCGGTGGAAATTGGTCCCTTTAAAGATAGTGTGTGTAGTGTGCGATTCCAATCCCGTAAAATTACTTGGACGCGATATACTTTGTAAAATGAACTGCATCATCTACTGTACCCCAGATGGTATTGCTTTTCAGACATCAGGTGGCGATGTTCTGTATAAAATGACTATGTCAGCACTTGAACCAGAAAAATGTGATACATTTCCTGTGTTTGATGCAGAGAAAATCCCTACTGAATTGAAAGGAACAGTGAAGACTGATTTTACGGGTGAAGATATAGGTCTAATGAAAGGAATTGATCCTGTAAAAAATTACTGTAAAAGAAGAAGCAATTTACCCGAATACTCCACAGTACAAAATAACACCAGAAATTATTGAAGGAATAACACCAGTGATTCATAAAATGATTTAACAAGGGATTCTGAAAGAAATGATGAGTAGCCCATGAAATTCACCTATAATGGGATTGAAAAAGCCTAATGGAACCTATAGAATAGTACCGGATCTGAGAAAGGTGAATGCAATTCGTGTCCCCTGTTGTCCAATTGTACCAAACCCTGCTGTAATATTGTATCAAATTCCACATGATGCAGAATGGTACACAGTTACTGATTTGTGACATGCATTCTTTTCCATTCCATTACACCCTAACAGCCAGCCATTATTTGCCTTCTGGTTTGGCAAGCGTATTTTGGCATGGTGCCAAATTCCTCAAGGATATACTGAAAGTCCTTCCATTTTTAATCAGGTTCTGAAGAAATCACTAGAAAGTTTGAAAATGCCTGAGAAATCTGTTATGGTCCAGTATATTGATGACCTGTTGGTGGCATCAAGGACCAAAGAGGCATGTATTACTGACACAATCGCATTGTTGAATCATTTGGCAGAAGGAGGAGATAAGGTGTCCCCATCTCAGCTGCAGTTCTGTCAACTGTACAGTATTTAGATCATAAGATTGAAAAAGGGATGAGAAAAGTAACAACAGAAAGAATCAGGATTATCAAAGGAATGAGAGCCCCAATGACACAGAGAGAGGAGAGAATGTTTCTCGGAATGGTTGGTTATTGCCCACAGTGGATAAATGAATTTTCATTGGTTGCAAAACATTTATAACGATTAACAAAGAGTGATGTAAAAGATCCAATTGTGTAGAATGAGGAAGAGATGGAAGCTTTCGAGCAACTGAGAAACAGGTTGTGTGAAGCCCCAGCATTGGGAATGCCAGATTATGAGAAAGGATTTGAGTTGTACTGTAGTGAAAGAGACGGATGTGCACTTTCAGTACTAGTACAAAGGCATGGAAGAATGAGACGGCCAATAGCATATTTTTCGGCTGTTTTGGACCCAGTAGCAAAAGCATTGCCTGGATGTCTAAAAGCAGTAGCAGCCACTTGTGTGAGTTTGGAACAGAGTGAAGGCATTGTGAAGGGGTATCTTTTAAAGGTATAAGTCCCACATTCAGTTGAAATCCTTCTGACCAGAACAAAGACCCAATTCATGGCACACAGCCGATTAACCAGATATGAGAAGGTGATTTTGGGTGCAGACAATGTAACGATGGTGAAATGCATAAGTGTGAATCCTTCCACTTTATTGCCTGGTGTAGTAACTGCAGAGGTCAAAGATGATGTTGATCACAATTGCTTGGATGTACATGAATTCTGCACAAAGCCCCACCCTGACATCAGAGATGAGCCTCTAGAAGAGTCAGATTATGTGATGTTTGTGGATCGATCGTGCTTGAGAACGAAAGAAGGAATTTTAAGTGCTGCGTATGCTATATGTACTGTGGTAGACATAATGGAAGCATCTTGTTCAAGAGGAATACGTTCCGCCCAAGTTGATGAGCTGATTGGTTTGATTCAAGCTTGCAAACTGGGAAGAAATTTCCGAATCACTGTGATCACGGATAGCCAGTATGGCTTCGGAGTGGTACATGATTTCGGACAGATCTGGTCCCAGAGGGGATTTGTGACTTCTTCAGGATCTCCAATTAGGAATGGCGAGTTTGTGATATGTTGCTTGAGGCGATACAGCTGCCTAAACAGATTGTGGTAGTAAAACATGCGGCACACAAGAATGGAGATGACTACATTACAGAGAGCAATAAATTTGCTGACGAAATAGCTCAATATTGTGCCAGACATACGACCTCAATGAATCGGAGAAGGGAAAAAGAACATGCTTCATGTCCTTTGATGTTTACTAACACAGTTGAAACATGGGAAGAAGTGAGAAAAATGCAGGAAGAAGCAAGTGATGAGGAAAAAGATAAATGGATAAAATCAGGCTGTAGACGAAGAGAGGAAGATGGAGTTTGGGTTTACAGAGATGAAAGACCAGTTATGCCTGATAGCATGATCTCTAACATGGCACGGATGTACCATGGACAGGCACACATAGGTAGAGATGCAATTATCAAACTTTTTAAACAGACTTGGAGCAACCTGAAATTTAGGGCTATAGCTGAAAGCCTTTGCCAAAGATGTCTTATATGTCAACAGTTGAATCCTGGAAGGAAAACAGTAGTGAGTTTGGGAACAATAGGACGTGAAGGAGGTCCTTTTACCAGAATGCAACTAGATTTCATTGAAATGCCCCTGAGTAACAGACTGAGGTATGTCCTGGTGGTTATCCGTTTGTTTTCTCGTTAGGTGGAAGCATATCCGACAAGAAGGAATGATGGAGTTACTGTAGCAAAACTCCTACTGAGAGAATTAATTCCTAGATATGGTTTTCCAGTAACGATAGAAACAGATAGAGAAAGTCATTTCCAAAATGAAATTATCCAGCTGATATGTGAAGCATTAGACATTCAAAAAAAGCTGCATTGTGCCTACAGACCAGAGGCTTCTGTGGTGGTTGAGCAAGTAAATGGCACATTCAAGATTAGGCTAGGGAAAATATGTCTAGCCACAGGCCTCAAATAGCCAGATGCCCTACCACTCGTGCTCATGAGCATGAGGAGCATACCAGACAGAAAAACAGGTTTGAGTCCTCATTAAATAATAATGGGACGAGTAATGAGACAAGCATTCGTACCTGTCAACAAACTGCTGACTATAACTGATGATCTTATTGTGGACTATTGCAAAGGATTGGCTGATGTGGTGCATTCTGTGTTTCATCAGATTGGACTGGATGCGATCACTTTTGAGAGAAACCCAGCTCATGATCTGAGTCTGGGAGATTGGGTTTGCATAACTGACCACAGAAGAAGAAATTGCCTGGTTCCTCGCTGGGATAGACCACGCCAGGTGATCTTGGTGACTACCACAGCAGTAAAGTGTGCAGGTGTGAAAAATTGGATTCATGCCAGCCATACCATCAAAGTTCCAGATCCTGGAGATTGACCTGTATAACGACATCTGGAAATATCAGACACCAGTTCGGCATCTGAAGCAGAAACTGAAGCAGTCAGAGTTCCAGATCCTGAAGATCGACCTGTAAGTTGACATCTGGAAATATCCGACACTAGTTCAACATCTGAAGCAGAACAATCTGAATTTGGTGAAAACTGAGGACATTGAAAAGCAAACAGAGGACTTTGAAAGACAAACAATTGATATTGAAACAGGAGAGACAGAAATAATTCACAATGATGTTGAACAACCAATTACAAGTTTTGGGCAAATCCCTTCGGAAGTAATTGAAACAACAGGAGAAAATCTAAAATCAGACAAAGAATCAGAGATAATAAAGTTCAAAGTTAAAGAAAGTGAAGTGAGATCTGAAACAGAATCAGAAGTGAAGAAGAAATAAGACAAAGGAGAGGACCAAGAAAGAGAGCTTGGAAAGTGGAACGAGAAGAAACAGAGACTGAATTGAAAAGGCCAAGAAAAGGAGACAATTGGCCCAACGAATGTCAAAGACTGAGATATAAAATAAGAAATTTGAACAAAGACAAGGAAGAACAAGTGAATGAAATAACGTGTTAAAGAAATCAAATACATTTGAATAAATGACAATTGCAGAGACCGAAAAGAGTAAAAAGACCTAATTTGAAATACAAATCACCTGAATGCACTTACATAGCACTGCCTGACATCGAAGAGGTGGATAGCAGTCAAGAGAGCTCAAACAAAAATTGTAAGCAGGAGGGTGAAAGTGAACTGTGCCCACCCTGAAGAGACTGAAGATACCAGAATAAAGACAAACTGATGAAATCAAAAGAAAATTTGGAAGGTCCAAACAGTGCACTAAGGGCAGTTGGTTCGAAGGCCATATTTTTGAGTGTGGAGAGATACATTTTTCTGTACATATCTTAGATCGTAGTTTACCATGGCAGAGAATGAAAATAAAAGATCTAGGTGTAGTTTTCTACACAGATGGTGTCGAATTTGTTTTTACTGTACAGGTTTACTGATGCTTATTTGGTTCATTTTAGCAATAATTATTCCACTTAGATTAACTGCAACAAATACATCTGGGATGAACAATAAAACGATTAGTGACAAGGCACATGACACAAAGAATACTGCAACACTGATAGATACTACTGAGCCTCATAGAGACAGGTCAATAAATGATTTTTTAAAGAATGTTTTTACAAAGCTTTTATATGAATATGTAGAGACAATGGATGTTAGGGATTGTTATGTCTGTTTGCAGTTACCTGCGTCTGTGACAGAGGGTGTAACATATCATCACCTTTCTTTGACGTATGAATAACTTGCAGTGTGTTGGCTAGTTTATTTTATAAGACAGGCAAATTAGAATATTACTATACTGATATGGATGATGTTTTTACTAAAGTTTCTGTAGTTCCTGAACTAAACAAGGTGAAGCCTGGTAAAGTTTTTGGAGAATGTTTCTTAGAAACAAAATAATTAACATTAGACTACGCATTTAGACATAATCTTACTTGTAGATTAAGGAAAGAAGAAAAAGTATTTTTAGACATGGTAGAGGAGAGAAGGGTTAAGTTTCAAAGAAAAGTAACAGGAGAAAAAATTAAAACACCAGACCAGACCTAGGCCTGGTCTTTCCAAAGATATTTCATGTAGATAGGGGAACTAAAGGAACTCACGAGATAGGTAAACCACTAACACGTAGAAGAAGGGAAAGTTTTTCAGAGATAATAGGTGATATTTTTGGAGCATTGATACTAGCAGTGGGTATATATTTTAATGCATATAAGATTCGGAAATTGTCAACAATAGTAGATCGTTTATCAACGAATACTGCTGGAGGGTTCTTAATGATAAATACCGAGATGGTTGTCATGAGAGCTATGGTGATGCAAAATCGACTTGCCCTTGATATTCTTTTGGCAAAAGAGGGAGGAGTCTGTGGAATGCTAAAGGTACAACACTGTTGCACTTACATTCCAGATAAAAGTCAGAATATACAAAGGTATATAAAGAATATTACTAAATTGGATGTAGAAGTTACCCCACTGGAGGTTGATGGTGCATGGGAGAAGCTTGGTCAGAGTTTTTCCTCAGTAAAGAAATGGTTTGCAGAAATAGGTAGTTCATTAGTTGGGAAAATACTAATACCAGTGAAAATAGTAATATTAATTACATTAATGTTGAGATCAGCATGTTTATGTATTAGAAAAAAAGAGAAAATAAAGTAAAAAGACAAAATTAGAAAAATAAACAAAGAGAACGAGAAATGGGAGAAATTGAATTAGAAGAATTTAAAGAGAATATGTACAAGTCTAAAAGATAGAATGTGAAGAATACAATTGTTTAAGCTAACAAATGAAAAGGACAAGAAACATGGTTTCTGATAAATTGGTAGAGATGTTTTTTGTGGTGATATTAAAAAAAGCAGCTGAGATACAATTTTTTTTGTACCCCCTTCAAAGTTAATGACCTCATAACTTTAAAAACACTAACTGTTTGAATGCATGTATTAATCAACAAATGCACCTTTAATTAGACACAACACGCGGGAAACTAACTGGCATTTGCAAAAATCTAATTTATTTACAAATGTGAAATTAAATTAACATAGGTTTGTGATTCGTGAAGAAAGTAGATGTAAATTGCATGTATTTCATTTGTAGTAAAATTATATTGTGGCAAAGAATGCAAATGGTAAGTAAAATGGCTTTAAATGTCGCTTATGCTAGGTAACATCTAACACGGGTCATTAGAATGGTGGGTGGTAAACAGAAGGGCTTATTTTCTATGTCTAATTTCTGCTATGTTGTTTTCATATTAGTTCCGTTCGGGCCTGCTAGGCCTCGCTGGGAAAATGGCCGCTGTCGAGAGACGTGATTACGTGCGCCGAATAAAGATGGCCCCCACGCATGAGCGAGTGTAAGTTCCAGTCACAAGGGTGTGGCCTATGCCCGGAGTGAGAGATGTCAAGGCCAAGCTGACCTAAAACAAGAGTTGTGCGAAAAGTTCAGCATGAATGCATGGGAACGTGAATGCATGGGAACGGATGGGAGACTCGAACTCCAGAAGATGAACCAATTCATGACTGTTGAATAATGTTGCAAATATATTAACAAAGTTAAAGAACATTTGGACTTGATGAATCACGAGAACCATTGTATGAATGGATTATTTGTGGAACCGGTTCAAGCAAGGAGGACAATGAGGTGACCATCACCACCCCTCCAATGGACCAATAAGAATGAATGTAGCCCCTAAAAGGTTTCAATTTTGGGTATAGCAAGTTAGTGAAAGGGTATAAAAGAGTTGTGCTTACAATGACGTGGTGGCACTCGCTTAACTACATTGATCTATTCAACACGAAACGCTGTCTGTTGAGACGATTTTTCCTTCTGATACTGAAAAGACTTTGACAATTTTGGACTTCGAACATTGATGGGGAAAAGGAACGAGACCGTTGCGGGATTCTATCCTGGGAGGGAATACGTCCGAGGAGGTAAGAGGGACAGTCAGTCAGTTTTGGGAACCTATCCTGTGATCTTCGATTCATCTTCTGGTGAATCACTCTCGTCATCGCCCTAAGGCCAAGGGTAATGAGTATTTTCCGTTTCCTATTTCAATCTTTACTTAAATGCTTCTGAAAATAATGTCTAGAATATTTGTCTAATAAAAACTTTACTTATTCAATGTATTCAATGAATCTAGATCAAATGTCATGCTAACTCAAAACTGAGTCTGTGGTTATTAGAATTAAAGTTATGATCTATAATTGTTAAAAGGTTTTATTTGTGATTAAGCTGGACTTAATAGCCATCAACTGATTCCTACTAGTTGGTCCATCGACCGAAATAGCAGAGTACCTTGATGTTTAGAACTGACAATTCCAAAAATTAAATGTATATAATGTGTATATAGTTATTTGTTTAACTGAAGTTTTAACAAGGTACCCCGTATACCTTGCAGCTCATTCGATTTTTCTTTCTGATACTGAAAAGACTTTGACAATTTTGGACTTCGAACGTTGATGGTGAAAAGGAACGAGCCCGCACGGGATTCTATCCTGGGAGGGAATACGTCCAAGGAGGTTAGAGGGACAGTCAGTCAGCTTTGGGAACCTATCCTGTGATCTTCGATTTATGTTCTGGTGAATCATTCTCGTCATCGCACTAAGGCCAAGGGTAATGAGTATTTTCCGTTTCTATTTCCAATCTTTACTTAAATGCTTATGAAAATAATGTTTAGAATATTTGTCTAATAAAATTTTACTTATTCAATTTATTCAATGAATCTAGATAAAATCTCATGTTAACTCAAGCTTAGTCTGTGGTTATTAGAATTAAAGTTATGATCAATAATTGTTAAAAGGCGGCGATGAACAATGAGCCAAGACTTGAGTGCTGGGTCTCCGGTTCCCCCGGGAGGGTGATAGTCCGGGGGGTAGCGAGGGCAGTATGGGAGCTTTTTCCTCCTCTGGGGTTCTTTTTGTAGATTAGTCTATGTATGGGGCGACAGGCACACTGCAAGTTGGGGGGCATTTTAGAGCATACGCAGGGATGCAGGGTGGGGGGTGGATTGGGGTTGTTGTTGGGGTTGTTGTTGTTTTTGGTTATGCAAGGCGTAAATATGCAAGCTTCTGTGACTCGTGTGCAGTTCCACGCGGAGGGTGGTGGACTCCTTACATGTTGGGATGGGGGGTAGGGGCTTAAAAATACTCAGTTGGAATGTTAATGGCTTGGGGGATCGTATTAAGCGTGGGATTGTCTTGCAATTTCTGAAGCGATGTACCCCCGATATTGTCTTATTACAAGAGACGCACTTGGTAGGTAACACGTGCTACGCACTCAACAGGAAAGGCTACAAATTTGTCACACACTCCGGGTTTTCCTCGGGGTCTAGAGGGGCTGGAATACTTGTCAGGTCCTCTCTGCCATTCGAGGTCGACTCCATTACTGTTGATGATAGGGGGCGCTTTGCGGCTGTAGCGGGGAGGTGGGAGGGCAGGACGCTGGTCCTGGTGTCGGTTTATGTCCCTCCTGCACTGCAGCCTTCCACACTTGCGGACTTGGAGAGGACTTTGTTGGATCTCCCAGAGGGAATGTTGGTGGTGGGTGGCGACTTTAATGCGGTTGGCTCCGGATTGCTTGACAGACACCCGCCAAGGAGCTCGGGGGGGCTCAGAAGTGGCTTCCGGACTTTGTAGATACCCTTGTTCTGGTAGATTGTTGGAGACTGCTACATCCCACACAGCGGCAATACACTTTCCACTCCGGGGCGCATGGCAGTCTCTCCAGAATTGACTATGTGCTTACCCTAGCCGCGCACGCCTCCTTTGTGTCTGAGGCCAGGCACATGGCACGGGGTATTTCTGACCATTCGCCGGTGTGGATCTGTATGGATGTTGGTAGAGGAGTGGGGGGCAGGGTGGCTCCAATTAACCCGTGGTATTTCAGGGACCCCACGACTCGTAGTGCGGTGCTGAAGGCGGTCGATCGTTATTTCCAGGAAAACCTCGGCTCGGTCGCGTCGGCGGTGTCTTTGTGGGAAGCGTTCAAAACAGTGCTGAGAGGAGAGGCCCTCTCATTGATAGCAGCGGCCAAGCGTCGACGCGACGCGGAGGTCGCCCAGATTGAGGTGGAGATCGCGGATCTAGAGTTGGCGTTGGAGGGGGAGGTCACGGCAGCGGCGCTGCACAATTTGAGCCTTAAGCAGTCGGAGTACAAGGCCCTTGTGACGGGCGCGGCCAAAGCCTTGAGTAGGGAACAGCGGGGCCGCTTGTACGACGTCGGGGACAAAGCCGGGAAATTAATCGCGTGGCTGGATAAAAAGGAGCGGGTCAATCGTGTTGTGCCGGACCTCGTAACGGAGGATGGCGTCGTTGTCGCGGAACCGGATGGCATAGTCCAGTGCTTTGCGGATTATTTCCGCACGGTCTATACCTCTGTGTCGGACAGGCCAGTGGGGGATTTGTGTGAACTCCTGCGTGATCTTGCTTTGCCTTGCCTCTCCGACATAGACAGGGACGATCTCGATGCCGATATCACAGTCGACGAAATCGCGGGGGCTATCCGTTCACTGCGCCCGGGCAAGGCCTCGGGCCCGAATGGCCTGCCAATTGAGTTCTACAAACTCCGGCTGGATAAGATCGCTCCGCATTTGCGAGCTATGTTCGTGGAGGCGCGGGAGACGGGATGCCTCCCACTCGACCAGCGCCTGGCAACAATCGTGGTCATACATAAAGATGGTAAGCCCAGGAACAGGTGCAGCTCATATAGGCCGATCTCGCTCCTTAATGCCGAGCCGAAGATCCTCGCTAAAATCCTGGCCAACCGTTTGGTCAGGGTGATCGGTGATCTGATCCACCCTGACCAATCCGGTTTCATTCCGCATCGCAACACCGCGTTGAACCTTAGGCGCATCCACGGCGTGATCGCGAGGGTGGGGACGATGCGGGAGCCGGCCATTGTGGCAGCGCTTGACGCAACGATGGCTTTCGATACGGTAGAGTGGGCATACCTGTGGGCTGCGCTTGCGAAATTCGGCTTCGGAACTGGCTTTGTTGGCTGGGTGACACTATTGTATGAAGGACCTCTTGCTAAAGTCGCGGTCAACGGTAGGGCGTCCCGTCCCTTTGAGCTGGGGAGGGGCACCAGGCAGGGCTGTGCCCTGTCGCCGCTGTTGTTTGCTCTGGCTCTTGAGCCGCTGGCGGCCTGGATAAGATGGCACCCAGATGTGAGGGGCATTCGATGGTCACCTGACCACGAGGACCGCATCTCCCTTTATGCCGACGATATTCTGCTCTATCTCACTTCACCCCGGAAGTCCCTCATAGTTGTCTGCGACATTTTGACTTCCTTTGGGAGGAATTCGGGACTAACCATCAACTGGGGGAAGTCATATCTGTATGCCCTGTGTGGAGACGTCCCGGTTCCCCCGCGGAATTGCCCGATTCAGATCGCCCGGGAGGGTTTCTCGTATCTTGGGATTTATATCTCTACCGACCCAACGGTACGGTACGAGAGGAACCTGCTCCCTCCGTTGGCGCGCCTGCGGCGGGATGTAGCGGGCTGGCGGCGGCTGCCGCTTTCCCTCCTTGGCCGTGCTGTGCTATTCAAAATGATGTCTCTTCCCCGTTTTCTCTATGCCCTGCAGAACACCCAGGAGCTGGTTCCGGCCAGCTACTTTCGGGAGGTGGAGAGTCTCCAGCGCTCGCTGCTGTGGGACGGCCGTCCGCGCATAGCAATAGCAAAACTAACTCTCCCGTGGTACGATGGGGGTATCGCGCTTCCTGACATCAGAAGATACTATTGGGCCTCCCAACTGAGTGCGATCAATCATGGAGTCTACGGCCCGGCGCTTAGCCCTGGCTTTGCTATGGACCGGTGGTTGCTGCGTGGGGGTGGCTACTTTAGAGCACTCTACTCGAGGCCCACGGCTGGGTCCCTCACGGGGCCGACCGGGGTGGCGGTGCACGTGTGGAAGGCAGTCACGAACTCGTTGGGCTGGAAGGATAGGCTCACCCTCGCCACTCCGTTGTTTGACTCCGATATGTTGGGGAAACTTTGGCACTCGAAGGGATTCGAGAAATGGGATCTGATTGGCATCTCCAGGGTGGGGGACATGCTGGCCAAGGGGCGGATTAAGTCGTTTGACGAGCTACGGACGGAATATGCGCTGGAGGGCACGGAATATTTCCGGTATGCACAGGTGCGCCATGCGCTGCGGTCGGTCCTCGTTGAGGGGGAAAAGGTGCCTGAGTCCTCTCCCTTGGAGGACCGGATCCTGGACGGCCATATGCCGGAGAGCACAATCTCCCTAATCTACAAAAAGCTTGTGAACGTCCGGACCGACCTCCTCCTGGGGGTGCGGGAACAGTGGACCAGGGACGGCCTTGAGCTGGACGATGAGGATTGGCAGTACGCCGTCTCCTCTCCTAAGGAGGTCGCGATCCCCGCAAGATTAAGGCTGGTCCAGCTTAAAAAACTGCACAGAGTCTATGTCACTGGGCCCCGGCTGGTCCACATGGGTTTTTCCGAGGATGGGCTATGTAAGAGGGGCTGCGGGATGGTGGGCACCTTTCTGCATATCATATGGGAGTGTGGTGTGATTGCGGAGTTTTGGAAGCGAATTCATGTTGTGATGCAGGAGGTCACGGGTATTGTACTGCAGCCAGAGGCGCGGCGCTGTCTTTTGAATGTGTGGGGTCCTACAGATTATGACGCTGCGCAGACTCAATGGGTGACCCTAGGCAATATGGTGGCTAAGCGAGATATAGCACGACTGTGGGGCTCTCAGAGCCCGCCCACCCTGGATGCATGGAGGGACAACATGGACTGGAGCATGTTTCGGGAGAAAACGGTGTATAGTGCTCGGGGGAGGCCTAGGAAATGGCATAAGATATGGGGAAGTTGGAACCGGTATAGGGGGGACATATGTCTGCCTCCTGCCACTGAACCATCAGAGGAGCAACTTTCCCCCTAGCCTCACTTCCAACTTGGGTTCTTATGATACAACTCTGCTAGAATGTTAGCGCCTCTGCTTCTCCCTCATCCTCCCGATCGGTGGCTTTGACTTGATGTTGGAAATGGGGCCACGCCCCTGTCGGGAACTGACACGAACTTATGGTGTATACTGCCTTGCTTGTTGTGTTCATTGTAGGTAGTTTTCAAAACGAAACCTTTGTCTTTATCCTGTATTGGAGCTATAGACGACTATATGTGTTGATTGATTAGCTGCCGAACCTCCGGGATGTTGGCTGAATAGCTGTGTTTCTGACTTATACGAATAAAGGTTTTTAAAAAAAAAATAAAATTGTTAAAAGGTTTTAATTGTGATTAAGCTGGACTTAATAGCCATCAACTGATTCCTACTAGTTGGTCCATCGACCGAAATAGCAGAGTACCTTGATGTTTAGAACTGACAATTCCAAAAATTAAATGTATATAATGTGTATATAGTTATGAGTTAGGTGAAGTTTTAACAAGGTACCCCGTATGCCTTGCAGCTCGTTTACTTATCACTGATCCAGAAAACTGAGTGAATGTGTGTTTCGGTGTCATGGGCCCCACCGATGAATAAATGGAGTAAGGGTTTTTCTGGGTTGGTGTCAAAAGGAAAGGTTTTTATAATAGCCGCGCTGCATCATAGGTCAGGTAGATTTTTTATCCAAGCGGACCATTCGGTTCATTTTTGCGTGCTAAACTACAAATCTGTGCGCACACAGCAGTGTTTTGAACGTGAGCTGTGGCTCCTTTAATGCAGGCGGTCAACAACCATTTCACAGAGATTTTTCACCTGAGTGGACCATTAAGGCATAAAACTACAAATCTAAACACGAGTGTCAGTGTTTTGAGCACAAGCAACCAGAAATCAACTCGAAATTACAATTTTCAAACTGCATTTTTACTAGAATGAACCGTTTGGATAATTTTTGGAGTGTGAGATGCATCTCGCGCAATTATGCATAAGTTTGCATAATTTTATGGTAATTCTGCATATTTACACTACAACAAATTATGTGAGTTTTGCACCCCCCTAAAATTTCCACTGTTAGTGAAATCCTCCTTACTTGCTTTAATTCTTGTCAGTTCATAGTTTAATTTGTGTCCAAACATAATACTGCTGGTAATGAGTGCGTGGGTGACTGTCCTTCCGCAGTCGGGGGGGGAGCCACTTGAAGGTATTGCAGAGGATGCGAAGGCAGTTGAAGCTGGCGGAGGCGACGGCGTTGTTCTGGTGGTTCATGGAGAAGGAGGAGTCAAGGATGATGCCGAGGTTCTGAGCGTGGTCTGTTCGGGTGGGTAGGCTCCCGAGGGCGGAGGGCCACCAGGTGTTGTCCTATGCGGAGGTGCAGGGACCAAGGATGAGGACCTCGGTCTTCTCTGAGTTTAGCTTCAGGCAGCTGTCCTTCATCCAGGCTGCCACGTTCTTCATACATCTGTGCATCCATGATGTTTTCTTATAAACATCACACTACACTAGTTCAGTCAGTCAGCAATTCAGATCTCACTATCTTGGTTATATGTCTGTATTTGTTTTTATTTGACCTTGCTATGGTGATAAGTAGACCAGATAAGGTGATATGGTGATAAGTGTACCAGACTAATGTTGCATTACGTGTTGTATCGATGTCCTTTGTCGATTGGCTTGACACTTTCACGATTCTCAGATAAAGTCACATGACATGTGCATTAATGGAAGACATGCAATGATTCTGCATAAATTGTGGAAAATGGTGTCTTCTATTACCTAATATTGAGAAGATGGCAAATTGCATTACCTAAAATGACTTTAGGGCCTAGTTAATCCTGGAGTTTGATCATAGGATTTTACGTCATGTTCTGATATACTTATAATTTTTATCCCTGTGTAAGACTTGGTTTGCCAATGACTGAACATTCAATAACATTGTTGTAGTTAAAAAAATGGGTAGGCAAAGGGGCAAATCACTTTTATGTGGGCAGAGCTTAAACGCCAAATTCCACTTGCAGCAAACCTGACAGCATCCTGGACATATCTTCAATGTTGAGAGATCTGTCATATGACCGTACAGTCCCAACAAGTGTCTTTTTTTCCTATTTCTTATAATGGTTAGTCTGCTTGAAGTCTTCCATTCTATAAGAAGCCATGGATAGTGCTGTGTGAAATGATATGAATTTCATATATCCTCCCTCTGATTGTGGCTAGCTTATAGGGACATTTGGAAGAGCACCTACTGTGGCCACTACAGCATTACTCCTATATCTGTGGGACTCCCTCGCCATAGATATGAATACCGTTTCACACAATGCAGAGAAGGGGAGAATGGGTAGAGGAACATTTTACATGTTACACTTTTGCTATCCAAATACAAGTATAAAAGAGGAGGGCCAGGAGATGAGGGAAAAGAGAGCCAGAGGAAGAAACAGGGATATGGGGGTAGGAACATTGGCTACAGGGAAATGGAGATATAAAATTTGGGGGGATGCAAAGAAGAGGGGTAAGTCTAAGAATTGGAGAGGTAGGTGGTCTAATCTGGTGTTCAGTCATTGACTTGTGGGAATTAATTAAATACCTGCACTAGGACCCTTTTCACCCCTGCTACACCACTGCATGTCACTACCAGTGAAGTGTGCTATTAGAGTTGTAGGCTGGCATTGCCTTCTCTTTACTGAATATCTGGGTAGTTCATACTCTTGGCTTCTCCCAACTCGTCAATGTCACTTATGAGGACAGGGTCTTCATCAATTTTCTCAGCCTTCGTAAAATTGTTATTATGCAGGTGCAATTATAATAATTTCACGTAATTAAATTTACATGAAATTACCAAGGTTATGTAATTATGCCACATCATGTAATTTCAGGGAGAAATTTTAATGCGAGATGTAATTTTTTTATGTGAGCTGTAGGTCAGGTAGATTTTTTATCCGAGCGGACCATTCAATTCATTTTTGTGTGCTAAACTACAAATCTGTGTGCGAACAGCAGTGTTTTGAACGTGAGCAGTGGCTCCTTTAATGCAGGCGGTCAACAACCATTTCACAGAGTTTTCACCTGAGTGGACCATTAGGGTATAAAACTACAAATCTGAACACGAGTGTCAGTGTTTTGAGCACAAGCAACCAGAAATCAACTCGAAATTACAGTTTTCAAACTGCATTTTTACTCAAATGAACCAGTTGGATAATTTTTGGAGTGTGAGATGCATCTCGCATAATTATGCATAAGTTTGCATAATTTTATGGTATTCTGCATATTTACACTACAACAAATTATGTGAGTTTTGCACCCCCCTAAAATGTTCCACTGTTAGTGAAATCATACTTACTTGCAGTAATCCTTGTCAGTTCATAGTTTAATTTGTGTCCAAACATAATATGGAAGATTTTAATCTTAGAATTGACTACAATCTAAATACAGTTTTTCTTATGGAAACATTGTTGAATGATGCTTCCACTCCTGACATCATATTTTCTTTATCAGCTGAGTACTGTAATGTAAGATATGACCATACAGATAAGAAGGGTGGTGGGGTTGCGATAATTTATATGGTGAAGTACCAGTGTAAAGTTAAAAATCTGGTGATTCCAGATTGTGAGTGTGTTTATTTTTCATTTAGTATGACCAAGAATTTCACTCCCTCTTGTTCACTGATCTACTGTCCTCCTGAGTCAGCGGGAAGATAGTGCTCATTGCAGGCGGAGACTCTTTTCCTTTTATTCTCAAATGCTTTTAATATTTTGGGCAATTAAAATATTCACTTTGACAATCCTAACTGCAGTGTTGCCTCTTTTGTTGTGGGTGATTTTATGGCCTGACACCTGGAGCTGGGCATTTACCTGACCCTTTTTCTCTAACCTCATGATAGTTTCCGTGGATACCCCTCACCCACTCACTTGGTATGATCATTTTGCTGTACAAATTCGATGGTTTCTACCACTAGGGAGTATCCTCTGCCTTTGTTGACCTTTTTTAACATTGGTCTAAACTTAATCCAGCCTTCAACTCCCTTGTTCAAAAGACTATGTCTGAGCTGACTAGGATGATGGACATTGTCTCCAGTGCTACTGATAACTGGTTGCGGTCTTCCCTTGACTTAGTGCTTCCACTTAAATTGAATCTTAATTCTAAATCTTATCCTCCCTCCCCTTGGTTTAACAATTTCTTAATTGAGCTAAAAGAACTTGTAAATGCCTAAAGCAGGTTTGGCTTTTTCAGATTGTGAAATCTTTACAGATGCTTTTTTTGACTTTGGAATTGTACCGTAGAAGACAGGGACTAGACCTCCCCCTTGAGACAATGCATGCGCTAAACAGTTGTTGGAGCAAGGCGGAGCTCTGTGCAAGTGAGTGGCGGGCGGTGGACGGTGGACGATGGCCGATCCCAGGGAGCTATCAGCTTCAGAGCTAGGAGTCGTGGTGCAGAGGAGCCAAAGGATCTGCAGACCCGGGCAGATTCATGGCGGATCGTGGTGCCGAGGAGCCAAAGGATCTGCAGACCCGGGCAGATTCAGGGCGGATCTGGGTGTGGACACATCAGAAGCGGTAAAGGCAGTGGGGAGGCAGCTGCACTGCACTGAGGGCTGCACTAAGGCTCAGGTAAAAGGCGGGGAGCATGGTTTGCCATTAGTCCAGACCGTGAAGTGCTGTGCCCCGGTTGGTTTGGCATTGACTGTGGGCGACTGTGGGCGACTGTGGGCGACTGGAGCATTGCGGGATTCAGGTGCACAGCTGGTGTGAGTCCCGTGATTGCTGCCGCTGCCGCTGTTAAGCGGTTGGCTCCCGCTCTCGTCTCTGCCCCGCCGTTTTTGCCGTCCTCTCTGCGGCAGGATTCCCGCTTCTGCCTTGGTGTCCTTCTCCACAGTCGACGTGGCGGCTGGCGGCTGGCTCCCGCTTTTGCTTGGTGTTTTGGTGCTTTGGCGTTCTTGTTGGCCTTGCCGCGAGTTACAGCAGTTACAGCAGCAGTAATGGAAGCAGTAACGGAAGCGGTAGAGAGTGTGCCAGGAGGGTCCAGGGGTGGCATGGTTGACCTGGGCGCAGTTTGTGTTCTACCTGAGGTCCTGCTTGCATCTGGATTATTGGAGCACAAGAAAGTAAAGATACTGGCAAAAGTACTGGTTGGAGTGGTTTCACTATGCGCTCAGGCAGAGAAAGAGCCTCTGCAACTAGCACAAGAAGAATAAGAAAAGCTCAAGCATCAAAAGCACCAAAAATAAAAACAAATACAGTAGGAGGGAATCAATCTTTAATTTCTCCTATTGCACGAATGTTTGAAAAGTCTTCAAAAATCCCATATAAATTTGATTTTATGATGGACCCACTGGAGGCTATTATGTCGATGCAAACAGCAGTAGAAGCAAGCAACCTCCAAACACCGATTAAGCCGGATACAGATATACAAAATCTTGGTCAAGTTTCAGATGCACAAACATTGTATCCTTTAGAATGGGAAAAAATGGTAAAATCAAACATTATAAAGGGTCATGTTACGGATCTTGAAATGCTAAGTGTAGTCCAAGCAATCCAAAAGGTACAGAGTGATTTAGTTGCACCTGAAAGATCATTGGATATATCGACTGTCAGTAACCGGCCACCTTTGGAGGTAAATGTAATAATTGAGAAAATCAAATGGGAACCTGGCACAGAGACTAACACAATATTACCAATAGTAAATCAAGAGACTCAAGAATCAATTAGACATGGAACATCACAATGCATAGTTAGTAGTGATGTCTGTGTAAAAATTGATGGGGATATCGTTCCTAACAAAGAATCTGACAAGGATAATAGTTTAACGTATTACCTTAACATGGATGACCTGGATGGATATAAAGTAAATAAAGGAGAAAATAGAAAAAGTAAAGAGAGCATACAGTTATGTAGTACACCAAGTGATAGATGTTCCTTTCATAACATAGCATCACATTGTAATGCAAAAATAATACAGGGAAAGCAATTACATAATGAAGAGGGGACCGAGAATGTCACTCAATTGGATTGTAATGTTGAAAAAAATCTGAGTAGTCAACAACACCATCATTCCACAACGACAACTACAAGTAACCAGGAACTAGGGTCAATTTGGGATATTTTCTATCGTACATCTGCTATGACATTAGAAGCTTTGAAATTTCAGTCAAATAAAATGGAGATTAAAGTGGACCTACTTAACGTGATGGAAAGCTCGGTGGTGGGCATAGATCAGAAACTAGCCGAGTTAAATAGCCTTATCAAAAGAGCACAAACGCAGGCCTATACTACAATCATTGATTTCAAATGTGCCCCAATAATAAGCAAATTAATAACATTACCTCAGGCAATGACTACAATTCTTGAAGATGTACGAATACGTTTGCAAAATGGGAGACATAAGGAAGAAGGAGAAAATTGTAAAACCAATGACATCAATCCAAAAAACGAGGCAAACCAACAATGTGAGTCTGATCAGTATATTCCTCTCAGGGAAGTGCCCTACAAAGGTAGTTTAACTACGCTAACAGGAAATGACCTACAACAAGAAAGTAAGATCTCTGATGAGGCAAAGAAACTGGTCAATGTATGTAAGGGAGAAATTGTGAAGGAACTAGTAATAAATGAATTTGATCCCTCACCTCCTAGTGAGATGAAACCATCTAGGAAAAAATCGGACAGAACAATAAAAAAGATCAATTGTAATCCAACAATGGCAACTACGGATAACAGAAGAACGGAAGTAGATCAGAGTCTACTACAGGATACTAAAAAGTCAGTAAGTTTAAATGATGAAGAATCCCCTAGCAAGGGGGAGGATAGAGAAGATAAATCGCCAAAGTATTACTTATCAAAACAGCATAAGAAAAAACTCCGTAAAGCAAGGAATAAAGCCAAATCTAGCTTGGTAATAACAACAAAAGATTTAGAAAGAAAGTCTAATGCTTTGAAAGATAACGATCCTAATCAAACGGAAGGCCCTAAGGGAAAACAAGTTAAAGACTCTCATGTGGATAGGAGCTCTCTAACTAATGGAAGTAGTAAGAAGTATTTTGCCCTATTTAACAAAGGCACTAGGGAAAATTATCCTAAAGAAGACACAAATGATACACGTAATTTAAAAGGCAGAGATAGCTTAATATCAACTAGTGAAATAATGTCTTATGATTCAGAAGGAGATGGGAAAGTGAGAGGATTGTTAGGACCCCATGGTGTAAAAGAAATGATACCAACGGACCAAAATGGAAAGGAAAAATTAACAAAATCAATGATCACCCCTAGCAATGTAAAATTAAAGGAGGAGCAGAGTGAGAAAGTGGAAAGACATCTCTTACAAACAATCCAAAGAACAATACAGGTACAGGTGGAAAAGACGGATAATATAAAAATTCCAACAATAAATGAGAGGATTAAGAAGCGAAGAGATGATGAGAGTGAAAACCAAATACAACCAATATTTCAAAGAACAATTCAGGCTCAACATAATTTACCATACAGTATATGTGAAAAGATGGAAACTGCTAAGAAGTTAGTTACAACGGAAAAAAACAATGTTATGAGGAAAGAGGACATGGACGGTCAACTAACAAACAAAATCCTAGGACCAACTCAAGGCATAAATTATAATACTCCTCAGGATCTCCAAAGGCAAAAAAACACGAGCTATGAAGGTATAACAGATCATGTCAAAGAGCCTCGGCAACCCTCAAATTACGTCCTTCTACCCACTATAGATTTGCGAAATCCAAAGATCACAGTACATGATAAACCACAATTGATTTTTGTCCCTGAATATTGTTCAAGAGGTAGCCATGATATCTTAAATAGAGGAAATATTCTCCAACTCTTTAAATCTATTCACTCACTAGAAAAAATCTCAAGTAAAAATATTGAATCCATCGAATTTCTTACAAATCCTGATAGTAGCAAGGAAATTACATTGATAACTTTGGACAATATCCTTGTAGCCGAATTAATTATAAATGTAAAGGAAGTTTTTCTCAGTTGGGGAATAAAAATCAATAGGCCACAGCCTACAATGTATCCGAAACCATTTGCTATACCTTTATCCCTGAATCTTCATCAACAAAATAAAGTAAACTCTTAGGTACAGTCTGTGTTAAAAAATGCAATTGGAAAGACAGAATCAGTGTTTAAACAATCGCCGGATCTAGTGGAAATAGAAAAACCAATTGGAGTTAATGAAAAGTGGATAGGTATGGCTCTCCATGGCAGTAAAATACAATGACAGAATACAAAACTAAAGTCAAGAGCTAAAGTAACCGAAGAAAATGAAATATTTAAATTATGCTCATGGAATATTAATGGCCTAAGAAGAAAAATAAGCAATGCATACTTATCACCAATGTCTAGTCATTATCATGTTATACTTCTACAAGAAACCTGGTCTACCAATCCTCTAATGCTTGAGGGATACAAAGGATATTTTAAGCCTGCAATTAAACAAAGTAAATGGAGACACACCAGCGGGGGTTTAGCCACATTTGTTGCTCTAGAATTAAGAATGGAACACGAGCAAATTGACACAAATAACCCAAATTTATTGATAGTAAAGCTACGGTATATGGAAAATAATCTCTTAAAAAATCTGTTTATAATTAATGTATATATACATCCTACGGTAAGCGCAGAAGCATTATGACAACCACCCTGATTGCAATGCTATATCAGCTAATGATAGATGACCCTTTCACACAGTATATTATATCAGGGGATTTTAATTAAAATTTGTTTGTACCCAATATGCGAGATGAATTAATTCAGGAACAAGATCATCTCTGGGCAATCCCGCAGCAAACACTTCCAACTGTTCCTAATGCTTTCAAAACCCAAATAGGTGCAACTTTTGTTAACGACTTAGAAGCGCTGGGCTTAAGAATCCTAAACAGGAGGTTACCCCAAGACTCCCCACCGGCTTGGACATTTCAATCACAGGATCATAAATTAAGAATTGATTACACTATGGTATCTTTGAATATCTTTATTAATGTGATCTCTTTTTCAATTGTAAAAGCATCTGAGAGTGATCACAGTCAACAAATACTTATTACTAATTTGACTGTTAACAAGCGTACTGAATATAGAACGTTGCCAGGTCAGCAGGCTCAGTAAATTATAAGAAATTAATTTGGAAGGAGCACAGTAAAGAAGGTACTAACAAGACGGCCCTCAAATTTGTAGGAACATGTTTTGAAGATAACACCCTAACTGCAATTGAACAATGGGTTGATTTTATACAAAAACTTGTTAACACCTTTAAGCAAAAAATCCTTAAAAAAGAAAAGGTGCATGCAGAAAGAGAAAACAAAATTACTCTAACCCTAACAACTAGGATTCTGAAAAGAACTTGTAATCAACTGAGGAGACAGTTAAAAAGGAATCCTAAAGATATGGATTTGGGTTTAAAATTAAAAAGGATCAATCATAACCTACAGAAGTTATTGTGGGATGAAAAGAATGAAAAGAAACATGATCTTTGGGCTAAAGTACTTTTTTGTAGTAAACAATCAAACTCTGGACATTGATAAACGGCTTAACACGATCAAATAGAACACCTGTAACAGCATCCTTAACCGAGAATGAGTGGATCAGGTTCCTGTCTATACATCTAAATCCTGCGGGTGATACAATACAACTGAAACCTAGGGCTAATATGTTTGAACCAATAAGAAAGGACAATAGACAATAAATTTATATAACAGATAAACAAATTTGTAAATTAATTCAGAAACAAAAAAATGGTGCGCCAGGCCCAAATGGTATACCGTTTGCACTTCATAAGAATGACCCTAGATTATGGTCAGGATACCTGACAAAAGTCTTTAATGAAATTGTATGGTCATCATCGATACCTGAAACTTGGAAGGGATCGCTGATAGCTCCCATTCACAAAAAAGGAGATTGCTCCTTGCCGGAAAATTACCGACTCATTACGCTCCAGGATACTGATGTCAAATTATTTGCAGGTGTACTGCTATCTAACCTAACAGAATGGGTAAGAGAAAAGCAGATAATACCTCCTAATCAAACTGGATTTACACAAGGCCTAGGTACCACAACAAATATCCTTGTGCTATCTGTTCTAATGAATATATACATTACTAAGAAACAGTCACTATATTTGTGTTTTGTAGATTTTAAGGCAGCTTTTGACTGTGTGCATAGAGACCTTTTGTGGCAGAAGTTAATAGATCTAGGTATACCACTCTCCCTTTTAAAATTAATCCAACTTCTCTACACTGACACATGGGTCAGTGTTCGGATGGGAGATGGCCTAACAGTAACAGAAAAAATACCAACAGCATCAGGTTTAAAACAAGGATGTGCCCTGGCTCCGTTGCATTTTAAATCATTTTTAGCGGATCTAACGCGAGCCTTGGATGAGGTGAATGCTTGCCCACCTAAACTAGCTAATACTGCGATATAAAACCCGATATATGCAGATGATGTTATTCTACTTAGCCAAACAAAGGAAGGATTACAACGCCTGTTAAATAGGATTTCTACCTACACCAAAGAAAATAGAATAGTGATAAATGAAACAAAGACAAAAATCATGGAAATTAACAAATACTCAAGGTCAAAGCATAAGTATAAATGGTTTCTGGATAACTCACAATTAGAGCAAGTAAATACATATAGATATTTAGGAGTACTATTGATGAACGAGGATCATATCAACCACATAAGGTGGATATTCAACGGAAAGCTAACATTTTGCTAGTGGCATTCAGAATTATAGAGAAATCCATATTCGGGCAGAGTTATGGTCCATTGTTGAAAGTACTATCAGCAAAACTCCTACCAACTTTGACATATGGAAGTGAAAAAGACTCGGTCATAATTAATAACGCAGTCACGAAAATCTATAAAGCTCTCCTTTTAATGCCACATAATGCATCACCCGCGCCGATACGAATGGAATTTGGGATGACTAATCAGGTACTTGCGCAAAAAGGTCAATTTATTAAAGTGTGGAAAAGGATAAAAATGGATACTGCAAATCAATTGTCCAAATTATTGTGGCAGGAGATAAACTTAAACCAGAAATCAGAGGCGTGGAAATATCTATTTACATCACTAGAGGAATATTCAGTAAACTCGGTCTGGGAAATGCCAATTACTTTAAACTCTTATAAAAAAGTTATTAATAGTACAACAAAGTATTTATCACTACTCCTGGATAAAGATATCTTTTCAAAAAGAAAACATGCGTGGCCGCTCTTGAATGGCTATACCAAGATAAAAGTGCAACAGTATCTTGAAACTCCTTGGTCTGTGAAATTTAAACACATTTTTATAAAAGCCCGTTTTGGAGCATTTCCGGGCACAAGTCATCTAATGCCATGGTTGAGTACAGAGGGTCCAATGACTTGTAACTTATGTAGACTTGGAGAAGAGAACATTATGCACCTCCTTTGTGTTTGTCCAGAACTGAAAGTTGAAAGAATATCTATTCTTAAAAGACATTTTAATATTCGTGGAATAAGGAGTTGCAGACAAGCTTTGATAAGATGCTTCCATACTGATGATATAATTTTAAATTCGGCTTTTGTAAGGTTTCTAACGCGACTGAGAATTAAGTTAGAATACCAAAAATGTAATGAATGTAATGTAGGAAGTATATAATATGTAAATAGTGTAACAAACTTGAAGTTTAAATGTTTTTATAACTGATTTTATAATCGATTTTATAGTCAAGAATTATTGCGCATATATTGTAAGGTTTTAATTAATCAAACAATAATCTTTAACTTTACAGATGCTGCTACTATTTTGCCGAGGCTGGTTCTCTCAAAAATCAGTGTGATGATTTGGAAGGCTATATCTACACAAAAGTGTCCGATATCCAAGCTTCTTTTTCCCCTCCTCAAGAAGGGAATGGCAGCGTTACCCCTCCTATACCCTATGCATGTTCTTTGGAGATCTTTTTACCATAATGTTTGCATTAGGTTTTGTCTCTTTTGGGCACTACCTAGACGGGCACACCGCTAGACCCTTTGCTACTTGCCATTTTGAGTTAAAGTTGTCATTTGAGCTTCAATCGTGATAAATCTTCTTAATTCTTCCTTATCTGAAGGCTCAGTTCCTCAGTCTTGGAAACATACGATTGTGGTACCAATACTTAAGAAATCCAACTCTGATATCGCAAATTAGGCTAACTATTGTCCTATTTCATTGTTGCCACTGTTTGCTAACATTTTTTAAAAGCATGTTAATAAACAATTGTCGGCTTACTTTGAAACCAATCTGCGTCTACATCCTTCTCGATCTGGATGAAGAGTTGAACATAGCCCCTTGTCCCACTCTATTTAACGCCTATGTGCAGCTACAGGCAGCCATAGGTAGGGGGTTTGGCCTCACACTCTTTTCGTACACAGACGATACACAAATCATCATATCTCTAGCCCCTAATGAAGGTCATTGTCCCTTGACCTTAATTTATGCCTGGCTAAGGTGGTAACTTGGATGAATAACAACTCGCTAAAGCTAAATGGGAACCAGTGCAAAGTTTTATTGATATGCAACCAACCACAACTATGGAGCCTTCAACATTTCAAATTGGATGCTGGTTCTACCCCTAGTCAGGTGGTTAAGAACCTAAGCACATGCAATAACAAGCTTATTAAGAATCAGCAGCATCATCAAGGTAGCTGTGTCTTGTTTGTCATCCTTAGATGTCTGAGGTAAATAATTTGGTTCCTTCCCCTTTCAGCCCAAATGTGCAAGCCCTGATTATCCCAAATCTTGATTATGTTAACATCCTCTATTTGACTGAAACTAAAAATATAATTGGAAAGCTACAATTTGTTCAGAATGTGGTGGCTAAGTTGCTTTACCATTTACCTAAATACTCGTCGGTGTCTCATCATCTGTTACGAAATGTACTTATAGTGTTGAAATGCCACAGGTGCAGATGCTGTCTCCTCAATCCCCTTCCTAGGTGCAAGCGCAGAACTGAACTCCCATAACCTTTAGGAAGCTAAAGAATCATTCCTCTGATCCCTTGAGGGCTCTGCGAGAGATGTGGGAGACTGATCTGGGGTTAATAGAAGACGATGATTGGGTGGAGGCGATACAGAGTCCCAGAGAAATAGCAGTTCATGCTTTCTTCCGCCTGATACAATTGCGGACTCTGCACAGATCCTATTCCTGTGACACAGACCTCATTGGCAGGGGATGTGGCGATGTGGGCTCCTTCTTTCACATACTGTGGGCTTGCCGCAAAATTAAACAATACTGGAGGGGGATTGTACAGGTGATGTCCGGAGTTACAGGTTTAGATGTGCCCTTGGAGGCAAGTTTGCTGTCCTATGCATAACTGGGGAGGAAGTGTGACCCAAATATCCAAAAATATGGCTGATGTTAGCTGCTGGAGTGGCCAACAGAAATATTGCACAGACCTGGGGGGCTGAACGGCCTCCGCGGGTCACGGATTGGGAAGCGTATCTTGATTGATTGATGCGAGCAGGCAGAGAGGGTGATCTACTAAGGTCGGGATGCCCTAAAAAGTGGGAGAAGGTCTGGGGCCAGTGGACAGACTACAGGAGACTATAGACGGGTGCCATGGGGTCATTTTCTGAACCATGTCTTACAGCCACTAGTGTACACATGAATGTCAACAAGGATATTTGGATTTGAATGAATGTCGGAAACGTTGTATGCTCCTTTTCCTGCTGTATTAATGGTATGTTGCAAATATACCCTGTCTGTATATGCTGAGCAACTGTTTAATAAAAAGGGTTTTAAAAAAAGGAAAAAAAGGAAATGATACAGTGAAGAAGCACTAAATTCTTTAGAACTAAAAATAGAAATTAGTCCTCTAACAGTGATATCATGAAATGTGTATGTAATGAGGATTGAGAATGTTTATGTCCCCAAAAATGTGCCTCGCTGACCCAAGCTTCCAAAATCATCTCTAGTTAAATATCGTTTTATTGCTGTGAACCACACTTGGCAGGCATTTCAGTGTTCTGCGACAGAGGAAGTGATGATATGAGGAGTGCGGTGAGGAGGCAGTGCTTGGAATATTGATGCAGCACGGTCTTCGTTTGGACCATTGCACCATGTCTCTGCTGCTATCCACTGGCTGAAGAGAGAGACACCTTGCAGGAAAACGCCTCCCGACAAAATTACAGCCGCGTCATCCCTATGTGTCCTCCTGTGGCCCTGGCACCTGTGCCTGTGTCTCGTGACTCCACTTTGCAGGATTCAGGAAGAATTGAGCAAGCACGAGCCGATGAGTGCCACCCAGCCAGACTGCTGGTTGAGTGCTGAGGTGTGGAGTGTGGAGTGCATGTGAACTCTCGGTACTGGGCCTGAGCCCCTGAGTCTCTGGATGGTTCAAGCTATCCGATTGTGCCCCCGTTCTCACGGAGGCGACCCTGCTTGGCTGGGTACAGTTTGCGGCCGGGAGGGCCCACTGTATGCTTGCAACTGACGCGCCCCTCAACCAGCTTATCAGCCATACACCTGCTTATCACCAGTTGCCACTACCCTGCTAGCGACCCAGCAACACAGCATGCTTGTGACCCCCCCCCCATGGTACTTTTGTTATATTCCTTGCCGGGGGAGTGGCGGGGCTGGCCCAGACTCCTCATCTTGGACATCCTGGACATTAAGGCAGCAATTTTTCTGCACTTCTGCACTTGAGGCTCCTTGTCAGGCTCCGCAATCACCTGTAGCCAGCAGCGTATGATGAAGCGAGGAGGGCGTGGAGAGCACGGGACCTCTCAGATCTAAGCCCCCTGCAGGATTTGAGGCTACTCACAAGGAAGGCTTAGAGCAGGAAAGTTTGGGAAGTGCTCCGACAAGGCTGATCGCACAAACATGAGATCGGGGAAGAGAGAGGCAAACAGGATCATTGACAACCAATAAAAGGAAAAGGAACTGCAAAGGGACACATGAAGCAATCAAAAAAAGGACAGCAGCAGGGGAAAGTGCTTTACCCCCTAACCCGACTTTGGTAGTAGTAGAATCTGCTGCAACCGCCACAACAACAGGCTATCAACCAAAGATCTACCCAAAATTCTCCTTCTTGAAGGACACAGGGGCTGTGCTATGCTCAAGTAATGAAGGGCCTCAATGGCCTCCCATCCCCATTGCACTCAGTGGTTATAGATCAGACCAGCACCTTAGGCGTCAAGCCGGCAATATTGATTCAAGTACACGCAAACAAGGCAAAATAATTTCTGGGTAATTGAGGCCACCAAGATCGCGAAGGAGCAGCGGCGCCCAAAGGGCAAAACATTAGCAGGGTTTTGGAAGACAAGCATTAATCACTCAATTGCAGAGACTGCCACAAAAATGCTCACTATACAGAGAAACAATGACATTGATGACACATTCTCAGAGAGGACTGAGCTACAACCAACAATTATCATCCTATCAAACTCAATAACTTCTAGGCAATCACTGTCAAACTCCTGTGCACCCTTGATACCTCTGGTGGAAACAAAAAGTCCCACACATAGCAATGAATAAACCTCTATTAACGCGTTCATTAAGGAAAATCCGACAACAAGCTTCGTTTCACAACTTCAAGAAGCAAATGATCTCTCAGGCGGATGTAAACTTGACGACCTGAGCACCACAACATATTCACATCTAAATGAAGCTTTACAGAGTATTATTAAATCCGACTTATATTATGACAAGTCAAGCAATGAAGGCAAACTCGGTGAACCTTACCTGGTTTCACCCTCATCCACAAAGCAGGCTTCAAACAGTGCCCCTGATAATGATTCCCCCCAGAGTGGCCAGATACCCAGACTGCAAGTGGCACATCATCAAATACATCATATCTCACAACGCAAGAGTGGGAAGAATTAATATCTTCATATACCCCTAAACTATCTTAGGAGAAGGGCAGTAAAACCCCTAAAATCATTAGCATAGAGGAGCAGCAGACTGGGACAGACATATAATACATGAACATCTTTACTACAAACTATGCAACTGTTAATCAATGCGATGCAATACTAATCTGATAAAATGGACATTCAACTATCTCTCCTTAATTTCCTGGCCGTACATGTCTTAAATATTGATACAAAACTATCTGACATTAAAAATCTGATTAGAAGGGCTCCAGGCTGAAACATAACTAATTCAACCATGTTGTACTTGTGTTGCAACAGTTGACAAATTATCAACACTACCATCTGCGATGGGGATCTCCTGTCTGATATAAAAGAAGCAACTAACACCATAAGGCCTGCAGCCCAGGTCTGCCCTGTGATGGGCAATATAATAACTGAACAAATAACTAAGAAATTTCAGAGGGAAGGAACAGTAAGGAAAATGCTCAAAAACAAAACGATCATTCTCAGGAAAATGCAGATACTGAAAATCAAGAGATTGATAAGCAGCCACCCGGATCCTTGGCGGAATCAGCTATCAGAAAGCATTGCCCTCAGCCAGTTCAGTCTGAGAAGGATAAGGCTGGGGAACAGCACTGTCTGCCTCACAGCAATGCCGGAAACTGAGGAGGAAGGACAGGAAAAGGAAGACCGATATAACTGCATACTCCCAGCTCTGCTATTCCAGCGATTAGAACCCCATCGCAGGGGGTTAAGCAGCAAAATAACAACAGTAAAAATGCAAAATAACCTCAACCAGCCTGGCACGAACACAGAAGCAACTGAGGAGGCCCAAGGGAGTAGGTGTGACAATGGCCAGGACAATAAAACAATTAGTACAATAGAGGGGGAGATAGAAGCTTCACAGGAGGAACCTTGAACTTCAATTTAAACTACTGAAAGTACCTTGGAATTAGTACAGACAGGGGCAACAAGTCTCACCAGATTAGAAGAACGGGTATACTAAGCCAACTCCTTGAACGACTTGCAGGCACAGTCAGAATCCTGTGCTTTTTTGTTCATCCCTGAATATAAGTCCAGAGGCTGAGGGGACAGTCTCAACAGGGGTAACATCCTGAGACTCTTAACATTAATCAGTGGACTGGTGGATCTAAGATCCCATGATCTGAAATTGATTGAGTTCAAAGAGTGCAAATATCTCTCAGAGAACGAGGTAACAAAAGCAACATGTGCATCACTTGAAATAGAAAAGAGGATAATGGATGAGCAAGCACAACTAAATGTCCAAGGGATCAAACTGATGCCCTACCAAAAAATAGGTTATCCAGAATCCCTACTACCAAAACGTAATGAGCAGCCAGACCCCTGCCCCATGCATACTTTGTACGTACTTAGAGGGGCACAGAGCACATCCCCAGTGCACAAGGATACACCTGAGGGCTGGAGGATGAGGCAAGCCAGGATTTGCACTTCAACATCAGATGATTGGGGGTGGGTAGCTAGAACAATAAATATCCAGAGTAACAAAGCCTGACTTAGAACAAAACAGTTACCAACAGACAATACCCATTTACGATTATGCTCTTCGAGCATAAACAACCTGGGGGGAAGAAACAATGGACCCACAGCTACTGTTATACTTTCAAACCTTCAATCTTATTTTCCTACAAGAGACTTGGTTAGATCAACTGTTTCATCTACAAGGATTCCAAACACATAATTTCCCAGCTGCAAAAAGTGCTAAATTTGGATATTTAGGTGCCGATTCCGATCCTGTAAAACCCGGGTACGAATGTCGTACGGAGCGTATTCTCCATACGACTCGTACCCGGGAAATCCTCCTTACAAAGCAGCAAGTACGATTCGTACAGAAATACCTTTTCCGTACGAATCGTAAAAAACTACGTGCGGTGAAAAAATACCCACAATTCTGATCCGGGACATCGCGTACGTGACGTCCGGACGGAGTCAGGCAGCCTTTTACGGACCAGCAAGTACGATTTATGCCTACGTTACTCTGCACGGCAAATATTTTACGGCAGCCAAAAACTCCCGGGAAATTTAGGACGACACGAAGAAGGAGCAGCGGTATGCGACGGACAGCCATGGACCCCATCCTACATGTCATCCCGGCCCTCCTAGCCTACGACCTGGTGCACCGAAACCGCCGCGCACGCCGCAGAAGGTCAGCACAACACCCAGGGGCAAAGGGGGGGTGAGGGGCAGGAAACATAACCTCTACCTAATTTTAAAAATACCATATACTGTCACTACATTACCTCCAGGGTCTGGTCACTTCGGGGGGCGTGTCCACCAATCCCCGCGTACGCGTACCCGTCACCACTACAATGGTGGTACGGGCCGTTCCCACGCCCTCAGAGCGTGTGTACGGCCCATACCACGTGTACCCCTACATCACCACTACAATGGTGGTACGGGCCGTACCCACGCCCTCAGAGCGTGTGTACGGCCCGTACCACGCGTACCCCTACATCACCACTACAATGGTGGTACGGGCCGTACCCACGCCCTCAAAGCGTGAGTACGGCCCGTACCACCATTGCAGTGGTGATGTAGGGGTACACGTGGTACGGACCGTACCCAACCTATGAATGCGGGGTACGGACCGCATCACCCGTACCCCTAGGGCACCAGTACATTTGTGATACAAGGCGTACACAAGTCACAAATGTTGGCTTAGGGCCTGGTGCAGCATATAACCAGTATATTGGGGTGTGTTCATGGCCAGGACAGCAGTGTACTGCACCAAGGGTGCGGGTGGGTGGGTGGGTGTCTGCCTAGGAGTCCCAGCAGTGGACAAAGACATGTGAGGTGTGGGTGCCTATCACTCCCAGCAGTGGACAGAGACATGTGAGGGGTGGGTGCAGAGGAATACCAGCAGTGGACAGAGACATGTGAGGGGTTGGTGCAGAGGAATACCAGCAGTGGACAGAGACATGTGAGGGGTGGGTGCAGAGGAATACCAGCAGTGGACAGAGACATGGGGGTGGGTGCCTATCACTCCCATCAGTGGACAGAGACATGTGAGGGGTGGGTGCCTATCACTCCCAGCAGTGGACAGAGACATGTGAGGGGTGGGTGCAGAGGAATACCAGCAGTGGACAGAGACATGTGAGGGGTGGGTGCAGAGGAATACCAGCAGTGGACAGAGACATGTGAGGGGTGGGTGCAGAGGAATACCAGCAGTGGACAGAGACATGTGAGGGGTGGGTGCAGAGGAATACCAGCAGTGGACAGAGAAATGTGAGGGGTGGGTGCAGAGGAATACCAGCAGTGGACAGAGACATGTGAGGGGTGTGTGCAGAGGAATACCAGCAGTGGACAGAGACATGTGAGGGGTGGGTGCCTATCACTCCCAGCAGTGGACAGAGACATGGGGGTGGGTGCCTATCACTCCCAGCAGTGGACAGAGACATGTGAGGGGTGGGTGCAGAGGAATACCAGCAGTGGACAGAGACATGTGAGGGGTGGGTGCCTATCACTCCCAGCAGTGGACAGAGACATGGGGGTGGGTGCCTATCACTCCCAGCAGTGGACAGAGACATGTGAGGGGTGGGTGCAGAGGAATACCAGCAGTGGACAGAGACATGGGGGTGGGTACCCATCACTCCCAGCAGTGGACAGAGACATGTGAGGGATGGGTGCAGAGGAATACCAGCAGTGGACAGAGACATGGGGGTGGGTGCCTATCACTCCCAGCAGTGGACAGAGACATGTGAGGGGTGGGTGCAGAGGAATACCAGCAGTGGACAGAGACATGTGAGGGGTGGGTGCAGAGGAATACCAGCAGTGGACAGAGACATGGGGGTGTGTACATCATGATCAGATGACCGCAACTCCATGGGTGTATGTACGCATCCCTAATGTTCGACTATGTTGATAGTGCCATAACAACACATCACTGACAGTAGTGTCCCACTCCCATGAGGATGGATGTCTTTCCCACACTGCATGACACACCACATTTGGGTGTGAGGACAAATGACACATGCATACCCACCCCTGGCGGATGCAGCACAATACACACTCAGAGATCATGCCACAAGACTGTATAGACATGTCAATGCCTACTAAACTAAGAGAGCCAAAGGGAACACACACTGTCACGCACATCCCAGGACTGATAGGAATGTACAGGTGCTGGGACAGCCACCAAGATGTTGCCTCTCATGGAAGGAATAGGGTGGAGTTCCCACAGATACAATGCCCACAATTGTCAGTCAGGTGCCCAAATACCCTGCAGAACAATGCCCACAATTGTCAGTCAGGTGCCCAAATACCCTGCAGAACAAGTACCAATTGTGTGCTAGGCTGGGATAACACACATGCATAGTACGGAAAATGGAGAATTTCGCCATTAAGGCATTACAACATACTCAATACACAAGTACAGTGACTAGCAAGGATGGCACAGACAATGCAGCCGGAGACATTGCTGAGCAGGCATGGCCATAGTTGAATGGATCCGTCACCAACAAAGGAAATGTAGACAGAGGTCAGCACAACAATTGTGCAACTCCCTGCAGGGAAGATGTCAGGTGCCACAGAGGAAGGAACACTCCTTGGGACAGTGTCTCCAAACACAAATAGCACACACGACCAAAGATTCTTTGCAGAGACCTTGTGATGGCACGCAGATACCATGGTCCACCCCATGAGCATCAGGCTACAACATTTCCCTGAAACATAACACATTACCACAACCCCAACTCCTTGAGCATCAGCACCCACATCAATACCTGAAATGCAATAGTGTTCAAAGTGAAAAGACAATGCTTTATTCAGCATTAAAAGCAAAATTATAAAAGCACACTATTTACAAAGGCACATGGCCAGTCCAGATCAGAAGTCCTTGGGGGGGACACATGGCCACGCGTCTCCCCTAGCTTGCCTGCACATTAGAACCCTCATGTTCGTCGACTGGAGGGGGCAACATGTGGGGAAGGACCAGGCACCGCAGGGACAGGAAGTGTAAGGGTAGGTGTGGGGGATGCAGGGACGGACGCCTCCACCACAGGGGGTGGGGCAGCGCCAAAGGTGGAGGTCAGCTCGGCGCTGCACACTGCTGCCAGGTCGTCCAGCGTATCCCCTGCACCCGAAGAAACCACGGGCTCAAAGGAGGGGGGGGTCGGAGGGATGGGGTGCAGCGCTACTGGGGGAGGGTGGTGACAGGGGGAGGACTCAACTCCCCTACCCGTGGAGTGCCGTTCCTGTTTGCAGGCTGGTGAGCCAGAGGGGCTGAGGGCCAGCACAGCCAAGCAGGCCTCCTTGTCAGATTGTGTGGTAGGGGAGCCGAGGGGAGTGCCATTGGAGGGACTGGGTAGTGCGGCATGCGGACTCGGACTGTGGCTGCATGTATGCCTGTGTGCCCCAGACCCAGTGGGTGTGCCTTCATCCCCCTGAGTGTGCGTGCTGAGGAAATATGAATTTTCATGGTCAATTGTGTCCCCTATCTTAGACCCCAACGGCTCCATGTACATGCTATAAGTACATGTATGTTCCCTCCATTTCCAGCTATGAAGACGCAAATACATGTGCGTCCAACGTCAACATGCCCTCTTTCAGATCCGCCATGAATGGGTCGAATATTCCATTCCTAAGTATGATTGGCCACCGACTTTATATGGTTCACTTTTCTAGTTTTACAGTTCAGGCGAGTAGGCCCTGAATTCTGCCATCAAGCCTTTTTCTGCTTCTGCCTCTGAAATGCTCCAGCTTGGACCTGCATCCGTATCCATGAACTTTGTCCTACTCCCTGCGCGGCTAACGGTGCCTGACGCGGCCTGTTGCCTGCCAAAAACTGTATTCAGCCTTCAAGTTATCTGCTCCGCTCCTCATCCAATGCATTCCTGTCTAGTAGTTTAGGTAAACATCCTTCCAGCTACCGAGCAAAGGGCTCGGCCTCGCTGTCTTTATGCAAGTAATTCATAGCCCCTGTTACCATGGAAGATTCCTGCCCCCTCGCATCTCATGTAGACACATAGACGCTTGTACATGCACTAACAGTCAGTATAGAATAGATTCCGTCCGAGAGACCTTTCCTTTTGGATAAAACAGTTCCTTAAACAAAGATATTAGATACGATTTGGGATTAGGTTGACCTGACCCCCCAGACTTCTGTCTCCATATGTAGAGCTAAATGTCAATTCCCCTTCACCCTCTAGTTGCACGTCAATCACACGTCAATCACACGTCATGCGGCTGCGCGCGCATCTCTGCCAAATATTTCTGCTGACACTGCAGGATTCTCTTATGGATCCACCCACTTGTGACATCATTTTAAATGACGTTTCTAGTATACGCCTGTATTTACGCCTATTTTCATTACGTATGTGTATTCTTATCTGTATTATCAGCTGTTACGCCTCCTGCATCTGTCTTAATGCAATGCTTTTCATATATATATTGTTACTTGTCAATAATGTATTGCCTATCCCTTCCTGAACCTTCGTGGTGATGGAATAAGATTGCCTGGTTCGAACCATAATTCCTTTGTAAGGAATAAAGTCCTTTTCAGAACCTCTAATACCACGGATTCTGCCTCTTATTTTGACTGAGTTATTCATACTAGACTTTACCGCATAAAAAATAGTACAGGTAATTTAAATATTTACCACATAAATTGGCGCCCGAATAGGGACACTTTCTCATCTCACGCGCCGGAGGTGCGTTGCAGGCCCGGTCTCCTGCCACAGCTGGACGGACAAAAACGCGTACCCGCAGGATTTCCTGTATCTCCCTCCGGCCAAGCGGGGGTGACTGAGGCTGCGATCAACACCCAGACGAGGCGGTGAGAAGTGCGAAGTATCCCGACCAGAGCCTAGCTGAGAGAGCAAGATCCGAGGTATACAGAGGCCCACCAGGTTCCGAAGTTCCGAGTCGAGTCGAGTCCAGTCGAGTCCAGTCCGGTCCAGTTCAGTTCAGTTCCGAGGCCTTCCGTTCCGTGCTACCCGGTGAGTACCGTTGCTGGGGAGGCAGTTAGACGTGCACATTAATTTGTGCCGGTCCTGACGGGTTTGGGTACACAGATCCGGTCTGCACTGTTTTAGCAGTGTATCTGTACTGTTTAGCAGTATATCCAGTATGTTCATGTATATAATTCAGTATCATCTAGTATTAGTATTATGTCAGTAACTAGTTTTCTTCTAATTATCATTGTTCGTTAAATGTTAAATGTTTTACTGTGTTCAAAAATTGTGGTATGAATGAGTGTTCATTATTGTGTTTATCGTATTAATCATGTTCAAGTCCAGTTTGAGTAGGAATCAAGTAGCAAGGTTTAAAGATGCCGTTCTTTTCAAAATTAAGACAGATCAAAACTAGAAAAGGAGTACTCGAAGAAGCTGTTCCCATTCCACCTAGGGACACCCCAGGGTATTTTATGTATCATAAACATGGCCTAGATGCCGTATTATATCTTGACTTATGGGTGGACTACACCAAGGATCTAGCAGAAAGTCAGAGGTGGCCCGCAGCTGGGACATGGGATGCAGATTGCATCATGAGAGTAGAAGAAGAATTATGGAAAAAGAAAGCCAGACAGTCACAGAAAGATGCTATTGAGTTATGGCGTAAAGAATCGCATAGGCGCACAGAGAAAGCGCTCAGACAGGAAGAGAAAAGTAGGGAGAACTCAAATAAAGCCCGAGAAGACGTATTAGTTAAGGAAGGTATCCGAGTAAAAACAGAACAAGTAGACAGACAACGAAACACTCTTATGAATGGTATGTATCCTCTTTTGGCCGAAGGTTTACCTAAGGCCACCCCGGAAATACCGAAAGATTTGCCACCCCCATTACTCCCGACTAAAGCACATCCCAAGACCGCAAAAGATATTTTCCTTTCCTCCTATTTAGACGATGTAGCTCCCGAATATGTTAATGTTCCACCACACACGCCACCTGTCGATGGTACTCAACCCCGAGATCATCCGCCCCCACCTCCGCAACAACAAACTCCTCCGCACAATCCAGTAGGTCCATCTGTTTCCACCGCTTATCCTGCATCCACAGTTTCTACCTTACATCCCACAAATCCTTTCGTGCCTAGCACCTCAGAAGGTGCGACAGGAGGTGCGACAGCAATTTTCGCCACGCCACCATCACGAAGTAAATCGTCTCTTAGAGATTTAGCAAACCAACGTACACCCCAAATAGCAACGTCCGACATGTTTAAGGAACATCTTGTAGATTGTAGATATGATCCAGTGCCCGGTAAAAATGACAGAATGCTGCTATCATCACTACGTATACGACGAGCTTCAATGTATTTAACGATATTACCAGGAATGATTAATCTTCTAGACAATATATATCGCTTTGTCCAAACGGGGCAAGGCCCTGAAAGTATTGACGAAGCCATGGATTATCAGAAAGTGGATATACAGAGATTACTGTTACGCTTCTTCATAAACTGCTTGATCAGAGACAGAGACAGGCCTGGGGTAGATCAGGATGAAATACAAGTACTTACCAGATGGGGCCAGAATATATCAGAAGGAAAACATGATAAACAGACGTGTATAGTAGCTATGTGCCGGAAGATCCGCAAAGAAGTAGAACGAATACATAAAGCCAGATTGGAGGCAGACAAAACTGAATCAGAGGGAGAGGAGGAGGAAGAATCAGAAATGCCCACAGGACAATTAGAAACGATAGCTTATGTAGGTAGGGGAAGACCTTGTAGTAATACCAGATACTTTAATGACCCGATACGTCCGATACGTCCAGAATGTAACAGACAATTTCAAGCCCCTATGCTAAATACGAAGTCCCCTGAACACTTATTCCAGGCTGCTGATAAATTACTTCGAGACCGAAGGGGGTATCATATGCTCGATTCTATGGATGAACAAGAATTAGCCAGGTCAGCAGTACAATGGGCTGACAGTTCTGAAAAATACAGTGATGATGCGTTAGCACACACGTTTTTGAATCTTACCCCAGACGAACAGCGTTTAGCTGGTATATACATGATACAACACCTCGTTATATTGTATAGAAGCCAACACTCCGATCCTGGTCCCCTACCTGATATACTGATAGAATTACTCACGAATAAATGGAGAGGTTCAGGTACTGATTTAATTAAAGAAATTCTAGAATATCGACACCAGTACATTGTCTTCGTATGCCCAGAACATGTTTCAGTTCCCCCCAAGTTGGACAGAAAAACGTACCACATAGACAGACAGAATCCCTTACGCGAAGTTCACCCAATAAGAGGTGAAGACAATAATTTTAAACGTGTGTTTGTGTACACGCCCATAACTAAAATTGAATTATTAGAAATGAAGAAAGTAGTACCTAGCCATGACAAAGACCCAGCAGGTTTCCACCGTGAGATAAAAGACATGTTACTCATGGGAGAGTATACTTACCCTGACATTATGAAAATATTAAAAGTCCTATTACCCGCCGGTATTTACGAGAAACTCAAAGAAAAGGAATGGGAGGTGGGAGACCAAAAGATAGATTGGACAGCATTAGAAAACGAAGAAAAGGCCCGAGCTGCAGGTTCAGGGCTTGGGGAAAGGACTACAGCATTACCAGGATTATTAGTGCAGGTGCTACCACGTTTATTAACTACGAAAAAGGAAGACTGGGGTGCAATTTCAGCCTGTAAACAAAAACAAGATGAAGACACTAGTGATTTCTATTCCCGATTTGAAAAATGTTTTGGTATTAATAGTGGCATAAAAGCAAGTAGTGAGTCGTATCCACATCTGTTTGTGACAAAATTAGTTGAGAATTCCCTGCCCCAAGTTAAGAGTAGAGTACTGAAATTCGAGAGTACCTGGCAAGGAAACACACCGTCACAGATGTTACAAATGTTACAATATCATCACAATAGAATTAGGGAAGAACAAGAGCATGAACAAAGACGTATGAAAGACACGAAAATGAAAATGCTTGTTGCGCAGTCAGTTCCAGCTGACGGTCATAAAAAGGGTATAACACAGTCCAATGATTCACCGGGTCCTGTTAGAGGGACATGCAACTATTGTAAACAGCCAGGTCATTATATACACGATTGCGCAGTTCTAAAACATAATATCTCTACGGGTATAACGAAAGAGAGACCACGTCCACCTAGACAGGATCAGATCCAACAACAAGTCCCTCAGCATGCGCAACCTATGCCAGCTCCACAACAGACCGCACCACAACAACAACAGCAACCACAACAACAGCCACAGCCTATTGCTGCAACACAAAACACGACACAACAAATGTACCAGTATGCACAAAATGACTATCCAGAGTATCAACGCTACACATGAAATAGCCTAGAGAGGGAAGTTGGCCTACCCCTTATCGAGGTTCCCGTAGATCAAGAGGGTCCTTACGTACAGAGTCAAGTATTAGGGAAAGACAGAAAGTTTCTACTCGATACAGGGGCAAGCAGAACCACTATCAGTCACAGCGAAGTCCCAGGGGCACCCCTCTCAGGCTCACAAAATATTTCCCTTGGTTTTTCAGGAAAACCCACTATTAACGAAGTATCGCAACCACTTGCATTCACAGTTGGTCCATTGACACGAACTACAGATCTATTACTTACGAAATCATGTCCAGAAAACTTGTTAGGTATAAAAACATTGAAAGCTCTAGGAGCTATAATATGTTGTTCTCCGGAAGGAGTACGATTATTTTTGCGTGACTTTAAAGGTCACTACGTGTCTAGAGACATGGATCACCGGTTACAGAATCTACCTGCACATTTATGGGCGCAAGGCCCCACTGATGTAGGTTGTATGCACATCACACCATATCGAGTCACACTCAAAACAGGAGTGGTACTACCACGAATGCGACAATACAAGTTACCGCCAGATGCTGTAGTGGCTTTGCTGCAAACCATTGACGAGCTCATTGTACAAGGAGTGGTCGTGGAAACCGACTCCAATGTATGTAATTCCCCGATAATTCCGATTCTTAAACGAACTGATCCAAAAGCACCGCCAGTATATCGATTAGTTATTGATCTGCGCGAATTAAATAAATGCATTGTACCACAATACCCCGTGGTCCCAGATATCTCTTCATTACTAACAGCCATAGATTCAGAAGCAACGTTCTTTACTGTAATTGACCTCAAGAACGCCTTCTTTAGCGTCCCAATCGACCCGGAAAGCCAATATTTGTTCGGATTCAGTTTAAATGGACGAAGTTTTAAATTCACACGCGCACCTCAAGGATTCACAGAAAGCCCCAGCATCTATAGCCAAGCACTGAAAAGAGAACTTGACAGTATCCACATGCCAGCTAACACTGCCCTGCTTCAATACGTCGATGATCTGCTGATCACCGCCCGAAGCGAACCTGAATGTGAAAAAGCATCACTGACGGTTTTACATTTCTTAGCCGACAAGGGGCACAAAGTGTCCCCTTCAAAGCTGCAATTCTGTGTCTAGCAAGTTGTGTACCTTGGGCACTTGCTGTCCAAGGGGGGAAGACAGCTTACACCCGACCGTATCCAGTTAATTGTTAACATGCCGCCACCAAGACACAAAAGGAGGTACGGGCATTCATAGGCCTCACCTCGTACTGTAGGCAGTGGATCCCTCAATATGCATTTCTAGCAAAACCACTCATTCAGTTGACAACACAGGAGGCAGCGACATCGACTGTCCTCCCTTGGACTCAGGAACATACGCAAGCTTTTGAAAGCTTAAAGAAAGCTTTATGCCAAGCACCTGTTTTAGCAACGCCATGTTACAGCAAACGTTTTACACTTTTTGTTACAGAACGTGAAGGTACTGCTTTGTCAGTACTCACGCAGGAACAAGCAGGATCACACAAGCCATGTGCTTATTTTTCCAGTACATTAGATCCCGTAGCTCAGGCTCTTCCTGCGTGCCTGAAATCAGTCGCAGCAACAGCTTTAGCAATCAGACAAAGCGATGCCATAGTGTTAGGACATCAATTGACAGTACAAGTACCACACGCAGTAGAGGTTCTCTTGAACCGGACCCAAACACAACACTTGACTATAGCAAGACTGACGGGCTATGAATTGACATTGTTCCAGCCACACATAGAAATCAGACGTTGTAGTACATTAAATCCTGCCACACTTTTGCCATTAAGTGGAACAGACCCATTGGCACATGATTGTATTGAAGTTATTACTATTACGACGAAACCCAGACAAGACTTGACAGATATTCCATTATCAGATCCAGACCTGACATTGTATGTAGATGGTTCATGCATGAGAACAAATACAGGAGAGTTAGTGGCCGCTTATGCAGTCACAACAGATACTGAAATTATTGAAACGAATTGTATCAATACCTTGTCAGCTCAAGCAGCAGAGCTCATTGCTCTGACACAAGCCTGTATTCAAGCCAAAAATAAGAAAGTCAACATATACACAGATTCACGTTATGCATTCGGAGTCGTCCATGACTTCGGCGTACTTTGGCGAGAGAGAGGTTATTTAACTTCTCACGGTGCCCACATTCAGCACGGTCCCCTTATTCAAGCTCTGTTAGATGCAATACATCTGCCTACTGCAATATCGATTATGAAGTGTAAAGCCCATACAAAAGTGACTGACATTATTTCTCAGGGTAACGACCTAGCTGACAGAACAGCTAAACAGACTGCTCAGAATCAGACTCGTCCAACTGACACGACAAAGACAATAGTTCCGACACCAACACACTGCATGACAGTTAAGGATCCCGCCCTTGATGTAATTGACATACAGACACATGCTACACCAGAAGAAATAAAGAGATGGACTGAATTAGGAGGGATCCAAACGGATCAAGGATGGATGACGAAGGGAAAATCTATATGGTTTCTCCCCGACTCAATGGTTCAAGTCATCATTAACACAATACATAGTCCAGCGCACCTAGGAGAGAAAGCTATGCTAGACAGTATTCAACACATTTGGTTCAATAAACACTTGCGAGCAGCAGCTAAACAGAAAGTACGTACCTGTATGATTTGTTGTCAGTTCAATCCAGGAAAAGGCGTACCTGTAGACCAGGGTGGATTTCAACCCCCCGATCACCCTTTCGAAGTCCTCCAGATGGATTATATCCAGATGGAACGATGTCGAGGATTCAAATATGTCCTCGTAGTTGTATGCGCTCTTTCCCGGTGGACAGAGGCGTATCCCGTCTCAGATTACACTGTCCCGACTACTGCCAAACAGTTAGTTCGAGAATTCTTCCCACGGTATGGTTTGCCCCGTGTCGTGTACTCAGATAATGGCCAGCCATTCTCATCCGAACTAATGAAACATGTTTCACTTCTGTTAGGCTACCAATGGAAATTCCACTGTGTCCGACATCCCGAGGCAGCAGGTCTCGTGGAGCGACATAATCAAACTCTGAAAATTAGACTGTCCAAAGTATGTAGAGAAAAAGGTGTCGACTGGATGGTAGCTTTACCAGTTGCGCTCTTTTACATGAGAATGGTAGCACACTCTCGAACAGGGCTATCCCCGTATGAGGTGATCTTCGGTAGACCACCAAATATGTGGGGGACGCCTATACCTCGTAAAATCACTGATGTTGATTGTAATATGTTGACAGATTACCTGGCTTCCTTGATGTCTGCACTACAATCTTGTCGTTCACAGGTAGCTGCAGCTTTTCCCGATAACACTGAGGTGAAGCCCCATGACGTGGTTCCAGGTGACCTGGTGCTTGTAAGAAATTTCGACAGGAGGAACCCGCTGGAGCCTCGCTGGCAGTCGCCTAAACTCGTCTTATTGACCACAAGGACAGCTGTGAAGATTGAGGGACGTAAAGGGTGGTTGCACTCGAGCCATATCAAAAAGTTTCATGGACTATCATCCGACTTGAATTTTCAGCCCTGCATTCCCTCACAGACTGACTCAAAACTCCCCCTGGTTGACAAGCCAGAAAAGGAAAACTATAAACTGAAACTAAGGTCTAGCAAGTCAGACAATTTGATTGTTTAAGTCCTCTCCAAGGTGAATCGGTTGAATTTGTCTCTGACATGTATCCTCTAGACCGAAATAGAGAGAGAAATAGACAGAAACAGCTCAAGAAACATGCGTACTGTAAATTACTTCGTAGTCACTGCATAGTGACATTGTTAATTATGTTTTTTCTAAGTCTTCTGATTATCATTGCCAGTATATTATTACACATGTATTACCCTATCTCCAAGCGTGCTTTCCATGCTACTGCCGAACATTCTTTTAGCAAATTACCCCCGCATGAGTTGTCCTATAGATTTGCGCTGCGCAACAACACATTCATTAGTATGTTACATCATTCTCATCAGACCAGCAATGCTACAAATTGTTGGATATGTGGCCGACTCCCTCCCTATCAGAAATACAAGGGAGTTCTGCCCCTCTTTCCGTATCCATTCACACACAATGGCTCCTGTGGAGCATGGTTTAGTTTGATTAATTCCCTAGATTCAAATTCAGTAGTTTATCAAGACAACTGGGTTTGGGGAAACCTGAACCTAGTTTTACTTAAAGTCTGCTACCCTAACAAGGAGGGACTTCCCAAAAGAACAGGAACTGATCTAGAAAATGAAGTATATGGACTAGGTAACTTTACACTTAATCTCATGATCCTAAATGTTGAATCCGAAGCCACATCAATCTTGCCCACTATGTCAGTATTTCCAGTTAGAGGTGAATTATGTGTAAGAAAGAATGGTTCAATACACATGGGCCATAGTAAATGTACCACTGTAATAGAATTCAGTGATAAAGGCAAGTCTACATTTAGAGCTTCTCGTCACTCCTACTTCATCTGTGGTCACACCGCATACATACGCCTACCCCTAGATTGGGATGGTACCTGTTACATTGCATTCCTTCTGCCACCTGTTTTCCTAACCCCGCCTGATTATCATAGGAACACCCATTTAGTACACAATAGACAGCAGAGAGATCTCCCGATTGTCGACTACACTGAAACAGCATGGGAGAAATACACAGATTTCAATAAAGGTTTCTTTCCCTACATAGGTACAGTCACTAATAGTAAGCTGATACGTAGATTAACTAGAACCCTTGAAGCAGTAGTGAATGAAACTACTTCCGCCTTGGGCAACTTAACAGAGGAGCAGTCTGCGATGCGGATTGTTGTTCTCCAAAATCGTCTTGTCCTTGACGTCATTCTGGCCGATAGGGGCGGAGCTTGTAGGGTCATCGAATCAAGTTGCTGTGTTTTCATACCAGAAAACGCGCCGTCAGTATATAAAGCCATAACTCGACTTCATAAGATCGTAAGCCAGATACACCAGAATCCAGGCACCTGGACTTGGTCCGGTTGGTTCTGGAGCGTGTTGTCAGCCTGGGGATGGAGGATCCTATCCTTCCTAGGTATTGGCTTTCTCATACTATTCAGTTGCTGCTTGTGTCTACAATGTGGGCCAGCGATTTGTGGTCTGTGTGCCACATCGTGTATCCCGCCTTCAAATTTTCATTCAAGATCCCGGAAGAAGAAAGAAGAACAAATGATGCTATATGAACAGATTGATGGATTGATGAAGATGGATATTTCATGAGGGTCCGTAGGGGACAAGGAGGGAATGAGGAAATATGAATTTTCATGGTCAATTGTGTCCCCTATCTTAGACCCCAACGGCTCCATGTACATGCTATAAGTACATGTATGTTCCCTCCAGTTCCAGCTATGAAGACGCAAATACATGTGCGTCCAACGTCAACATGCCCTCTTTCAGATCCGCCATGAATGGGTCGAATATTCCATTCCTAAGTATGATTGGCCACCGACTTTATATGGTTCACTTTTCTAGTTTTACAGTTCAGGCGAGTAGGCCCTGAATTCTGCCATCAAGCCTTTTTCTGCTTCTGCCTCTGAAATGCTCCAGCTTGGACCTGCATCCGTATCCATGAACTTTGTCCTACTCCCTGCGCGGCTAACGGTGCCTGACGCGGCCTGTTGCCTGCCAAAAACTGTATTCAGCCTTCAAGTTATCTGCTCCGCTCCTCATCCAATGCATTCCTGTCTAGTAGTTTAGGTAAACATCCTTCCAGCTACCGAGCAAAGGGCTCGGCCTCGCTGTCTTTATGCAAGTAATTCATAGCCCCTGTTACCATGGAAGATTCCTGCCCCCTCGCATCTCATGTAGACACATAGACGCTTGTACATGCACTAACAGTCAGTATAGAATAGATTCCGTCCGAGAGACCTTTCCTTTTGGATAAAACAGTTCCTTAAACAAAGATATTAGATACGATTTGGGATTAGGTTGACCTGACCCCCCAGACTTCTGTCTCCATATGTAGAGCTAAATGTCAATTCCCCTTCACCCTCTAGTTGCACGTCAATCACACGTCAATCACACGTCATGCGGCTGCACGCGCATCTCTGCCAAATATTTCTGCTGACACTGCAGGATTCTCTTATGGATCCACCCACTTGTGACATCATTTTAAATGACGTTTCTAGTATACGCCTGTATTTACGCCTATTTTCATTACGTATGTGTATTCTTATCTGTATTATCAGCTGTTACGCCTCCTGCATCTGTCTTAATGCAATGCTTTTCATATATATATTGTTACTTGTCAATAATGTATTGCCTATCCCTTCCTGAACCTTCGTGGTGATGGAATAAGATTGCCTGGTTCGAACCATAATTCCTTTGTAAGGAATAAAGTCCTTTTCAGAACCTCTAATACCACGGATTCTGCCTCTTATTTTGACTGAGTTATTCTTACTAGACTTTACCGCATAAAAAATAGTACAGGTAATTTAAATATTTACCACAGTGCGAGGAGGTGTGCGCTTGCCCTTACATGGTGGTGTCCTGCCTGTGTCTGGTGGGGTGCATGCTTGGGAATGTCTGGGTGTGCTTGGGACAGGCATGGGAGTGGGAAGTGTGGATGGTGCAGGGGTAGGCGGGGATGAAGCGCTGCAGGAGACTCACTGCTGCCGTCAGTGAAGAGTCCATGGACCTCAGCAACATCCGTTGGTCAGACATCGCTGATGACATGCCCTCCATGTACAACACCATCTGTGTCATCAGTCTGGTGTGGCCATGGAGGACATTCAGCATCGATGTCTGGCCAACCTGCAACTGCTGCAGAATGTCCACAGACTCTGCAGTGAGGGCAGCAGGGGGGACAGGGGCAGGGGGTGAGGTGCCTGGCACAAAGGAGACACGGTGGTGCCTTGCACGGACAGAAGGGACCGGAGCAACTGGGAGGGCGGTGATGGGAATGGAGGGGGCGGTGACAGATGTAGTGCTGCTGCCAGGTGTTGTAGCAGCCTCCGCCCCCTCGAGGAGTTCAGCCTCGGACCCGTCAGCGTCGTAGTCAGTGTTGCCACTAGACAGGTTCTCCGCCTGACTCCCCTCGCCCTCCGTGCCACTTGCTCCCGCAGACTCGCCAGCAGTGGTGGCAGCGGTGCTGGATCCCTCCTCCAGGTCCGTGCAGGTGTCTCCCTTGGTGTCCTCCGATGATGCTGTGGGCAAGGTGAACATACAGAAAATAATCAGTCACCTGTATACATCTGACACATGAGTCCAAACAAAATATGTCACAGTGCATATCAGGAAAAGCATCATGAGTAACATCTAGAATACTCCGCACATATGTAACCCTGCACTCCCCAGTTGGTTGACCCACCATGCCACTTGGAAACAATGGAGATTATGACACAACAGCAAATAACTTGATATCTAATTATACTGAGAAGCTAGTGTCTGGGAACAGTTGAGCACAGCAAGACTATGAAGGCATGCCACCTCTTGTTCACTGTGAACGAAAGAGTATTGGTGCACCCAAGGCCAAATAACAGACCTCAATGCTGAAGGTGTCCCCACACTCAGAGACCTGTGAGTACTTTGGAAACCCAAACGAAAAACATTGTGATCCCTTGGGCCTCACAACACTTTACACAATCTACATGTTTAGAATGTGTGAATGTGCCACTTTGTGAACAGAACACACATGTGCCTGTATAACAGAAGTCACACAAGGAGGTGCACACAAAACTACATTTACACAGTCATTGTATTCGCTGCCAGCTGAATTCAAATGAGCCACTGTAAAGAAGAAATGGGGTATCAGTAAGTACATATACATGGCACCACGGTGGTCTGGATGACTTGACACTCGTAAGTTGGTATCAGCAACAACCAAGGACTTACCCAAATGCAAACACACTGTGGGAACATGGATATGTATAATATCCCCCGGAAAGTGTAAAGGTACTTTCTTTTGCACTTCCTTGGGAGACATCTGTCATGCAGGCACATTATTGTCCTTCACAACAAAACATCAAAGTCAAGCATATGAAAAATTGAGACATGTTGACAAGTGTAGTGAGTGCCAAGGTACAATACTTCTTGACTAACAACTTGAATCATGCCACCTGTCATATGGCCATCCGTACCATGATTACACAGTTGGCAACACATCTGACCCACTGCCTGTCATGTGGAGTGGCACACATGTCCAAACACAGGACAATGCATTAGCTAATGTGCCTGCAATTGTGTCGGGATAAGGAGCAGCTGCACTGAGGAGACACCCTCATGGGAACCAAGAATGTCCACACAGATGTCAGCACACACGGACCAAACTACGTAGCATCTCGACCACACACTGGTGGCAAAAATGGATGAGCATGAACAATGCATTTTAACTTTTGACACATGCTGCAAAGCACAAACATTAAACCCTGCACAACATGACTGGGTCACTGCATGTTGAGTGTCTGTCCAGACAATTATCACGTACAGGTCAGTCCTGGCAAGGAGACATAAGGTTTGGACATGTAGGCCTTGCCCGCACAAACCCCCCATACCTGAGACAATGTGATTGAGACAGATCAAGAAGTTACACCTCTTAATCTGGGTTTACTAAAATGTGCATCAAGAATTCCTAAATGTACTCCACATCACCTTGTGAGGCTGCAAACACATATTTGTGACAAACAACCATCAACAGATAGTTGTACATAGACACACAGGCACTGCCCAGTGTGAGGATGCACAAGCCAAATGGGGTCAGCCTGTACAATGGGCACATGTAGCACACTTTAGATAAATACAAATGAGGCCAGGGAACAATGCCACAGAGGCCAACCTATGCTGAACACACAGAGAATGTGCACAGTGTTGGATGACACACATGATTCCGAGGCAAGGGTGTCTTAGGGGACTGTAGTGGGCACACTGCTCCATGGTCCTGGAATGATCTGACTGTAACATGAGCAACCGTCCCGGCACTATGCATATCTCCCACTCATGCACATCATGTCTGAGGCCACAACATCGGTCATGCATGCTGCAAGTCTGTTCATTTGAAAACTCACACTCCTATGTTGAGACTCTGCATCAGTGCCAACTAATATGGACCCCAAAATGACTGAACAGGACAGGGCACAGGCAAGGTAACAACACATGTCTCAGACCCCACCCCCCACATGATGCAGAAAGCAATGTGCACTTGGCAGCCTAGATGACCATGTGCAATAGTGATTACACACAGACCAGGGAACACATGTCAAGGAGGGGAAGGGAGGAAGAACTGCACTGGTTGACTTTGGGGAACAGGATATGCACTGCACATATTAACCCTCGCAGTGTATCCAGGCGACTGAGCACTTCCAAAAGCTGGTGACACACAACAAACACACATGTACCTACCCCCTTCCTGCTGCTGCAACTCTTGTAACCGCCTATCCAAGTCAGGGAAGACCACCGCCAGGACACGCTTCATCTGGTGGGTCAGGCGTCGGCGCCCGCCGTGCTTGCATGGAGGTGAGTCCTTCAGCTGGACCCGGGCGATCCTCCGGGTCCAGCACCGGATGTCCTGCCAGCATTTCCTCACTTGGGCTAGGCGCCGACTGCGACCCTCCACCGATCTCACGGCCCTGACGGTCTGCTTCCAGATCTTCCCTTTCTCGTAGGCAGTTACCTGTGAGGATGACAAAGTGAGACTACATCACTACACCTGCTCCATGTCACAGAGACACACATTTGAACATCTTTGATATGTTGAACAGGGCATAGTATGCTGGCAACAAATAGCACCTTTGTCATAGAGACATTAGCCTGTGTGGAAGCCCCAATGCACTACATGGCATTGAAAGTACACAGGTGGCATGGGGGGGTGCAACACACTCCCTGATCATGGCACACACTGTGCATCACATGCAACACCAGGCTGATGGACAGCACCTCCAAGCAGTCACATGCCCCAGGCCCCTGACGCAACCTCAGCAGAGTACACAGACACGCACAAGCACAGATCAATCACATGCCATTGGCAACAGCGGATACAAACCTCACTCTGCACATGTGCCACTTGCCTGTGGGGTGTCACAGGTGTGGGGCTAGCTCAGCAAGTCAGACACACAGCACAGCTTACTTCTCACATCAGATGGGTAGAGTTGTTGCCTCCTCCATGCAGCTGTGGTGCAACACTTCACATAGACACTCACCCACATGACAAGGAACATTTACACACATCAATGTCCAGGGGGCATACACATCATTTGAACACTCTCACCACTCTCACCACAGCTCCACTCAACTCACACACATCTGTGGGTACAGTCACCTGTCACACCGGGGGGGCACTGAATCAACTCAGGACTATAGAACAAAAATGGCCAAAAGGATTGGGCAGGCTGAATGTGCCATGCACTATGCAGTGAATGTCACAGTAAGCACAATGCAAGTGAGAAGTGCACACATGAACTACATCATGCTCTGCATGAGAGACATAAGCCATTCCCACCCCTGGGACCCACTCTAAACAACATTGCATGTCTGTCACACCTGGACAAAATGCCAGAAGTGACAGTCACAAAAAAGGTGCACAGTCAAAGGTAGTGGAGTCAGCACTCACCTGCTCCCCTGGTCTCCCATACAGGCTGGGGTACTGTGGGAGGATGACATCTAGCAATGCCTCATTCTCCTCTTGTGTGAAAGGCTGGGGCCTCTCCACAGACCTTGACATGGTGCCAGAGGAAGCACAGGCAGCAGCAGTGGTGTCGACTGAAAGCTTGTGCAGGCAAGTGCCCTCTCATGGGTTCTGGCTGACTTATATCTGCCTTGCTGGGCTGTTTCATTTACAGGAGTACAGAGTGATTGGTCAGACTCATTTGCATCCTACGTTTCCTCCAATCCCTTTAAACATACACCAGTGAGTGCCTTTGCATGGTTCAAAATTTGAGCATCATGTGAAGTCAACAACCACTTTGCAACATTGTATTTAGTTGCCAACTGACTTTTACAGGCCACCTGATGGAAAAATTTGAACTGGAAACTCGTTATCCATGACAACCAGCATGCATTTAGGCCCTAATACTTGTCCCTCATGTGTCCCTATGTAATTTAGACATCCACACACACGTACCCCTACGGCACCAGTTGCACAATGCGTTTCACACGTGCGTGTATGACCAGTGTGTACACGTACGTGTACAACCAGTGTGTACATGTACGTGTACTACGGTCGTACACGTACTTGTACGACCAGTGTGTACACGTAGGTGTACACACTGGTCGTACGTGTACTACGGTCGTACACGTACGTGTACGACCGGTGTGTACACCTACGTGTACTACCAGTGTGTACACGTACGTGTACACACTGGTCGTACACGTACGTGTACCACCGTAGTACACGTACATGTACACACTGGTATTAGACGTACGTGTGTACGGTCCGTACACACACCCATACTCCTGCGGCAACACCAATATAATGATACGGACCATTCACACGCCCTCAGAACGTGTGTATGGGGCGTTTCACAGCTTACACTGGTGATAGGAGGCGCACACGAAAGGAATGGAGGTGTCAGACTCGTGCACGGCTGTACATCAAGTCATTGTCATTGCAGGCCTTCATGTGCAGGGCCTAGGTGTGTCAGGCAGTGATATGGCACATGTCTCCTCATGTTTTAGCACAATAGATGTGTGATGACCTGTGTACACATGTCATGTGTGATGGGGCAGTATGTGGCACACTTCCCCTTCCCACTCTGCACATGTGTGCATGTAGTACAAACGTGTCAAGCACTGCATCACTGGTATGGCACAGTCACCAACACCCGCAACTGTCCCGTGATGCCAGGGACAGGGACACTAACACCTGACATCTAAGTACCAGCGTGCCCCGATGTGACTATGTCCTGTGTGTGTCATGGGTTCCCATGAGCTTGCTGTTGGTGTTCCGTCAACTGCATCTGCTGTTGCTGCATCCAACATGTGTCTGTGTGTAGATGGGCATGGCACACATATACGCACACCATGCCACATGTGGATTCACACGTTGTGTGTGTCTGGATGCTTCGAAGATGGTTTTTTGACATGAGGACATATCTGCGCCATATCCATGTCTGTGTTTTCGTTTTTCACGTGTACCCCTTCATCGCAATGTGTGTGATCTGTTCATTTTCAATGATATGTGACCTGTGCGTCTAGCTTGCCGCCAGCTGTCTGTATGAGATGACATCCTTCAAATGCAGATATGTGGATGTATGTCACTCCTGTGATGTCTCTGGCTGTTCACTTACACTGGCCCACAGCTAGTTTTGGGGCATGTAATGTAGAACTTGACAATCAACGGGTGTAGCTGGCTTTTCGTAGGAGTATCACCTGGCTGGCATACGTGTCCTGGATGTATTGCACACACCAGACTCTGTATTTAGCAGATGTGTAGTAGCAGTTGAGCATGTGCTCAGTTCATTGACATTGATGTTGTTATGTACTCACTCTTCGTTATTCCTTCCAATTTTCTGCAGGGCACCGCCTCTCCCCCGACCAATGCCAGACTTGGGTGCCATGAGGGAAAGTGACTGCATAAGACGTTACCGCTTCTCGCAACAGTTGATTGAGAACTTGACCGCAAAGCTGGAACCACACCTCCAACCGCGACACAGGTATCCTACTGCGCTGACCCCCAAGATGAAGGTGATGGCAGCCCTACATTTTTTTGCCACCGGTACGTTTCAATTCACCATAGCTAATGTGGGTGGCATGTCACAGACCATGTTCAGCCGTGTCCTGCATGATGTTTTAGAAGCCATGTTGGAGCACCTGGATGAATTCATCCATTTTCCGACTCCCGAGGAGTTGACAGGTGTCACGGGTGATTTCTATGCCCTGGGAGGATGCCCCATGTCATTGGGTCCATTGATGGGACACATGTGGCTTTTGTACCACCACAGGCACAGGAGGTCGCCTATCGCAACCGTAAACATTACCACTCTATAAATGCCCTTGTGGTGTGTCTTGCTAACATGCTGATTTCCCATGTCTGTGCAGGTTTTCCAGGGTCAGCACACAATGCCTACATCATGAGGCGTAGCAGGGTGCCACAAATGATGCTGCGGCTGCACAACGAACAAGCATGTCTTGTTGGTGGGTATACTCTGTTTGTCCTTTGTTTAGCGCTATCTTTGTATCTTACGGCATCTCCTGACCCACTTCTTTACATGATGTTTCCATGTAGGGGACTCTGGCTATCCCAATATGCCATGGCTGATGACGCCTCTCCGCAACCCCAGAACAGCTGTAGATCACCGTTACAACAACGCACATGGGCAGACCAGGCGAGTGATCGAGAGGACGATTGGCCTCCTGAAGAGCCGAATCCGGTGCCTTCACAAGACAGGCGGGTCCCTCCCATATGCACCGGTGAAGTTCTGAAAAATCTTCCTCGTGTGCTGCATGCTGCACAACATGGCAGTGGAGAAGGCTGTGCCACTCATCCTGGATCCAGATGAGCAGGAACATCCACCCGTGATGGATGAAGGGCTTGGTCACGAGGCAAGTGAGGAGGAGGAGGAGGAGGACGACGACATCCGGAGTCAGCTCATACGCAACTTCTTCTCATAATGGTGAGTCCATGGGTCTGAGTGTGCACGCTTGGAGCCTTGTGTGGCATGTGTTGCAATGTGTGTGTCCAATGACTGTATGCTAAGTGACTTAGAGGTGTGTTCAGATGTGTCACTCGAGGGATGATGTCCTTCCACACATTTTAGCTTAGACACTCAATTTAAAAATAGCATGGGGACACACTTATTCCTGTACAGTAAATGACCATGCATGCGGATGACAATCTTTTCCCTGACTTCTTGTGTGCCTGTCATCACCAGGTAGTTGCGCATGCTGTCTGCTCGTGTCATCCTTGGCCTTCCTCATGAGTATTGCAACGTGTGCTGAATCAGCGTCCCATGCACGGACTTGGCGAAAAGTCTTTTTGGTTAAGGATTGCTGCAAGGCATTTTGGTGTTGGTAGGTGTTTGGAATGTTTGGGCACTGCTCCTGTGCATGTTGTGTTACTATACATACATGTCAACTCACCATGGGGCACATGACATGTTGCATGACTCCCATGAATTGATAGTCACCCTTCGTAACAGTAATCTGTAATGGGACTGTGGATTCTGATGAAGGCATCAATGTGTGTACAACTTCCCTCTGAAACATACGGGATGCTACGGGTGGACATAGTGTGGGACATCCCTATGAGAGGATCAATGGGGAATTGCAGCCCCTCCATGTGCAGCAGGGGGTGTTTGGCTCACACCCTTCACTTGTGTGCCAGTTCAATGGATTTACAGCATCTGTGTTGTGAAGGGGGTGGCCAGTGTAGGTCCCACATGTTCAGCCTAATGACCTGTGAGTCTGTTCATATTGATGCATTTCCCTAGGTGTGAACCTGAGTAATAAAGGTGTTCCTTACCCTCCAAGGTGCCTTATCTCTGTCAATGCAGGTCTCTTGCCACTTTGCATGCGGCATCTCGGGCATAGTTGTCAAAGATTGTGCATATGAGTCTATGTGTAGTTTAGCAACATGCATGCAGTTCTTCAGGGATTAGGATCTCTATTGTGCATGATGTCTATGGTTGTGTATGTATTTGGGCATGTTGGTCACCACAACGGGACGTCAACACCTGCTGAGGGTATGTATCCTGTGCGCAGCTCCGCCTTCAGTTTTCTGATCCAGTGTCAGTCATCTTTGGTGATTGTGCATCCATTGTCTCTGGGTGTGCCATGGGAAACCGGACACTCCTTCCTTTACATACGCCTGTTGCAGTTGTCCTTTCTGACATCCTTGTCTTTGTGTGCAACTTGTGGCATAGTTCCCAGGACATGCCGCCTGCTGCTGCGGCCCCTGCAGCAAGGGCCGACAAAGTTTCCGGATTCGGCAACACACACACCTCAAAGATGCTCCTCCCTTCCTCCCTCCACCCATTAATTTGGCTGTCATCAGCTTGTCTGTGCCACTGTTGCGGCCACGCGGTGCCAAAGGCTGGACCCTCAGCGCATGCAACGTGCACATTGCACGACCCTCATGTCCTTGCATGACCCACATCACACTACAGTCTGATGTTGCAGCCACCCTCCAAGCATTGTCAATCCGAAAATCTACCGCCTGCTCTCAGGCATACCCTAGGCGCGCACACAACACCTTTGCATGATGAGTGTGCAACTCCAACTGCCTACACAGCGCTGCCCCGCCTTCCAGACCCTGTCACACCAACCAGGTCATGTCCCTCCTACCCCCCACCAGCTCCGTACACCAGCAAGGCCATGGGAGTGGGACTCAAGCCTTCAGCATGTAGTATAGTGGCATCACCTGGCACATGGCCCAGGTATCATCTCTCAGCGTGTCAATATTCAATGTGTCCAGGTCCCCCTCTCCGGCATTACATGTGCACAGCACCTCATCATCAGCTCGTATGCCATTGACAGCCAGGTGCTCCTCACCCTCACCAAAGACGCAGCCATTGCCAGCTCCAACATTCAAGAAGGCATGAGATCCATTGATGAATGGCTGAACATCAGCCACCTGAGGCTGGACTTGTACAGGACTGAGGTAATCATCTGAGGATTGTGCCCTTACAGCTGGGTCAACTGCTTGTGTCCCACCCGCAAGAACCCTGCACATGCACCCAGTGCCCACGCACACAAGACGGTGTGCATCATGGATTCGTCACTCACATTTGCCATGCTAATCACCAGCATCTGTACCTCAGGGTGCAACACCCTCTGCATGATGCACATGATCCACAGATAGATCCACTCCAAGGAAAGACAGACCATCCCCCAGGCCCACGACACCAGCCGTGTCAACTACCGTCCCGCCTTCTACGGAGCAAGTATATCCAAACTCCCGGGAAACTTGTCCACATCCAGGCTGCATGTGCACACCTCAGCTTCAACATCCCGCGCCCCAGCCACATCACCGTCCACCAGAGATAGCTGCAATGGATCACTGTCTGCTGCAGGATGACCTTCAGACTCCTCACCCACAATCAAGAGGCAGGCCACAACCCCAGACCCCAAACCAACCTTGCCCGTCTGTCATCCGAGACCCCGTTGTGCCAACTCCGTGCATCCAACCTTGCCCTGGCCACCATTCTTCACATCCACCATACTCCAGCATGCAGGACATAGTTCTCCCACCTGGCAAGACATACCTGCTACTCCCTCCCCGGCAACATCCACATGAGCCATGACCTCTACGCCTTCATGATACTCTTCCCAATTGGTCTGTCCGCACAGTATTGCATGCCCCCCTCAGCAGCTTGAGGCCATCACGGGTGAGTATTGTGCTCCATGTCTGTATTGTATGATACATTGTGACCCATGTGTGTCCTGTACCAGACTCAGATTCCAGGGTATGGATGGCTGGTGTTAGTTCAACACTCAGGCATAGTTTGACATTTCCCCACACGTAGGTTGTGTACTCATGCTAAATGAATGCAACATCTAATTGAAGAAATTAAGATTTATTCTCGGTGGGGGGCCTGTTTAGTGTGGACAAATAGGTGCTATACAGTGTGCATGGAATCCAAAGTTCACAGGGGGAGATGGGATCCTTGGCATTTGAAGTCATCAGAGTCCAGACCACAGTGTTGGTCATCATTGGTCAGACTGTGACCAGCAAGTCCATGTGGCAGAGAATGTCAGTGAATGATGTGCTGCTGTTGCGCATGAAGGCCAGGTGCCAGGCCAGGTGACCTGGGAGATGTGGATGGTCCGCTGCCTCTCACGGTCTTTTCCATGGACGACCCACCTTCCTCCGGGGACCCTCAGATGCAGGCCTTGACGATGTTTGGGACGCTCCGTCGGACGAATCCTCCTCCTCCTCCTCCCTCCCTCCCTCCCTGTGGCTGGTTCTGGTCTGCGCCTGGTGTCACAGGGAGGGTTGCCCATGTTGTCGGCGATCCGACGGAGTGAATGGCTCATGTCCCTTTGCACCGCCAGGAGCTCAGCCAGTCTTGCCTCCGTCCGTCCTTGGTGTTGTTGTTGACTGGCGTGTTGCTCGGCCTGCTGGTTCTTGATCTCGTTGAGGGTCGCCACTACCTGGCTGATGCGCCTGGTGTCACGCCGGTATGTGTCCAAGATGTGGCATATGTGTGACATACCGGTTCCCTCAGCTGGCTGGTCAGGTTCGCGCCTCCGCCTGCACCACTCCCACCACCCCTGCCCACACGAGCCTGGCCTGCTGTTGTGGGCACATCGGGTCTACGGGAACCCTGAGGGATGGCATTTGCTGGGCTGTCTGCCTCCTCCTGGGTGGCCGGAGAACCTTGTCCCTCCAGGTCAGACTGGCTCAGTTGTTCTGTGCGGGCAGGGCTCCTGGGTGTCTCCTGGGATGTGGCAAGAATGGGGGTGGTGGTTGGCACTGATGTACCTGACGCACGTGCTGCAGGGGCTTGGGCACCAGAGGGTCCAGGTTGGTTGGGGTCATCCACAGAGTGGTGAGAGTCGTCGCTGCCTGTGGGATCATCTTCCTGCCGAGCCTGGGCCTGTGATTGTTCCCCCCCAGTGTTGGGGGGAGATCCATGACGTTGCCCTGTGTGTGAGAGAGAGACAATGTTAATGATGTTTCATGCGACATCCATGTTTCATACATGTTCTAGTTGCCATAGTTCCTCCAGGTAGTTGTATGTGCCTAGCATTCGCATCAATGTTCACTTGTGGATGGGTATGTTGCACGGGACTTTGACATGTCGCATTTGGCCTAGGATGCTTTTTTGGCTGTGGCTTGATCTTGTTGTGTCACATGTCCATTGTGAGTGTGTGTGACTCCATTGGCTGCCCCGGGGGTGTGTGCTTGTGTAAGGGGTGAGTGATCATCCCTCAGCCCGACACTGTTCAACATCCACATGGCCACCCTCACACAAGTGGCCCGCCATCACAACGTCAAAAACATCTCCTACGCTGACGACACCCAGCTCATCCTCTCCCTCACCAAGGACCCTCACACCGCCAAGACAAACATCCACGAGGGTCTGAGGGCCATCGCCGACTGGATGCGGAGCGGCCATCTGAAACAGAACTCGGACAAGACGGAGGTCCTCATCCTCGGACCCACACCCTCAGCCTGGGACGACTTATGGTGGCCGATCGCTCTGGGGACATCACCGTCACCCACCAAACACGCACGCAACCTAGGAGTGATCCTCGCATCCTCCTTCTCCATGTCCAAGCAGGTCAACGGCGTCTCCTCCTCCTGCTACGACCCCCTACGCAGGCTCCGCCGGATCTGCTGGTGGATCCCGACCTAAACAAGTAGAACAGTGACACAGGCCCTCGTCAGCAGCTGACTGTACTACGCCACTGCACTCTACGCAGGACTCCCATCCACACACCAACGGTGGCTACAACGCTTCGGAAACGCCTCGGCACAACTGATCGTCAATGCCCCCCGTCACAGCCACATAACCCCCCTCCTGAGAGACCTGCACTGGCTCCACATCGACAAGAGGATCACCTGTAAGCTCCTCACCCACGCACACAAGGCACTCCACACCGCCGGACAAGCCTACCTGCACATCAGACTCAGCTTCTACACCCCCACCCGCCAGCTCCGCTCCGGCAGCCTCGCCCTCGCGGGCGTACGTTGGATGTGGGGGACAGCTGTCAACCTCGCAGCTGTCCCCCGCATCCAACGTACGCCCGCCTGCGGCAGATCGTTCTCCTACCTCGCCGCCAAGACCTGGAAGACCCTCCCAACCCACCTACGACTGACCCAAGACCTACTTGCCTTCAGGAGACTCCTCAAGACCTGGCTCTTTGAGCAGTGGTGGAACCCCCCCCCTCAGCGCCTTGAGACCCGCACAGGTAAGTAGCGCGCTTTACAAGTACCCTGATCGATTGTTGATTGATTGACGGTGCCTGCTGGTGGGTGTGGTGTGATTTGGCAGTGGATCTCCCAGGTGATGTATCTGTCCCACCATGGCGCATGCTGCCATGTCAGTGAGCGTGAGTTCCTGTCCTAGATTTCTGAGCTTGTTGTGTTTGTGTTCGAGTTTGCAGTTGTCACAGGAGGGCCTTGTGCTGCCTACAGCAGGGCCAAGTGTCAGCTACCTTGTCAGTACTTTGCCAGTCCCTGTGCATTGCGCATGGTGCATGGGTATGTACCTGGGCCATATGGGCTGAGGGCAATGGTGTCTGTTTCTGAGTTGTACAATATGTTTAGTGATCCCTACCCTCCCAGCATCCCGGACATCCTGTCTTGGGTTTGTGGTTTGTGTAGACTGGGACATGGCATGGCCTTGCTTTGTGAATGGGGCATACTCATGTTAGTGGCATAAGCGTTGTTTAGAGTGTGGTTGTGTCAGGTGAGGGCTTGGGGGTAGGTGAGTGCATTTGTTGTAGTTGGGGTGTGGATGCCATTCCCCCCATGTTACGTAAGTTGTTTGTGTACTCACCAGGCTCTCAAACTCCTTCGACTCCGTGTACACCCACCGGCGGAAGCAGGGCCATCACCTTCTCCTCCCAGGGATGGTAATGTACCAGTCTGCGGGGCAGCCCACCTCCTGTGATGTTACTCTGGGCGTAGTCCTCGTTCATTTTGCGCTTGACTGCCCTCCGCAGATCGTACCACCTGGCTTGGCATTCATTCCTGGTCCTTCTGATGGGCACAACAGCATTCACCCGATTGACGATCCTCTGCCACAGGCTAGTTTTTTGGGATATGCTGGTCTGTCTGACCAATGTTCCAAAGAGCTGTGGCTCGACTCTGATGACTTCGTTGACAAGGATGTCCAACTCCTCCCTAGTGAACTTTGGATTCTTGTCTGTGGGCATGGTGTGGGGTGTGGATGGTTGTGGGTGTGTGGGTGTGAATGTGTAGGTGTGTGTATGTGTAGAGGGGGTCTGTGTGAAGGAGGTTGTGTGAAGGTGTGTAAGTTAAGGTGTATGGGTGCAGTTGTTTGTGTGTGATGTCTGTCAGCAGTGGGTCTGTTGCAAAGGCTCATGGTTTGTGATTGTGGGCCCTTTTTATTGGTCCATTTGTGGGTGTGGCTGGGTTTGAACTTTTGGTGGGTGTGTTATAAGAGGTGGTTCTGAGTTTGGGCCTCTTGTTTGCCTGTTTGGATGTGCCAGGTCAGTCTTTTAGATGTTTTTTGAAATGTAGACGTGTTTTGTGGTGTTGAGTGAGTCGAATTGACCCTCCTTTGGCTGTTTTACAGTGTCCTGGTTCAGTACAAGTCGTTTTCGCGTATGTAAGGTGCGTGCATAGCTATGTTGTTGTACAGTGATCACATATGCAATGGTGTTGTATGATTCGTACATACGCGATGCTGGGGTACGGTGCGTCCAAGTACGGGGCTAGGGTGGGGGGTACGGGGCGTACATACGTGGGTGCTGGGGTGGGGGGGTACGGCGCTTACATACGCATGTGCTGTGGTACGGTGCGTACATGCGCGGGTGCTGGGGTGGGGGGTACGGCGCGTACATACGCGGGTGCTGGGGTACGGCGCGTACATACGCGGGTGCTGGGGTGGGAGGTACGGCGCTTACATATGCATGTGCTGGGGTACGGCGCGTACATGTGCGGGTGCTGGGGTGGGGGGGTACGGCACGTACATATGGGGGCTGGGGGTACGGCACGTACATACGGGCTGGGGGTATGGTGCGTACATACGGGGGGCTGGGGGTACGGCGCGTACATACGGGGCTGAGGGTACGGCGCGTACATGCGGGGGGCTAGGGGTACGGCGCGTACATACGGGGCTGGGGGTACGGCGCATACATACAGTGGGGGGCTGGGGGTACGGCACGAACATACGGGGGGCTGGGGGTACGCGCCATACATAGGGGGTGTGGGGTACGGTGCGGACATACGTGGGAGGGGTGGGAGGCTAGGGGGGGCCGTACGACTCGTACCCCGGGCACAGGTGTACCCGGGGTAGGGGTCATGCAAAGTTGTCTCCGTACGGGACGTTTTCCATACGCTTGTGTATTCGGGATGCCGGTACGGATCGGACTTGTGCGCTCGGACTTCAGTTTTACGACTCGTACGTAAAACTGTCCGGGGACGTCTCGTAGACTTTTCCCGAGGTCATTCGTATGTATTTTTCACGTACGAATCGTACTTCGCCGTTTGTACGGGACTTGTACGATTCGGACGTAAAAAAATACGGATACGAGTCGTACTGTAATTTTTTTAACGGATCGGAATCAGCACCTATGTGTAATGGACGGTCTAGACGGGTCCCAAGCAGAGAAATTGTTCCTGGGAACGGCCATCATGGTGACCAAACGTGACATCGCTATGGCCTGGACACAGCTTGCCCCCCCCCCACAATAGTCAAATGGCGCAGAGGAGTGGACTGGTGTGCCGCTCAAGAGAAGCCCTTGATTGAGGCCAGAGGCTGCCCTGCCAAGTACCAGAAAGTATTGGGTAAATGTCAGACCAACTGGGATCACGGGACTAGCTTCTCGCCTCCAACAAATTGTCTGTTTTTACTTCTTGCAATGTTATGTGCTCGCTCGTTTTGCATACTGGACACTTTTGCTATTGACACCCTTGCAGTGTTTTATATGTGAACCTGTGTACTGTGCTGTTGCTGCTAACCTTCTTTTTATGTTATTAAAATCAATAAAGTTGATTATCAAAAAACAATTTGAACATTTAAAAGGAGGGCTTGCAATATATACCTTAATAAGGAGCATTAAGCTGCTGGATACTAAATCAACATCAACAAATGCCATACAATCACTTTGAGTGGATAGAAGGAGCAGCAACAATGACCTTCAGTTGTTGCTCATAAACGTATACCTGCACCCATGTGATAAGATCAATGGAATGAAACTCTTGGGAGAGGAATTAATAAGGTTACCAGTGGAGGAGCCTTCGTCAAAGTTTGGACTAAAGTGGAATTGCAACATGGACTTGCTGGGGTCACCGGAAGAGGGCTACATCTTGGAAGACCATCTTTCTGCATGGAACATCCCACAGCAGGAAAATAGCAAGTGGGAAAAGCAAACCAGGTTAGCCTAAAATCTATTTTAATCTTTATTTTTCCATTTATACACATTTAAACATTACAGTAGCCATGTTTGTAGTATCATGACATACATTAATAGGAGGAAACTTTTTTTTTAAAAAGGAGAAACATTTCCTGAGTCATTGAGCGAGACAGTATAGTTATGTGTCAGTTGGATATACAATACATATAACATACTCTATACATTTTGAAAACAGACCAGCTAACAGTGATAACCTAGCATTTACATATTACTTTCAAGAGTTGTGTAGGAGAGTAGGATCTGCTTCACATGGGTACCCCCACTTTTTGCTGGTGTTTCACTGTTTTTCGACCTTAGTCTGGCTGTGGCCCTGCTAATCAGGACCCCAGCTTAGCTGCTTCCTCTCTAAAATGGTTTCCATGCACATTAGGTACATTCCTAATTGGATTCTGGAGTGCCTTATAAGCCCCTATTATATGGTATACTATGTACCTAGGGCATAGGTACCTCAGAGGCCTACCAGGGGCTGAAGCATGTATTATGCCACCCCTGGGAAGCACTCCAAAATGACACCACAGGTCGGCTACTGCAGCCTGGGTAAGGTGGTACTTGGACCCCTTACTGTGGTATAGGCTACCTATATCACTACCATTGCACACACATATAAAACCTATAAGTCACTCCTATGGCAGGCCTTAACAATCCTGAAGGCAGAGTGCTTGGTTTTTATGTGAGAGGGTGCCCCTGCATGAGCAGAGCCCCTCTCTGCAGCGTTCGGCGTACCTCCTCTGATGCTGTTTGTGGTGCAGCCTGACCATATACTCTTACGTGCATTATAACCTCTGCGGTAAATGCTAACTTTGGACTGGCTGCACGGAAACATGTCGTTTTGGTGTCAAACGCTTTGGAATACTACCCACCCCCACCAGTTCTGGCAGCGGGGGTGGCATTCCACCCTTCTAGAGGGAGAGACATGTTCACACTGGTCTACCCGCTAAAGACTTTCTAAAGCCCTGGCATCACAAAATGTATGCCACTGCCACAGACACGGGTCTGGCCTCCTGCTGCTGACCGAAACTCCAGCAGGGGAGGCCTGGACAATAGGTTTCCTGTCCCAGGGAGGTGTAACCACCTCCCCAGACAGGCAGATGTGTATTAGGGTTGGGCGGGAGCACTCTCTGGTGCTTTGAAGTCCTGCACTGGGGGCACACTTGGTGTCCCTGTGCATAGTCCAGTTCAAATCGGCTACAGGGGATACCTGCCCCTGCTCTGGTACGAAACTGGACAAAGGAAATGGGTGTAACCACACCTCTTTCTAAACCCTCCCATAGGTGGGTCTCTAGAGTATGTCCAACCCCCAAACTTAGTATAAGTATGGGAACCCAGTCCTTGAGACTATAGATTACCCTGGACAAAACTCTGCAACATATATCCTGGACCTTCGACTTTCTATTTCCGCTAGAAGACTGAAGAAATCTCCCTTGGGGTCAAGGAGTGACTCCCCTGCTTGGCAGGCACCAAAGAAGCAACTGTCCGGTCTGCAACTCTGAAGCTCCCGCCGGATGCTGAAGTCTTTGCATCACCAGAGGTGGATTTCCAGACTTCCCAGAGGCAAAAGACACCTATGCACCCGGCTTCCCTGGCTGGGGTAACTCGAGTACTCTGGTGCTTCAGTGGGTGTTGGCCCTAGACACCTCTAAGTCCAAAAGGGGTTGCTCGTAGCCATCCTGTAAGTGTCCTTAAACTCTTAATTTCCAACCGCGACTTTCCCCATAGAAGTTAATGGCGATTCGCGGCTGTGATCTCACACTGCACATGTCCCCCGTGGGTCCCCCGTGGGTCCCCTGTGTCACTAGCTTGGGTGGTTCCTTGTGGTCCAAGCACTTCTACAGGCTCTAGCCCTTGTGCCTTGTGTCTAGTTTAGTCGTGGTTCTTATACCACTTTATTGGTATATGGTTTGGTACGCCCCTAAGACCCAAACGTGTATTTGTGCTTTTACTGTTGAATACTGACTTGTAACTTAAGTACTTTGAACTCCAGCCTCATAAAGAGACTAGAGGGGTGTGTTTTATCTTAAATACATATATTTTAAATATATACCTGGTGTGGTTGTCCTTCCATTTGGTCATTCAGGAGATTATAGACTGGTAAAACAAGCTGCTTTACATTCCTTCAAGACTTAGCCTGAAGGCTGCTCTCCATAGCTACCACTAGGATAGCTTTCAATAAAGGTTGTCTTTAAACCTATCACCATAAGGGGTTGTTTGGACTAATACAAGGTGCCCACTATAACTAGTGGACAGCATATATCAAGCCAACTTCTCACAAGTTGCATACCCGGGCACTCCTGTTGTCCCTTCAATGTATGCGAGTGGGTGTATCCATGGGCCTCACTATGGGTTTAACCTTCCCTCCTATTATCTTGTTCTTCCCTTTCCACTTCATCAGCTGCCCTATGTCTAAGTTATGCTTGATATGGTTCCCAGATTTCCAGCGGTCTGCAGCCTAACGGCCTAAGGGCATTTTAGTTGTCTAACTGTGTATTGCAATAAGACAGGTCAGTGAACCACTCTGCTAATGTGGGTAGTGGGCCCTTCATCCATCGCATTGCGACTCTCCTTTTTGCAAGTAATATGCCAAGTGCCACCAATCCTCGGGACGCCTGAGGCACATCTTTGTCATACCTTAGAAGGGCCACTAATGGTGTGACAGACAACAATGCTTCTGATATGTCTTGTAGTGCCCCGGCTACTGCAGCCCAGAATGCACAAACCCCAGGACAGTCCCAGGCTAGATGAGTTAAATTAGCTCCTCCGACCCCACATCTCATGCTGCTATCGTCTTTCCTCAACCCATATTTATGCAGCCGAGCTCAGGGGTAATACACTCTGTGGAGATATTTGAAGTGTATTAAATGACTTTGGCCATTTTGCGAGATAGTCTTTACGACTGAGCAGCAGTATAATCACTGTTACTCTGATATATCAATACCTAGTTCTTCCTGCCATTCCTTACATGATTTTGTCTGGGTGTGGTTGCGTTCAGTTCTTGTGAGTGACTGGGCTTATAATAAATGTGTCAACGAAGCAAACTCTTGTGGCTCTGTCATTTCTTCTCCAATCTGAGCGTGCAAAGACTGTCTGACTTGATAATAATGGTATCTAGTAAGTACCGATGTCTCGGGTGCTTGTGTTTGCATCTGCTCCCAGGTATGGACCACTCCCTTTCTGAACAGGTCCCCCGTGCTTCTTATTTTTAATATGTGAAGTGCTTGTATTACTGCCTTTTCTTCCCTTAAGGAGAACCAGCCGCACCACTCCACAGGTAGTTTAGGAGAATAAAGAAGTGTAATCTTCTGTGTATCTTCGGTCTTGTGCAAATGGTATCTGGTAATCCCTACAGGGTGAATAGCATAGAATCGCTTCTGTGGTTTGGAGCGTAAGTATTGTGGGAGAGTAAGAGGACTTACTTCTTCTCTTTCCATGTACAAATGTGGCAGTTGACTTGGGCCATGAATCCAGTAATACGCATGGATTTGCCGGGCTGCACTGTAATATGTTTCAAGGTCTGGGGCAATAAACCCTCCTGCTGAGTAGGGTTTTACTAGTTTTGCCCATTGTACGCAGGGTTGTTTGCCCACCCAAGCCAACCTGATTAGTAGAGTTTGGAGGGTGTGGAATAGCATCCTTTGTAGTAGCATTGGTATGTTGAGAAAGTGAAAGAAAAAGCGTGGTAATACTATCATTTTCATGATTGCAATGCGTCCCAATAAAGATACTGGTAGCCTGATTCATTTTTCTATAGTTTCCATGAGACGCTGCACTGCCTAAGCATAGTTTTCACAGACGACTACTCTGTGTGTACCTGGATCCCAAGATAACATATGGGTTCAGTGGTCCACATTAAGGGGTATTCCATCTGAATGGGAGTGGTGGAGGCGGTGAGTGGGAATATAAGTGATTTGTTCGAGTTTATGCGTAAACCCGAGTAGCTGTAAGATCTCTCAACTTCCTGTAGCATTGGTGTTAAGTTATGTTCTGGGTTTCTCACATATAGTAATGTGTCATCTGCGTATGTAGATATTATCAGATTGTATTGCGCACATCTTATGCAACGGTGTGTATGGTATTCCCGCATTGCACCTGCCAAGGGTTCCACCACCAATGCATATAATAATGGGGAGAGCAGACATCCCTGTCTTGTACCTCTTGTGATTGCAATTGGGGTGGATAGTAAGCCATTTACAGGTACTTGTGCCACTGGTTCCGCACATAAAACTTCTACCAATTTTAAAAATATCTCTCCAACTCCCACACGCCTCAACACCACTAATAGAAAACCCCCCTCAACTGAGTTGAATGATTTTTCAGCATCCAAAAAACAGCCACCACCCGGATCTATTCGGGAAATTGTGAAAAACAGGGTACGAAGTTTGCTCGTTCGGGAATGTCCAGGGACGAATCCAGACTGCTCCGGGCCCTCCAATCCCGAGAGCAGAGGAGCCAGCCTATTTGCAAAAAATTTAGCAAAGAGTTTCGTGTCAGTGTTGAGTAGTGACAAAGGTCCATATGAGGAGCATTGCTTGGGTGCCTTACTGGGTTTCATTAGAGTTATCAATATGGCTTCACACATTGTCAGGGGCATAATGCCATCTCTAGTCATCTTTTCAAAGAGATTGACTAGGTGTGGGACTAGTCGATCATGGTATGCCATCGTAAGGGCGTTCGAACCAGGTGCTTTGGTATTTTGCATTTTTTTTAACACAGCAGTGTGAGAAAGTGCCCCATTTCTTGCATGGTACGCCGTAACTTTTTGCTGAATTGCTGATGTTCTTTGACTGAGTGTGCCCTGGGCTCCTGTTAATCAGGTACCCAGACCCTATGTTCCTTCCCTAAAATTGCATTGAAGCCTAAACCCAATTGGCATCTCTGGCCACATGTCAGCCCCTGGTAAGTGGTACTACAGGTACCCAGGGCACTGTGACCAGAGAAGGCCTCTAAGGGCTGCAGCACTTATTGTGCCACCCTTGGAGGTCCTGTACCCTGACACACACACACTGCCTTTGCAGGCTGCGTGTCTTGGTGCAGAACAAAGTGAAGGGTTGACATGGCTCTGTGTGCCATGCCCACAAACCACTACCCTGGCATAGATCAGTCACCCCTCTGGCAGGGGGCACTATGCCAGTGGTGAGGGTACAAGTGCATGAACCCTGTACCTCTACAGTTCCCAAGTCCATTATGGGGCATTGTAAGTGCAGTGCTGCCATTAAGAGTATATGGTGCTGGAAGTTTGTCATTACGAACTCCACAACACCATAATGGCTACAGTGAAGACTGGGAAGTTTGGTATCAAACTTCTCAGCACATTAAACCCACACTGATGCCAGTGTGGGATTTAATGTAAAATGCACAACATAGGGCATCTTAGAGATGCCCCCTAAAACTCGACCAACTTCTAGTGACCTGACTGAGTGGCTGCTTAGGCTGCCACCAACAGACATGTTTCTGGACCCCTGGGTCGAGAGCCTGCTGCTCTTGGGGCCTGAAACAATGCACATCCTGGGACGAGGTGCCAAGCCTCCTCCCCAGGATGGGCATGGTTCACGAAGGGGAAGCTTCAAAGGCATGCCACCTTGGAGATCCTCCCCAGACCATTTGCTGCTTTCAGCAACTGGTCCCCACTGGTTCTACTTCCCACTTTGGGGGGGAGAGCCAGCGGGAAAAACAAGTGAGGGAAAGAGGTGTGCCCACCTATGCCAACTCCACTCCTCAGGTGGGGGAGGCGAGGTGAAGTACAACTCTGAGTCCCCGCCATCTTAAGGATGGGGGGACCCAGACAACCAGGGACAGGCTCCTGCTTCCCTCCCATGGGTGGGTGGCACAATAAGGGGTGTACCCACCCCAGGGAAGGGACCCATTGGTCCCTGTCCTTACCTACCTGTAACACCCCTAAATTTTGTATTTAGGGGGCACCCTGAACCTAGCTTACTCAGATCCGGAAATGACAAGAAGAAAGACCGAACAGCCGTGCAGCCAGCTAACAAGAGGAAGACGCCCACTGACTTGGCCCCAGCCCTACCGGCCTGTCTCCCCTCGTACGTGCTCCTGCGAAATCCCGGTGTGTCTTGCTGCCAGCATCCTCAAAAATCCCGGGGACCTGCCTGCCGACTGCTTCTCCCATGAACACTGGATTTGTTCAGCTGCAACCTCTGGCAGCAGCCAGAGACCGCGAATCCAGCCCACTCTGCACCCGCCGAACTCAGCCCGAGCACGAGTGGAAAAACACCACGAGGAGGTCACCCCAGCGATCTTGACCTGAGATCCGGTGACCCCTGACCTGTCTCAAGCCTCCAGCAGACGCCTGCAGCCTAAATCCAGAAGGACCCTCTAACCGCGACCAGGAGCTGGTAAGAAGATCCGACCCCAAAAGGCACCCCTGCACCCGACGCCCCACGGCCTTGTGTGCCCAAACCGGCGGTGCCTAACCAACCCTTAACTTCCCAACTTAACTCTCCAAGTGGTGGTCGCACCCAGAAGTCCTTCGTCTCCCTGCCTGCAGTGCTTTTGCAAACCGGAAGTTCTCAATAGAAAACAACAGGGCGCCCAACGTCGAAACAGCACTCTGCACCCGGCCGCCCCAGTGCCGCCCGAGGTGCACCTTTTGTGCTACTTTGTTTCTCCATTTGCCCTGACCTTAACCCTTAACGCTTTGCTCCCACAACCCAGTGGCCTGCTTGCCAGCAGCCACCAACCTGAGGCCCCCTATCCCCTATTGGATAACATTGGGCCTCAACACTCTTCACCCGGCGGCCCTAGTGCCGCTGAGGGTGCAACAGCAGTGCATCACTGACCCTGGGGGACCCCTGAGTCTAACCCCAGAACCTTAACTCCCACAGTCGATTACTTACCTATAAACCGTTAACCTGTTTTCCTCCATAGGATAACATCGATAATTTTCTTCCAAAAAGTTTCTAAGTGTGAAGTTTTGAAATCTAAAAATATTCTTTAAAAATCACACAAATAACTAAAAGGTATTTACTTACCTGTTTTCAGGTAATGTCACAGTGCTGAATCTAGGTATCCAGCACTGAGTTAGAAAAGTAATGTAAAAAGTAACTTACCTGTAATTTACTGAAAAAGCCTATTCATTTCAATGTACTGTAAGTGTTGCAACCTACTGCATCCCCTGTAAATCAAACAAAGTAAAATTTCTATTGCATTTTCAAACTGTTCTATATCCAGCAACTTATTAATGAAAGTATTTAATGCTTACCTGTGCCAGGCTTGCTTGGTTCTAAAAATAAGACAACAGTATATATTTTTATACAAACACAATTGGCCTAGAGTTCAGTTCTTGAGTGTGTGAATTCTTTTGCTGACTGAGTGTGTACATCAAATGCTTAACACTGTCCTCTGATACTGCCTTACTGCTCGACCACTCTACCAAAAATAGAGAGTAAGGTTCTATCTAACTTTAACCTCTGCCTACCTCTGGGGTCACCTGGACTCTTTATACACTATACCTCATTTTGGAATAGTATATATAGAGCCAGTTTCCTACAAGCAGTGATTTCGGTGGGGCGAAGGGGGGCCATTAGTCGCTCCCTATAGGCGTTAGTCAGCCACTTCATCGCAATATGTGCTAATTAATGCTCAGTAGATTTGTCTGTATTAGGGTCTCGCAAGGTTTATAGCTCTGCATAATAAGCGCAGAATTGTTCGACAACCTGTGCGGCCCTACATACTTCCGCGCTGCTGTTGTCCTGTAGTGCCAAAACCTCTTTATTCCCCTTTGCGGGCCCAGTCAGAGCAGCCAATGTGGCGCTAGGTCCTTCCCCATCTCCATATACTCTGGAAATAGCATATTTCCCTAAGGGAGATATCTCTGATTGGGCAAGTTCATTATATTCATCTATCTTCCCTCTAATCTATGCTAACTTCTTGGGCTCAGGCACTCTCTGCGTTGCACGCTCCAGTATAGTCAATTCTTTTTCTAGTTTTAGCATTCGATCCTTTATGAACCGGAGCACCCCAGCGTGTTTCGAAATTGTCACACCACGAACACAGGCCTTGAACGCCTTACAAATGGTAGCCATGCGGGTTACACTTCCAAGTCTATTACAGAATGCTGTCTAATAATGAATATTGCGGGAATCGCCAGGTGAGGAACCTGGGTTGCATGCCTCCGGAAGCTAATGTGAGTTTTACTGATGAATAATCTGAGTATGTGCATGGCAAGTGTATTCAGTTGTGTATGAAGGGAAATAGGCTCCTTGAAGCAAGCCAGTAGTCTATACGGGTGTGTATGTCGTGTATTGATGAATAATGAGTAAATTCCCTACCTTGCTGTGATCAATAGCGCCAGACATCTACCAACCCATCTGCTTCCGCTATCGCAGCTATTACTTTCGCTGTAGCTGATGGCCTTCTTGGGGGACCCCTGCATCTGTCTAGGTCTTGAGATTGGACACAATTAAAGTCCCCACTCCAAAGTTGTGGTACATTCACGTATGTTCCAAGTTCACTGTGTAGGGAACGGTAGAATTGGGGGTCGTCATAGTTTGGGCTGTAAATACCTACTAATAGCTATGAGAAGTTAGCCTGGTATATGCTGTTCACTAGTTAAAGGGGGCACCTAGTACCAATCCAAACAACCCTTATGGTGATTAGGTCGAAGATGACCTTTATTGAAATCTATCCTAGTGGTAGCTATGGAGAGCAGCCTTCAGGCTTAGTTATGAAGGAATGTTAAGCACCTTGTTTTACCAGAATGCAACCTTATAGTATTGGTTAAATGAAAGGGAAACCACACAGTAGTTATAAAAATATGTATTTGTTATATATAACACTCTCTAATATCCTCTACATGAGGACAGAACACAAATCAAATAATACAGTTGCAAAGAATCAAACGTAAGTAGCACAAGACACCGTGGGCTCCCAGGGGAGACCAAACCATATACTAGATAAGTGGTATAAGAACCACGACTCGGGACTAGACCTAGTCTAGAAGTTGGAGAATCACTTGGACCCAAAGGAACCACCCAAGGTGAGTGAGTAGGGACAGCACGGAGGACGGGTGCAGTGTGAGAACACGACCGCGTGCCCCGAACAATTCAATGGGAAAGTCGCGGTTGGAAAATTAGAGATTAAGGACCCTTCCCAGCAGATTACGAAGACAACCTTTGGAATTTAAGAGTTTGGAGAGCCACCCTACCCGTTAATACCTTTATACCAAAGTTACTTATTCCAGAGGAGCCGGGTGCATAGGCACAAAGTGAAGTCGGAAACCCTTGTTGTTCTCTATGGATATCGACAAAGAAATGCTGCTGCTGGAAGTAAGAAAAGTGTCCGGTGGAATCCAAATATGGATTGTAGATGAGAAGATCCTGAAAGCATAGGGAATAGAGTCTGGGTCACATTGGAGTGGCCAGGGGCTCGGTAGACGAATGCCCACCGATGTCGGGTGTTTCAGGTGTGTTGACGGTGATCTTGACCCTTCAGCAGCGAGGACCCAGAGATGTCTATGACAACCAGGAGCCGGAGGCAAGCTGTCCCACAATGGATGTCGAGTGCTGAGGGGTAGGTGTCCGCCTGGAGCACCAACAAGCCTTGGCGGCGGCAAACAACGTAGATGATCAAACTCGGTGTTGATCTGGCCCAGCAAGGTCCAGGAGACTCACCACAGCAAGGGGAGTCAAAGCAGGCCTGGAGCAACCAGGGCAGGCCAAATAAAGCTAATTTGACCCTCAAGTGGACCCACAGGCCGAAGGCACAGGAGTCACGAGGGGACCTCAGGTGGTTTCACAGGATACAAGCTAGCAGAGCACAGAGTGCGAGGATGCCAGAGTCCTTCTCAGAAAAAAATGCGCTGGAGTCAGGGCTACAAATGGCCCAATGCAAGGAATTGTTGCACAAAAACAAGCATGTGCAGCTGCAAATAAACAGGGTGCACAGGGGTAAGGGTATACGGTCCCCACGAGGGATATCTGCCTCAAACTCAGAGAGAGGGCATCTCAACCTCAGAGACCTTCAGAAACCCACCTCTTGTGTTGCTGGAATCTTCGGAGTCCGCAGGAGCTCAGGATCAGTAAACCAGTCAGATTTGTTACGGTGCATGTGATGGAGCTGGTAGTGCAACATTTTGTATACCTCCTCTATTCTTGCATGAAAATACTAATTGTATAATCTATTAACTATAATATTGTTAAACGAGTATTGCATGTATACTAATCAATATTATTAAAACTTAAACTACACATGGGATTTGCTATTTGCATGGTTAAATAACTTTTATAACTAAAATCTGTACGCATATTAATGAGTAGTATATGTGGTAATAGAATATTGCATGATATATGTTGCTTTGTGACGTTGCATCATCGAGAAGGACCGAAAAAGGTGAATATAATGGCTTTGAATGTCGCTATATGCTAGATAAATACAAGCACAAAGAAGGATTAGCAAGGGGTTAACATTAGAATCACCATTTCTATGAATTAGTTATTCTTTTTTGTTTGTTTCGCTTAAGTTGACATCTGGGCCTAATCCAATATGGCCGCTGACATCGCACGCAGAAGTGGCCACTGTCTCGTGAGGCGCGGAGTGAGCTACGCATGTGCGAGAAATATCCTGAACCTCTTAGCGACCTTTGCTCATCATGTTTTGGAGGTTCGCCAAGATAGGGGAACAATCAACCTTACAGTAAACCGGACCTCACCCCTCGAACTGTACTTAAAATCTGGGAATAAGAATCGGACGATCCCAACCAGCCAATCACAACTGTCCTAAAGCTTAAAATTGTATCTTCTTTAACTTGATTTTATTATAAAAAGGGTAGTAGAATAGGGAGGAAAGGGCTTCTACTAAAACTACTTCATCTTTCCCTTGTTCGAAGCTATGTTCGTGACGCCTTTCCTGATGGCCCAGATGCTGCCCGACCGCTTGATGACTGCAAACTTTTTTTAAATCCACGGGCTATGATAGATGCTTGTACGATTTCTGGTCCTTTTATAAATTGGGGACTGTAACGTGCCAAGCAGAGGACTTTGAGCTTTGGCCTGCTTTTTCGGACAATTTACGACAAAATTTAGTTATGCAGAGCCAATGAATTAGAGGACTCCAAATAGCCAGATTAGGAAATATGATGTTCTGCGATTTATTTGAATTGATCTAGAAATTCCAAACTTTAACAAGACAAATGCAAATATAAATCATTATGAAATTTTAGATAAACAAATATTGATTAACAAGAAATATGAATTTGTGGTTTTTCATTAAGGGAAATAAGGATACTGAATCTTAAAATGTGTTTTAGCTGGTTCTAAATCACCATCAACCAATCCAACTAAAATGGTCCGTTGACCAAGTGGGTGAAGTGCCTTGATGTTTGGTATTAGGGATCTATAGGCGAAGGATGTTAATGTATATTTTGAAAAATAACTTTTCTTTCCCTATAGGTTATGAGGTGTTCCCCCCACATGTCCAGCGCTGGAATTACTCATCCCTCCTGTGTGTGTATACTCGTGAGAGAGACGTATCAGTGTTGGTGTTATGGGCCCCACCAATGACTGCGTGTGTGAATGAGCTAGTGTGACGTCGGGTCTGCGACGCAGGGAGGGTATCGGTAAATGTTATTCCCCATTTTCTAGTCTTGCGCTGGATCCGTTTTTCTGGTAGCAGTATGATGGTTTTTATTGTTTTGGTTTGGTGATTATTGCTTGTAAATTGCTTATTGATTATTGATTGTGGGAAAGTATTGATTTATGTATTAACACTCTGTTGAGTCGCGTCGAGTTCTGTGTTGTTTGACGGATTCTGGGATGTAGGAAGTCGGAAGTTTGTAACGGTTCCATAGGAGAGCAGAGGTAAGCGCTGCTCTCGGGAAATACGGAATTGTTGTTGCCCTGTAGATACACGGCGAAAACGTGTGATGATTGGAGTTGCACGACACGTTGTCTGGGTTCGATTCGGTAACATTGTCGTATGTTGCCATTAGGGACATTTTCAGTATGAGAGAAATGTATGGTAGCGAAGGTCACCTGTGAAATTTTGGTCTTAGGTACCAGGAGTCCAAAAGGCACTCTGATTACGCTTATCACTAGAAAGGTAATAGGTGTTTCCTAAGCTTGCTAGAAGGATAAAGTAGAGGGAAGTGCTACTTTATTAACGAGTGTCATAATTCTGTAGTAGGACAGACTGTTTGTTGTTCTCGGGAAAGACAGAATTGTGTGTGAATGAACTACATTTTCCGTATGAAAGTGCGTGAATGAAATAGCATTCAGGTTAATTGTGAAACTCTGGTTTTATTTCTCAGGAGCAGAGCGTCTCCAACTAGGTGTCTTAATTCTAGGGAAACGGTTAGCTAATGCTTGTTAGAAGGGTAAGGTAGAGGGATGTGCTACTTTATCAATGGAAGTAATGATTCCGTAGTAGGGCAGAGGTAAGCGCTGCTCTCGGGAAAGACGGAATTCTTGTAAGAAAGGTCATCAACTATTCTTTTGTTAGCAAAACAGATAATGGTGGTGTGTTTATGTCGTTACTAACAGAATTTTAGTAAAAAATGAATGTAAAAAGTTTGCCGATAAAATTTGTAAAGGAGGGGTCAGCAGAAGCAGGAGTAGCGAGAAAAGCTGACGTCAGAAAGACCGCGCTGGAATTGGCCAGTCAGTAAGAGACGTAGACACTCCTGATTGGAGCGTTAGTGTGTGCCGCGCAGAGAGTGGAGAGTTGCAGGGTGACGTAGACGCTCCGGATTGGTGCGTTAGTGTAAGTCGTGCTGGGATTGGAGAATTACAGAAGTGACATAAATACTCTGGATAGGTGCGTTAGTGTGAGTCGCGCTACGATTGGTTAAAACAACAGAATAAGTCGTAGGGAAAATCTAGCGATACACGGAAAACAAAATGATGTATTACGATCCACCAGAAAAAGAGAAAAAGTCCTGGTTTGGAAAGATCAAGAGTTTATTTAAAAAGGACAAACCGATTGTGACTAGAGAGGGACAGTTGCTTCCCCTGCCCAAATCGCCCGCATCCTTTATGGTTGCGAAATACGGATATCATACATGTATTTGGTTGGACAATTGGACAAAGTATACAAAAGATGATGGAGTTTTAGCATTTCCGGAAAATGGTTCATTTAATTTAGCGGTTTTGAGAAATTTGAGAGAGAGAATGATGAATCTAGAACCAAGACCTACACCAACACAGTTTGAAGCATTGACAGAATGGGAAGATGAGATGCATGACAGAGGAGTGGCGGAAGGTATAAATATATGTTTGGTAGATCATATGGACAGGAGAATCATGATGATAGAATGAGGAGATGGCGAAGTGCAAATATGACTGAGGGTTTGTTTCCTGTGAGAAATGTTGAGGAAATTAGCAATAGAAAATGTATGGAAAAGAGAAATAATATAGAGTCAAGAGGGTATGGTGTGCATGAATCGGAGGATGATGTTCTTGATGACATGTTTTATAAAAATCCACCCCCTTATCAATCAGATTCCACATTATTGACACCAAGTACCCCAAGGAGAGAAATTCCACGAAATATAAAATTTGAATCAGTATCACAAGAAACAGGAAGAAATGACCCTTGTAGAGAAATAGAGAAAACACAACATGATAAAACAGGTAATGAAAATTCAGCTGAACTAGCGAAAACCACTTTTGAATTAACTGAAAAAATTAGGGAATTGACTAAAAATTTGGAAGCCGTAACCGTTCCAGTAACTATAGGACCTGTAATGCCTATTTTTGATAAACAAAAGGATAGTGAGCATTGTCTGACGATTCCTTATAACATTAATAAACAAATTGAGAGGCCAGAAAAAATTGTAGACGAGAACCCATGGAGACAAACAACAGGTATTTCAGAACAAAGTACGCCCAAAAACTTGACAGTAAATCAAAGTTTAGTGGTTAGAATAATAATGACGACAGAATCAGTCCCAGGATCACCAAAGAGATTAACACAACAAACGACTGAGAAAGATAGTGTAGGGCCTACTTCAGAAGAATTAAGTGAATGGCTAAGGAGTTTGCAGCAGAAAGATAAAGAATCCCAATCTATAGATGTGGCCAAGCTAAAGATTGTTTTGGAAGAATTAATAGTAGGGACTATCCCCACGGAGAAGTTAAAAGCCTATCAGGATGAAGAATTATTATTTTTATGTAAAAGTATAACCTGGAGAGCAAGGAATCTACATGAGAGACTAGACAAAGTGGCAAATGAAATGGGTATAGACTTCGAAAGAGTAAAAGCTTTGCAAAAACCATACAGAGTAGATTTTTCTGTAAAGGATATTGAAAATCTGAACACCGCAGGAAGAACAACTCAGATTAAAGACATAATCATTTTGTTAAGAAAATGGGGAGATGTAGATAAATGGAAGAGTAGGTGGTTTCGAAAACGAGATGATGCCTCAGACAAAACGTTTGCAGCCTTCCCCGTAAGAGAAAAAGAAAAGTTGGTAACAGAATGTCCCATGAGAGAAATTCCAGGAGGAGGATATGTACATGTCCCTTGGACTAGACAAGATATTTTGTCATTTACAAATGATTTCCCTCGACTACGCGAAAAGCCAGTAGAGTGGTATAGGCAAGTGGATAGGTTCGTAAAGTTATCAAAAGTTTTATGGATCGATTTAAATAGTCTTTTTGACATAATAGTACCAGCAGATTTATGGACAGAATGCAAAATCATGATTAGCTGGCCTACACAAGAATACCCTAGAGACCCAAAAACGGGTGCCCCTGACCCTGAAGTTATGAAAAAATATGAACAGGTAATTGCCTTTCTGAAAAACAAAGTACCTCCCAAGGAGTCTGATTGGGTAAAAATTGACAGGACTCATCAGGAAGCTAAGGAATCGGTATACGCTTATTATGAGAGGTTAATCCTCGCCATTAAGCAGTTTAGTGTTGATGAAAATTTGGGTGAAAAGGATTTAAGTCACTTTGTATTCTGATTTGTATATGGGCTGCGTCCAGAAATAAGTGAAATGATTAAACAGCATACAGTGGACTGGCAAAATAAGAAAAAAAGTACTGAGACATGCAAAATATTTTAGTGATGAAATTGAAGCCAAACAGCGTAAGTTAAAAGAAAAGGCTATGTGGGCACAGGTAAAAGTGGCAGAAAGACAGGAAGCTCAATTGATTGAACAGGCAAATGGTGCAGGTATGAAACCTAAATTTAATGTTGGAAAAGGAAAGGGACAATTTAATATAGAAGAAGCCAAAAAGAAGTGGCCATGTCATAATTGCGGAAGAATAGGGCACTGGAAATCCGAGTGTAAATTTCCCCTGAGTACTAATGGTGATAATACATCATTGAATTCGCAGGTGCAGAAAGAGGTGAGTTGTCAACCACAGCGACAGCAGCAGGTTGTTGCCCAACAGAATCAGGCGCCAAAACCGCCTTTTCCACAGAGCGTAAATCCTCAGAAATACAGTAATGAGACAGGATTCTACAACGTAGAACAGGTAACTAAGCTGCCGCGCGCTAGTGCTGTTTCGCAGTATTGGCTACAACACGATGAGAGTGAGTCAGAAGAAAGCTATTGACGGTGCAGAGGGGAGGAAGAAGAGTGCGTACTTGTCACAACTCTAGAAGTAGACCAGACAGGCCCTTTTGTGGGTGGAAAGGTAAATGACGAAAATATGACTTTCCTAGTAGATACAGGTGCTACTCGTTCAACTGTCAGGTCAGCTGATGTTAAAAACCTTCCTCTCTCGGATGAAACAATCCAAGTAGTTGGGGTATCCAACAGACAGATTAAAACGTATCGCACTGAACCAGTCAAAGTTAACATAGGGAAATTTTCTGAAATGCACTGCTTTGTCGTGTGTGATTCAAGCCCTGTAAATTTGTTAGGAAGAGATTTATTGTGCAAAATGAATTGCACCATATTTTGCACTCCCGATGGTATAGCATTTGAGACCCCTGATGAAGATGTACTGTATAAAATGACTATGGCTAATATGGAACCTGAGATTACTGACACATTTGCTGTATTTAACCCTGAAGAACTACCAAAGGAACTGTAAAAGACAGTAAAGGCAGAGGTCTGGGATTTCACAGGAGAAGATGTGGGATTAATGAAAAATGTAGATCCTGTAAAAGTGACTGTAAAGGAAGGAATAAGTTACCCAAATATTACTCAGTACAAATTGACACCCGAAATAATTGAAGGCGTTACTCCTTTGATAGAGAAAATGATTAAACAAGGTATTTTGAGAGAAATAATGAGTAGTCCATGTAATTCGCCAATTATGGGCCTGAAACAGCCTAATGGAACATTTAAAATAGTACAAGATTTGAGAAAAATAAACAAAATAGTTGTGTCATGTTGTCCTATTGTACCAAATCCATCTGTGATTTTGTATCAGATTCCACATGATGCAAAATGGTACACAGTAATTGACCTGTGTCATGCTTTCTTTTCCATTCCATTGCATCAAGACAGTCAGCAGATTTTTGCGTTTCGGTTTGGCAAACGAATTTTGGCATGGTGCCGAATTCCACAGGGGTATACAGAGAGCCCCTCAATATTTAACCAGATATTGAAAAGGTCCTTAGAAGATCTAGAGATGTCCGAGAGCTCAGTACTAGTACAATACATTGACGACCTGCTTGTCGCGTCAAAAACACGAGAAGCTTGTGTAGTGGATACCATAGCATTGCTAAATCATCTAGCAGATGGAGGACTTAAAGTATCTCCATCGAAATTGCAATTTTGTCAGAAAGAAGTACAATATTTAGGCCACAAAATTGAAAAAGGATTTAGAAAAATAACTGCAGAGAGAATCAAGATAATAAAAGGAATGAGAGCCCCAATGATGCAAAGAGAAGTGAGAATGTTTCTTGGAATGGTCGGATATTGTCGCCAGTGGATAAGTAACTTTTCCCTGATTGCAAAACCTTTGGTACGCCTGACGAGAAGTGATGTAAAAGACCCCATTGAATTAAATAGAGAAGAATTAACAGCCTTTAAACAATTGAGAGATAGTTTGTGTGAGGCACCAGCACTTGGTATGCCTGATTATGAGAAGGAGTTCTGCAGCAAAAGGAATGGATGTGCACTCTCTGTATTAATACAGAAACATGGAAAACTGAGAAGACCAATTGCCTATTTTTCAGCTATACTCGACCCAGTAGCTGTAGCGTTGCTTGGTTGTTTGAAAGCAGTGGCTGCTACTTTTAAGAGTCTGTAACAGAGCAAAGGAGTTGTGATGGGATATCCAGTGCGAATGTTTGTAACTCATGATGTGGCAACAAGCCGCACTCAGTTCATGACGCATAGTCGGCTGACTAAATATGAAAAAGTCATATTAGGTGCAACAAATGTGAGCCATGTAAGATGTCTGAATGTGAATCCTTCAACGTTATTGCCAGATGCTGAGAATGTGGAAGTCAGAGATGATGTGGATCATGACTGTTTGGATGTGCTTGATTTCTGTACTAAACCATGACCTGATATAAAAGATGAACCTTTGACAGAAAGTGACTATGTGATGTTTGTGGATGGATCATGCTTGAGAACACACGAAGGAATTCTGAGTGCAGCATATGCAGTATGCACTGTAGCAGCAGTAATGGAAGCATCTTACCTAAAGGGAGTACAGTCAGCCCAAGTTGCTGAACTTTTTGCCTTAACCAGAGCATGTAAGTTGGGAAAGAATGTGAGAGTGACTGTAATAACTGATAGTCAATATGGCTTCGGTGTCGTGCATGATTTTGGCCAAATTTGGTCACAGAGAGGATTTTTGACTTCAAGTGGAATCCCTATAAAGAATGCTGAAGTGGTTGGGAAATTGCTTGAGGCGATACAACTGCCTAAGCAATTGGCTGTTGTGAAGTGTGCTGCACATTCAAAGACCGGAGATTACATCGCAGCAGGGAACCAATATGCAAACGATATGGCTCAATATTGTGCGAGAAACCAGAATTCAGTAAATCGGGCAAAAGAGAAGGAAATGAATTCATGTCCCTTGTTGTTTACTAACATTGTGAATACATGGGAAGAAGTGAGGCAGTTACAGGAAGAAGCAGGAGATGAGGAGATGAGACAGTGGGTAAAAGCAGGATGTGCACCAAGGGAAACAGATCATGTGTGGGTTTATCGGGATGGAAGACCAGTTATGCCTGATAGCATGGTGTCATCCATGGCCCGGATGTATCATGGACAAGCACACATAGGGAGAGATGCAATGCTTAGATTATTTGAGCAGACATGGTACAATGCAAAATTCCAACTTGTATCTGAGAGCCTTTGTCAAAGATGCCTTATATGTCAACAGTTCAATCCTGGAAGGAAAACAGTGGTAAGTCTAGGAACTATAGGTTGAGAAGGAGGGCCTTTCACCAGAATGCAAATCGACTTCATTGAGATGCCTCCCTGTAACAGGTTGAGGTATGTTTTAGTGATGGTCTGCCTGTTTTCTAGATGGGTAGAAGCATATCCCACAAGAAGAAGTGATGGAATTACAGTAGCAAAACTGCTTTTGAGGGAATTCATCCCTAGTTTTGGGTTTCCAGTCACAATTGAGTCAGATAGAGGAAAACATTTCCATAATGAAATCATGAAGCTAATTTGTGAGGCATTGAATGTACAACAAAAACTGCATTGTGCCTATTGACTAGAGGCTCCTGGTGTGGTAGAACAAGTAAATGGAACTATTAAAAACAGATTAGGAAAGATGTGTTTAGCCACAGGACTGAAATGGCCTGAGGTCTTGCCTCTGGTACTCATGACTATCAGATCAATTCCAAATAGGAACACAGGTTTGAGTCCCCACGAGATTGTGATGCGGAGAGCAATGAAGCATGTATTCATACCAGTCAACAAGTTAAAGCCTATCTCTGATGACTTGGTGTTGGATTACTGTAAGGGGCTGGCTGACGCCATACATTCTGTGTTTCATCAGGTTGGATCGGATGCCACCACCCTTGAAAAGAAGCCAGCTCATGATCTAAGCCCAGGTGACTGGGTGAGAATTAAAGTGCACAGAAGAAGGAACTCTTTGGTCCCACGTTGGGGAAAACCACGACAAGTGATGTTTACTACGACAACAGCTGTGAAGTGTGCAGGAATAAAGAACTGGATCCATGCTAGTCATACCTTGCAAATTCCAAACCCAGTGGATAACAAGGAAGGAGAGTATTTTGAAGAATCAGAAACTAGCTCTGAATCTGATACTGAAGACACCAGAAAAGGACAAAATCTTGAAAGGGGGAAGTCCGAACCAAGTTTGACCGTTGCCCCTTGAGGAGGCAGTTGCAGATTTCTGACACCAGCTCAGACTCAGAGACTGAACAAGTACAGGTAAATACAGGAAAAGAGAAAAACAGTGAAGAGACAATTAAAGAAGTTTTCGATAAAGAGATTCCTGATGGAAAGTTGAGAGAAATTCCACCTGAAGTAACAAAAGCAGATGGTCAGGTGACAGATACAGAAAGTGAGGGAAACATTTTTGCGGAAGACCCCCGAGGAGTTGTAGGGAATTCAAACACTCAGTTAGAGGAAGGGACAGTTAGTCAGCAGGAAGATTGTGTGGAAGAAACACGAGGAGGGACAGAAGTAGGGAAAATAAAGGAAGTGGTGGAAAAGAAAACAGTCGAAAGTAAAAGTCAAGTTGCAACAGAATCAGAGAGCAGTGATGAAGAAGTACCAGAAGGTCGAGTCCTGAGAAAGAGAGCATGGAGAGCTGAGATGATAAGGGAAATAAATTGAAAAGACCAGCAAGAGATGAAATTTGGCCAAACAAAATAAAGAGATTGAGATACCGATTGACACAAGTGAATTCATCTAGAGCTGAACAAGTGAATGAAGAATCTAGTCAAGAAAAATTGAAAGACGAGGGTAAAATGACAACAGAAGAAAATAAGAGAACAAGAAAACCTAACTAGAAGTATAAGTCGCCGGAATGGTCATATGTGGCACTGCCTGAAATAAAAGAAGAGGCGGATAGCTAAGAAAATCCAGAGGTGACTGTACCAGAAGTGGTTGAAGAGGACGAAGAATTGGAAATCCTGAGAGTTATCTTGTCCGACATTGGAGAAGAAACGGATGTTCAGGAAGTTCTGTATCAAGATTGTGAAAGAAAAGTGAAAGACATCAAATGCCAAACTGAAAAGGCCAAAAGTGATACCAATGGAAAGACAATAAATTACTGAAATAGGCATAACTGATAGAACCAAGTAGGTGCTTAGAGCCTTGTGTTAGAAAACAATTAGTTGTGAAGTAGAAGAGGCTAAGTCAAAAGACACTGATCATTTTTCAAAATGGCAAACACAGAAAGCAGAAAAACTAAATGTGTATTTCTTAGAAGATGGTTTAAAATGTGTTGTTGTTGTACAGGATTACTATTGCTTCTATGGAGTGTGTTGGCTTTGATGATCTCATTTAAAGTTACACTAGAAACAATAGAAGGACATAGTGAAAATAAAACGAATGCAGGAAAGTTTCAGAAAGTATATCCGACTAACATAGATAGAAATTATTTACATAAAGGCAGATCTAGAAATGATTTTTCTAACAATGTATTTTCAAAATTACTGTATGAATATGTAAAGACAATGGACGTGAGGGACTGCTACGTCTGTATGCAGTTACCTGCATCTGTGTCTCAGGGAGTGACCTATCATCACCTCCCAGTAACGTATGGAATAACATGTAGTGTGATAGCAAGTTTGTTTTACAAAATAGGGAAATTAGAATATTACTTTTCAGATGTAGATAATATATTTTCACAAGTACCTATAATTAACAAATTAAATAAAGTGAATCCTGCAAAGGTATTAGGTGAATTTTTCTTAGAAACTAAAGAATTAACATTAGAGTCCATATTTAGAAATAATTTAACCTGCAGCTTAAAGAAGGAGGAGTAAGTGTTCTTGGATATGGTTGAAGAAAGGAGATTGAAAATGCAAAAAAAAGTACCTGAGGAAAAAGTGGAAAAGACAGTCTGGGATGTTGAACAAGAAAAACATTTGAAAGGAGAAGCTAGTCCAACAATGGCTTTAGATTGGCCCCAGAAAGGAAAGTTGTGCATTAGAAGGAATCAAACTGCATATGATAATTATTTTGTAGGTACAAGTGATTGCCATGATACATATCGAATCATGGGTGGATGGGGATTTAAAGGAGGAAATGATCCAGTTTTTCCTGGATTATATTTTATCTGCGGGAAGAAAGCATATTATCGATTACCAGATCACTGGTTTGGCACATGTTATGTTGGCCTGGTTTGCCCAAAGATATTCCATGAAGGAAGAGGAAGAGATGGTGTACATGAGTTAGGTAGACAACTAACATGTAGAAAGAGAGAATTTTGGTCAGAAATTGTGGGAGACATTTTTGGAGCATTGATACCAGCAGTGGGAATATCTCTGAATGCACATAAAATTAGAAAATTATCAACAGTAGTGGATCGCTTGTCACCAAGCACTGCTGGAGGATTTTCATTGGTAAATACTGAAATGGTTGCCATGCGTGCCATGGTAATGCAAAATCGACTTGTCCTTGATATCATTTTGGCAAAAGAGGGTGGAGTCTGTGGAATGCTGAAAGTTCAACATTGTTGTACTTATATTCCTGACGAAAGTCAAGATCTAAAGACATACATGAAAAATATAACTGATTTGCATGAGGAAATTGCACCACTGGAGGTTGAAGCTGTTTGGGAAAAGATTGGAAAGAAATTATCCTCTATTAAAGATTTCCTATTAAAATTAGGTAGTACATTTATAGGTAAAATCTTATTTCCACTAACCTGTGTAATTCTTCTAGTATTAGGTTCAAGACTAGGATGTTTATGTTGCAAAAGAAAGAAAATACAGAAACATTTAAAGAGAGAACCTTTGAGAAAGAAAGAAAATAAAAGACGAGAAAGAGAAATTGAGGAAGTAGAATTGGAAGAAATGAAAGATAGTATGTATAGAAAAGCAAGAGGAGAAGAAATTGGGGAAACAGAAATGTGAACTAAAAATGAATTCATTTTCTTTTTGTAATACATTTACAAACTTTTAGGTATTGTGGTGATAAAATCACCAAAGGGGGGATTGATGGAGCTGGTAGTGCAAAATGTTGTATACCTCCTCTATTCTTGCATAAAAATACTAATTGTATGATCTATTAACTATAATAATATTAAACGAGTATTGCATGTATACTAATCAATATTATTAAAACTTAAACTACATATGGGATTTGCTATTTGCATGGTTAAATAACTTTTATAACTAAATCTGTACGCATATTAATGAGTAGTATATGTGGTAATAGAATATTGCATGATATATGTTGCTTTGTGAAGTTGCATCATCGAGGAGGACCGAAAAAGGTGAATATAATGGCTTTGAATGTCGCTATATGCTAGATAAATACAAGCACATAGAAGGATTAGCAAGGGGTTAACATTAGAATCACCATTTCTATGAATTAATTATTCTTTTGTGTTTGTTTCCCTTAAGTTGACATCTGAGCCTAATCCAATATGGCCGCTGACATCGCACGCAGAAGTGGCCACTGTCTCGTGAGGCGCGGAGTGAGCTGCGCATGTGCGAGAAATATCCTGAACCTCTTACCGACCTTTGCTCATCATGTTCCTGGTCAAGGATGTGAATTTGGAGGTTCGCCAAGATAGGGGAACAATCAACCTTACAGTAAACCGGAACAAGCCGACACTTCGCTGATAAGTGACCTCACCCCTCGAACTGTACTTAAAATCTGGGAATAAGAATCGGACGATCCTAACCAGCCAACCACGAATGTCCTAAAGCTTAAAATTGTATCTTCTTTAACTTTATTTTATTATAAAAAGGGTAGTAGAATAGGGAGGAAAAGGCTACTACTAAAACTACTTCATCTTTCCCTTGTTCGAAGCTATGTTCGTGATGCCTTTCCTGATGGTCCAGATGCTGCCCGACCGCTTGATGACTGCAAACTTTTTTTAAATCCACGGGCTATGATAGATGCTTGCACGATTTCTGGTCCTTTGATAAATTGGGGACTGTAACGTGCCGTGCAGAGGACTTTGAGCTTTTGCCTGCTTTTTCGGACAATTTACGACAAAATTTGGTTATGCAGAGCCAATGAATTAGAGGACTCCAAATAGCCAGATTAGGTAAATATGATGTTCTGCGATTTATTTGAATTGATCTAGAAATTCAAAACTTTAACGAGACAAATGCAAATATAAATCATTATGAAATTTTAGATAAACAAATATTGATTAACAAGAAATATGAGTTTGTGGTTTTTCATTAAGGGAAATAAGGATACTGAATCTTAAAATGTGTTTTAGCTGGTTCTAAATCACCATCAACCAATCCAACTAAATTGGTCCGTTGACCAAGTGGGTGGAGTGCCTCGATGTTTGGGATTAGGGACCTATAGGCGATGGATGTTAATGTATATTTTGAAAAATAACTTTTCTCTCCCTATAGGTTATGAGGTATTCCCCCCACATGTCCAGCGCTTGAATTACTCATCCCTCTTGTGTGTGTAGACTCGTGAGAGAGACGTATGAGTGTTGGTGTTATGGGCCCCACCAATGACTGCGTGTGTGAATGAGCTAGTGTGACGTCGGGTCTGCGACGCAGGGAGGGTATCGGTAAATGTTATTCCACATTTTCTAGTCTTGCGCTGGATCACATGCTTTTGCAGGGGAGTGACTCCTTCACTTCAAGGGAGATTCTTCTGTTGTCTTGGAGGTCCACAGGGTCCTGCACAGAGCCTGTATGGATCACGGGCAGTGGTGAGACTGGGGACGGCAAGGGAAGACAAAGTCGTGCCCAAGGGAGGTCCAGCAAAGTCCAGCGTGTCCAGACGGTCGAAGTGTAGTGGTATCTTCTTGCAGAATCTTGTCCACATAAAATCCAATGTCCTGTAACCAGGTAACCCATTTTATACCCACTGGAAAGGGCTGGACAGATTTTAGGGAACCTCCTAGGGGAGGGACACGACAGAAGGGTGGCTACACCCATATCCTTTGTCCAGTTTCATGCCAGAGCAGGAGCAAATGGGTCCCAGAACTGGTTTGAGCTGGACTATGCACAGGGACACCAAATGTGCCCCTCGTGCAGACTTTCTGCCACTGAGACAGTGCACCCACCTAGCCCCAATACACAAAATCCTGTCTGGGAGGTGGTCACACCTCCCTGTGACAGGATATCTATTGTCCGACCTTCCTCTGCTCGAGCTTGGCTCAGCAGCAGGAGGGCATACTCGTGTCTCTGGCTGGCAGCATCCATTTTGTGCTATAAGGCTCGAGAAAGTTGGTACCGGTAGACTTAGGGACTCCCAGAAACTCAGTTCAGAGGGGAGGAATCATACCTCCCACACCAGTTACTGGTGTGGAGGTATGATTCCAAGGTGTTTGACACCAAACATGACATACTTTGTTGCAGTCGTTGTCGAGATAGCATTTACCGTAAGGTTATAATGCATCTCTACCTATATGTCTGGTAGTATCACGTACAGCCCGGTAGAATGATCTCCGAAGACTCCAGAGGGGCCCTGCTCATGCAGGAGCACCCTCTCACATAAAATCCAGCACCCTGCCTTCAGGATTGTTAAGGCCTGCTATAGGGGTGACTTATAAGGTTTTAAGTGTAGTGATATATATAGATATAGTGAACCTATATCTCTCGTAAGTGGTGCAATCACCAGCTTACACAGGCTGCAGTAGCAGACCTGAGGTTCCATTTTGCATGGCCTCTCATGGGTGGCATAATACATGCTTCAGCCCATGGGAGGCCTTTGGGGTACCTATGCCCTGGGTACATGGGTACCATATAATAGGGACTGATAAGGGTACCCCATTATCCAAACTGGAGTTGTACCAAAGTACACACATATCAATTTACTGGAGAAAGCAGATAGGCTGGGGTCCTGAATAGCAGGATCCCAGCCAGACTAGGCAAAACAGTGGGTACAAAAAGCAAAAAGTGGGGGTAACCTTGAGAAGCAGATCAAACTTTCCTACAGTAGCACATCCAGGTTATCTCTGTGACAGTGCGCTACCACATTCTTCCCCCAGGATCCACACATACTTCCTGAATTTGTATACCAGCTCTGCGGCGTGCCCACACCAGGAGGACCCCTTGTGCATGTGATGTGAATCCTGCAGCAACACATGTACCCTTAATTCTACTCTGTGACAGCAGCCCTGAGTGAGGTGCTAGGTGTGTCTCTTGTAATATAGCAACATCTACATTGTGTCTCTGCAAAAAAAGAACTGTTTTGCTAATTTTATGCTGATGGTTTAACCCCCCTTACATTCCATGTTAGAAAACTTAAAGAAGCATCGCTTAAATTCTGCGAAGCCACTTGGTCACTGTTTACGCTCAGTATGCATCTTTTGCATTGTAGAATCTGACATAGAACACATGTAGCTCCCGTTTACCTCCACTTGGCTGTTTAAGGCAATTGATTGCTTATATGTAGTTACCCCCTCTCCCTCACACGCCATGACCCCAACCTTTTTGCATGGCACCTTATTCCCTCACCTAAAATGTTCCCCCTATGGACCAAGAACTGTGTGTGATACACACAATGGAGGTGAATACCCATCAGCTGTACTCCAGCTCTTGTGTTTATGTAACCGTCTGTTACCATAAGTGGTGCATCCAACTCTTTTAACCAAAGCAATACATGCTAAATTATAGGTGCTTGCCCTGACTTCCGTCAGCCAGTGGAAGCGTTCTTGTTTATTTGCGTCGTTTGAGGAACATATGTCCATTACACATTGTCAGATCATCTTCCCTGCCCTCATTGGCAGTAACAGCATGCCTTTAGTGCACAATCGCGGTATCAAGTTCTGAGCCGTATATAGCACTTTTAATCCTTTTGATCTAAGTCACTGCGAGGGTATTGTCCTCTGGAATAGGGTCCCTCCCTGGTTTCTTAGGTTTAGTATTGGGGTGTTTCTTAAGCATCTGGTGCAAGCTGTTTGGCTCTGTGTAGATTTTAGTTTTACCCTCCATTGTCACTCTGAGTCATGCTGGATAGAGCATGGCGTAGTCTTTGTTGAGCTCCCTCAGCTTCCGCTTCAAAGGCGCAACTTTTTTCGTACCTCTTGTACTTGTAATGTAAAATCTGGGTAGAGGGAAAGCTCTGAGCCCTTGTAGCGGAGTGATCGAAAGTCCCTGGCATCGTGGCAGAGCAGCATCTCTGTCATGTGATGTGAATCCTGCAGCAACACATGTACCCTTCATTCTACTCTGGGACGCTTTTCTGAGACCTGCCTGCTGCCACAATCACTTACCTGCCGTGAGGGGAACGGCTTTCCTAGTGGGGCGCTTCTCTGCCTCTTTCCTTCGTTCTGCCTGTCGACGCCTCCGCCGCCGCCGTGAGGGGAACGGCATACCTGCACTCAATCTCCCAGCATCCCTGGTGAGCGGCGCTTGCGGTGACGACACCTGGCAGCGCCGGGTGACTACTTAGGCCGCCAGGTGTCACCGCAGCGCGGGACGCGCGCGGGCGAAGTCCGGCCCAAGGGCGGGCCCGTCCTTGCCCGTCTGTGCCCGTGTGGGACCGGACTGGGCCCTCCCTCGTGGCTTCGCTGTATCCCCTCTATTAGCCTAACCGATCTGCCATTATGGACTGGAGTAACCCTGCAGGTAACCTCTGAAATAGTAGAAACCGCTCTAGATCCGAAATCATATGATTGTAGTAATATAAATTGTCAGTTTGAATCTAAAACAAGTTGATATTTTAATTTGCTGTTACGTTCTAAAAAGGTACTCTCATCATGGGCAAAAGGAAGGCACTGAGCTCTGATCCACCAGAGGGAATGGACATTAAGAAGCCTAAAAAGCAAACACTCCTAACATACCTGACTGGGGCTATGGGGGCAATAGAAAAACAAATTTCTACAGTAGAACAAATGCTAGCAGCTGGGTCATTGATGACTGGAGAAGTTAGAGCAGGGGATGACCAAGTCACTCTTAATCAAACCCCCATTCCTATTGTGGTTCCTGTCACCGGAACATCAGCTAACGGATGTATCCGACAAACCATTTGCGACATCGTAGTGCATAACAGTCACGATGACACAATCCCTCCACAATCAAACAAGAGAAAAAAAAAGATAGTTAGGAAACAGTCGGGCAAGCCAGGAAGGGGCATGAGGGAGACAAGTAAACCAAGGGCGCATAGTGATAGGGAGAGTATAGTAAGCAAAAACGGCCAAGACAAGGTTCTTAGCACTCCACAAACCCCCTCTACATCTTTAATAGCAGCAAATACTATAAAACAACATATCAAGGGGATTGATCTGGATAGTATCCTCTCATCCATAAAAAGCTTAGACTCCTTTGTGAGAGGAGCAGTTGAGTCCATCGGCGCAAGACTAGATCGGATCGAGACCCTTGTGGCTAAGCTCCCTTCCTGTAACGACCACAAGACTACTCTATCCCCTAGCCCCAAGCCCACTAGCAGTGATATGAATGATACCAGGAAACCACGACAATTTCTGCCCCATACTGATTTTTCTGGTGATACCCCCACAAATGAACTCAGTAATCACTCCAGGATAACTAGGACACAACAAAATCACTTCACCACTTGTCATCCAGTCATTAATAAAAATACCACATCTGCCTCTAAAGCAACACTTATAAAGTTACCACCCCCTTTACATTTGGAGCTTCCTCCAGCCTGTACTCCCTATACAGTGATTTTGGGAAACGTTCCACACTTAGGACAACATGACCAGGAGACCTGTGAATCACTAAGGAATAAAGCATTACACTGGCTGGGGGATAGAGTGGGTGATACCAGAACTCTGTTTGAAGAGTTTAAGATGATACGCAGGATAGGATGGATCGGAAGAACTAGGAAACTATTTACTGGTGATTGTTTGGTATTGACCTTCCGCTCTCCCTGGTTAGTCGAAGAAATCTTGGGGATAGCGGGTAAAAGTACACTTGAAACAGGGATTAACATTCTCCCCTTAGGTTTCTTTTATCGCCCTTCCTTCGATTTAGCGAAATCGGCCCATCACCAGCTCACATCTAACCAAAATTATAGCGTCCCTGTACATAATCGCTTTAGTGCACTTACCTCATTAGAGGACCCGGACTGACTACTCCCAAAGTTAATAAAAAGACCAAAGACTCTATTTGAAAATCTAGATATTAGCCCGCCTAGTCTATCCCAAAGGGGCTTACCTGAGTCAGAGATTCAATCAGTAGCCCGAGATCACATTATCTATAGGCAGCCACAGAATGAGTCAACGTATGAGGAAATCCCTGCTCCCTTTTATATCAGAGAGGAATCCACAAATTCTATTTGATCTAATCTAGATGCATCAGGATTAGTTCCCCAGTCACTCATAATACCCTGGAAAGAGGAAGGATATATCAACATCACATTTTGGAATATATGGGGCTTATACTCCAAACTTCATAACGACCTCTTTCTTGACTTCATTAAGAGTATGGATATTCTCTATCTCCAAGAGACATGGTCTCAAAATGAAATTAACATTAATGGTTTTAAAACATTCCATACACCAGCCTCTCCTTCCACTCATGGAAGACCAAAGGGAGGCCTATGTATATATGTCTCCAACTTGGCGATAGCAAAAAAAATCACACTTGAGATTTCTAACTCCTATTATCAAATTCTTACTCTTACAACGGACAGGAATGACACATTAATGCTTGTGAATTTCTATAATAACATCCCTAAAGAGAATGAGTTCGAAGTTATAGACCAATTCAGACAAATTGTATACAAAATTCAGATGGTCAGTTCAGGAAACGCCCAGATTATTTGGGGAGGGGACTTTAATGCTAACCTGTGCCCCAATAACAACAATCAGATATGTGGCCTGAACGATGAGGATAACTGTAACCTAACTCATTTCTCCCATAACATCCTTGGGAGTGCTCTGAATGAGACCATATTTATGCTGAACCTGAGTTTTGCAAACGAAATAGTAATTCCCCCAATCTCTTTCTCACCAACATATAATGGGAGAGGGGCAGGTTCGGTAATAGATTACATCTTGGTATCAAATAATCTTGGGAATAGGGCAAAGCAATTCATTACACATAAGATCGCTATTAGTGATCACTTTCCACAAACACTAATAATTAAGAGTAAAAGCCCCATTCCTCACAATAACAGTAAAATGAATAAATTACATCACACCTGTGCTAATCTGGCTATTGATAGTATGAATGGCTACTCTCTGAAATGGGAGCTTGTAGATCCCGACACCATTACATCTTCTGTAGTGGCCAAGGCCCTAGCCCATATTTTGACATCTTTAAATGAGACTTCCTCTCCCTCGTTGGTCCTAGAAAGCTTTAACCACATCACGGCTATAATAAAAAGCTGCCTGTTTGTAGAGAAAAAAAGGGGTGATTTTAAGAAATTAAGATGGTTTGATACTAACTGCACGAATGCTTACCGCACATTAAAAAAAGCTATTCATAATAGGGATAGAGATAGATATGCCGTCCAGCAAGCAAGAAAACTATATAATCAGGCTATTTCGACCAGGAAAAAGACAGTGAAAAATTCCTTGTGGGAAGATCTACATAGGGCCAGTATCCAAAATGACAGTAAAGCATTCTGGAAAGTAATTAGGTCTCCGTTTCTTATATCTGATAATTCTCCCTCCATAGAGGTAACGATAGACGAGGCCCAATGGGTGAGTCACTTTACAAAAATCTTTGGCTCCCCGGAGCTGATAGAAATTACGGACATACTACCATCATCTCCACCTGAACACATTACGGCCCTCCCAATTGAGATATCTTTTTCACTTGATGAAGTCTTAGTAGCATTAAACGAAAGCAAAGGTTCTAAGGCCCCAGGACCTGATGGGGTTCCTATAGACATTTATAAATACAACACAGACCTCTGGGCTCCAATTCTGACACGCGTTCTCAACGCAACCTCCTCGCAGGGCCTTATTAACAGCTGGACGGAGTCTATCATGGTCCCTATTTATAAAAAAGGCAATAGACAGGATCCTTCCTGCTACAGACCAATCTCACTCTTAGACTCACTAGGGAAAGTAGCAGGAAGGATACTCCTCACGAGGTTGCAAACCTGGGCCACAGAAAAGAACATACTGTCTGATTTACAGTTTGGTTTCAGGGAAGGTCTGGGGACAATAGACCAGGGCCTCAATCTTGCTATTTTGCTGGGTAAATACACGAGGGTGAAAAGAGGAAAACTTTACCTAGCGTTTGTCGATCTCTCCTCGGCCTTCGACTGCGTTTCTCATAGGAAACTATGGCACATCTTAAAAGAAATGCAAGTAGAGGAACCCCTAATAGACTTCCTGAAAGCTCTCTACAGCAATGCCTCAGCGCGCGTCCGATTTGGTAGAGCGGGAGAATGTACCCCATCATTTAGGGTGCTCAGAGGGGTAAGACAGGGGTGCGTCCTGACCCCATTCCTTTTTACCCTATATACCAATGGTCTTGAGAAGGCCTTATTGGAGGGAAGTCAGGACGTCCCCCAAGTACAACAAAATTTGGCTCCCAGACGCGTACCAGCATTGCTTTACGCGGACGACGCCGTTATTTCAGCAAGGACGCCTTTAGCTCTTCAACAGGCATTGGAATCATATAATAATTTTATGCAAGGCATTGATTTGAGGATAAATGCCTCAAAAACTTTTGTGATGAACTGTGGCAAAGGTAATAAAAAGGGAAAGGACATCTATTTAAATGGGAGCAAATTGGCTATTACCTCTACCTATTCATATTTGGGGATTCTTATAGACGATAAGGGTTGTTGGGGCCAAGCAATTACATTAAGAAAACTCCTCTTTATGAGAGCTACCTCCGCCCTTGTTAATTTTTCTCAAAAATTAGGAAAAAGACCTCGTCTGGAATTGATTAAAATATATAATGCAAAATGTATGAGTGTAGCAACATATGGGGCAGGGATTTGGGGACATTGCAATGTTACCGACCTGCAGAAAGTGGAAAACGCATTTTTTAGATATTTATTGGCGGTTCCGGCTTCTACATCTACCTATGTCTGCCATGCTGAGCTGGGAGTACCCTATATAACAGACATCATAAAAATTCAACCCGTAATCCTGTGGCATCGTATCTGGAAGTCAGAGACAAACTGTTTTAACCAGCTAGTGCTTCAGGATGTTCTTAAACTGGACCATTGCCTTGATATAAAATGGATCAGATATGTGAGGGACTTTATGACAGACATTGGCAATCCTGAATATTTTAATAACCCTTTTTCTATGTCAGCTATCGCAAGAAAAGATTTTAAGAAATGTTGTATGAACCACATGGAGAGACTGAGATTTACGAGTGAAGTAACAAAACTGTCCGTGAGCTACAACCTTATGATATCAACTTCATTTGGCATGCAATTGTATCTACAAAAAACTGATAAAAGATATGACAGATTTGTTCTCACTCGCTTTCGGCTGAATATTTTCCATAGGCTGGTGACATTTCCAACTGTTAACAATTGGTCAAAAAAATTACCAAACTGCCCCTGTGACTCAGTTTCCGAGCAATCAACTACTCATGTCATTTTATTTTGTAAATTTTATAAAGAAATGAGAAGGAAATGGATAATACCAATTCTCAAAATCTGGGGCATCCGACAATGTCGCCCAGCATTTTTGGCTCTCCAATGTCTTGATAATGATTGCATAAATTTTAATGTTACTGCTTTTCTAAAAAATCTGATCAAATGCCGTAACAGTATTGATCTAGACTCGTTCAATAGCACCCACATATCATTATGAATAGAGCATAATACAGAGCTGTTGAGATGAAGTAGTGTAATTACTAGATACCAAACGTTGTTTTGGATATATCCCCCAATGCATCCTAATAACGCAGTTGGGGGCTAACGTTTCTTCTTTCCTGCTCTAAAGATGTTATTATTTTCATTACCCTGAATTCACCAACAAATTGATCATTCCTTTTAAAACAATGTCTCGTATACTTATTAGCTGTATTACTGTCACCGTCCTACATCATTTTTAACTTGTTTTTAACATGATACTGACTTAAATTGAAAGCCAAATCTATGAACTTGTTAACCAAATATGAAATGTTTTTCCTTTCCATGCCCACAGCTTGCTATTTTTGCACATATATTAACTGGTACCATTTATATGAGAGTCCTTTGCTATATATTCTGTATGTACATTTTAAAAAAAATGTATTTGTTTTAATTGCATAAGATGAATTGTAATAATACTGTATATGCTTTTATGGATTGAAATTAACTTTCCGAATAAAGCTTATTTTGATTGATTTGATTGATACTCTGAATCCTAGAGCAATGTATAATATGGCCCATGTATGGCGAAACAAAAATAAAATCAATAATTGTGTTATGTCCCCTTCCTTTATAAGAAGGTGGATAAATATTATACTACCTTCCTTTATGTGTCTATATACCTTCCATATACTTATGGATCTATATCTTTATTACTTTTGGATCTATATATTTATAACTTTTACTTATTTATTACATTTCTTCTAACTCAGCATATCCATACCCTATTTTCACCCTTATACCGCTCTCAATATATCGTCCAGCTCAACTCTCTGACTCATCTCAAACCTCTTTCTACCACTCTTTCCAATGCACTAGCCTATTTCTCACCCAATACCTCTATCAATATATCCATTGCCTCCACTCTCTCATTCATTCCAAACACCATACCACTACAATGGTCCCCAAAATAACCCTTTCGAGACTCTTCCGTACTCCATCCCTCCTTGCATCATCTAATACCTCTTTTTACTATTCTAATCCCTCAAAAGAAGTCTTTCTAAAACCTCCCTCTGACTCTTCCCCCTCCACCTCCTTTTTAGTCATCCCCTCCACCTCCCTTTTACTCATCCCAAGCCTCCTCCTACTGCTATGAGCTACAAAAAAAATCTAAATCCTTCCCTTCTATCCCTCTATTATCCTTCTCAATCCAAATAACTGACTAACATATCCACCACTCAAATTACTTCCCTATTTTCCCTATACTAATTCACTACTAATTCTTTTATGGGTTCCGGAGTAGCGTGCTACTCGCCGAAAAAGCGATTTGACGCCTTGTCAGGGGTATATAGCATCATCCAAATAAAAGCAGCAAGCACAATGTAATTAAGATCTGGTTTCCTTTATTCCAACCCCTGCTAGAAAGGACACATCCGGCACAAACGGTCTCCCAGCAGTTCTGACACCACATAAAGAACCCAATACATCCTACAATTCTATAATTCTAGAGCCACATGTAAGGTTCTAACTTTAACTCAATACTTACCAAAAGATGCTAAATGACACAAGGCACAATACTACAGGGTAGTAAGCGCTATATAAATGCAATTACAATACAATACAATACAATCTGTCAAGAAGGATCCCAACCACAAAGAGGTTGAGACAAGTCTGTGTGTTAGCCCCCACTTTGTTCAATCTCTTTATGCCGGATTTATCAACTGAGCTGGACAACTGCAACTCACGTGCCCAAAAGATGGGCGGACTTGCCCTTTCAAATGTATTATACGTGATTACCTTGTGCTTATCAGCCAAACTCTGTTCAGCCTCTAAAGCTTACTTGACACCACTCAAAGTTATTCTGCTGAAAATGGGCTGAACATAAACCTAGACAAATCCAAAGTATTGCAGTTAAACCAAAGAAAGGTCACTTAAAAACATCACTGGCATTTGGCAGGACACTGGCTAGAAATAATCAACAAATATAAATATCTGGGGCTCATCATGGACTGCAAAGGCACATTCATGGCTCAAAAAGATGCATTAAAAAGAAGAGGAACTTCAACAGAAGTAGCACTAACAAATCTCAAGAACAAAATCATTGGACCAAGTTTCACTCCACTGATCCAGGTGATACAGTCAAAGCTCATTCCAACTATCACCTAAGGAGTGACTACATGAGGGGTAGGGATGCCAGCACGCTGGATGGAATAGTAACAAGAGCCCTTAGAATGATTTTAACTTACCAAAACATACCTCACCTGCTCAAATAAGACTAGAATTCGGTATGCAGAAGCAACAACTCACACACTGAGGCACTTACATCAAGAGCTGGTTTAAGATCAGGAGAGCAGAGCCTGGTACATTAAATTCTCATTTATGGAATGAACGGTTGTCTAAAGACAGCAGTGCAGCAAAGTCCTACTTGCAGGAGTCAGTAGATCAACTGGGCCTACGTGATCTCTGGGAGGCCACAGGGACATACAACAGCTTCAAAGAGCTTGTCAACTAAACTTTCAAAAGGGTTTCCTTAGCAGAGGACTAATCAGTGCTGTCGGGAAGGGTGCACCGATGGTTCATTCTGCACAGCTACACCAGGGCTGCTCCACAATCTTATCAAGGTGCAGGGTTCACTAAGGCAACTAAAGAAAAATAATTTCAGCACCGACTTGCCATCCTCCCATCTCTGCTCCATTTACCATCATGGATGCGCCCAGAGGCAATTTTTAGTTGCCGCCTGTGCGGGGCAGTAAAAGAGGACGTGATACATCTCTTGTGCATATGTGGAAAACATATATGAACGCAGACTACTGCTAAAGCCCCTCCTCAAGGCCAAAGGAATAAGGCAGGCATGTTCAGTTAGCCTGCCGCCTTGTACAAATCCTGAGCTCTGCTGAAAAGAAACTAAACACCAGTAACAATTCTTTGCTGAATAGATCTTCAAGCAATAGATAATCATGTATATTTTTCATTTGGTCAAACATTAAAATCAAAGGATGCTAAAATAACTTGGAAAGGATAATGATCCACAGTTTAAAGGAGCTCCTCAATTATTTGCTAATTTGCACACTCAATCTTATAAACTGCTTGGTTTTGCATACCAGTCCCTGCCATCTCTAGTGAGAGTGTAAATGCTGTATTTTATATTTGATCACACATTGAAATCACAGAATACTAAAATACTTGGAAAGGATAATGACCCATAGTTTAAAGAAGCTCCTCAAATATTTGCTAAATTTGCACATTCAATTGGAACTTATAAACTCCTTGGTTTTGCATACCGGTCCCTGCCACCTGTAGTAAGAGTCTAAACGCTGCTGACTGTGCACACTGATCTTTGTAGGTTATACAGAATCTTATGGTCTCACGGTCTCTTTAATCTCAATAATTTTAGCTTTAAAAACGGTTTTACCTCTGATAAATTCTAACAGTTTCTGCTCTTGTTATTTGTAGAATGAGGTTACATATTGCTGACTTTGCACATTGGTTTATAGCCCATACTGAATTTTATGGTCGTATGGCACCTACATTTCGACCATTTTAACTGCTAAAAGCAGATTTCACCTATGACAAACCATCTTTTACTGTCTTAGCCCCATATGTTTTGCACACAGAGCACCGTTGTATTTTGAATATTGGAACAATATCAAAATGCAGATTTTGGTCTACAATCATTGTCGACTGTTCTGAACAATTGATTGTTAACTGTTCTCATTATTGCAATGGTTTTAATTAATCACTCGAATAAAGATATTACTTACTTACACTTGCCAGTTTTTGTTATGCCTGTTCATGGTTGGTGAGCTGGGAGCGGGCTGATGGAGGCTATGGTGGTCAGCGCTCCCGTTCCATTTGGCTGCAAATAATGTCGCCCAAGGAGCTGTGCCGGGCCTACGTTACTGATTCCGTGGGGCTCGCCCCACCCCGCCTCTGGATCTCATTATGAAACAACCAGATAGCAGCATTTAATCATGAAGTTCAGTCATCTCTCATGGGTCTAGTCTCCAGCTCTGCAAGCCCCCGTGCGCTGGGAATCACAGCGGTGTGAACAGAGGAGAGTGATCTGCGACCCCCATGTGCCAGGTAGTGCGTGCCTCCAAACAAGGACCTCTGGTGTCTTGGTACAAAAAAGTAGTCTATACGGGACATTGACCCTGCTGCACCTGATGCATACGTGTATTGTCTGTGTTGTGGTTCTCCTCTCTTCATAGTTCGATCAACCCCAACTCCACCATGCGTGTGCATAGTCGGGTATCACCTTCTAGTGCCTTTGCACCCCCAGAATGCTCTGTCCCAGTTGCCCCACATGGTGAGATTAAAGTCTTCCTCAAACAGTAACGTAGTTGTTGGAGGCAGGAAGACAATCCAGTCCCCCAGGGTCCTAAGAGTTTAAACTGTAGTTCTGACAGGCAGTACCAGGAGGCCAATGTCAGGCATTCCCTATCGAATATGACACTAACCACTGCAAAGCTACCCCCGTGTCTGTCCATGTTTGCGTGACAGGGAATGGTAGGGACCTACGCACCAGGATTCCAACCTTATGTGATCCCACCATGAAGCCCAAGTGTACAAGGACTATGTAGCGGCCTTTTTCCAGGAACCCGTAGGTGTTCCTCACTAGGTGTGCCTCTTGAAGTAGTACTATGTCAGGGTTAAACCTAGAGATGTATTTGGATACCACCCCTCCCTTCAATTTGTGCCCAAGTCCATTGATATTCCACAAGAGAATTGTCATCCCTCTGCCGTGAGTCTCTGCTGTCCGCTGAGTAGTCGTTATGGACGTCACTCGGGGTTTCCCTAGTCTGTGCACACGTGTTTCCCCCCTTGTATCTGTGTCCCTTTGTCCCAAGCAAAACCCTCCCACATCCTCAAACTGCGAGATTAGAACTACCCACATCTCCAACGCTCAAAGTGTCTGTCGCCCCCCATTCCCTAACACTAAACTTTAACTCAAATTTTTATGTTACGATACACCTTCCTTTCCCCAAGGGAAGGAGTGTTGTAAAGATGTTACGGTTGTGGCTCTCAGTGCATACCTTGCCTCCGCTGACAAGCCATACATTGTTCATCAGCTTGTCCCCCACAGTATTTGTCTTATTGTCCAGTCATGGAGGTAGCGGACCACCCTCGGCATGCTCGCATGGTTCTGGTCGCTGCTTCCCTTTGTTGTCTGCTCTCCGCTCCTCGGGACCTTAGCTCCATGGCAATGCATGTTCTCTCCCCGGCATTCCTGTCTCTACTGGTCTGCAGCCGTTGAGACACTCCCTGGCATCCTCCGGGGTATTGGAAAAAAAGGAGCACCCTTCCACCGATACTTTCAAGTGCACTGGGAAGATCATCATATATTGCAGGTTTCATCTCCAAAGCTTCCCATGCACCTTATCAGAGCATCAACACCTTGTCTGGACCTCCCAGGTGTAGTTCAGGAAGATCATAATTAGGCTATTTGGTTTTAGGTTTAAACCTATAACAACTGATAAAACCCCACCGAAAGGAAAATAGCCATCATTCTGTTACTGGGAAATTGCACAGGGCATTGCTGGTGGTCCATCTTAAGGATTGCGTTGCATTAGTTCAGGGTTCCTGCCAGGAGTGGTGTCGGTCTGGCTTCTGGCTTCAGCGGCGACTTGATGCATCCAATCTATCATGACTTGGCAGACAGATCTTCCGGTTTCACCAAGCAGGATACCAGACCCTCCACAAAACACTCGACCTCTGTACCTTCTGCCCATCGGGCACTCTTACCAGGGGAATGCTGTTGCTCCTGGAGCGGCCCTCTGGGTCTTGGGCATATGTGTGGAGGCAGGTGGTCTTCTCCATCAGCTGGCTCAACTTGGCTTGCAGAATTTGGATGGCATGAGTATGGTCTGTAAGGGTGAACTCCGCTGCACATACCATCTCTGAGACCTTCCCCATGTCTGTGCAGATCAGGGTCACATCTACAGCCACTGTGTTGATCTTGTTCTCCAGCACTGCATGGGGGTCTTGAATCGCAAAGAGCAGTTCCTTGAGGGAGGGGTCACTACCCTCCCCCTCATCCCGCTCTGATTCTTGGTGGGCGCCATGTGCGTCTGCTGTCCTTCCACTATGGAAGGCATATTTGTCCAGCTTGTTTGCCTAAGGGGGCTTTGCGTGTTTGTTGCGGTCCATCATTTTTTTCTTTTTTTAGATTTCTTTTATTATTATTGGTGAAGGAAAAAGGTGCAAGAATCAGCCCACCTACATCCAGTAGCCAGTGGGGAAGCATCAATAATCAATAATGTGAGGGCAAAAGGGACAGGAACAGAGGGAAAGCAAACAGGATAGGATGTGAGAAGGGTAGGTGGAAGCATGGACAACCTCACGAGGGAGCCAAGGCTGGATGGATGGATGGTACAAAAAAATTGTAAATGTATGATTGGTGTCCTGCTCCCTCTCATCGAGGGGGAGGGCCCCCACACTATTAGGGCTGGCTGCTCGGCCCATCGTCTGCCCCCCTTTCTCGCGCCTCAACTCTGGGGTTGTGCAGCCGTTGCTGGGTGGCATCTGCTCATCGTGTTAAGGGCCCTTACCCGTGTTGCGTTCCCGGGCACAGGCTCCGCTCGCTTCAGTCGAGCTCCGGCGTCATTGCCATCACCTCCTTCTTTACATGTGCGCCACCTTGTAGTATCGCACAGGGAGCTTTTCCCCACCCACAGCCCTCTTACGTCCCCAGACTCTGCCGCGGGGTGTTCCGTGGGTTGGGCCACCCTCATGGTTGTGACTTAGCGTTGCACCTAGTTGTTACTTTTCACCGACCAATGTGTGCGCCGGCACATCAGGGGTGCATTTAACCCCCCGGATGGGCTCAGGTCTGTAGTGTCCGTGCATGGACACGTTCTAGTGTTCCAACCCTGTGTACTACACTGTACACCCACCCACCACCGATATCACTGTGTCAGGTGACGCGGTCAATAAAAAGGCCGAGCGCACGTGCTCGTGGCCATTACCCACTACCCCAACTATGTGTCTGGTGTCCATCATTATACCCAGCATGCGGGCCTAGGGCCCAACATCACACTGGCGACGAGGCGGGTACTTCACCCCGCGTGTGCACCCTCCGCTCTGCACAAAGAGAACTGAGGGTAAAAGGAGAGAGAGAGAGAGCTGCCCGCAGTGAGGGCACCCTCCCCCCTGTGGGAAGGCGCGACGCGCCGAGAAGCCTGCGGGGCGAGGCAGAGCCCGCAGCGTGTCCTGTGGGCGACCGGGAGCCCACCCCGCACCTACAGAGCCAGCAGTGCCGATGGCACGACGAGCGACGTAGGCGAAGCGGAGCCCCCCCACGTTGAAGGGAAGCCCAGCCGGGCCGCCGGTGAGCCTGCGGCGAAAGAGACTAGCTGTCCACTCCCCCGTCCCGTGAGGAGCCACTGACTTTGCCCAGAAAGGAGCGGGCAGGCTCCGGCAGCAGCGCCGGAGAGAATACGGCGATTATCGCAGCGGAGCCCACCCGCATCCGCCGTTGAGGCTGTGACCCTGCCGAGGAAGTCGGGTGCCCTACCTGACCCCATCGACCCTGCCGCTGTGCCCGGAAGGGCCCTGAAGGATGGCACGCCGAGCGGAGCCCACCCGCATCGGGTGCAACCCCCCACATGAGGCGTGAACCACGCGGTGCCCACCCGCGGAAAGGAGGAGGCCCGCCGGCCAAACGTGAGCCCTGCGACGGGTAACACGATGAGGTGACCCGGCGTGATCGGAAGACAGCGGGAGCCCACCCCGTTCTTCCTCCCGGTGAGCAGAAGCGAGCGGCACCGGCAAATTCCCCCCACGCGTGGTCCGTGCAGCTAAGGGACCTGACATGGGGGCGGAAGACGAAGAAATGAAGAGCGGAGCCTACCCGCAGCCACAGCACCAAGCAGCGACCCCTGTCTCCTCCGCCCACCGCCATGCGAGCTGAATGGGGTTGCTGCGGGCGGGAAAAGCAGGGGGAGAACAGCGCCGGCACCCGGTGAACACTCTCGGCCGACTGGAACGCCGGCGCGAGGTAGGCACAGCCGGAACAATGCAGGGGCATATAAAATACAGCTGAGCCCCCAGTGGTGCCTGCACGCGTGTGCCCCAATCGGTGGCAGGCAGCGGCCGGAAAGGCGCTTGAAAGCGCGAAGGTCATGCAGCGCGGTGAAGCGCGAGGTGCCCCAGGCGAGAGCCACCGAGTGCTCTGGAACCGAGTGGGCTGCTGAGCCCATAATTAATTACCGGTGCACCGAGAGGAAGAAACGCTCACCAGCAGCACACACACACACACACACACTGTGGTTATTAGCAAGAAAACAAAAATGCCTTACCAACCACGTTGGCAGTATGAGTCCGGTGCTGTGAACCCAGGAGTGAGGCTCTGATCCCAGCGTCAAAGCTGCAGGGAAGCCCAGCTGCTAATTAGGAAAGGCCCAGAGAGTTGGAGGAAAGACTGCCGGGGCCTGGAAAAGTGCTCCCCTGCCACCCAGTGGACACTTGTGGTACTGCAGCAAGGGTGAAATAAACAAGCCTGCAGCAAGACAAGGAGATCCAGCAGCCACAGGAGACGGACTGATTGCGGCGCAAGGAAGAAGAGACAGTGTGCCAGAGGGATGCAGCGCCATCCCACCGCGACAAGGAAAAGCCACATCCACCCCAGCAAGGACTGCGCTGTCGCCGCATCAAGTGGAGTGACCCCTCGAGAGAGAGAGCCAAAGGACTCAGCGCAGATGTACCCCGGACGCGGAAGGTACACAGCAGCGCCTACAAGAGAGGAACTACACGGAAGAAGATGTGCGCAGCAAGTAACCAACGACACTGAAGGGAAAGGATGCAGAGGCACACCCAGTGGCGCCAAGAAGCCACCACAACCTGAGATCACACAGCGCAAGGAGCGACGCTACATCGAAGATGTACCACGACGGTACGAAGAGAAGCACGCACCAGCTCCCGACAAGTCAGAAGACACAGGTAGTCACACGACGTGACGCACCTCGTGAAGCCGGCCAGCCAAATGGTCGCACCACAGAAGCCAACCCGCCGGGGGGCAAAAGGAGGTGACCGACGCACGGGTCAGTGAAACTACGGAACAAGAGGTCTGACGAAAGACCGAAGGTATCCTGCCAGAGATCGGCAGAGTGGACCGTCAAGTGGTCCAAGAAGTTCAAGAACAAAGAGGACCAAGAGCATGGCCCCACGAACTTCAACAACCAAAGTAGCTGGTGAAAAGGAGAAGACGAAGAGAAGGTCACGACCCTAAGTCGGAATGCTGAGGAAGATGGAGAGAGTGTCCTCGGACGAGGACAAGACCAGGGGGAACACGTGCAGAGTGCGCGCGCTGCATGGAGAAGCCTGGCCAGACCAAAAGGAGAACAGAAACGGTCCAGAGTAGGTCGTGAAGCGAAGGGATGAAGAGATAGGAGTGGCATGTGTGCCACTACAAGCCAAAGAAGAAAGAAGAGATCTGAGTGGCACAGTTGCCCCTACAAAAAAAGAAGAAAGAAGAGATCGGAGTGGCACGTTTGCCACTACAAGAAAAGGAGAAAGAAGAGATCGGAGTGGCACATTTACCACTGCAAGGAAAGAAGGAAGAAGAGATCGGAGTGGCACGTTTGCCACTGCAAGAAGAGGAGAAGAAGGAAATGGATCCATGGCACGTTGGCCACTGTTAAGAGTGGGATGAGAAGTCAGAGTGACTCGACACCCTCACGGAGATTAGAACCGAGGAAAGAGAGAGGAGTGTGGCAAGACTACTCACACCTCGAAGATAAGGAAGGCGACAAGTGCCAGAACATGGAGAGCAAGTCCTGAGAACACCCGTGGCATGGAGAGAAGACCATCTGCTTGGCGGTGCTTTCAGCACACCTGGGATCTGCAGAGGTGAGCCGGCCGGACCGTTCGGAACATCCACCTTTGGGGCCACACGGTCACTAGACGACGCCAGCCGTGGTGACTCAGGGGCAAAGGCCTCAGGGATGCCAGTGAGAGAGCATCCCCGCAACGAGAGATGGTCATCAGCCGCCCTCCAGCAAAGGTCCCAGGAGGATGAAGACATCGCGCGCGAAGACAGGAGCCAATAGCTACCCTCCAGGTCTGACTGCGGAATCTGAGTTGAGACTTGTCGTCTCCTCTGCACCCACACTGATCGGCGTGCGACTAACACACAGTACACCCAGCCCAGGACAAGTCCGAGAGAGAGGGCCTCAGGGATATCCCGTGGCAGGGGAACACCTGCGAGAGGGGCATCATGGTGAGAGGGGTGTCTTGCAAACAATCCGTCTTTTGCCAAAACAGAACACACGCCACACATGAAGAAGAGGACAGGACTGAAAGATGAACGGCAACGTCTAGCGGTGAACCCCAAGAATTCCGACTGCGTTTGTCGCCACGGAAGCAAGGTGAAGAAAAGACTGTGAGGACAACTTCAAGGCAGAGCCGTCAACAGACTGGATCCATCGAGCACCCATGGCTGGTGCCACAGCGAACTGTTGGTCTCCACGGCAGGAAGAACGTCGTCTGTGACTCCAAGCAGCTGAGGCGTAAGAGACTCTGCAGAAGTTTGGTCACTGTACAGTATATGTGTAAATCTCTCTTTCTCCCACAGGTTGAATTTTGACTTTGGGTTATGTCATTAAAGATTGGGAGGGATGTAGTGTCCGTGCATGGACACGTTCTAGTGTTCCAACCCTCTGTACTACACTGTACACCCACCCACCACCGACGTCACTGTGTCAGGTGACGCGGTCAATAAAAGGGCTGAGCGCACGTGCTCGTGGCCATTACCCACTACCCCAACTATGTGTCTGGTGTCCATCATTATACCCAGCATGCGGGCCTAGGGCCCAACATCACAAGGTCCAGGGGGTCCGTGTTCTGTTTGTAGGCACGGGCCGGCTCAATCCCCAAGCAGGCCTTTTCTCGCACTGATCTCACCGTCCATCGTGTTGTGCTCGGTCCGCGCTGCTGCTCTGCACATTGCAGGAAGGCCTCCCTTGTGCTATTAGGCCAGGCCACCCGACCTCACCTCCGGGGGCAGTGGGCATTGTGCTGTTGTAGCTGGGCGGCATATCCTCATCACAGTGAGGGCTCACGTCCGTGTCGTGCTCTCAGGCACCGGCTCTGCTCGCTTCAGTCAAGCACCAGTATTTCCCCCGTCACCGCCTTCAATTCTTGTTCTCTCTGCCTCGTAGTGGCCTGAGAGCTCCTCACTGCCTGTGACCCTCCTACATCTCCACTCACACCCGCGAGCTGGGTCGCGTTCGTGGTTGTGGTGCAGCGTTTCACCTTGTCGCCTCCTTCCTCTGACCGATGTGCACACTGGAGTGTCAGGAATATGTTCCTCCCCTCTTCAGGCTGATGGGCTGGGATTACACATAGTATTTCAGGATAATCAGGGCGATGCGGCCAGAGCTCTAAAGACTCGCATCTTGGCTGGCTAGCCATGCCCCCTTGTTGCGGACCATCTTGACAGTTCTCAGTGGCAGGGGGGGAGATCCTCAGAGGCCTCCAGGCATCGCTCCTCCCTGGGCTGTATGGAAGTCTCCAGGTGGCCATTGCTCCCGCTGCATGCCCGGTATTGGTGCTCAAGCAGGCCCTTAACCCACCTTCTCCTGTCAGCAGTTAGTGGTGCCCACGCGCTCCTCAGGGCTAGTAGTGGTGCAGTCCGGACAGGCCAGGAATGTCTCTGGGCCTTTCTCCAGCTCAGCCCTTTCCTCTGCCTCTGGCTGGCGCAGGGTGTTTCCAAGTGTGCTGACGGCAGATTCTGATTGCACAGGATCAGGCTCTCTCTCTTTCTCTCTCTCTCTGGGGTGGCCCCTGTTCAGATCCTGGCCCCATCCAAGAGGCACCCCCGCTGCAACCAGTGCGCCCCCCTAGGCATTTTATTATAGATGGTATAGATGGCCTGCACTACAGCCACCGACCCCAGCAGCCGCCATCTAGTTTTTCAGCTGTGGCCGCTGGGCACTCAGGATTGGATGGGGTCTCTGCTCCCTGCACCACAGCCCACGCCCGCCCTGCACACCTGGGTGGTCTCCACACCTTCACCACCTGGGGCAGTGGTTTGGCTGCATCAGAGGCACGGATGGTGGGCGTTGCCAAGATTCCTCGGCCAGAGCGCTGGCTCCCAGAATCAGCCTGCCATGGCATCCAGGCCTCACCCCACCAAGCGATGAATCTCCCCCTAAACCTTGGCTCGCTTTCCTTTTTTTTTAGTTTGTTTGTAAATGTTATCAATTATTTAGACGTGAACATCTAGTACCAATTCTTAAAACCTGTGGCTTTTATCAATATAAGCTTGCACTTTATTTCCTCCGTATGGTGCCTGTGTGTCATTCAGCTGGAGCTTTTTTTTTTTTAAATGCCTCACTATTGATTTTTAGATTCAAATGTTTTTTTAAATGATTTTTAATTCTCTTAGAGGTGCTTTTAATTTTTGTATGATTTTTTTAAAAAGTGTTACCTTTTAAGAATTTATGGTATACGTATTGCACTGGAGCATTTTATTTGTCACTATTCTTTTCTTGTGCTCAGCCGCCTATGCAGAAGCTGGTTAAAATATAAAGTGAACAATCACACGGCATGATTGTGACTTAATGACGTTCTTCTGTAATTTTTTGGATGTTAATGAATTTTAGATTAAGTTTTCTCTTTTATGCTTATATACTTATAATCAAATAAATAAAATCAATCAATGGCACACACACGATCGGGGAAGGCTGCTTACTCTTGTAGAGTTCCAAAATCTCATATGATGGGACCTGGTACTCTGACACAAATATTTACAGTACAGTTAATGCTGCTTTCGCGCGGTTGTCTTTGGCATGCAGTTATGGAACCCCATAAGACTTCCACTAAACAAAGGAATATATATCCTCCTAAAGAGAAGAAAATGCTACAAATTTCCAGGGATGACCTGGAAGATATGATCAAGCATGCAGTAGACAAGACCCTTAATAAACCTCAGCATAAAAGGGCAAGTGCAGATTCGGATGAGGAGCTGGATTCTGGGCCAAAAGGCAGAGATATTCAGAGATCGCATCTCCAGGAGGCGTTGGCCCATATCAGAGACATTCTGATTTTTGAGCCAACCCCACAAGAAGATGATGGTTTTTATGTGCAATACAAAGCGGCTCCTTCTGACACCTTACCTTTCCATGACGTCTTTAAAAATGTGTCACAAAGAATGGAATGATATAGATAAAGCTGTTATCTCTCGTTTCCTGGTGAAAAGATAACCTATAGAGAATGTTCCCTGTGACTTTCCCTCAGGTGCCAGTGATGGAGCAGGGGAAAATACAATTTGTTTTGTACCACCTTCGAAGTTAATGACCTCATAACTCTAAAAACACTAACTGTTTGAATACATGAATTAATCAATAAATGTACTTTTAATTAGACACTACACGCGGGAAACTAACTGGCATTTGCAAAATTCGAATTTATTTACAAATGTGAAATTAAATTAAGATAAGTTTGTGATTCGTGTAGAAAGTAGAAGTAAATTGCATGTATTTCGTTTGTAGTAAAATATATTGTGGCAAACAATGGTAAGTAAAATGGCTTTAAATGCCGCTTATGCTATGTAACACCTAACACGGGTCATTAGAATGGTGGGTGGTAAACAGAAGGGCTTATTTATGTCTAATTTCTGTTATGTTGTTTTCATATTAGTTCCGTTCGGGCCTGCTAGGTCTCGCTGGGAAAATGGCCGCTGTCGAGACATGTGATTGCGTGCGCAGAATAAAGATGGCCCCCGAGCATGAGCAGAATGGAAGTTTCAGTCACAAGAGTGAGAGATGTCAAGGACAACCTGACCTAAGACAAGAGTGGTGCCAAACATTTCTGCATGAAAGCCTGGGAACGGATGGGAGACTTGAACTCCAGAAGATGAACCAATGCCCTAAGGCCAAGGGTAATGAGTATTTTCCGTTTCAATTTCCAATCTTTCCTTAAATGCTTCTGAAAATAATGTTTAGAATATTTGTCCAATAAAATTTTACTTATTCAATTTATTCAATGAATCTAGATAAAATCTCATGTTAACTCAAACTGAGTCTGTGGTTATTTGAATTAAAGATATGATCAATAACTGTCAAAAGGTTTTAATTGTGATTGAGCTGGACTTGATCGCCATCAACTGATTCCTACTAGTTGGTCCATCGACCCAAATAGCGGAGTACTTTGATGTTGAGAACCGACAATTCCAGAGTCAAATGTATATAATGTATATAGATATTATTTAGGTAAAAATATTAACAAGGTACCCCGTATGTCTTGCAGCTCGTCTACTTACCACTGATCCAGAAAACTGAGTGAGTGTGTGTTTGGGTGTTATGGGCCCCACCGATGAACAATTGATGTAAGGGTTTTTCCGGGTTGGTGTCATAAGTAAAGGGTTTTATAATAGCCGCGCTGCATCAGTTTTCTTGGTAGCTGAGTTATGGTTTCTATAGGCCAGTTTAAGGGATTATGGATTATTGATTATTTTTTTCTATGTTTAACACTCCATGTTGAGTTTGTGTCACGTTATATGTAGTCGGAATTTTGAAGCTTCCGAGAAGTAGGAAGTGGATTTGTGTGACAAGAGAAGTCACATGGAATTGTGCATTGTCTGATTTCAATTTGGTGATAACACAGGACTGTGTTATGTTAGGGAAATTCATGTGTGAATTGTGTTGAGTGAAATAGCGACAGGTTTTCTTGTGAAACTCTGGCCTTAATTCTCAGGAGCAGAATAGTCTCCACATGTGTTTTATCCCCAGAGAAACAGGTTTACTTCTTGCTTGAGAGAAGGGTAAGGTAGAGGGAAGTGCTACACTTATCGAACAAAACAGTATTCTTGAATGTTTGAATAAACTATCTCTTTGGTTTAGGGAAACAGACAATGGAAACATGTTTATGTCGTAACTAACCAATTTTGTCAAATCAACGAGTTATAGAACAGTGCCAATACATTTTGTAAAGGAGGGGTCAGCAGAAGCAGGAGTAGGGCTGACGTCAACAAGAACCACGCTGGGATTGGTCAGTTGTGGAAGTACGAAGAGTTTTCTTACTGGTACGTTGGTGTGAGTCGCGCTGGGATGGGACAGTCGCGGAAGTACGAGGAGCTTTCTGATTGGTGCGTTAGTGTGATTCATGCTGGAATAGGTCAGTGTGAGAGTGACGTAAAGCTTTCCGATTGGTGTGTTAGTGTGATTCACGCTGGGATAGGTCAGAATAGTCAAGCAGATTAAAGAAGAGTTCTGTGAATCTGCTTTGGCAGAATAATTGTGAAATATGGCTTATTATGATGGATGAGAGAGAGAAGCCTTCATGGTTTACGAAATTCAAGAACCTTTTTAAGAAGGACAAATGGATTTTAACGAGAGAGGGAGAAGTGCTTTCTCCACGGAAAACACCAGCATCTTACATGATGACGAAATATGGTTATCATACTTGTATTTGGTTGGAAAATTGGGCAAAATAGACTCAAAATGATGGAGTATTGGCGTTTCCAGAAACTGGTTTGTTTAGTAAAGTTATGCTACGAAATTTGAGAAATAAATGATGAAACTTGAACCGAGACCTAAACCAACTCAGTTTGAAGCCCTAGGTGAATGGGGAGATGAGATGTATGAAAGAGAGAGACACAGAGGTACAAGGGATGATAGGTATGTTCATGGAAGAGTATGGGGTTGGAGTCATGAAGACAGGCTGAGACGATGGCGGTACGCTAATATGACGGATGGTATGTTTCCTGCTAGAACAGTTGAGGAGGGAACAGGGAAAAAGTGTACAGAGAAAAAGAAGCATACAGTATCAGAAAGGTGTGGATATGGAGCCAGTGATACAGATGATGAATTGCTGGAGGACATATTAAATAAAAGACCCCCTCCATATCAACAGGTTTCTGCGGTGGTGACACCAAATGCACCGCCAATGGAAACTGTGATGAAGCAAAATCTAGAACGATTTTCTGAAATAGTCCATTTAATAGACAGAAAATCCAACAGACTGTAGAAACTGATAATCATAATGCATCTGAACTAGCAAGAACAACAAAAGAATTGGCTGAAAAGATAAAAGAATTGACAAAGAATGTAGAAGCTGTAACTGTGCCAGTAACTATAGGTCCAGTGATACCCATATTTGAAAATCAAAAGATAGATGAACATTCCTTAACGCTTCCCTTAAATTCCAGTATGCAAAAGGTAAGAGAAAAGATTTATCCTATCGGTCAGATTTACTCCACCTATGGATTTGACAATAAATCAGAGTCCAATAAATAAAATTCCTATGGGAGTTGAGTCAGCAACTGAAACACCAGAGAAAAGTGTGAATAGAGTAGATTTAAATACGACCACTGTGAGTCCAACGGCGGAAGAATTAAATGAATGGGTCAAGAATTTGCAGAAGAAAGATACAGAACCACAACCTTTGGATGTAGTTAGATTAGATTAGATTAGAATACACATGGAAGAACTGATTCTAGGAACTATAGGTACAGATCGGTTAAAAAGATATCAATAAGAATTTGCATGAAACATTGGAAGAAACAGCAAATTAATTGAGAGTAGATTTTGCTAAAGTTAGAGGATTTCAGAAACCATATAGAGTAGATTTTAATGAGAAAGATATAGGAAATTTGAACACTTCAGGATGGTTAACACAGATAAAAGAACTAATTGTGTTACTGAGGAAATGGGGAGATGTAGACAAATGGAGAAGTAGATGGATAAGGAGAAAAGAAGATACGGCTGATAAAGCAACTTTAGCTTTCCCAGTAAAAGAAAAGGAACCAACAGTAATAGAATGTCCAATGAGAGAAATTCCAGGAGGAGGTTATGTACATGTCCCATGGCCCAGACAGGATATATTGTCATTTACAAATGATTTTCCAAGATTGAGAGAAAAGCCTGTAGAATGGTATAGACAAGACACGGTTTGCAAAGGTTTCAAAGGTATTGTGGGAAGATTTGGATGGATTGTTTGAGATTGTTGTACCTGCTGATTTGTGGACAGAATGTAAAATCACTATTGATTGGCCAAAGGAAGAATATCCTAGAGACGCAAAAACAGAAACTCCAGGTCCAGAAGTAAAGAGAAAATATGAGCAAGTCATCACATTTCTGAAAAATAAGATTCCTCCAAGAGAAACAGATTGGGTAATGATCGATAGAACAACTCAGGAACCTAAGGAGTCTGTGCATGCTTATTATGAAAGGTTGCTTCTAGTTTTTAAACAGTACAGTGGATATGAGAGTTTGAGTGAAAAAGACATGAGTCACTTTGTATATCGATTTGTGTATGGTCTGAGACCTGAGATAAGTGAAATGATTAAGCAGCATATGTTGTGTTGGCAGTCTAGTACAGTGGATGAGGTACTAGGGTATGCAAAATATTGTAGTGATGACATTGAAGCCAGACAACATAAGCTCAAAGGAAAGGCAATGTGGGCACAGGTGAAGGTTGAAGAACAGCAAGAAGCCCAGATAATTAACCAGAAATTCCAAACCTTCCTCTCTCAGGAGAATTCATCCAAGTCGTAGGTTTCTCCAACAGACAAATTAAAGCCCCTCTTACTAAACCAGTAGAGGTGGAAATTGGTCCCTTTAAAAATATGCACCGTTTTGTAGTGTGCGATTGCAGTCCTGTAAATTTGCTTGGACGTGATATCCTTTGTAAAATAAACTGCACCATCTACTGTACCCCAGATGGTATTGCTTTCCAGACATCAGATGATGATGTTCTGTATAAAATGACTATGACAGCACTTGAACCAGAAAATTGTGATACATTTCCTGTGTTTGATGCAGAGAAAATCCCTACTGAACTGAAAGAAACAGTGAAGACTAATGTATGGGATTTTACGGGTGAAGATATAGGTCTAATGAAAGGAATTGATCCTGTAAAAATTACTGTAAAAGAAGAAGCAATTTACCCGAATACTCCACAGTACACATTAGCGCCAGAAATTATTGAAGGAATAAAAACAGTGATTGATAAGATGATTGAACCAAGGATTCTGAGAGAAATAAAGAGTAGACCATGTAATTCACCTATAATGGGATTGAAAAAGCCTAATGGAACCTTTAGGATAGTACAGGATCTGAGAAAGGTGAATACAATTGTTGTTCCCTGTTGTCCAATTGTACCCAACCCTGCTGTAATACTGTATCAAATTCCACATGATGCAGAATGGTACACAGTTATTGATTTGTGCCATGCATTCTTTTCAATTCTATTACACCCTGATAGCCAGCCATTATTTGCCTTCCGGTTTGGCGAGCGTATTTTGGCATGGTGCCGAATTCTTCAAGGGTATACTGAAAGTCCTTCCATTTTTAATCAGATTCTGAAGAAATCTCTAGAAAGTTTGAAAATGCCTGAAAATTCTATTATGGTCCAATATATTGATGACCTATTGGTAGCATCAAGGACCAAAGAGGCATGTATTACTGACACAATTGCATTATTGAATCATTTGGCAGAAGGAGGACATAAGGTGTCCCCATCTAAATTACAGTTCTGTCAACAAGAAGTGTAGTATTTAGATCATAAGATTGAAAAAGGGATGAGAAAAGTAACAACGGAAAGAATCAGGATTATCAAAGGAATGATAACCCCAATGACACAGAGAGAGGTGAGAATGTTTCTCGGAATGGTTGGTTACTGCAGACAGTGGATAAATGGATTTTCATTGATTGCAAAACCTTTACAGCGATTAACAAAAAGTGATGTAAAAGATCCAATTGTGTTGAAAGAGGAAGAGATGGAAGCTTTTGAGCATCTGAGAAACAGGTTGTGTGAAGCCCCAGCATTGGGAATGCCAGATTATGAGAAATAATTTGAGTTGTACTGTAGTGAGAGAGACGATGTGCACTTTCAGTACTAGTACAAAGGCATGGAGGAATGAGACGGCCGCTAGCATACTTTTCAGCTTTTTTGGACCCAGTAGCAAAAGCATTGCCTGGATGTCTAAAAGCAGTAGCAGCCACTTGTGTGAGTCTGGAATATAGTGAAGGCATTGTGATGGGATACCCTTTAAAGGTATATGTCCCACATTCAGTTGAAATCCTTCTGATCAGAACCAAGACCCAATTCATGACACATAGTTGATTAACCAGATATGAGAAGGTGACTCTGGGTGCAGACAATGTAACTATTGTGATATGCTTAAGTGTGAATCCTTCCATTTTATTGCCTGATGCAGTAAATGCGGAGGTTAAAGAGGACGTTGATCACAATTGCTTGGATGTACTTGAATTTTGTACAAAGCCCCGCCCTGACATCAGAGATGAACCTCTGGAAGAATCAGATTATGTGGTGTTTGTGGATGGATCATGTTTGAGAACGAAAGAAGGAATTTTAAGTGCTGCGTAAGCTGTATGTACGGTGGCAGACATAATGGAAGCATCTTGTTTGAGAGGAATACGTTCAGCCCAAATTGCTGAGCTGATTGCTCTGATTCAAGCTTGTAAACTGGGAAGAAATTTCTGAATCATTGTGATCACGGATATCCAGTATGGCTTCGGAGTGATATATGATTTTGGACAGATCTGGTCCCAGAGGGGATTCATGACTTCTTCAGGATCTCCAATTAGGAATGGTGAGTTTGTGAAAATGTTGCTAGAGGCCAAACAGATTGCAGTAGTGAAGTGTGCTGCACACAATAATGGTGATGACTACATTACAGAAAGGCAATAGATTTGCTAAAGAAATAGCTCAATATTGTGACATACGACCTCAATGAATTGGAGGGAAAAAGAACATGTTTCATGTCCTTTGATGTTTACTAACACAGTTGAAACGTGGGAAGAAGTGAGACAATTGCAGGAAGAAGCAAATGATGAGGAAAAAGACATTTGGATAAAATCAGGCTGTAGACAAAGAGAGGAAGATGAAGTTTGCGTTTACAGAGACGAAAGACCAGTTATGCCTGAAAGCATGATCTCTAACATGGCACGGATGTACCATGGACAGGCACACATAGGTAGAGATGTAATGATCAGACTTTTTAAACAGACTTGGTACAACCCAAAATGTAGGGTTATAGCTGAAAGCCTTTGTCAAAGATGTCTTATATGTCAACAGTTAAATCCTGGAAGGAAAACAGTAGTGAGTTTGGGATCAATAGGACGAGAAGGAGGTCCTTTTACCAGAATGCAACTAGATTTCATTGAAATGCACCCAAGTAACAGACTGAGGTATGTCTTGGTGGTTGTCTGTTTGTTTTCTCGTTGGGTAGAAGCATATCCGAAAAGAAGGAATGATGGAGTTACTGTAGCTAAACTCCTACTGAGATAATTCATTCCTAGATATGGTGTTCCAGTAACGATAGAAACAGATACAGAAAGTCATTTCCAAAATGAAATTATCCAGCTGATATGTGAAGCATTAAACATTTAACAAAAGCTGCATTGTGCCTATATACCAGAGGCTTCTGGGGTGGTTGAGCAAGTAAATGGCACAATCAAGAATAGGCTAAGGAAAATGTGTCTAGCCACAGGACTCAAATGTCCAGATGCCCTACCTCTTGTGTTCATGAGCAAGAGGAGCGTACCAGACAAAAAAACCAGGTTTGAGTCCTCAAGAAATAATAATAGGATGAGTAATGAGACAAGCATTCGTACCTGTCAACAAACTGCTGAATATAACTGATGATCTTATTCTTGACTATTGCAAAGGATTGGCTGATGTTGTGCATTCTGTGTTTCATCAGGTCAGACCAGATGCGATCACTCTTGAGAGAAACCCTGCTCATGATCTGAGTCTGGGAGATTGGGTTCGCATAAAAGTCCACAGAAGAAGAAATTGCCTGGTTCCTCGCTGGGATAAACCACGTCAGGTGATCTTGGTGACTACCACAGCAGTAAAGTGTGCAGGTGTGTAAAATTGGATTCATGCCAGCCATTCAATCAAATTTCCAGATCCTGGAGATCGACCTGTAAGTCGACATCCGGAAATATCAGACACCAGTTCAGCATCTGACACAGAAACTGAAGCAGTCAGAGTTCCAGATCCTGAAGATCGACCTGTAAGTCGCCAGTTTGACATCTGAAGCAGAACAATTTGAATTTGGTGAAAAACAAACTGAGGACATTGAAAACCAAACTGAGAACATTGAAAAGCAAACAGAGGACTTTGAAAGACAGACAATTGATATTGAAACAGGAGAGACAGAAATAATTCACAGTGATGTCGAATAACCAAGCACAAGTTTTGAGGAAATCCCTTCGGAAGTAATTGAAACAACAGAAGAAAATCTAAAATCAGACAGAATCAGAGATCATAAAGTTCAAAGTTAAAGAAAGTGAAGTGAGATCTGAAACAGAATCGGAAGAAAGTGAAGAAGAAATAAGACAAAGGAGAGGACCAAGAAAGAGAGCTTGGAAAGTGGAACGAGAAGAGACAGAGACTGGACTAAAAAGGCCAAGAAAAGGAGACAATTGGCCCAACGAATGTAAAAGACTGAGATATAAAATAGTACATTTAAACAAAGAAAAGGAAGAACAGGTGAATGAAATAACGAGTCAAAGAAATCTGAAAATAAATTTGAATAAAGGACAATTGCAGAGACCGAAAAGAGTAAAAAGACCCAATTTGAAATACAAATCATCAGAATGGAATTATATAGCACTGCCTGACATCGAAGAGGTGGATAGTAGTCAAGAGAACTCAAATGAAAATTGTAAACAGGAGGGTGAAAGTGAGCTGTGCCCATCCTGAAGAGACTGAAGAAACCAGAATAAAGACAAACTGATGAAATCAAAGAAGATTTTGAAGGAGCAAACAGTGCGCTAAGGGCAGTTGGTTCGAAGGCCATATATTTCTGAGTGTGGAGAGATACATTTTTCTGTACTTATCTTAGATTATAGTTCGCCATGGCAGAGAATGAAAATAGAAGATCTAGTTGTAGTTTTCTAAATAGATGGTGTAGAATGTGTTTTTACTGTACAGGTTTACTGATTCCTATTTAGTTCATTTTAGCAACAGTCATTCCACTTAGATTAACTGCAGAGAATACGTCAGGGATGAACAATAAAACAAATAGTGATAAGGCGCATAACACAAAGGATACTGCAACACTGATAGATAATACTGAGTTTCATAGAGACAGATCGATAAATGATTTTTCTAAGAATGTTTTTACAAAGCTTTTATATGAATATGTAGAGACAATGGATGTTAGGGATTGTTATGTCTGCATGCAGTTACCTGCGTCTGTGACAGAGGGTGTAACATATCATCACCTTCCCTTGACGTATGAAATAACTTTTAGTGTGTTGGCTAGTTTTTTTTATAAGACAGGCAAATTAGAATATTATTACACTGTTTTTGCTAAAGTTTCTGTAGTTTCTGAACTAAACAAGGTGAAGCTAGGTAAAGTTTTTGGAGAATTGTTCTTAGAAACAAAAGAATTGACATTAGAATACGCATTCAGACACAACCTTACTTGAAGATTAAGGAAAGAAGAAAAAGTATTTTTAGACATGGTAGAGGATTGAAGAGTTAAGTTTCAAAGAAAAGTAACAGGAGAAAAGATGAAAACACCAGCTTCTGGTTTTGAGGAAGGAAGTTATGATAAGAGTGAAACTAATGTAGCAATAGGGTTAGATTTGCCTCAACAAGGGAAATTGTGTATTCGTAGAGATAACACTATGTATGACAACTATTTTGTGGGTGCTAGTGAATGCCGAGATACATGCTGAATTATAGGGGGATGGGGATTCAAAGGAGGAAAAGATCCAGTATTCCCAGGGATCTATTTAATTTGTGGGAAGAAAGCCTATTATAGGTTGCTGGAACATTGGTATGGAATATGTTATCTAGGCCTGGTCTTTCCAAAGATATTTCATGTAGATAGGGGAACTAAAGGAACTCACGAGATAGGTAAACCACTAACACGTAGAAGAAATGAAAGTTTCTCAGAGATAATAGGTGACATTTTTGGAGCATTGAGTACACCCACCAGTGGGTATATCTTTTAATACATATTAAATTCGGAAATTGTCAACAATAGTAGATTGTTTATCAACGAACACTGCTGGAGGGTTCTTGATGGTAAATACCGAGATGGTTGCCATCAGAGCTATCGTGATGAAAAATCGACTTGCCCTTGATATTCTTTTAGCAAAAGAGGTAACAGTTTTTCCTCAGTAAAGAAATGGTTTGCAGAAATAGGTAGTTCATTAGCTGGGAAAATATTAATACCAGTAACAATAGTAATATTAATGACATTAATGGTGAGATTAGCATGTGTATGTATTAGAAAAAGAAAAAGAGAAAAAAAGGTAAAAAGACAAAATGAGAAAAATAAACAAAGAGAACGAGAAATGGGAGAGATTGAATTAGAAGAATTTAAAGAGAAAATGTACAAGAAGTCTAAGAGACAGAATGTGACGATTACAATTGTTTGAACTAACAAATGAAAAAGGACAAGAAACATGATGTCCGATAAATTGGTAGAGATGGTTTTGTGGTGATATTAAAAATCACCAAAGGGGGAATTGATGGAGCAGGGGGAAAATACAAAAATGTTTTTACCCCCCTCGAAGTTAATGACCTCATAACTCAAAAAAACACTCACTGTTTGAATGCATGAATTAATCAATAAATGTACCTTTAATTAGACACTACACGCGGGAAACCAACTGGCATTTGCAAAAATCTAATTTATTTACAAATTTGAAATTAAATTAACATAGGTTTGTGATTCGTGTAGAAAGTAGAAGTTAATTGCATGTATTTTGTTTGTAGTAAAATATATTGTGGCAAAGAATGCAGATGGTAAGTAAAATGGCTTTAAATGTCGCTTACGCAAGGTAACACCTAACACGGGTAATTAGAATGGCGGGTGGTAAACAGAAGGGCTTATTTTCTATGTCTAATTTCTGTTATGTTGTTTTCATATTAGTTCCGTTCGCTGGGAAAATGGCCATTGTCAAGAGATGTGATTGCGTGCGAAGAATAAAGATGGCCCCCCCCGCATGAGCAGAATGGAAGTTTCAGTCAAGAGCGTGTGGCCTATGCTCGGAGTGAGAGATGTCAAGGACAACCTGCCCTAAGACAAGAGTGGTGCCAAAAATTTCTGCATGAAAGCCTGGGAACGGATGGGAGACTCGAACTCCAGAAGATGAACCAATGCATGATTATCGAACTATGTTGCAAATATATTAACAAAGTTAAAAAGGACTTGTGGACTTGATGAATCACAAGAGTTTGTATGAATGGACTATTTGCAGAACCGGTTCAGGCAAGGAGGACAATGAGGTGACCATCACCACCCTCCAATGGACCAATCAGAATGAATGTAGCCCCTAAAAAGTTTCAATCTTGGGTATAGCAAGTCAGTGAAAGGGTATAAAAGAGCTTGTGTTTACAATTATAGGGTTCGGAGCACTTATTCTACATCGATCTATTCAACACGACACTCTGTCTGTTGAGCCGATTTTCTTCCTGATGCTGAAAAGACTTTGACAAATTTTGGACTTCGAACTTTGATGGGGAAAAGGAACGAGCCCACACAGGATTATATCCTGGGAGGGAATACGTCCGAGGAGGTTAGAGAGACAGTCAGTCAGCTTTGGGAACCTCTCCTGTGATCTTCGATTTATGTTCTGGTGAATCATTCTCGTCATCGCACTAAGGCCAAGGGTAATGAGTATTTTCCGTTTCTATTTCCAATCTTTACTTAAATGCTTATGAAAATAATGTTTAGAATATTTGTCTAATAACATTTTACTTATTCAATTTATTCAATGAATCTAGATAAAATCTCATGTTAACTCAAGCTGAGTCTGTGGTTATTAGAATTAAAGATATGATCAATAATTGTCAAAAGGTTTTAATTGTGAATGAGCTGGACTTGATCGCCATCAACTGATTCCTACTAGTTGGTCCATCGACCCAAATAGCGGAGTACCTTGATGTTTAGAACCGACAATTCCAGAGTCAAATGTATATAATGTATATAGTTAATATTTAGGTAAAAATATTAACAAGGTACCCCGTATGACTTGCAGCTCGTCTACTTATCACTGATCCAGAAAACTGAGTGAGTGTGTGTTTCGGTGCTATGGGCCCCACCGATGAACAAGTGATGTAAGGGTTTTTCTGGGTTGGTGATATAAGGAAAGGGTTTTATAATAGCCGCGCTGCATCACAGGCAGTAAATACCATCCTTTCATCCATGGCATCTTCATTCTCTCTAGGTTCGGAGGAAACCACTCTGTCCGAAACAGTGGAGAGAAAAGTAGAAGGCTCCCTAAAAATAATTTATGCTGCTCCAAATTTTTCATTAAGGGCAAATAGTTACACAGCTTATAGAATACATGTCCTTCCCAAAGATTTCCAGAAACTATATGGCTTTTTACAGGAGGGGCTGGATCATAATCTGGTTTTGGCTAATGTGGAATTTATAGCCCATTTCCGTTGTCACATTTAACATTTTGTGAGCAGGTGCAACATCAGCAGCAAGAACAGCAACCCAAGGAAGAAGACTTCTTTGGATGAGACCATGGTCCATGGTAGATGTAGTCCAAAGGTCCATGGTACAAAAGCTTCCCTTTCCTAAATCAAAATTGTTTCAGGAGGAGCTCAATACTATCGTCCAAACATCAGCAGAGGAGAGAAAGATCTTCAAACCATTCAATATTTTCCTAGCAAAATGTCTTTCATACAGAAGACGATTTTGCTAAACCAGAGAGAAAGGATAAATGTCTCTTTCATGGCATAAGACCATTTTTAGAGGTAAATCCCGCCTCCAGCTTTCCCAGCGTCAACAATAACAAAAATGCTGTATGAAACTGGGAGGCAGGCTAAAGGATATTTTTCTTCAATGGTTCCAAAAAATGTGGGACCATTGGGTTTTCTCAATCATAAAAGAGGGATATCGAAATAAATTCAAACAGACCCCTTCCAGTTCCTAGCTCAAATGTACAACATTATCATGAGAACAAGTGGAAAGAAACCTAGTGCTCCACTGAGTACAGGATCTTTTGTCCAAAGGAGCTATCATGGAAGTACTTCAAGCTGAAATAACTCGAAATTTTTACTTAATTCTGTTTTTGGTTCGGAAGCAAGACTGGTGATTTCAGTCAGTTTTAGGCCTCAAGAACCTAAACAAGTTCCTCAAAATAGAAACACTCAGTATCATGACTCTTCAAGCTGTTATCCGTTTGTATCAGCAGGCAATTTCCATGGCATATTCATCCTCTCTAGCTTCGGAGGAAGACAGACTGTCAGAATTACAGTTAAGGGGAATACCTCTTGTTCCAAATCTTGATAATTGTCTCTTATGTGTATCTTCTCTTACTAAGGCAATGCCGAATGTAGAGACAGCTTGCAAACTGATTCACCACCTGAGGCAGATCATCAATCAGAAGAAATCAACTTATTTTCCCGTGGGAAAAGTGTCATTCATAGGAGCTATTTTCAGTAAACAAGTGGGTCAAGTATTTCTTCCAGGGTAGAGAATGTACAGCCTGAAAGCAAATCTTCGCCAGATGCATTGATGCCAGAATTCTCCTGCAAGGACTTGGTTGAAAGTACAGGAGCTAACGGTTGTTTCCACTGCAGAAGTTCCCCGGGCTCAATTCCATCTAAAGCCCCTTCTAAATCACCTACTAAATCATTGGGATCAACCCTCCAAAGACTTTGAGATGTTAGTCCCAATTACACCTCAAATTTCGCTGAATCTTCATTGGTGGTTGTTGGAGAAACATTTGTTGAAATTGATTCTCTTCAAACTTCCCACCTTTTTGCTATTAACTACGAATGTAAGTCTTTGGGTTGGGGGCAATTCTGCAACATTAGGAAGTAAAAGGCCAATGGTCCAACTTAGGGTTAGGGTTCAGTCTTCCAACTGGAGGGAGTTAGCTGTAATCTGGAAATCTATACAAGCTTTCTAAGCCCATTTGGAAGGAATGAATAGTGTGGTAAGAACTGACAACCTGGTTGCTAAGTGTCATCTCAACTGCCAAGAGTGGACGAAAAACCAGAAGCTTGATCAGTTGTCAACAGGAATTCTTTTATGGGCAGTGCATCATCTACGAGCAGTTTACATTCAGGGCAATCTAAATTTTCAAGCAGATGCCCTGAATCAAAATCTACCCTCACCATTAACTTACCACATTCGCAAACTCATTTCAAATAGGTTTGTGTCCATTTCAGGATGCCCGAGATAGACCTGTTTGCAACCCCGTGCAATGCGATGCTCCTGCATTTTTACACAGAAGTCTCATGTCCTCAAGCCCTTGGGATAAATGCTCTTACGAACCTGTGGGCCAAGGTGATGCTGTATGCCTTTCCACCAATTCCCCTCCTCCCAAGTGTACTGCAGAATATTCGGGTGGAGAGGCAAGCAGTAATCTTTGTAACCACATTTTGGCCTAGGAGACCCTTGTTCTCCCAGGTTCTACAAATGTCGGTCTATTTAATTTCCCTCTCAATCCACCGCCTTTTAAATTCCCCACTCTAACACAGAAATCCTTTTGGGACCTAAACTTAACGTCATGTAAATTGAAAGGGTCGGCTTAGAACAGGTAGGTTGTTCAAGGCAGGTCACAATAAAATCCTATAATAAGCATTGTGGTGTTTTCAGTCTTGGTTTAGGGATAAGTTGTTGAAGACTAAATCTGTAGACTCCTTTGAATTATTGATTTCCTTAGAGAACGGTTCATTAAGGGTTTAGCACCTGATATATTGTCAGCCCAGTGGACAGCAAAAGAAGCTTTCAGAACTCCTTCCAATGATCTGTTGAATATCTCTCTTTTGGACAGCCAACGTCTTATACGTTTTATGCTGAGGGGGAAGCAATATAGACATCACTGTACACCTTTCTTTTTTTGCTCAGAATCTGTTTATTGATTTTTCTTAACAGAGCATACAAATGCCAAAGAGCAGGCCTCAGAGTGACAGTGGAACATTTGAAAAGCTTTGCATGTATAATATATATTTAGCCATGGTGCAAGCATCAAAAACCACAGAGTAACAGGTAGTGCACCCGCTGAGCAGTAACAAGGTTACAACAATGACGTATATCTACAACATTTTGGTATATTCAAGCATTGTAGCCAAAGTAGGCCCTGCATTAATGTTGGGTGTCTTGAGATGCAAGAAATTAGTGTTTATAGTGCGTCACCTGTCCAAACCTCCAGAAGGAGAGCTCTGGAGGAACAATGGAATGTAGGCTGGGCAATGGTGAAGCTCAGTTCGGTATCGTCTTAGAATAAGAATAAGAGCCCAACGGGCCCAAGGGTGACCACAAGAAAATTAAGAAATAGAACCCATGGAATGACTCTCCAACAAAACAAAGAGAAAAGGGGAGGGACGGTACCACTTCAAGCAGTAGGTCTGGAACAGGGAGGGGAGAAAGGGAGGGAAAGAGAGAGAGAAAAGAAAAGGTGGGGGATGAGGGGAGGGAATGTCTAAAGTGTCCTGGAACAATCCTGCGGTATGAAAGGCCTAAAAGCAGAAAAGCCCAAGTTGGCAATATGGCAAAGGGCAAGTAGTCTGGGCGGCTGGAAACAGAGATGTTCCATCCTCGACATGTAATCAAGTAGAGGCTGCCAGAGCTGAGAGAATTTCTTGTCCTTGAGGGAAAGTTTGTGACAGGTGTGCCACAGCCTTGTGAACCAGGATATGACAGAGAGGGGTAGGGTGGGGGGAGCAGGAGGGGCGTTCCAAGGCAAGGCAATGAGCTGTTTTATCACGGGCATCATATGCAGGACTAGGTACCAGTCTGCGTGCATCTGGGCTTCGAGTGTGGCTTGACAAATACCAAGAATCACTGTGCAATAGGCTGCCGGGACTGGCAATCCCAAGGTGTTTTTGATATGCCTCAGGATTTCCATCCAAAAGACAGTAAGGACCGGCATGACCACCAGATGTGTTGGAAATCTCCCACCTGTGTCTCGCATCTCTAACAGGAAGCAGTGAGGAATATAGTGCGCAGCCTAACAGAAGTTTTGTACCAGTCGAACATAAGTTTTTAGGCAGTTTCTTGCTGCTATATGCTCCTGTGTGTTTTAGGGATCTCATACCACAACTGTTACCACTGTGTCTGTGTACTGCCTGATGTGCTGTCGAGTTCCCATTTTGCCTAATACAGATGACTGGAGAGGAGACGGGACTGCTATAAGACACTGTAGGTTTTGGATATCAGACCCCTCGAGCCTTCAAAGTTGTGCACTAAAGCCTCAAAGGGTGTGAGTGAACGGGGCGCTCCCAGAGCATTGGGGGGAAATAGTGCCCAGTGCCGTAATTGAAAATATTGGTGTTGGAGTTTGTCGGGAATATGGAATGCCATCTTACATTGCTCACATTGTTTTATTGTCTGCCCTTGAAAGAGGTCTTACAGTAACCGACATTCACCCCTGTCCCAGTCGGGGAAGGAACCCAAGCAGAGTGCTGGTGTGAAGTCGGGATAGTGGGCTATGTGGGTTCTTGGGGAGGGAAAAGTAGTCAGGCCACTCTCAACCGCCACCCTGTACCATATTTCAAGTACCACCCGGGTAGGGTCGCCATTTATGCGCTACGGGGACAATGACACTTAGCAGGCCAGGCCAGGTCCCAGAGTGGTTTGCAGGCCACTGCCCAGTCCATGTGGAACCAAACTTTTTCACTCTCCAGGACCATCCACATGGGAATAAAGCATAGATGGGCTTCCCTGTACTAATCTAAAAGGTTGGGGCAAGCTAGGCCTCTGGGGAGTAAGGAATTAGAGATGTGCAGCTGCTTCCCTTTCCAGATGAAAGGTCAGAAATCCCTTTCCATCTGAATGTCCTCTGCAGGGATAGGGGTAGGGAGCGCTTGAAAGAGATAGAGCAACTGAGACAGGATATTATTTTTGACCACGTTTATTCCGCCCAGCCAGGAAACATACAACGGCTTCCAACGGCACAAGTCCTCCCATATGGCCCTGTGGCAGAGTGTCCAATTCACCCAGGTCCAAGTCTGCAAAGAGCTAGTAATAGTGAAGTCCAGGTATTAAATGGAGTGGGTCACCCATTGAAGGGATCCAGTCCCAGCAGTTGTGGGAGTTGTTGTGGTGGGACGGTCAGGTTAAGTGCCTGTGATTTGGCCATGTTGATCTTGTGTCCCGAGACTACTTTGATCTCCCACAGGGTCTGCATCCATGCCGTGAGGGTGGTTGCTGTCTCTGCCAGGGTCAATAGGAGCCCGTCTGCATAAAGTAGGACCTTGTGTTATCACCCTTTGAATAGTATGCCAGCAAAGTCCCTGGCAAAAGTGCTTTGCCAACGGTTCCACGACCAGGGCAAAAAGCAAAGGGTACAAGGGGCAGCCCTGCTGGATGTTGCGCTGGAGCTCAATGGGTTTGGTGAGTTGGCCATTCACCTGGATGGTGTCAGCTGGTATGGCATATGAGGCTATGATTATACTAACCATGATGGGAACTAGCCCGATCTTGATAAGAAAAACCTCAGGAAGGTCCAGCTGATCTTGTTGAATGCCTTCTCGGCATCTATGGACAAGAGAGGGGCAGGTATTTTGTGGATATGGGTGAGGCGTCTGGTATTTTCCTGGCCCTGCTGGTGTTGGATGAAACCCACTCGATGTGCATCAATCAAGCCAGATAGGAGGGGCTCCAACCGATTGCCCAAAATCTTGGTGTAGAGCTTGGCGTTGTGTGTAATAATGCAATGAGATGATAAGAGGAGCAAAGAGTAGGGTCTTTACCAGGTTTAGGAATCAATCAAATTTCGGCCACTGACATGTAGGCGTAAGGCCAGTACTGTGAGTGAGGGCATTTAATAGCCTGAGCAGGTGGTCAAGTAGGGGTAAAAAAAACCTTGCAATAAGTGACTGGAAGGCCATCCAGAACCGGGGTCTTCCCCACAGAGAGTCCCCTAGAGGTTTTTCAAGTTCTGCCTCCGTAAAGGGGGCCTGCAAATGCTGGGTTATCTGGTTTTGGCAATATGCGAGAGAGCGTATTGATGGCGTAGCTTATGGGCCAAGAGTGAACCGACTTATCCCCCATCATAATATTTTTGCTTAGGCATCAGTAGGTGCCATTCTGCTTTGTTAACCCAGTGGGCTCAGAGTTGCCCTTGTAACACTGCCAACTGCTGTTTATTGGGCCCAGAAGTGTTTTTGATTGTTGATGTCCTCCAAGGAGTGAATCTCCTCAGTGAGACTGGTTTCAGATAAACATGCCTCGCTCGTTCTAGCTCTAGCAGTGGACAGTATGGTTGCCTTGAATCCATCTGAAAGCATGTGGGGAGGGGTGTCCAGCAGGGCATTGAGTTCAAAGTATTCATCCATGGCATCTTGGATAGAGGCTTTGTCCACCAGGTAGCGCAACAACTGGGGGGAGGAGCCAGCGGGGGTGAGGGGAGTATGCACTCTGGGAGCCCACCTGGCGGGACCAGGTCACTTCTATGTGGGCATGGTTGGATATTGAAATAACTGATAACGTGCCAATTAAAGGCCACACAAAAGGGAACGCGTAAGGAACACATAATCGATGCAGGAATAAGGTAAATGGACATCAGAGTGGAAATTGGGATGCAGATATCTCCAGGCATCTACTAAGCCGGTGTCAGCGAGTTCCTTCCTAAGCTGGCCTGACATAGCCCCGTGCCCTGAAAAAGGCTAGTGTTCCTATCAAGCGCTGGGTCGCAAACTAAGTTGAAGTCCCCTCCTACGAAAACCTCCTGTTTGGACAGGCTACGCTGGAACTTAAGTACTGTGTGAAGGAAAGTCTCTTGGACCTGGTTCAGGGCATAAAGGTTAAGAAAAGTCAGGGTAGAATGCCCTCTCTCTACGATTACCATCAGAAACTGCCCTCCCAGATCCCAGGCTATACATAGATATTTAGTATAAAAAGCCCTTTTTAAAAAAGATAGCCACCCCCAGCATATAAGACTCGATATAAGCCCAGTGCTGGCAAGGATATCGCGGATGGGTCATGCAGTGGCAGTCCTCGCTGAATAAATGTGTCTCCTGTAGAAAAATGATATCAGGATCCTGCTGAAGGAGATAGCGCCTTCTCAGCCGGTGCTTACTGAGGGAGGTGATCCTTGTACGTTCAAGAATTGGAGTTTAGTACTAGTCCGGGTCCGCCTATCCTACCCAGTGTAAGTGTAATGGGACAGAACTGGCACTGATTCTGCCAGAGCATGTGGGCAGGCTGAGGGTTAGGAGTCCGCTTGACCAGGTTTACGCCTCCCTGTCGAGCACATAGGAGAGTGTTTAAAGTAACAAAAAAAAGAAGGCCCCTAAACACAGCAAGCGGACCAACAGGTCCTAACGTGGCAAGCTTCTCCATAAGCGGACAGGCGGTAATCCCCATCAAACTGTGATAAGGTGTCAACCTATATGGAGTACAGCCGCTAAGTGGGGGAGGGGAGACTGGGAAAGAGGCCAGGAAGTCAGGCATAATGACATAAGACTAAGAAACCCAGTCAATCTCTCAAAACGAATGATAATGAATTACAAACAGCTAAATCTGGCTCAAGTCCTCAGGCCCTGCAAAAGGAAAAAATAAGGTTAACATGACAGTGTGTTTCAACATCAAAAGGAGATCCGATGACTGGAGCACCAGGGGCACTCAAGCAGCGCCATCAGAGGATTCCTGTTTCATGTTCTGAAGATGCGTTATGATGTCCTCCCTTGCAGCACGGAAGGCCCTTGTCTTATCGGAGTGGACTCGACCACGTCTGCCGACCATGGTCCACGATGGGCGCCAGCCATCATGTTCCCATCATGGGGGTGAGGACTCCCTAACTGGTGACTCCTCCGACTAGCCCAGCATGCGTTTTGTTTCTGTCAGGGATCTCACCAATTGTTGTTTGCCTTTCCACTGGAAAAGAAGTCCAAAGGGATGAGTCCAATGGTACTTGAGGCCCTGCTCTCGCAATTCTCTGTGACCAGCTTAAAGTCTCTCCTCTCATTGAGCATCAGAGGGGAAAGGTCCTGGAAGATTTGATGTGTGTGGCTGCAGAAAACCAGGTCCGCCTTCCTCCTAGCTTCTCTCAGGATGGCTTCTTTCTCTTTTGCAAAAATGGACTCTGGTTAAAATGTTAGTAGTATTGTCTGGGCAGTCGGCCATGGCCACAATGTGATTGACTCTATCCAGGAGCAGGGGCTGTTCCTCTAAGCCTCCATGGATGGCTGGAACCAAGTCCTTTGTAAAAGCCATGATGTTTTCCACCCAGGGCATTCTCAGAATGCGGATATTGTTTCTGCGGCTGCTGTTATCCAGGTTCTCCTGCTTGGCCTGAAGTTAAATCTGTTGGTCCTCCAAAAGCAGCTATGCGGCATCAAAGCACCTCCTGGTCCTCTGTGCGAGAATCCATGGTACACTCGAGGTTGTCCACCCTTGTTCCCACTTATGTAATGTCTCTGCAGGGAGCCTGTATGCAGCCCTTAAAATGTGCTTTAAGGGAGCCAATTTCGAGTTTGATATCATTCAAGAACTTACCCATGAGTCCTGGGTGAAATGCGTGGCTGCAGACGCCACCAGGCCTTGTGACCGCAGGGGAAGTGTTGGACCACAGTGAAACAACAGAGCATGAGGGAGTTACACAAGGATTCTTTAGGGAAGGGCTACACTGCCACACAAGTCCAGCAGCCCACAGACTGGCAAAGCCCCAGACCAGATGTGTAGATCGCCGTCCCCTTATAGTCAACTGCCGAGGCCCGGAAGCCAGGCGGGATGATTGGTCCTCCTGGGAGGGGTTCAGGATACTGATGGGTAGTCCTCAAAATGCACCACAGGTTATGTACGTCTGGCAGCTCCACAGTCCCAAAGTAAGCAGAATATCACCCCAAGGCCCTGTGGCAAGCGAGCCCCTCTGCACCTTGTCACAAAACTTCTACAAAGGGGCCTTTCTACTGCCACTTCTCCCGAGTGAAGTCCCCACTGCCAAGACCCTCAAAAAAGCAGTTGTAGGAAAGTAGGATCTGCTTCTTATGGTTACCCCCACTTTTTGCTTTTTGCCCCCCCTGTTTTGACTAGTCTGGCTGGGATCCTGCTATTCAGGACCACAGCCTATCTGCTTTCTCCCTTAAATTGAGATGTATGTACTTTGGTACAACTCCAGATTGGATACTGGGGTACCATTAACAGTCCCTAGTATATGGTACCCATGTACCCAGGGCATAGGTACCCCAGAGGCCTCCCATGGGCTGAAGCATGTATTATGCCACCCATGAGAGGCCATGCAAAATGGAACCTCAGGTCTGCTACTGCAGCCTGTGTAAGCTGGTGCTTGCACCACTTACGAGAGAGATAGGTTCACTATATCTATATATATCACTACCCTTAAACCTTTATAAGTCACCCCTATAGCAGGCCTTAACAATCCTGAAGGCAGGGTGCTGGGTTTTATGTGAGAGACCCTCTGCAGTCCTCGGAGACCCTTCTCCCGGGCTGTACATGATACTGCCAGACATATAGGTAGAGGTGCATTATAACCTCGTGGTAAATGCTATCTCAACAAGCATTGGCATAGCCAATAGGTCGCGCTTTTGGAACCTTATAAGTATTTAGTTATCCATCATAATATGCTTGTTGCAACAACATAACCTGTGTTATGGTTAAACATTTATAAGTACTTAAAATCGATAACTATTGGCTAAGCTAATGTATTTTTTATTTAAAGGAGAAGCAGTGCTATTAGTCTGCGCCTGCCACTTAGAGAGAGAGGGAGGTGTATATAGAGAGAGAGAGAGAGAGCGGTAGAGAGAGGTGTGTAGAGAGAGAGAGTTATAGAGTGAGAGTTGTGTAGCGAGTTAGAGAGAGAGGTGTGTAGAGAGAGAGAGAGAAAGGTGTGTAGAGAGAGAGAGCGAGAGGTGTTTTGAAAGAGAGAGAGAGGTGTGTAGAGAGAGAGATAGGTGTGTAGAGTGATAGAGAGAGAGAGGGAGAGAGGTGTGTAGAGAGAGAGTGAGAGAGAGAGAGGTGTGTAGAGAGAGAGAGAGAGAGAGAGAGAGGTGTTTAGAGAGAGAGCGAGAGAGAGATAGAAAAAGAGAGGTGTGTGTTTTATCTTTATGTTGATTTTTTATAAGTATTTCCTTATGTGGCCTAATATCCTTGTTGCAACAATATGAACTGTTGTTATTTATTGTGAGTCAAAAAATAAATATTTTGTTTTTACAAATAAAAGTTTTATTCTGAAAATTTACAGATGTATAAATGTAAAGTAAGGTATTTATTATCATAAAATATTTACATTTGAATTAATGCATTGTTAATTAAAATATTGCTTCATGCGAGATTTCTTTTAATATTTTAATTATTTTCCCATTGTAAAAAAGGATTTGGCATGTTTGCGGCAAATGGTGTATAAGAGCATCTCCGAAGTCTTCTACATCTTCACCAAGCATAAACCAATCAATGAGAATGTCATTCCTTATATCCATTGACTGGAATGTTTCTGTGTTTTTGACTTGTGTAGTCATAGTACCTATTTCTCCTTTTGTATTTTCAATCCCATATATTTCAACTTCGATTGTTTCCATTGGTGGTTCTGTTACCTGTGAATATATGGTAAAACAAATTATTAGTTTGTGGTGTTGAGTGGTAGTAGAGTGTTAAAGGGTTAGAAGAGGGTTAGAGGGGTAGTTGAGGGTTAGTAGAGGTGTAGAGGGGTACTATAGCAGTAGTGTAATGTTTGAGGGGTATTAGAGTGTTTGAGAGGTAGTAGAGGTGTAGAGGGTTAGAAGAGTGTTAGAGTGTTACAAGAGAGTTAGATTAGAGGGATAGGATTAGAAGAGAGGTATAGGTGTATAAGAGTTCGAATTTTTCAAGAGAGGTACAGATGTAGGAGAGGTAGAGTATAGGTAGAGGGGTAGAAGCGAGGTAGAGCGGTAGAAGAGAGGTAGTGTAGAGGTAGATGTGTCGAAGTGAGGTAGAGGGGTATTAGAGGCTTTGAAGAGTGTTAGAGGGGTATTAGAGGGGTTTACGGTAGAAGAGGGTTAGAGGGTTAGAAATGTGTGCAGGGGGTATGTTATGGGTTGAGGTGTAGTTGATGGGTAGTAGAGATGTAGAGGGGTATTTTAGCGGTATAATAGTGTTTAAGGGTTATTAGATGTTTTGAGAGGTAGTATAGGTTTTTATGGGTAGAATAGTGTTATAGGGTTATAATAGAGGTAGAGTAGAGGTAGAGGCGTATAAGAGAGGTATAGGTGTAGAAGAGAGGTAGAGGTGTGTAAGAGAGATAGATTAGAGGTAGAGGGCTAGGTTCGTGGTAGAGTGTTAGAAGAGAGGTAGTGTTTAGCTAGTGGTGTATAAAAGAGGTATAGGGTTAGTAGAGGGGTATTTTAGGGTCTGAAGTTGTTTGGCGGGGTAGCAGAGGGGTATAGTGGTAGTATAGGGTTAGAGGGGTAGATGTGTGGTACAAGAGTGGTATTGGAGTAGAAGAGGGGTAGAGGAGTGGTTTAGATGTTTAATCCTTTACTTACTTGAATTTGGCTTTGCCTTATTGTATTTAAAATTTTCTGGCCATTGAATTCATGTACCTTGACATGTGTTAATGTCACGTATTCTCCGATGTTTGTTGCAAACTCTGTAGCTTCGCTCCATAATGTCACCTTTACATAATCTGTACCATCTTTTATTGTTATTGATTTCAGGCAAGTACTTTGTCCATTGATAAAGACATTTTTTTTTCTTCTTCCTAAAAGAGAAATGAGATTGTTAATTATTTAGTTTTTTGCATTATTGAGCGAGTTAGTGAGTTATTTTTATTAACAGGTAGTTAGTTATTGAATGTAAGTGATCTATTGTATTAGGTGATAGTTAGTATTGTAGAGTTAATTAGTGATAGATAGTGTGTTTTTGTTTGCAAGAGATTGATTTTGATTTAGTGAATTTGAGAGAGCGAGAGAGAGAGAGAGAGAGAGAGATAGGTGTGTGGAGAGAGAGAGAGAGAGAAATGTGTAGAGAGAGAGCGAGATAGAGAGGTGTGTAGAGAGAGAGAGAGATAGAGAGACAGATATATGTGTATAGAGAGAGAGAGAGAAAGAGAGAGATTTGTGGAGAGAGAGAGAGGTGTGTAGAGATAGAGAGAGAGAGAGATAGTTAGAGAGAGAGGTGTGTAGAGAGAGAGAGGGAGAGAGAGAGAGATAGGTTTGTAGAGAGAGAGAGAGACAGATGTGTAGAGAGAGCGAGAGAGAGGTGTGTAGAGAGAGAGAGAGAGGTGTGTACAGAGAGAGAGAGAGGTGTGTAGAGAGAGAGATAGAGAGGTGTGTAGAGAGGGAGAGAGGTGTTTAGAGAAAGAGAGAGAGATAGAGAGGTGTGTAAAGAAAGAGAGAGAGAGATAGAGAGTTGTGTAGAGAGAGAGAGAGAAAAAGAGAGAGAGATAGAGGTGTGTAGTGAGAGAGAGAGGTGTGTAGAAAGAGAGACAGAGAGAGAGAGCAGTGTAGAGAGAGAGGAGTGTAGAGAGAGAGAGAGAGAGTTGTATATATATATAGAGAGAGAGAGAGAGGTGTAGAGAGAGAGAGAGGTGTAGAGATAGAGAGAGAGATAGAGAGAGAGAGAGAGAGAGAGAGAGAGAGAGAGAGAGAGAGAGAGAGAGAGAGAGAGAGAGAGAGAGAGAGAGAGAGAGAGAGAGGTGTGTAGAGAGAGAGAGGGAGGTATATTAAGTTAGAGTGCGGTTGATACTTACCTCTGAAATTGTTCCGCACACGGTCATAAGGGTTTTCAAAGTTGCATTTTCAATGGCTTTTATTGGGGATGCTGGTGGTGCTGGTGGCTGCAATATTTTTTCAGCCTCTTTTACCATAAAATCAAAGATTGACATTGCAGGATATTTTGTTATTTTGGTTTGTTTGGTAATGAGTATTGAATTGTTTTTGATTAAACAGTTCTGAATGAGTAGTCCATTGTTTTCCTTTGTTTGATTGTACATTTCTTCTTGATAACATGTAGCTTTAATGCTTCCAGTTGCATCTGCTAATGCCAAATGATAGAGTACTTTGTTTTCTTGCTTAGCATTTTTGTAGTATGTTTTTCCAGAGCACTTGATGACGTTGACTCTGATTGGCTTTTGATATGGTTTGTTTTCGTCTGCTAGCTTATTATAAATTTCTTGAATAGTCATCATCTGCAATGAAATAAAAGTTAATACAATATTAAATTGATACCCATAAAGCTTTATGATCACTATAATAGCATTCTAATGTGCCATAGCTTTGCAGTATTCCATTTGTGAATATGTGATCTAATAATGTTTGGTAGTTTGTTGTGTAACTGTGTATGAATTGTTTGCATTGTAATTGTTTCTCTAAAAAAAATTGTAGTTCTGTAGTGCCTGTGCATTTTTGTTTTAAATCAACGTTAAAATCTCCCATAATGATATAATTGTAGTTTGGGTAAATGTTAGTAATGTTGATGATTGATTGCAATAGTGAATGTATTAATGTCTGTGTTGGTTTGTATACTATCACAATTAGATAATCAGTATTATTAATATGTCATTGAAATGTATAATGTCAATTCCTTGTTGTGTTTCATAAATAGGTAGAATAAAAAGATCCCTCTTGTAGTAAAGTATCATTCCATGGTTTGTATTTTGTGTATGGAATTTATCAAATATTATGTGATGATATTATTCTAAGGAAAAATCGTGTTGTGCTGCCTTTTTTGTAGTCTTTATCTCTGTTAAACAAATAATGTCTGCTTTTAACATGTTTTTATCACACAACATTGATGTAAAATGTTTTTGTAGTGATCGCATATTGTGTGCGACAATATTAAAATGTGTATTGTATGTTTCTAATTGTGGTACTGAAATTTCTAGTGGCATATGTGTTCTCAATCTTTGCATCTCCTGATTAACTTTTGGATGCACAATAATTTTTTCATCATTAAAGTTTTGAATATATGTTGTCTATAGATTTTACTCTGCTTAAAGCCACATAATGTAAATGATGAATTTTACTGTTATTAAAGTGTATATAAAGTGGTTCTATAGTTTCGCCTTGTGTCCTATGTATAGTTCTTGCAGATGCTTGTCGTAAAGGAAATTGTTTGCGTATAATTGTTATACATTTCCTAGTAAATTGAAAATGTCTTGCTATAGGATGCATAGGATGTATCTAAAATTTGTGAGTTATTTAAGTGTTTATTTGCTTCTTGTATTGTTTTGCCGACATTTGGATTATCAAATGCCAGCAGAACAATAAATGGTGTATTGTTAATTATTTCAACTACCTGTACTAAACCTGAAGCTCCATTTGTTAACCCATCATTAACATCTACATTACAAGTTAAATCATACCGTAGTTTTAAAGCTATCTATAATGTGTGCGCAAGTCCCATTGTTTTAGTAGGATCTTTTGGTAATTGTTTTAGTGTAGTTTCTTTAACTTTTTCAGCCAGATCCGAACTGAAGGTATCTTTAGCTATTGTTGTGTAAACGGGATATTGCTCGCTATGTTGTTCCAAACCTTTTCTGTTGATCTCATTTACTTCTAAATTAGTTGACATTATATATGGTATTATTTTGCAAAGACTGTCATTTGGTGTAATTTCTCGACGCTTTATGTTTGCAATATCTTCCTGCGTATGTTTTCCCTCTCTTAATCTGTTTAGTAATTCAGCAAAGTGAAGATCATTTTTGTGGCGCATTATTTTTGTTAGTTCAAATAGTTTAAAATGTTCTAACCATAAGTTAGTTCTTAAAGATCCATACGAATGTTTTGCTTCTTCAGAAACATAGCTGTCAAAAACTGGTTTTAATTGGTAAAAGTCTCCAATAGCTAAAATAGAAATACCTCCAAAAGGTTGATTTGATGCTTTTATTTCTTGTAGCCTGTTATGGATAAAACTGAACATGTGTCTCCCTACCATAGAAATTTCATCTATAATGACCACTTTAACATGCATCATTTGAATTTGAAGAGCAGTTCTATGTTCATGAGTTAGCGGCTTATAATTTAAACTCTGTGACACAGGTATCTAAAAGTACTATGCAGTGTTTTTCCATTAATATTATGTGCTGCTTTGCCTGTTGGAGATGTAAGCAATATATGAATATTGTCTGGATTTTCACCTGCTTTACTATTTTAATAATGTAATAATGTTTGATATAGTGCAGTTATTAGAAAGCTTTTTCCAACTCCTGCCCTGCCTGTGCAAAAAGTATAGCATGGAGTATCTTTAGTTTTTAACCAGTGCAAATGATGGTAAACAAAATTTAGTTGTTCCTCCGTTAAATTATGCATAATATTGTAGTATTTTTCATCAGGCAAAATAGAATTTTTTAGGCTTTGTTCTTCAGTAATGCTTTGAATACCTAAATCTAATGACAAGTCATATATAATTTGCTGTTCCTTATTGTTCCCCTCAGCGCATATGTTTTCAGAAGGTATTATTACTGGTGATAGAGGAGGTGTTAATCCTATTCCATTACTGATTTCATTATTAATGTGTGTATTCTCCCCATGATTATTATTATAAATCCTAAGGTGCAAATCTACAATGTTTTTAACTTCTACATACCTTTTATAGTAAGTGTTGTTATTTAATATTATTTTATTTTCTTCCCTCCATGGATAGTGAAGCATTAATATTTCTCTATAATAATTTTCGGGGTCATTGTTTTTGTTAAACCTGTAGTAACGTATTATTTTACTACGTGGGCGCTTACTTAAGGTATAGTTTGTGTCTATATGTATATTTTCTCCCTCTTCTTTTGTGCTTTCTATTTCTATTTCTTCCTCATCTGAGCTGTAAAAATTTGTTTCTGTAAGCAAGTTTAAACAGTCATTTCTATGTTTCCTAAATTTCTTTTTAGGGATATAATTAAAATTAGCCGCATAATCAGCTAATGTACATTTTTCTAAGGCTTTTGGGCGTATTTTATTATAATATTATCACATTGGATGTTAGTTGATGTATCTGGCAAAGCATTAATAGTATCTATATCTCGCATTAAATAAGTTCTTTTTTCTGGAGGGCTAGTATTAATAAATGCAAATGAGCGTGAACTTTTTCTTAATGGAATTTGAAGAATGAAGTATACAGCTTCTTGAACGCTTATTTTTGTACAGTTTAGGAATGTGTTCCCTATGTGTTTAAGTTGTTCTTTTACATTACTATTGCAATTTACTTCTTTAGCAGCTTGTGCAATAAGTTTGCTCATTCCTCTTTGTGGTTTACTGATATATGAAATAATGTAGACAGCACAAGCATAAGCATCTAATATAAACTGTAAGTCAATGTTTGCTCTCCAAGCTTCTAAAATAGTAGAATTATAGTTATTAATAAAACATTCTCCTGGTGCTCTCTTTAAAAAAATTGTTGTTTTTTCGATTATAGATCGTATACAAGTAATATATTGCTTATTATCCATTTTTATCATGTCTCAGAATTCTGAAAAATTTAGTGCATTAAAGTTAGTACTATTCATAGCCTCATTGATTATTTTTATATTTTCTTTCCACTGTTTATATGTCTCGTTATGTGGTAAGGATTCTAGTACTATAGTGTCTGACATTGGATATTTCGGATATTGATATTTGCATGTTCTTTTATTTTTTCTTCTGCAGTTTTTGGTGTGTCCATGCCTTTGTAGAGTTATTAAAGGCTGTAATTGTGGCGCTTGTGACTTACTACATGTGATATATTTATTAATAAAAGTAATTACTTCCTCTACTGTTGCTACACTATATTGCGGAGCATTTTCAATCCATAGTAATTCATGTATATGTGGTGAACCTCTCTGTTGAAATTCTACTCTGTAGAAGTAGTCAACTATTTTCCCAATGGGATTTTTTTCATGCTTTAAAACACAATTAAATAATTTCCGAACTTGATAGTCAAAATGCCTTGCACATGTAATAGGATCTTGTTGTATTAATTTACACTTAGTTTCCCAAGACATGTTTAGAAACTCTTCTTCTGTGCATTCATTCAATTTTTCTACTCGTAATAGTATATTTATCAAATGGTGCAATTTTGTTTCTGCAGCAGATAAAGTTAGAAGAAAAGTTGGTATTCCAAGTTGTCTTATCATAGCAAACAGATCTTTTTTGCAACTTTCCCAATATGGTGGGGAACTGTGGATTGTTTTTAAGATTTTGTAACCTTCATTATACTGTAAGACATTTTCTAAATTATATTTTATGTCTTTTGCAGTAATAAATTTCCCATCAGTAAAATGTTTCCTTAGTGAAATGTTAATTTTACCTTGTATTTGTTTAATGTGCAATTTTTTGAGTTTAAAGAAAACATTAGTAATAGATTTTGCTACTCTTCTATCATAACTTCTTAATTCCCATTGACAAATGGTACTATAATGTACAGGTACGTGTCTATCATTATTGTTAGGCCTTCGCTCACCACAAAATATTGTTGGGAAAGCTAAAAATTCAGAATCTTTGTCTTCATATAAACCTCTTGGGGTGTTATGGTCAGCAGGAGCTAAACTTAGATATTAACACTATCAGTGGTAATAGTTTCATTTGCTAACATAGTATCTAAATTTCCTGCTTCCCTGTTGTCTGAAGTATCTGATGAATTATTTGTCTCTGATGTTTTATCACTATCGTTTATTTCTGGTGGTATATACTCCCAATCTGGATTAATAGTGACTCCATATTCAATAAACATGGCACTATTGGTTGCTAGCCATATAGCTGCCTGTTTTCCTGTATTTGGTCTAATATTTTAAAATGTGTGTATGATTTATAAGCTAACTTCCTTTTTAATTTTACCGGAATCGTCATGGCGTCATTAATTTGCCTTGGTAAAATGGTAACAGTTGTCATAACATCTGCAGGTACATTAACAACAGCACCCGATAATGATTTCTGAAACCCCCGTGGTAAAGATCGAATTTGTAGGAATGGAATTCTAGGAGAAACTAATCGTTCTTCAAAATTATGTAAGTGTAATTGTATTGGTACATTTGGAAACTTCATCCCATTTAAAAAAGAACATGGTGGTATTTTATCTTTTATAATGTAAGTATAGCAAGTTGTACAAATATAGTTTGTTTTGTTGTTACTAATGTTACATTGTACAAAAATTTCCAGTGTGCAAATAGTCCATGTATTCTTTAAAGACTGTTTATGCCATAATTGATTGCAAATAGTACAAATGTACTCTGGACCATTTACTATATCCTTATGAAAATTAGTAATTATTTCCCTAATAGTTTGTGTCTTTGTTTGCTTTGGCTTATCTGTTTTGACTACCTTTTGTATGTTAGGTTCCACACACCTTTTTTTGCTGTACCCTAAGTGTTCTGCTCTTGTAATAGTACATTTTCTTTTTGTCTCCTTGGTACTAAATCATTCCTTTTATCTTGATTCTTTTTGGGCTGTTGATTTGTTTGCACTATAGAAATAGTTGTTGGTGACTGATGCGAATCATTAATGTTATTGCCACCATTTTCATTATCTATTATTTCTATATTTTCTGAAGAACTGTGTATTGTAGCGATACTTGGATGTAAAGTTACTTCTGTTTTATGTATATAAAGTCTTTTTATTCTGGTTAAATCTGTCTTTTTGTTGTTATCCCTAACTGCTTTTTGTAACGATTTTCTCTTAATGGTACTTATATCTATTGGAGTTCATTCAAATGCAACACATTCCTCAGATGGAACTTTAATGCAGTGTGCAAGTTTTAAAATATAGTCCATTACTCCTTCAAATGTTGGTATTTCAATACTAATGCATGTCCCATTAGGGTGAGGCATGCCTTGGTTGTTCCTGCTATGTGAATCAAATACAAAGTATGTTTGCATATATTTAAAAATAGAAACAACATATACACTCATACAAAGTAGTATGCCACAATGCTTATTAATAGTTCAATGTAATGCAGTTGTAATATCTGGATATCTATCATCAAAACGTTGGAGTACGTTACCATAATAAGGTTTACGTAGCGTAATCGAATAAATGTTGTCATTGTGTTCTATATATTTAGGTAAGTCATCAGCACGAAGAAAAAGGCACGCAAACTAATTAACAAATGTTTTAAAGATGGCACTGTATGGTCTGTAATTGTATAAAGATAGAGAGGAACCCCTTCAGCACAAACAAGGAGACTGGAGTACAATTCAGTAATTAAAACAAATTATCCCCTGTCTCCTAATTTAGAAAACAGTGTCACACACAATCTTATCAACAACTATATTCATTATATACACACCCCACAAAATTACTAAACAGGATCTATCTTACACAGCCAACAAATTATTGGTTAATATTCATTTTATTACACTTGGTCATATATAAAAAGTCACATCCAATATGTGACACAGTTTTTTATCAAAATATTTTCATAAAAACTGTATATAAAACAAAATTATTATACAACACAATATCAATAAAAAGAGAGATATGATCTAGACACTGCAATTTGTCATTAATTCAACAGATCACAAGGAGCAATTATTCACTAGGCCTCGATGAACTCTATTATGCCATCTACAGGACAGAGTGTTTCCACAGATTCTGTAACAAAAAAGGCGTCGACGCGTTTCGATGGTAGTTTCTTATTATTCCATCTTTTTCAAGACTAGCATTTCAAGTCTCTCTGTTGTTCACCCCCGGTGAACCACTACAGCTATCCTGTGTTGCAAACAAATGTAAAAGAATTTCATATTACACCAAAACCAAATGGTCTGTAATTGAACAATGGGAAAATGTTACACAAAAAATAGTTGCACTATACGATATCTCTCTTCATGTTAAAAAATATCACACGGTTCAAAGGGAAAAAAACGATACTTTTATCAATTTCCCATACACAGTTAAAAAGATCAGACGGACCCGTAATAGACTTAGGAAACAGCTAAATAAGTACCCAAATAATGAAGATATACAAATAAAACTAAAAAATGGCAACAATAATTTGAGAAAATTAATTTGGAATGAAAAAGACAAAGTTAACCAGGAATTGTGGGCAAAAATCTTCTATGCCAGTAATCAAGCGAACTCAAGGGAGTTTTGGAAAGTGATTAATGGATTAACTAGGCCAAATAAATCTGTAGTCACATCCTCCTTAAGTGAAGATGAATGGTCCATATATCTTATAAAAATTCTAAACCCTAATATAGAAGTGAATATTGAGGAAGCCAAATCGAATATTAAAGAAAACAAACACTTAATGACAGAGAAGACCGATGTAGAATGTGACGCAGAACTTTATATTACAGAAACCCAAGTCGCAAAATTAATAAAGAACCAAAATAATGGAGCACCGGGACCCAATGGCATCCCGTTTTCTCTTTATAAGGAAGAACCAGATTACTGGGTTATATATTTGACAAAGGTATTTAATGAAGTCATACGAACGGGGCTGGTTCCAAAATCATGGAGAGGTTCTTTAATATCTCCAATTTTTAAAAAGGAAACTGGCAACAACCGGAGAATTACCGCCTGATTACCCTTCAAGACACTGATGCAAAATTGTTTGCAGGGCTTTTATTATCCAGTGTGACAGACTGGGTAAAGGATAAAAGGATATTGCCACCGAACCAAACTGGGTTTATCAAAGGTTTAGGAACCTCCACAAATATATTGATTTTATCTGTATTAATGGATAAGGCACTCTTAGTTAAACAGCCTTTGTATTTTTGTTTCGTTGACTTCAAATCGGCCTTTGATTGTGTGAACAGGCATCATCTGTGGAAAAAACTTAAAGAGCAAGGCATTCCAAACTTTTTATTGAGAATGATACAACTACTGTACACTGATACCTGGATTAGGGTAAGAATTGGTGACGGGCAAACATTAACCAACAAGCTACTTACGACGGGAGGTCTAAAACAAGGGTGCGTTCTCGCACCACTGCTATTTAATCTTTTTTTAGCGGATCTTTCAACTGCATTGAATAAGGTAAATGCACATCCGCCTAGATTAGCAGATAAACAAATATCTAATCTCCTGTACACGGATGATGTTATTCTTATAAGTCATAACAAAGTTGGGTTGCAAAGGTTAATAGATTGTATATCAGCGTATGCAAAACAAAATGATATGGTGATAAATGAAACAAACACCAAAGTAATGGTAGTTACAAAAAATATAAGGCTTAAAAATAAATATAATTGGAAGCTGGAGGGAACGAGATTAGAACAAGTTGATTCCTACCGATATCTTGGAGTTATATTCAACGATAGTGGATATTTTCTTCCGCAAAAAAGAGAAATTACAAGAAAACCCAATACTATGATTGCTGCATTTAGGATAATTCAGAATTCAATAACTGATTTGTCTTATCGCCCCTTACAAAAGATCATTTCAGCAAAGCTATTACCTACACTGACATATGGCTCTGAGTTATTAAATGGGAAAGATGCAGAGATTATTAACAATGCAATTTCAAAAACGTATAAAATTTTATTTTGCGTGCCAAAAAATGCTTCGCAAGCACAGGTGAGGCTGGAATTTGGGATAAATAACCAGCTTCTTGCAAGAAAAGAACAAGCTCTTAAAGTCTGGAATCGAATAAAAAACGACCAAGAAAATCAAATGTCCCTGCTACTATGGCAAGAAGTCAAACATAATAAGAAGCTACAGGCTTGGTCTTACCTAAATAAAGCAAAAGAAGAATTTGGTGTAATATCGATCTGGGAGAATACGTTAACCCAAGAAAGCTTTAAAAAAACAATTAACAAACTTACTAATCATTTGTCTCTGATAAAAAACAAGGACATACTTGCGAAAAGAAAACATGCATGGTCAATCATAAATGGATTTATCAAAAAACAAGTTCAACAATATTTAGAAATACCATGGTCATTGAAAAACAAGAAAATCTTTATCAGAGCACGCTTTGGGTTACTGCCGGGTCTATGTCATGTACCCATATGGAAAAAGACAGAAGACAATACTGATTGTAGGTTATGCAAATGTGGTCAAGAGAATATTATACATCTACTATGTCTTTGCCCTGGGTTAGAAACGGAAAGGAAAGCCATTTTAAAGAGACTATTTAACGACCGCGGACTAAGGTCATGTAGGCAAGCAGTGATGGCGTGCCTAAATTCTAAAGATATATTCATGATCTCTGCATTTGTAAAGTTTTTGAGCGCTGTTGGTAAAAAATTAGGGGAGTAATAATTTATTCTACTTTTTATATATTGTATATTGTATTAGAGACATGATAGCAATTGTGATTATAGTATTTTAATTCTTTTATATTTGAGGATATTTTAATCATTTTTTTGTAAGATTTTAATTAATCAAACAAATAAAATAAACTTGAAACTTGAGGTAAGTCATCTGGATGCATAAGTGTTTCTTTGTTAATGGAATGCATTTCTTTATATAAAGCATCTCCAAGGTCCATAATATAATGTAGATCATTGGATTTCCATGTATTAACCGGTTTGTAAAAGCTATGTAAAATAGCAAAAGTACTATTTGGTAGGCATTGTTTTCCTTGTGAATTGCTATTAAATCTTCCATTACCTTGATGATAACTAGCCTGTAAAATGTTATGCAGAGTATATGTATTGGTGGTAACTAATAGGTGGTATAGATATATTATGCTTATTACCCCTGTGGTGAAACAGATGTTTTTTTTCGAGCGAATACTAATATTTTTTACAGTGTGAAATAAGTATTAACTAATGTTCTTACCTTTTTGTTTGGTTGAGTTCTGCCCCACAAAGGTATCTGTATAGAATGTGAAAAAATGCATTATTGAGATGCACAATTTTTGTTGTTACATAATAAATAAACATTACTTATTAATGTATGAGCATTAAAACAGTGTGTCATTGTTTCCTACAGTGTGGCTAAGACAGTGACAGAAACTGGTTATTTAAATGCTATTGACTAAGCAGACTGTTAGCGCCTCACTGTTCCAACAGCACACTGTGATGTAAGTGCTACCACCACTCCCTTTCCATAGAGGTGATTGATATAGGGAGAGATTTATAGAGATATATTTAGACAGATAGAGTGCAACATAATTAGAGATAGGTATTGACAGATAGAAATAACGCCATGTTTAGATAGTTAAAGGGCAGAGGTAGGTAATGGTAGATAGAATGAGGCAGAGACCGAAATAGAAACAGATATTAAAAAATACAAACACAGATAAAGTTTGCGTTCATTTGAGGTAAAAAGTAAAATAGAGTTAGACAGCATGAAATAGGTATTGTTAGACAGAGAGGCTGCTGCAGAACGTCATATAGTTATACACAGAGAAGTTAAGGCAGATGGATAAAGTTCGAGATTAATTGAGATTTACATTGCGTGTACCCCAACGTTAAATATAGGAAGGTAGACATAGAGGTAAAGAGAGACAGATATAAAGTGATGCAAAGATAGTGTGACTTACGATAAATAGATGCAGTCAGTGAAAGAAATAAAAACATATAGCTAGAGAGAGAGATTTATATTCTGAAGCAGAGATAAATTGAGAGATAGTATCAACCTAGATATTAAAATTGTTTGAGTGAAAGTTAGAGAGATAGGTTTCGCATTTGGGACCTTATAAGTGATTATCTATGCAACAGTTGATGTTGTTGCACTAAGGATATATTGATGCATAACTAAATACTTATAAGGTCACAAAAGCGAGACCTATTGGCTATGCCAATGCTTGTTAAAGCTGTTAAGGGTGTAAGTGAGGAGGAGAAAAAGACAGTTTATGTTCAAAATTATGGTGCATTCTTTGAAGATAGCAGCAATGGGTAGGAGTCCTTATACTAATGTACTGTATATGTCATAATTGCAGTGTTAAAGTACTAAGCCATATGCACACTCTAACATAGCTGTAATCACAAAGTGTAACGTTTGACACAGAGTACACCTAGATAGTTTTGTATATGAATGAAATAGTTGAACAGAAGTTTCCTGATTAATAAAATGTTCTTTTAAAAGAAACAATCAATATACAAGTATGACAAGTGTACCTATTTTTTCCTTGTTGTGTGCAATATCCCAAATTTACAACTATATTTGCACACTTGTTGGGAGTGTAAAATGAGTGACCTCAGCTCTTCAAATAAAAGTTCATAAAATAAATATATTCTTAACCTGTTGTTTTTTTCAAGCTAGGAGAGAGCACTAGTTTAGCCACTCACCTTTAAGCAAAACTTTTTAAGCTACTGGTGCTATTTGGACCCATTCCTTTTAAATTATTTGCATAGGATGCCTAGTACATGCACATTAGTGTTTATTCAAATGCAACACGTATAAAAATATATACAATGCAAATGTATACAAACTTCACATACTATTTCCCATCTTAAATGAGCCAGTCAGTCAGTCAAAATTACTTTATTCGGTTCATAGCAAAAACCATAAAAGTACAATGAACATAAAACAATACAAACATTTTGCAAACATTTAAAATAATGTTACATACATATTAAGAAATAATTTAATAAAAATTAGTCACAATTCAAAATTTAATTACACTATGACCACGTGATTTGTTTCCTTAACCTCATTGAGATTACTAAAAAATTAGCTATGTTAAAAATCTCCCAGGGAGAACCCAACATCTGAAGATATAAAAGTGCTGGTTTAACCTGTCTAAATCCTTTATTTTTTATAAGGGGGATAATAAATTTTTTTCGAATTAAAGACAGGTGGCAACAAAAAAAGATAAAGTGCGTAGTATCTTTGATGGAAAATCTGTCACAGGAACAGATCTCCAGATCCCTCTCCTTCGTCCACCCAGGAGAATCAGTAAGTAGAAGATGAAACTTGTTCATTCTGAACCTAATCAATAAAAAACGATGATGCATGTTGTTAACAATACCCAAGTACGGCTCCAGACTATTCGATGTAACAATCAACTGATGAGCCCTTACAGTGGGTTTAAGTAACTCCTTTTCTTCCCTCATAAGCATTGCCCTCTGTTTATGGGTATCCTTAGCCCATTTTAGGTCCCCCTTTATTATGTTACTTGGATAATCAAATATATCTGGCCGACCCAATTCCCTGGCTAAGTTCTTGATATAGTTCAACCAGGGAATAGTTTTACCATACTCTAGCGATAGACAATCTTTTATAATCGCATGGTTCAATTCTAATTCAGGGTTTAGCCAAATTGAAATCCATTTCAAAAATGGGGCTACGGCTATACGGTCCGCTAGGTGGTCTATCCCACATTCTTGGTGGACAATGTAGCCCGAGGTTGAGCAGGGGAGGAATAATAAAGATTTTAAAAGGAGCCATTTAGTGAATGCTGCTGCAATGGATGCCAAAACGGCAGCAGACATCGTGAAACAAATTAACATATTTAAATGCCTATTGCTGATGTTCAGGGGTGCAAAACTGGGTAAAGAGAGCTTTCTATTTTCCTTTACACTGGGTGGACTATTGAAAAGATTAGCCTTTTTACAATGGGCAGACAAGCTAAGCAAAAACCTCCTAGAACTTGATGTTATGAGGATGAAGAATGTAACGCTAAAGGTGCAGCATGAAGGTACCTAATAAATAAAATCCAGCCGCATGTTTATTCCTTAGATTGGAAATATTTTTGTAGGGAGAGCTTACGTTTAACACCGCAGGAGGGCAAACACCTTGGTACCCACTAGTGTAATAATTTTTTATTTTATCTACGGCATTGTAAATCTACGTATTTAAAAGCAAAGTAAAACCAATGCTATTCTGAATTACTTTACACAACTTCTCCTAAGACTAGCAGTAGGAGACAATGTAGTTACATTAAGCACCTTGCACATGTCTTTAATAATATTTTCAAACTAATGAATAATTTTGGCAGTATGGAATGTAGCAGCTGAGCAAATCAGACATTACGTTGTATGTAAGTAAATCCCACAGTAATTTAGAAAGTGACTGGTTTTGAAAAAGAGTTGTATGTTGTGCCAAATATCCAGTTTGTAGAATGCATTTTCGTGGTATTTCTGTTGTACAAATGTATTTTAGTGGCATGGTTTCCTGCAAAATGTTAACCACCTGGAGTACGTGTTGCTTAAAATTGGGAAGCTGCGCGCGCTTGGCCAAGAGAGAGGAAAGCGATATGGCGCCTCTGCTTGTTGCTGTGAAAGTTCTCGCAGTGTAGATGGTACCTTGGGGGCAGAAAGCTTGCGGCTTGTACATTTCTGTGAGCGGTAAGCGCCCAACATGATTTTAAAATACGAACCTGTGGCATACATGGGAAGCCTAAGTGGAAGTTCCTTGAACGTGTTTGGTGCGTGGTGATGTGCTCAGGCGGCAACAGGCAAGGTAGGGTTGTAGAAGTTAAAGTATGCACAAATGGGGCATTTGAAAGCACATGGAAACACGGCAGGAACACAGATAATCGGCTTGAGTTGCCGTTCCCCCACCCCCCTGACAAAAATTAAAATCCACACTTATTATTGTGGTAGGAGTGCTGGTAGGAAGATGCAGACTGTAGAAGCTGTAATAAATTTGCATGAGTCGCTGGTGGAAGGAGGTACGCGGAATGAGTGTTTAAAATGTAGCGAGCTATATAATTTAAATTAGAGAGTGCGCGCATTGATATAGCATGAACTCGGCCCGAATGCATTGAAGCGCTTTACACATGCACCAGTTTACAATGCAGTTGGACTTGTTAATGTACTTGCTGCAGAGATCGACATGATTTAAGAGAAGTGAAGGAAACTTTTGCAGGAGAGGCTTAGTGGAAAGCAGTTTTTTTTTTAAAAACGCGCCTCAGTGTGTGCCGGAAATATACGATTGTAGCATTTTTACCCTGCGGAATAACGTTCGGATTAACTGAAAGTGATGCAGAGGGACCGACCAGAGGAGATACATTTAATTTTTGTGGCTGGAGGTTGTGGAGCGGATGTGTGTGAAGCTTGGCAACAGGACTTGAGGTAAGTGAAGGAGGCTTTTGTAATGCGGGTTTTAGCGGCGAAGCTGCATGTAAATAAAGTGCATTAGTGCGTGCGGGAGCTGTGCAAGTGGAGATAATGGAACATTGCGTATTTGTACTGTACATGTGCCCCGTGTGCATTTTGCCAACGTATAACATTTAATTTTGGCAGTGTACTTAATGTTACCGATGTTATAGACCTTAGGTGGATTAAATATTAGGAGTGGCTATGCTAGGGATTTGCGATTGTGACTCAGAAGACTAAAAGTTAACCGCTAGAGGACCCATTAGTCCATTGTGAGGAAGTGTTTGAAAGGAGCGCTTGTAATTTTTTTTTTTTCATACGAACCGCTTGTAATTGTATGATGCTTTTTCAATGCATTACTTATGGAGTGCTGCTAGAAGGGGCGAACTTGCCAATTTGCATTTAATTGTAAGGACTTACTGCAGGCTGGTGGTGTGCAAAATGAGCAGATGACAACTAGTAATATACACACAAAAGGGGGTATATGAATTTGACGACTGCAGTCGGTGTTTCGGCTTTAGGGTTTGCCCCGCGGGTTATTTTTAATTTAAATTAGAAAGTGTGTGCATTGATATAGCTCGAACTGGACCCGAAGGCATTGAAGCGCTTTACACGCGCTCCAGTTTACAATGCAGCTGGACTTGTCAATGTACTTGCTGCAGAGATCGACATGATTTAAGAGAAGTGAAAGAACCTTTTGCAGGAGAGGCTTACTGGAAAGCAGTTTTTAACAAAAAACGCGCCTTAGTGTGTGCTGGAAATATGCGATTGTAGCATTTTTACCATGGGGAATAACGTTCGGACTAACTGAAAGTGATGCGGAGGGACCGACCGGAGGAGATACATTTTTTTCCTTCTGGCTGGAGGTTGTGGAGCGGATGTGTGTGAAACTTGGCAACAGGACTTGAGGTAAGTGAAGGAGGCTTTTGTAATGCGGGTTTCAGCGGTGAAGCTGCATGTAAATAAAGCGCATTAGTGCGTGCGGGAGCTGCGCGAGTGGAGATAATGGAACATTGCGTATTTGTACTGTACATGTGCCCCCATGTGCATTTTGCAAAAGGGTGCATATGAATTTGACGACTGTAGTCGGTGTTTCGGCCTTAGGGTATGCCCCACGTTTTTTTTAGAATTCAAATTAAAAAGCGCGTGCATTGATATAGCGCGAACTCGACCCAAAGGTATTGAAGCGCTTTACACGCGCACCAGTTTACAATGCAGCTGGACTTGTTAATGTACTTGCTGCAGAGATCGACATGATTGAAGAGAAGTGAAGGAACCTTTTGCAGGAGAGGCTTAGTGGCAAAGCAGTTTGAAAAAAAAACGCGCCTCAGTGTGTGCCGGAAATATGCGATTGTAGCATTTTGACCCTGGCGAATAATGTTCAGAATAACTTAAAGTGATGCGGAGGGTCCGACTGGAGGAGATACATTTTTTTTGTTTGGGCGGGATGTTTTGGAGCGGATGTGTGTGAAGCTTGGCAACCGGACTTGAGGTAAATGAAGGAGCCTTTTGTAATGCGGGTCTTAGCAAAGAAGCTGCAAGTAAATAAAGCGCATTAGTGTGTGCGGGAGCTGCGCAAGTGGAGCTTTTTAAAGCGGGTGAGTATACTTTGGAGTAAGTTAAATTGTGGAGTAGGGTTTAGGTTGGAGAAGCTGTAGCCTAGCGAATTGTAGTTATGCAAAGTAGAATGATATTCTACAGCGAAGTAGAGCAGCAGTTAAGTTGTACGTAAAAATGTCTATAAAAGTATAGTTTGAAGGTACTTACACGATGTGTTGTCTTTGGAGTACTGGTTAATCTTTTACGGCGTGAAAGCGACGCTGTAAACTTCCACGTCTGCAAACCAGTGTGTTGGTCCAAGTTAAAAAAAAAACTAGCGTTAACGTGAGTAATTGTCTTAATGTGCATTTATATTAGTTACATTCTTTAGTTAAAACTAAGGGCATTTACTTTTAAAACAAAGTTAACGTATATAGTGGACGAGCCCATATTTCAAATTTCCTAGCAAACCAATGTTTTTGTGACTAAAATCCAAAGCGCCACATAAACCCTGCAAACTGCAATGTTGTCGGAAGCTATTACATAAAAGTGAGAAAGCCACCTGTTAACGACACATGTTAATATTATATTTCGGTTTTGTGTCCCCTATAAAAGGAGAGCATCACCCGTAACTTATAGTTCTGTAAGCTTGACAATTAAAATATTTAAATGTGTTTTTATCTGCAAGAGGTACTTACAAAGTTTATAGTGACAGCGGCACGGACGAGATTTGCACGTGAAATCTGTATTAAAGGAGAAAAACAAAACACGTATTGTTAATATGTTGAAATAGCTGTTGTCTTTGTCACACTCTATATTTTTTACAGGTAATGTGTAGTACTAATGTAAATAAAATAACATCAAGACCGGTACACTATCTTTTACTTAAAATTCAAAATTTACAGTAATAATATACATGTTGTTTAAGTTGTTTTTATCATAAAATCTACTTACTAGAAATGTAGGCGATCGCAGTATCGATGGTCAAAGTTCTGTTTTCGGATAGCAAGGAGGTAATCTTTTGAATTGTAGCTGCGCTGAGTTTAAATAGAGGCAAAGGTTGCAAAATGTATGCTAGGTGTTTGACTGTGAACAAAGCATCAAACGTGAAGTCGGATCTGCTGGTCAGATAAGATGGGGCCATTGATAGTGTGAACGAGCTTGTAGTGTGAAAGCTTGCATTTAAATGTGGATTTCCTTTGCTTCCCCCATGTGGCTGTAGCCAGTTGGTTATGTGAGCCGCTGCTGCCATTGGTTTTAGCATCGATTTTATTAATATGGTGCTTGGCATAGGTATAAGTCAGTGACCTTTTGCTTTTTATGTTGTCAAAATGGGTCTTTTAAAAGTGTAATTTTTCTGTTGATTCCACCAAGTGTATGTGTAATGTGTGTTTAAAAAGACCAGAGCTGCAGTTAAAAGTATGAAGGATATAGCGACATATCTATGGGGTTAATAATCAAGTAGGTAGAAGTGTAAAATTTCGGTTTTAACACTACGTAACTATATTGACCTTTTTTGTTTGTATGTCAGCTTAAATAATTACATTTCGCTGTTATAACCTTAGTTTGTGCTGTAAATTGGCAGCTTAAGAGACGTTTGCAGTGTGCAACGTGGTTTAGAATGTCGGGCATCAACGGTTTTATAAAAAGAGGCAGGCAATGTAACACAGAGCTTGACGGTTTAGACAAGCAGTGTTATATACAGTGAGACAGGTAACGTAACACAGAAGGCTGGATGTCGTTGAGATATGCAATACACAGTTAGAAGCAGTGTAATACTGAGCAGAGATACACAGAGACAGGTGGTGTAATACTGAGCAGAGATACACAGACAGGCGGTGGAATACAGAGCAAAGTTACAAAAAGAGACAGGCGTTATATATACAGACAGGCGGCGTATTACAGAGCAGAGTTACATACAAAGACAGACGTTATAAAACATAGACAGGCGGTGTATTACAGAGCGCAGTTACACACTAAACCAGGCGGTATAATACACAGACAGGCAGTGTATTACATAGCTGAATTACACACAGAACTAGGTGCTGTAATACAGAGCAGAGTTACACAGAGACAGGCAGTATAATACACAGACAGGTGGTGTATTACAGAGCAGAGTTACACACAGAACTAGGCACTGTAATACAGAGCAGAGTTACACACACAGGCAGGCAGTGTATAACTGAGCAGAGTTACACACATAACAAGGCGGTGTAATATAAAGCAGAGTTATACAAGGACAGGTGGTGTATTACGGAGCTGAGTTATACACACGGACAGGCGGTGTAATACAGAATTACGCAAAGGCAGGCTATGTATTGCAGAGAGCTTGACGTCCGAGAAACAACCCGTGTTATACACAGTGATAACGGTAATGTAACACAAAAAGATGGACGTGAGAGACAAGTTATGCAATGCACAGAGTGGCAGACAGTGAAATACAGAGCACTGTGCGGCAGAGCCGAACAGTGTCATTTACAGAGACAGAAAGAGAGAGGCAGTGTAATACACAGCAGATATACAGAGAGAGGCAGGCAATGTAAAGGTGTAATTCAGGAAGTGAAAGCAAAGGCAGGGGATGTGCTGGGGCACAGCGGAGAGACAGCGTGCTGCACAGGAACGCATAGACACTGTAATGCACAGCGATGCTACAGTGTGCTTTTAGAAGAGGCAGTGGAGGGGACAGTGTTCTGCACACAGCGGCATAGGCAGTGTAATGCACAGCGATGCTACAGTGTGGTATGGGAAGAGGCAGCGGAGGGGACAGTGTTATGCCAAAAACCAGATAGGCAGTAATTGGTGCTGTGCATCAAAATTGAGAAAATGTGTAGATAGAATAAAGTGTATAGCGAAAGAGAAGAGATAAAAAAATATAGAGGGTGGAAATAGAGAAAGAGAGAGTACAGGTGCCCATAGGTGCAGTGGGAGATCTTTGCGAGGATTAATGCTGAATTAGCGCTGATTGATGGTTTGATGGCGATGAATGCAGCTTTAGTGGTGCTGACTGATGCTGTGGTGGTGGTGTTTGTTGCTGTTGTGTGGTGAGTGATGCTCTAGTGGTATTGAGTGTTGCAGTGGTGATATGAATTATGCTCTGTTGGTGCGTGTGAATGCAGTATTAGTAGTGACCTAATGGTGCTGAATGAAGCAAGGGTGGTGCTGACTGTTGCTGGTGTGGTGGTGATTGGTGCTGTGGAGTGAGAAAGTAAATGTTTGCATACAAAAAAGGGTGTAGCAAGAGAGGCGAGGGTGGAGATAGAAACAGTGAGAGTGTACAGAGTGAAAAATGGTGTAGTGAAAGAGGATAGTGTAAAATTACAATTAAAATGTTTACATATTTGAAAAGGTAGCGCGTGATACAAAGAGAGAGAAAAGTGGAATGAAACTGAATTTTGGGTTTTGAAAGCAAAGCAGATAAAGGGGTGAGAGAGAAAGAAAGGCTCCAAAATAGTATAAAATTACAGTTATTTCAGTATATCGATAATTATAGAAATAATACAGAGAGAAGGAGTGAGACAATAAGGTAGTGGAGTGTGAGCTGTTTTAAATAAGTGACGGGGTAAAACTGCAAAATGTAAATAACATTTTCCTTTTCGAAACATACTGTAAAATGGGCTGTGATCCCTATTCTAACGTTAATTGTGTGAAATGCTGAAAGTAATCCAACATGTTTAGGACAAAATATGTTTTCGCTAACAATACTGCCTAAGTTAGTATGTTTTAAAAAAGTAATTTTTTTTGCTGCATCTGAAAAATTGTAGTTAGGCGTAAATTAATTATCCTTAGAGGGGAAACATGAATTAAGGCGGATGTCTGTGTGTGGCTTTTGCTCTCTTGTCGCCTTGGGTTTGTTTACTTTCAACACGTAAAATTTCCAAACCATTCATCAAGCACCACTGGTGCCTGTTGTCTGTTTCCAGCAGAGAGGAAGGAGCTAGAGAAGCAGGATGCACGCGCTATTATGGGAGAAAGGAGGGGGTTACTGAAAGAGGATGGCTCTGTTGGCCTTGTGCCACAGTGGCGCCTGTTGTCTGTTCCCAGCTAACACTTGCTAATTAAGCATTGTACCTGTGGAAATAAAAAACTGACACAGAGATGTCCATTAACCCCTTGCATGCGCATGACGGAACCACGCCGTCATGAGCCACGGGCGGCGTGTGCTCATGACGGCGTGGTTCCGTCATGCTGCAGCCACTCCGCCCACGCGTCGCTGATTCCCCGCCTGTGCGGGCGAAATAAAGAGTGGGCCGAGTCGTGACGGAACCGCGCCGTCATGAGCACAGCTCGCCCGTGACTCATGACGGCGTGGTTCCGTCACGAGCATGGCTGCGCTCACCCCGCACCCCCACAGCGCCGCGGCAGAATTTGCGCCGCGGCGAAGGGGTTAAGAGACTACAGAACATTTTTTACTTTAAAAAAAAAAGCCTAAGCACACAGTTGTTTTAACCTTACCGAAATAATTAAAGTAATAAAAAGTGGCACAGAGGGATATTACCTATTAATTTACCTCCCCCACCCCCCAAAAGGTATTACTTGTGGAGGAGGAAAACTTTGTACATGAAAGTCAGCCTTGTCTCCAGCTTAGACATAGTTTTGTTCTTAGTCAAACTTTACGTGCGTGTTGATTCAAAATATATACAGCGCGTGCATTTTGATATTTGCCTTGCACCTCGCAAACAGATTGGGCAAATGCACGCGCTTTATATATTTTGGAACAAGCAAAATTGGTCCTGTCGAGTTTCCAAACCACGTGGAAGATAAATTACCATGTATGCAATGAAACTGTGCTTCCATTGTACTTGTTGTTGACAAATGTCATCGAGAAGTGTTAAATTATGCAGGGTTTGTATCATAAAAAAACGATATGTGCCGGTTAAACATTGAATGACTTCAATATTGTTTGTTAGCTCCCGTCCCAACGGAAATATTTGATGTTTGCATGTAGGAATAGAAAAATGTAATATTTGTAGCACAATATCTATAAGTTAATATTATATTTATTAAAGCTATTGCAATGATTTTTCCCAGCACTTTTTTCTTCATACTACGCAAGGGGTTATCGGCACAGAGATTGTTCTTAGTAAAAAGCTCTCATCCACCCCTGGTCCTACATGCATACACAAACCAGGCACACCTTTGGAAACACATCAAGCTGCAGCTCTATACACTGATAAAAGCAACTACACAAGCATGCATACACACACTCATGTACACATGCATGCAGCGAACAGCACATACAAACCGACACACGTAAATGTACACATAAGAAAGCATGCACATACATATACAGCATTACAAAAAGGATATACATTTGCACACACATATATACAAGCACACATGCAGACACTCCTACATACACACATGTGCACACTGAAACACACATGCATGGAGGCGTGCACCCGCTCATATAAATGCACACGCTCTTGTCTAACCCCTATAATGCAACTTCAATTACATATTTATTTTCCAACTTTGGAAAATGCAAGCCTTTGAATGGTTTGCAAAACCCTGCATTTACACATAAGGTTCCAAATGGAACTTCTGCCCTTTATTACATTTACATTGAAAGGGATGTAATTAAAAGTGGCACAGAGGGATATGACCTAATAATCGTCCCCCCTAAAAAATATTACTTTTGTTAAAAAATTCACAAATAACGGCTGCACAAGGCGGATGTCTGTGTGTGGCTTTTGCTGTCTTGTCGCCTTGCGATTGTTTACTTTAAGCACGTGAAATTTCCCAACCATTCATCAAGCCCCAGTGGCACCGGTTGTCTGTTTCCAGCAGAGCTAGAGAATCAGGATGCACGCGCTGGTTTTTTTTTTTGGAGAAAGGAGGGGTTACTCAAAGAGGATGGCTGTGTCGGCCTTGTGCCACAGTGGCACCTGTTGTATGTTCCCAGCTAACACTTGCTAATTAAGCATTGTAGCTGTAGAAATAAAAGACTTACACAGAGATGTGCATTAAAAGAGTGTAGAACATTTTATAGTTTAACGAATAAGCCAAAGCACACAGTTGTTTAAACCTTAAATAAATTATTAATGTCATAAAAACAGACACAAAGGGATATTATCTAATAATTTCCCCCCCCCCAAACAAATTTTACTTGTAGAGGAGGATAACTGTACACAAAAGTTAGCGGGTGGGAATGGCCTCTGTGTGGAAGGACGCAAACTAAACGTGGGCAGTGGCGGGTGAAAGCGTCCTCTATATGGGAGGCGGGTGCAAGTAAGGATGGGGTAGGAAGGGAGACTAATTGCTAAAAACATGCACTCGCATCTATTTTGACCCAAATAAAAATATACATTCTACTTCAATTACATATTTATTTTCCGACTTTGGAAAATGCAAGCTTTTAAAGTGCTGTGACGGGTGCAGCGGGTGGGAATGGCCTCTGTGTGGAAGGACGCAAAGTAAGCGTGGAGAGTGGGCGGGTGAAAGCTTCCTCTGTATGGGAGGCGGGTGCAAATAAGGGCAGGGGAGGAAGAGTGATTAATTGTTACAACATGCACTCTTCTGGATTTTAGCCACAATAAAAATGTACATTACTTATGGACATTGCGCCATGTATTTGTTATAAGCACAAAACTCAATTGTGTGGTTATTAAAAGCCCGCCGAGGGAGAGGAGTACGAAGATGGCGGCCAAGCAGAGGGGGGAGCGCAGTGACCGGTATTTGTAGGAGGAGGCTAAGGGTGTCACAAAGCCCTCTTTACACAAAGTATGTCGAGGTGTGGAAGGACGCAAAGTAAACGTGGCAGTGTGCGGGTGAAAGCGTCCTCTGTATGGGAGGCGGGTGCAAATAAGTACGGGAAATAAAGGTAGATTAATTGCTAAAAACATGCACACACATTGGTTTTGGAAAAAGTAATGTACATTCTACTTTAATTACATATTTAATATGCAACTTTGCAAAATGCAAGTCTTTTAAGTGCTGTGACGGGGGCAGTGGGTGGGAATGGCCTCTGTGTGGAAGGACGCAAAGTAAACGTGGGCAGTGTGCGGGTGGAAGCGTCGTCTGTGTGGGAGAAATTGCAAGCCTTTGAAGTGCTATGACGGGGGCAGCGGGTGGGAATGGCCTCTGTGTGGAAGGCCGCAAACTAAATATGGGCAGTGTGCGGGTGAAAGCGTCCTCTGTGTGGAAGTCGGGTGCAAGTAAGGATGGGGTAGGAAGGGAGGATAATTGCTAAAAACATGCACTATCATCTATTTTGGCAAAAAAAAAATAGTACATTAGTCATAAACATTGCGCCATGTATTTGGTATGAGCACAAAACTTAATTGTGTAGTTATTAAAACCCGCGCCAGGAAGAGGAGGGCGAATGTGGCGCACACGCAGAAAGAGGAGCGCATTGACCGGGATTTTTAGGAGGAGGCATAGAGTGTCACAAAGCCCTCTTTACACAAAGTATGTCGACGTGTTTACTCAATCACAGCTATAATGGTTCGGAAAACCCTTGTGAAAAAGCATTATAAATAATATTCATTAAAAGAAAAATATTACTTGTGGAAGAGGATAACTTTTAAACATAGTTTGCAAATAATAAAAGTGAAACTAATACAAGTGGTGCAAATAATAAAAGTGAAACTAATACAAGTGATCGCACGCCATGCCAAAACATGAAGCTGACAAGGAGGAAGTAGGAGAAAGGAGGGGGTAGGTGAGTGCATTCACACGCGCTGCTAAAAACAATTGCGCGGCATACAACAACATAAAGCTAACGGTAAGGAAGTGGAAGAAGGGAGGGGGTAGGAGAGAGCATTCACGCTCGCGATCAAAGAAGCCAAATGGCAGCTGTGCATGTCGCGCGCGCGCTTTTGCGTGTAATAGCAAGCTGGTGGCCGGCAAAGTAGCACTTTTCAAAGCAGCTACTAAATGTCTCGCCAGGGCAGCGCATGCGCTGGCTCAGGAGAGACCTTAAAATGACTGCAACGAAGTATGTCGTGTTTGGTGTCAAACACCTTGGAATCATACCTCAACACCAGTAACTGGTGTGGGCGGTATGATTCCTCCCCTCAGAACCGAGGTTCTGGGGTACCTAAGTCTACCAGTACCAACTTTCTCGAGCCTTAAAGCACAAAAAGGATGCTGACTGACACGAGTCTGCCCTCCTGCTGCTGAGCGAAGCTCACGCAGAGGAAGGTCGGACAATAGGTATCCTGTCACAGGGAGGTGTGACCACCTCCCAGACAATCCTGTCTGGGAGGTGGTCACATAGTGTATTGGGGCTGGGTGGGTGCACGGTCTCCATGCCAGAAAGTCTGCACGGGGGCACATTTGGTACTCCTGTGCACAGTCCAGCTCAAACCAGTTCTGAGAGCCATTTGCTCCTGCTCTGGCGCGAAACTGGACAAAGGACATGGGTGTAGCCACCCCTCTGTCCTGTCCCTCCCCTAGGAGGGTCCCTAGAATCTGTCCAACCCTTTCCCGTGGGTATAAAATGGGTTACCTGACTACAGGATATTAGATTTTGCATTGACAAGATTCTGCAAGAAGATACCACTACACTTCGACCGTCTGGACACGCTGGACTTCGCTGGACCTCCCTTGGGCTCGACTTTGTCTTCCCTTGCCGTCCCCAGTCTTGCCACTGTCCATAATTCATACAGGCTCTGTGCTAGACCCTGTGGCCCTCCAAGACAACAGAAGAATCTCTCTTGGGCTGAAGGAGTCACTCCCCTGCAAAAGCAGGCACCATAACGCATCTGACCGGTTTGCTGCTCCAGAGCTCCTGCGGACTCCGAAGACTCCAACAATACAGGAGGTTGGTTCCTGAAGGTCTCTGAAGTTGAGCTGCCCTCTCATTCAGTTTGAGACAGATATCCCTTGTGGGGACCGTATATCCGTACCCCTGTGCACCACGTTCATTTTCAGCTGTACATGCTGGCTGTCATGCAACAATTCCGTGCATTGGGCCATTTGTAGCCCTGACCCCAGCGCATCTTTTCTGAGAAGGACTCTGGTATCCCTATAATCTGTGCCCTGCTAGCTGGTATCCTGTGAAACCGCCTGAGGTCCCCTCACGACTCCTGTGCCTTCGGTCTGTGGGTCCACTTGAGGGTCAACTTTGCTTTATTTGGGCTCCCCTGGTTGCTCCAGGCCTGCCCTGACTACCCTTGCTGTGGTGAGTCTCCTGGTCCTTGCTGGGCCAGATCAACTCCGAATTTGACCATCTGCGTTGTTTGACGCTGCCAAGGCTTGTTGGTGCTCCCACCGGACACTAACCCCTCAGCACTCGACATCCTTCATGGGACAGCTCGCCTCTGGCTCCTGGTTGTCCTAGTCATCTCCGGGTTCTCGCAGCTGAAGAGTCAAGCTCACCGTCAACACATCTGAAGCACTCAACATCGGTGGGCATTCGTCTACCGAGCCCCTAGTCACTCCAAAGTGACCCAGACTCTGTCCCCTCTGCTTTCAGGTTTTTCTCATCTAGAATCCATGTTTGGATTCCACCGGACACTTTTTGTACTTCCAGCAGCAGCATTTCTTTGTCGACATCCATAGAGAATGACGAGGGTTTCCGATGTCACATCTTGCCTATGCATCTGGCTCCTCTGGGATAGGTAACTCTGGTACAAAGGTTTCCACGGGTGGGGTGGCTCTTCAAACTCTTAAATTCCAAGGGTTGTCTTTGTAATATGCTGGGAAGGGTTCTTAATCTCTGATTTTCCAACCGCGACTTTCCCATTGAATTGTCACTCTGCACCCATCTTCCATGGGGTCCCTATTCACTCACCTTGGGTGGTTCCTTGGGGTCCCAGCAATGCTACACCTCCTAGACTAAGTCTAGTACAGAGTCGTGGTTCTTATACCACTTATGTAGTATATGGTTTGGTCTCCCCCTGGAGCCCACTGTGTATTGTGCTACTTACGTTTGATTCTTTGCGACTGTATTATTGATTTGTGTTCTATCCTCATGTAGAGGATACTAGAGAGTGTTATAGATAATAAATACATATTTTTATAACTACTGTGTGGTTTTCCTTTCATTTCACCAATACTATAAGGTTGCATTCTGGTAAAACATGTCGCTTAACATTCCTTCAAGACTTAGCCTGAAGGCTGCTCTCTATAGCTACCACTAGGATAGCTTTCAATAAAGGTTATCTTTGACCTAATCACCATAAGGGTTGTTTGGACTGGTACAAGGTGCCCACTTTAACTAGTGGACAGCATATACGAGGCCAACTTCTCACAGATGTGCTCTCCCGGGCGCTCTCAGCCGAGAGATCCTTCAGGGAGCACTACTAAAGTCCGGGGTCAGCACCCACATCCAGATACAGGAGGTTCAGCTGGGGGGGGGGGGGGTCTTCCTCATCCACCCACACCTCCTCAGCACAGCAGGCTTCTCCCGCCATCCCCTGTCAAAAGCGGGCCCCACCTGGCTGTACAATTCGCCACTGTCGGACGCGTGGACTCTTCGCACCCCAGCCGCACGGCCATTTACCTGGGGAACGCCCTCAAATGTAGGGGCCGACAGCGCCATCCGCTGCCCCAAAGCCCAGGAGCATGCTGCAGGCACAGCTGAAACAGCACAGAGCGGACCAACTGCAAAATGGCGGCTCGCACCTCTGCAAGGCTATCAGAGTGTTCTACCTCCAAGGGTTTTTAGCTGTGTGCTTCCCTCCCTGCCGATTGACCCAGTCGTCCTAGCATGCCTCAGCCTCTGACAACGCTGGACACCCCACAGGAGTCAGGGCTGGTCCGTCCTTGGAGTATCAGTACCAGGCCCGGTTCTAGACGGTGGGCCAGGCCCACCCAAGGAAGATCCTGGCCCACCCAAGGCCATCCGGAGAAACGGAAAAGCAGGTGAACATACTTGGGCCAGCTTACCTGCTGGCGCACAAGCCGAAAGGCTGCTACAGCTCGAGTGCAAGTCTCTGCAAGCCACAGAGTCAGCTGGTCCTTTCTCATGGGCAGAATGACAATGGCCTGGCAGGGGCGGCAGAGCATGGTGCATCTCCTCCCATCCCAAGCCTCAGGAGAGGACTTTGAGTCCTTGGGGAGCTGCTGATACTTTCGAACAGCACAATTAACAAGTATTAGGCGAGGGGCATTGGCTCGCAGCAGGCCACACTGATCAGAGAGTAAAGATGGGGGGGGCAGCTTTCTTGGTTTAAAAACTGTGTTGTGACATCATACCAGATGCAGATTGGAAGTTTCATTCTGTGCACAACGAAGAGTGATGGAACTTCAGAAATATAACAATAAGGACTGACATAACATTAACTATGATTAGAAATGGGTAAAAGGGGAAAATTCGATTTTGACAACGTTGCAAAAGTGACAAAGATGCAGTGAAAAAATAATGCACCCTCTACGTTGGGGCAAAAGGAGAGGTGCAGAGATAAAGAGAGAGACAGAGGCAACAGAACATAAGAGACGGAATGGGGAGTAGAGACAAAAAGAGGGGGAGAGGAAAGACGCTGGAGGAGAGGGAAATAATTATAGATAAGCACATTGAGGAAGGGAGATAGGGAAAGATGGAAACAGCCTCACACACACTTCTTAGTTCTGACGTTCCAGCAGTCCACAGCTTGATTTAGAGGTTGGTGATACCTAGAGGAAGTGCCATATATTGAGTAAACCCCAAGAAAGGCATAGTATGGTCAAAGGAATGCCACCTGTGAATTCTACCCTGTTTCTAACAATTCCACCGGAAATAGGTGGATTTTCCCTTGCTACTCAACAATAAAACATTTTCACAGGGACAGTAATCTATGTAATGTCCTCAGAGAATGGTCTTATGCAAATGTCAAGGGTGGATTAAGCAGGTAGTTACTGACAGCAGCAAGTCAGTAAATGGGATACAATGAAATATAACATTAGGTGTAGGACACAAGCAAGTTCAAGGGCTAAAGGGATGTTAGGGTGACAGACTTGAGAAAACACAATTGAAGAAAGCGAGAATTTTTAGGACAGGAAAAAGAAATGAAGTAAAAATCAAAGAGGCAATAGAAATTGAGTGATGTGGGGAATAAGGACATGAAAGGTAGAAAAAGAAGGAAGGATAGAGTGTATGTGGGAGACAGAGGATTGAGAAAGAGGGGGAGTTTGTAGACTAAGGGAGAGGGAGGGAAATAGTGCAGGGGCAATGGAAATGGGGGAAATCAGGGCTACAACGGAGTAAGAGAGAGACAGGAAAAAAGAGATGGAAAACAAGAGAGGCAGAATAATGGGAGGGAGAATGATATAGGAGGGGATTAAAATAGATTGAGGTGTTTGTAGAATGAGAGAGACAGAATGAAAAGTTTGTATACAGAAGCATAGAAAATACAATAGATGTGGTGGGTGAGAACATGAGAGTGCTGATGTAATGAGGGAGTAAAGAAAGGGAAGAGAGGTATAAACACTAGAAGGAGGAGTAAAGGGCTATTCATACGTATGGGGGAGCAAAAGAGAGAAAGGGCACAGGTAGTATATAGAAAAATAAACAAACGGCTGTTGTTGAAATGATATCCTCTAGCATGTCAAGCAGAGTCAGATCGTGTCTGTTCCCACAGTGTAAATGTCACCAAGTACCAAGCTGTGTTACACCCCCTTAGCACACTCAGAGAGACTTCTGTGAGGCAATCAAAAAGGTCCATGAAAGACTTGGATGTGTGCAGCCACTGAAGCCTGTAGATTAGCAGTGAGTTTTCTGACTGAGTAAGGGTGGGAAAAGAACCAGAAGACCTCAGGGTGACCAGGAAAGTCAGTGATCTGATGGGAAACAATATCTTCTGCTATGTGAAATTAAGAAGAAGATACAGCAACTAGAGGATGACCTGTGCCCCAGGGGCCTAAGGTGGACCAGAGCTCTAACGATTAGTGTCCCTGAGAAGGATCATCTGGGCACTTGAGAGTGGCCAGAAGCGACAAGTAAATGACACTGAGCAGTAGCCTTAGCACACCCTGGTGAAAAGGAGAGATGGGGACAAGCAGGAGCCTTAAAGACCTTGGAGTTAGCAGGATTTCGGGCAACTTGGGGTGAGCGTAAACCTCAGGACCCTGAGTGTAAGCTTGAGGCACATGGACCTGAACTGAGTAATGCCCCTGAGGTATGTGTTCACTCCCAATGCCCACTGCGAAGATTGAGGGTGAGCAGGAGCTTCAGCTGTCTGGCAGTGACAGAACACCTCATGCCCTTAGGGTGAGCAAAACATCAACGAAGCTATTCGGATATATAAGGTTTGCGGAATCTCATGGTAAACTTCAGGGAAATGAGGATGTTGCAGAGCTTTCAGGTAAAAGTGAATATGAGCTACAGGGTTGTAACCAGGAACCCCACGGGAACCAACAACCTTCCCTCGAGACTGAAACGGATCCCATAGACTGGTGGATACCAACAGCTGACCGTTTTGACCTATCTTCCCTCTCCCAGGCAGGTCCGCATCATAAGGAAGGATCTGACTGGAGGACGGAGGACGAGGCAGGGAGCAGCGTCTCCTTTAACTGGTATCGGCCCTTTGACGATGACGCCCCCTCGAATGATGACGAAGAAGCCGGGCCAATGAATGAGCGAGATGTCATCAGAAAAAGGGAGGACGCCCACGGAGAGTCGGGAAACCCGGAAGAGACGGAGAGAGCAGCAAGCGCGGACAGAGGAAGAGAAGCAGAGGAATTCGTACAACGGCCCCGAACCTGCAGAGCCCAACCGGAGGAAGGAGAGCCAGGAGGCCAACGTTCCGGTGACCCGCCCAGCCACCCCTCAGGAGAGGTGTGGCTCTCGCAGGTACGGAGCCGCGTAGCGGGCTGGGTTGGGAGGCCGCAGTGGAGTGCAAAAGCTAAGCGCTAGCGCCCATTTACTCGTCTTCCCCGAACACACCACCTGAGGCACGTTTGATATTATGCAGCAACAACTCATCACACGAGCACAAGGGTGATACCCCCCCCTCACTTCCAACCCTGGGACCCTGGTAGTATACTGATATACCCTGCCCTGACACTTTCCATTTCGTTCCCTTTTGCACGTGAGGAGAACACCGTGGACATAGCCAGCCCCGGGCGAAGATGCACGCAGACATCTGGTAGTACGGGAGAAGACCAGCAAACCCCCTAAGACGTACAACCTCGGACAGAAGAGGAGGTAAGTTTACCGGACGGCTAACCATCGGAACAGGGAAAAGTCAGGCCTTCTGAGACTTTACGTGTTATTGGGTGTAACACTTCCGAATAAAAACATCAGAGACGTTATCTCTATCTCATTTTTGACCACAGTAGATGCCCGTTTAGACCAACCAGGTGACAATTTGGTACCGAAACCCGGGACCTCTCCATTGACAAAAATGGATGCTCTGATTCAGCACATAGTGCAGGCCCAGGACAAGCTGGGATGGGCCCTGGAAAGGCAGCTCACGTCGGCACAGGCGGATCGCGAGGTCTTTTTGAACTCCATGTCCGCTCAGCTAGAGGGGCTACATAAGATTGTGGCAGAACAAGCAACTGGTCCTCATCCCGTGCCACGTACCTCCCACCATGGTCCAGCAGGGGTGGCTCTCCAGAAGTTCGTACAACGGGACGACCCGGACGCCTACCTCACTAACTTTGAAAGGGCGGCAAGAGCCTGTGGCTGGCCCCCTGAAAAATGGCCGTTTTTTCTCGCCCCTTTGTTAACTGGCGAAGCCCAAGCAGCCTATCAGGAAGCCAATCCAACCGGCACATCACCTTACGGCGAAATAAAGAAGGTCATCCTGGATCACCTTGGGATGGATGAGGAGGCCTATAGGCTACGCTTTAGGAAGGACAAATATCTGCCAGGAGAAAAACCAAAGACATTGTTTTATCGCTTAAAGTTTGCGGCCGACAAGTGGCTTAAACCAGAAGAGTGCTCCAAAGAAGAGATCTTGGACAAGATTTATCTTGACCAATTCTTGGACGATCTACCATACCCCACCCAAAGATGGTTGCGTCAACACGCGAGTTTAAGCACAAAGGAGGCCATGGAGATGGCTACCACGTTCGCCAGAGCACAACCAAAAACAGACACGGGAGAGGCAGAAAAGGGGTATCGACCACTGCCCGGAAAGTTCGTTAGACCTATAAGCCGACGGCCCCTGGAACCTCCCAGGAGTAGACCCAAGCCCGCAGAAGCCTTTCACCCTAAAGGGCCACAATGTTTTGATTGCGGGGGTTGGGGCCATATCGCAAGAGCATGCCCCCACCACAAATCAGCAGAGGAACCCATGGACATCGGGTACGCGCCAAGAGCCGTACTCTACACCGCCGAGATGGGACCAGCCTTTTATGTAAGCGCTAGCATCAACGGACACCACATAAAAGCATTGTTGGACTCTGGTTGTAAGCAGTCAGTCGTTCTGAGGGACTTAGTACAACCCCAAGACATCCTCCCAGGGGCGGTGGTGCACATCCGATGCGTACATGGGGACGTCAAAACATACCCGGTAGCCTTAGTGTCCATAACCGTAGAGGGAGGGACCCCATATACGCTACGGGTAGGGGTCATGAGTAATGTCCCAGAAGAACTAATCATAGGAACAGACAACACCCAATTCCTGCCGTTGTTCCATAGCATAACAAAACGCCACACCCAGCCGCCTCCGGCGCCGTCAGAGAACGGTACAACAGTCGCCCCGGCCTTGGCCAATTCAGAACCCTGGGTAATAGATAAGAGTTTCAGGTTTTCCCAGGAGAATGATAACACCCTTAGACATGCATGGGACGCCGGGGTCACCATCCACCAGACTCCTCCACTGCCTCCTTACTTCTTAGTCAAGGACGGTTTGTTGTATCGAGTGAGGGATCAGGCCTCCGAAACCCAACTATTAGTCCCCCGTGAGTTCCGAGACCAGATACTGTTCTATGCACATTCCCACCTAACGGCAGGACACCAGGGGGCCGAGAAAGCAACACAGGCGGTCCTAAGACACTTCTATTGGCCGGGGGTCTATCATGATTTGCGAACCTATTGTCAACAGTGCGAGACCTGTCAACGACAGAGCACGTACAAACCCCCGGCTGTACCATTGCAGCCACTACCCATAATCGGGACCCCGTTCACACGAATCGGGATGGATTTGATCGGACCCCTTCCCCGAACAAAGAAAGGGCATGTGTATGCCCTAGTAGTCGTGGACTATTCCACGAGATACCCCGAAGCCTTTCCCTTGAGAACAACAACCACCACAGCAATAGCTACCTGTTTAATCGAACTGTTTTCCCGAGTGGGTTTCCCCAAAGAGATCCTGACGGATCAGGGTTCCCCCTTTATCTCTAAACTAATGAAAGAAGTGTGCAAGACCCTCAACATCAAACACCTAAAGACCTCCGTGTACCATCCACAGACGGGCGGGTTAGTTGAGAGATACAATGGGTCCCTAAAACGCATGCTACGAAAAATGCTAACAGTAGAGGGAAGAGAATGGGACCGCCTGCTTCCGTTAGCCCTCTATGTCCTCCGGAGTCAGGTCCAGAGCAGCCTGGGTTGTTCCTCTTTCCAGATGCTATATGGAAGACAGCCCAGGTCTCTCTTGGAGATGACAAAGGAGGCATGGGAAAGACAGGAGAAGGAGGAAACCACCCACTTCCTGGAATATACCCGTAATCTCCGCGCAAAGCTAGGGAAACTTAGGGACCTAGCATACTCGAACCTCGAGAAAAACCAGAGGAAACAGAAGACGTTCTACGATAAGGGAAAAAAGTGGAGATATCTACAGCAGGGGGACTGGGCATTGGTAAAAATACCCTCCAGCCTAGGTAAAGTCAAGTCCGAGTGGGCAGGACCTTTTCACGTTATCGAAAACAATGGGCAAACCACGTACCGCCTACAAATGAACAGAAGGAAAACACAGTGCTTTCACATTAACTTGCTAAAAAAATGGATAGGTCCACCCCCCCCCCCCCCTCCATTCGTTTTGCCTCCTCTGTCACCGAGGAAACGTCCACAAGGCAACACCTCGTGATAAGTCCTACCCTGACTCGTACACAAAAGAGTGAACTAGAAACAGTGTGTAGAGAGTTCGCATCCACCTTCTCAGACACACCCGGCAAGACCTCTCTTGCTGAACATGCCATAGGGACAGAGCCGGGAAAAATTGTAAAACAGCGTCCTTATCGCGTCCCAGCGGCCAGACGGGATACCATCCGGAAGGAGGTACTAGACATGCTAAAAATGGGAGTAATAAGGGAGTCAAGGAGCGAATGGTGTTCTCCCATTGTCCTGGTGCCCAAGCCGGATGGATCCTCGAGGTTTTGTATGGATTTTCGCGCCCTCAATAACATATCCACTTTTGATGCGTACCCCATTCCTCGGTTGGACGACCTGATAGAACGATTAGGGGACGCCCGGTTTATCAGTACCCTTGACCTAACGAAAGGATACTGGCAGGTCCCTCTGCGAGAAAAGGACCGTAAAAAAACCGCCTTTGCCACACCAGACGGCCCATACGAGTTTACTGTGTTGCCCTTTGGCCTTCACGGGGCACCCGCCACTTTCCAACGGCTCATGAACACAGTCCTACAAAACCATCAGGCATGTGCTGCCGCTTATCTAGATGATATAGTGATTTATAGCAGCTCGTGGGAACAACACCTCCATGACCTGAGACAAATCTTAGGGTGCCTCGCAGGAGCAGGGCTGCATGCTAATTCACGCAAGTCCAAAATAGGGTTTGACAGGGTGAAATACCTGGGATACGTACTCGGCCATGGGGTGATTGAACCGCAGGAAGAAAAGGTGAAAGCCATTACGAACACTCCAGTCCCCACTACACCGAAAGAGATCCGGGCTTTCCTCGGACTCGTGGGGTACTACAGGAGGTTCATTCCCCATTTTTCAGACGTGGCAGCCCCCTTAACCGATCTGCTGAAGAAACGGAAGGCAGGCACGTCCTTACCCGGCCCATCCAAAGCAGCCATAGAGGCTTTTCAAACACTGAAAGGCATCATCACCTCCGATCCGGTGTTGGTATCTCCTAACTTTGCACTCCCATTCATCCTTCAAACGGAAGCATCTGACAGGGGGATAGGAGCGGTCCTCTCCCAATTATCCCCCGAGGGAGCAGAACACCCAATCTTATTCATCAGCCTGAAGCTGTTTCCCCGTGAAGCTCGCTATTCCACTATTGAGAAGGAGTGCCTAGCCATAAAGTGGGCAGTGGACAAACTGCGATACTATCTAGAGGGTACGACATTCACCCTCTACACGGACCACGAACCCTTGACATGGATGTGTAGAAACATGAGGAACAATCCGAGAATAATGTGCTGGTTCTTGACCCTACAGCCCTACAGTTTTAAGGTCAAACATCGCAAGGGCAGTTCCAATGGTAATGCAGATTATCTGTCCCGTGTCATGCCTCTCCCCGAACGGGAGCAGCGTAGGGGGGAGGTGTGTAACCAGGAACCCCACGGGAACCAACAACCTTCCCTCGAGACTGAAACGGATCCCATAGACTGGTGGATACCAACAGCAGACCGTTTTGACCTATCTTCCCTCTCCCAGGCAGGTCCGCATCATAAGGAAGGATCTGACTGGAGGACGGAGGACGAGGCAGGGAGCAGCGTCTCCTTTAACTGGTATCGGCCCTTTGACGATGACGCCCCCTCAAATGATGACGAAGAAGCCGGGCCAATGAATGAGCGAGATGTCATCAGAAAAAGGGAGGACGCCCACGGAGAGCCGGGAAACCCGGAAGAGACGGAGAGAGCAGCAAGCGCGGACAGAGGAAGAGAAGCAGAGGAATTCGTACAGCGGCCCCGGACCTGCAGAGCCCAACCGGAGGAAGGAGAGCCAAGAGGCCAACGTTCCGGTGACTCGCCCAGCCGCCCCTCAGGAGAGGTGTGGCTCTCGCAGGTACGGAGCCGCGTAGCGGGCTGGGTTGGGAGGCCGCAGTGGAGTGCAAAAGCTAAGCGCTAGCGCCCATTTACTCGTCTTCCCCGAACACACCACCTGAGGCACGTTTGATATTATGCAGCAACAACTCGTCACACGAGCACAAGGGTGATACCCCCCCCTCACTTCCTACCCTGGGACCCTGGTAGTATACTGATATACCCTGCCCTGACACTTTCCATTTCGTTCCCTTTTGCACGTGAGGAGAACACCGTGGACGTAGCCAGCCCCGGGAGAAGACGCACGCAGACATCTGGGAGTACGGGAGAAGACCAGCAAACCCCCAAGACGTACAACCTCGGACAGAAGAGGAGGGAAGTTTACCGGACGGCTAACCATCGGAACAGGGAAAAGTCAGGCCTTCTGAGACTTTACGTGTTATTGGGTGTAACACTTCTGAATAAAAACATCACAGACGTTATCTCTATCTCATTTTTGACCACAGTAGATGCCCGTTTAGACCAATTAGGTGACAAGGGTCTGATGGTGAACAGGGGAATCAGGTGACCAGATGATGAGCTGCATTCCAAAGGCACCTGAGAGTGAGCTGGAACCTTAGGTATCTGAGCAGGAGTCTCAGAGGACCAGAGAGCGGAAATTAGCTTTGGGTTCCTTCTAATACGTGGATAGTTAAGGGACCAACTGATGGTGACCAAGAGTCAGGAGGCCTTCGGATGAGCGGCACCCATAGATTCTTTAGTGTGAACAGAATCCTGCGGACAAGAGGATACGCATGAGCCTCTGGGGTCATGTTGGTCAAGGCCAAGCAAGAATCCATAAGAATTACAGGAGTTTTAGGACCTGATTGCCGAGAGAGGATTCAAAGATTGGAGGGTGAGTAAGGGGTTAGAGGGTTAAAGAGTGAGCAACTGATTCTGGAACATATTCATTGGAAGACTTTTGAGTGTGCTGCAGAGCAATAATGGTGTTTCCAGCATTGGATAATGTTAATTGTCCTAGAACATTTGAAAAGTTTAATTTACCACAAATGCCTCCCCAAATTAGCTCCCTTGTACTAACCAAGCAATGTTTCATGAAAGATTATGATCTGCAAAAGTGGGCCACTTGCTTTTGGGTGCCAGGGCCACTTTGTGGCCCTGATTCAACCAAGGACATCTGCTACTTTCAGGCCTGGGGACAAGTGCGATGTTAGCAGGGATGGTAGCTGCTGCATGCACAGATGAACAGCACAGATATCCTGAACACTCTCACTTATTCGCACAGATGAGGCAAAGGCTCCAATTTAATCTATTTTGCGTCATAGCACTATGATTTTTTTGAAAAGCACCTTACCTGATGTGTTTCAGTGCCTTAAAGATAGCTGTTTTATGGTTAATAGTGCACACCCTTTGTACCCTTCACTCCTGTGGAAGTCTTTTTTATTACACGAGTGGCTAAGCAGAGCGCTGTAGTGCATACTGTAGTGTTTCTATTCTGAGCATGTTTGTTTTGTATAGGGCACAGCAGTATTGTTTCCCTGAGTAAAGCTTATTTTATTACTTGGAACAAGTTACTTACCATTAATGCATTGCAAATCAAATACACTCTACAAAACAACCAGACAACTCAATACTAGCAGTTCAAGATGTTGATACTTATTCCATTAAGTGGGAGATTTGAATGCTGGAGTTATTACCTCAACAGGGAAAGCTGCTAGAGGCCACAATGGGAAAAAAGTATTATCTCAGAAAAAACTTGTATGGGATCAAAACAGATGGGAGAAGCACCCTGATCCAGTTGAGTTGGTTTTGCACGTTTGTCAAAACCATAACTCAGTTTTAACTGTGTTTTTTGTTTAATGAGCATGTGCATAGAAAGGGAGGATGAATAATGGTGAAGTCCACATTATTGTATTAGGTGGGGGTGTGCAACATTGTCAGAGGGCTTACTGCACCATGTTTTTAAACTTCAATGCTTTGCAAACTCCAAAACTGACTATATATATATATATATATATATATATTCACTTAAAAAACCATAGGTTTCACACATGTTATAGTTAGCTGGACATTTCCCTTGTAAAAAAACCAATGAAATTCCCCCGTTATAGTTAGTGCAGGCAACTATAACTCACGCGACCGCAATCCTCTGCTGATGACGTCAGATATTACATCACTGATTACATATGTGTCTTTCTGAAAAATAAATATTTGTAATATATGTATAGCTAAAGATTAATGGAAGAAGACATGGGTAAATAGGTGTCTAAATACAGTGATGTAATATCTGACGTCATCAGCAGAGGATTGCGGTCGCGTGAGTTATAGTTGCCTGCACTAACTATAACGGGGGAATTTCATTGGTTTTTTACGAGGGAAATGTCCAGCTAACTATAACATGTGTGAAACCTATGGTTTTTTAAGTGAATTTGCAAGGTTTTTTAAATACTAATTCCCAACTATAACGTGTGTGAAACCTATGGTTTTTTATGTGAATTTGTACGGTTTTTTAAATGCTAAGTTATGTATTTATTCATATTTATTTTTTTTCCGGTTTTTCACCGTGCGCGCGCTGTGGGCACTCGGTGCGCTTCGCGCACCAAGCGCCCACAATGCGTTGTGCGTGCGGTGCGCGCACGGTGCGTGCACCCCGCGCTTTTTCCTCATAAACATACATGTTTTTTTCACCCTTGGGGGTCCTTCAGTGACCCCCTGACAAAGGCTAGGGGGTCAGGAACTGTCCACCCTGCCCCCTTTTCATGTTCTCCACCTTTGTTTTTCACTGCCTCCGACTGCGAGAGACAAAATGGCGGCCGACACTTCCTGATTTCGACCGATTCGAATGTTTACTGACATCTAACAACCAATCAGAATTGCGCTCGCATGGTGCGCGCTTATAGATATATATGTACTTTTAACTGAAATTTTCTCTGGAACTACTGAACAGATTGACTCCAGATATTCAAAAGGCACATCCCTGACCTGAGGACTACCTCTCTGCCAAATTTCAAGTAATTCTGTTCAGCCGTTCGGGCTGTACCTTGGACTAAAGGTCCCTATGGAAAAATGCATGGGGAAAACGCGTTTTGGGACCCCCCTTTTTTCTCGGCCCCCGCTTGACTAATCACCCCGAGACTTTCAGCATAGGAGCGGAGCGGAGCGCCCCACCTATTTTGAAAAATTCGCGACGATTCGTCAACCGGCGCCAAAGTTATTCAAAATAGAATTTTCAGATTTCCTATGGAAACACGGTCCTAACTATAACTATCTACTGGCGACCGCCAGTAGATAATATATATATATATATATATATATATATATATATATATATATATTATCTACTAATCCTCGCGAATTTTTCAAAATAGGTGGGGCGCTACGCTCCGCTCCTACCCTGAAAGTCTCGGGGGGATTCGTCAAGCGGGGGCTGAGATAAAAGGGGGGTCCCAAAATGCGTTTTTCCCATGCATTTTGCCATAGGACCTTTAGACAGGGCTACAGCCCGAACGGCTGAACAGAATTACTAGAAATTTGGCAGAGAGGTAGTCCTCAGGTCAAGGAAGTGCCTTTTGTAGGTTTGGTGTAAATCTGTTCAGTAGATTCTGAGAAAATAGCCTTTAAATCAATATATATATCTGAGCCAGCTTACGGTGCGCTTACGGTACGCTTACCGTACGCATACGGTGGCGTGCGCGAGCGCGATTCTGATTGGCTCTTAGATCTTAGTAAACATTCGAATCGGCCGAAACCAGGAAGCGGCGGCCGCCATTTTCTCTCTCGCACTGAGAGTGATTTCTAAAATATAAAGCCCAAAAACATGTAAAGGGGCTGTTTAGACAGCTCCCACACACATAGCCATGTTGAGGGAGTCCCCAAAGATCCCCCAAGGCCAAAAACTGAATTTTTATTTTTTCGTTAATTTCGCCGATTACGCTTACCGTACGCGTACGGTAAAAAATAAAAAAAATAAAAAAAATAATCCACACTCTCTCCACCCCGTGTGCAATTGGTGCCCGCAGGGCACCAATTGTGCATGGATAATTTGAGATGAGATAAACTAAAATATTTAAAAAAAAAATAATAAAAAAAAAAATTATCCACACTCTCTCCACCCCGTGTGCAAATGGTGCCCGAAGGGCACCATTTGTGCATGGCTTATAAAATATACGAAAAATTAAAATATTACCTTTCAAAACGAAGTGCATCATATGTCCTCCATGTGCGCACGGTGCGCGAAGCGCATCGTGCGTACATGGCCCATCTAGCGTAACGTGGGCACGCAGTGCGCGTAGCGCACCGCGTGCCCACAGTGCGTGCACGGCACTAACTGCGTAAAGTGGGCGCGCGGTGTGCGAAGCGCACCGTGCGCGCACGGAACGAACTGCGTTAAGTGGGCGCGCACGCCATGAATGGCGTAAAGTAACTTAGCATTTAAAAAACCGTACAAATTCACTGAAAAAACCATAGGTTTCACACACGTTATAGTTAGGAATTAGCTTTTAAAAAACCTTGCAAATTCACTGAAAAAACCAATGAAATTCCCCCGTTATAGTTAGTGCAGGCAACTAACTCACGCGACCGCAATCTTCTGCTGATGACATATGTGTCTTTATGAAAAAAAAATATTTGTAATATATGTATAGCTAAAAATGTATGGAAGAAGACATGGGCAAATAAGTGTCTAAATACAGTATTAGCATCAGCAGAGGATTGCGGTCGCGTGAGTTATAGTTGCCTGCACTAACTATAACGGGGGAATTTCATTGGTTTTTTATCAGTAAAATTTCCACTAACTATAACATGTGTGAAACCTATGGTTTTTTCAGTGAATATATATATATATATATATATATATATATATATATATATATATATATATTCACTGAAAAAACCATAGGTTTCAGAGACGTTATAGTTAGAAATTAGCATTTAAAAAACCTTACAAATTCACAGAAAAAACCATAAGTTTCAGGGGTGTTATAGTTAGCTGGCCATTTCACTCGTACAAAACCATAGAAATTCCTCCATTATAGTTAGCTCTGCTAACTATAACTCGCGCGCCCGCAATTCACTGCTGATGATGTCACATATTACATCACTGATGACATGGTCAGTGACACCACTGAAGAAATCACTAATGACATCTCAAATGACATCACTCATGACATCACTCATGACATCATCCAGTGAATGTGTGTTTCTATAAAATGTAAATGTTTTATATATATATATGCCAAGGTGTATTGAAGAACAAATGCATTTACAAGTGCCTAAAGGAATTATTTTGTATGTGTGTGACTGACTGTATAAGTGAGTGATTGAACGTGTCTTACTGAATGCATGGGTAAAAGTCTGCATTAGTCTCTCCATTGGTGTGTAAGCAACTGCATGTGTTGCTGAATACCTACATGAGTGTCTATATAGGTTATTGATTTGTTGTCTGAGTATCTGTATGGGTCCCTGAGTGTCTGTGTGGGTGGGTGGGTGGGTGGGTGTATGAGTCTGTACATAGATGTCTGAGTGGGTGATTCAGTGGTTGCATGGATTAAAAAGTGCATCTGGAAAGGGCTGTATGGGTGAGTTAGTGTGTCTATGGGTGTGTTGGTGAGTGAATAAATGTCTCAGTGGTATATCTGCGACTAACTACATATGTTTTAAGCCACTATATGTGAGTGTTGGAGTATATAAATGAGTATACGTGAGACTAAGTTATTTCAAGAGTGGGTGTATAAATAAGTGTCTGCTTCTATCAGTGATTGTATAAGACAGTAAATATGTGTTAGTATCTGTATAAATAAGTGATGTGGTATGTCTAAAAATAACGAAGTTGGTGTGTATAACTGTATACATGATTAAATGGGTATGTGATTCATTCTTTGCATTACTGACTAGGCGTGTGAGTAACTCTATGGATGAGTGGCAGCGTGTGACTGCATGTATAGATGTATGAGTGCATATTATAGTCCTCTATTGATGAGTAACTACATGTATAAGTGACTGGATGTGTGTGTAGACCAAGGAAATAGTGAGTGCTATGTAGTATATGGCTTTCTTCTGTGTACGGTTTCAAAAATAGTAGTCAGCATTTTAGAATGGGTGTATCAAAGTTTATATTAGAGCATCAGTATGTGCATCAGATTGTCACGTGGATGATGTCATGAGTGATGCCATCAGTGATGTCATTTGAGATGTCATGAGTGATGTCATCAGTGATGTCACTGACCATGTCATGAGTGATGTAATATGTGACATCATCAACTGTGCATTGCGGGCGCACGAGTTATAGTTAGCTCAACTAACTATAACAGGCGAACTTCTCTGGTTTTATATGAGTCAAATGTTCAACTAACTATAACGTCCCTGAAACCTATGTTTTTTTTTGTGAATTTCTAAGGCTTTTTAAATGCTAATTACTAACTATAACGTCTGGAAATCCTATGGTTTTTTCAATGAATTTCGAAGGTTTTTTTAAATGTTAATTTCATATTTTAATGTTTATAAAACCTATATTTTTTCTATTATATTTTTAAATATTTTGGAACTCTATTATACTTCTTGTTTTTAACTTTAAAAATCATGTAAAGTTTTATATCTTCCCCCAAAAATATGTATTTTTTTTGGGGTGAGAAAACTGCACTCCCATACCCGTAGCATACCAAGCTCCATCACCACACAAATCCTATCCGCCATATTGCTAAACTCGTAAAGGATGCGCATTTCGTATCCGATGAGTTCGTGGCACCGCGTCCCACGTAACATCATATACGCATGAAGTCACCCCAGGTACTACTTTGGTATCCGACGGGTATGCAGTACCAAGTCACGCGTTATGTCATGTACGTGTGGGGTCACGCCTGCTGCGCGTTGCGTATTCGATGAGTACATGATGCCAGGCCCTGTGTTACGCCACAGACGTATAGTATCGCGCCGGGTACGCCATTCCCTTTTTTTTTGTCTCAAAAGTATATCTAAATAACTTTAAACAGTATATGAGAGCACACGAAAATCTAAATTATTTTAAACATTTATATATTTCTTACTGTAATAAACTTATATTATGATAAATATGTTTTGTCAAAATCGCGTCGGGTGCGGCCTCCTTGCGTGCTCGGTGCGCGATTGCCATGTGACCTTAAAAAAAAGCATTTGATTGGTTCATAACATTTACCCTTTAACAGTTGTACGACCCCACCCATTTTACTCATTCTCTCTACAGCGTTTGATGAGAGACACCTCGTCTGCTTAGAAAGCTTTTTTGAAAAGTGTTTTCCTGTATACACATCTTATACTACACACAACATGCAACGATCATCTTGATCAATATTCATGCTCTGTACATTAGCCTTCCACGTGCGATTGCCATGCATCTCAAACGCTCCATCAAAAAACAAATATGTGTTACACGATGTCCCTGGTGTGTGTGTCTGCACATTATTGTGCTGCCTTTCGGCCTGGGGTATTGCTGGCTCTAAAGAGCATCATCAGCCACGGGCAGACTGCACATCCTAGATCACATGCCATCTCATTAACGATAGTTTCCGCCTTCCGGACACATGCTACACTAATCTAAATTGCACACTCTGCGAGGTCAAAACTACAAAAGAAACACACATAAGTACACTTACTGTCCAGGCAGGAACTGAACAATGCCCAAGTCCCCGGAATAATTATTCACACGCCTACGCTGGCCTGGCGTACGCAAGCCCAGCCCACTTTGCAAATGTATAAATAGGATAACCACGACGCCACACATCCCTCTTCTTCCACACTACCTCAAATGATTTACCGCATCCACCTCGCATATCACAATGCGCAATAAAAAAAAGAAATGGATCCATGAGGTGTACTCCATCCTGGCAATCAACACGGGCTCTAAATTTTGAGCCCTACTGCCTGTCGTCTACGAAAGGGATCCATGAGGTGTACACTCTCCTGCAATCAACACCCCATCTGAATTGAGCGCACTGCTGCCCATAGTGTTTGCTTACACAACAATGACAGCAGGTAAGCAGAGTGGCCTGGGTGCACAGGGCCCCCAATTGAGCACGCTGAGGCGAGAGGGGTGGGGTGCTTCAGCCTAGCTGCACAGGTCCGCACAAATGATATTGCCATGTGTTATGATGTGATCTTTGACCTCATTCAGTCACATCTCTGTCTCATTTTAAAGACCTGCTGGAGTGTACTGTAGGCCTGAGCCAGCAGGCAGCGCTGACCTTTTGACACCTCTTCAGCGCGGTGCTGCGGGAGGGATGGGATGCATCAGCCAGACTGCGCACGTGCAAATAAGCGATATTGCCATGTGTTATGGTGTGATCTTTGACCTCATTCAGCCACATCTCTGTCTCATTTTAAAGACCTGCTATACCATAAGGTAGGCCTGAACCTACGGGCAGCGCTGCCCTACAGACACCTGTTGAGGGTGGTTCTGTGGGAGGGGTGGGGTGCATCACCCTGAGTGCACACGTGCAAAAACGCCGTGCGTAATGATGTGATCTCTGACCTCATTCAGTCACATCGGTCTAATTTCAAGGACCTGCTGGACCGTACTGTAGGCCTGAGCCAGCAGGCAGCGCTGCCCTACAGACACGTGGCGTTGGCTTTTAGAACACTGTAGTGAGCTCCTTACTAAGTGTACATGCACACAGGCTCCCGCCACTGCATTACATGCGCACATCATGCTTCTAGCATGTGCTCTGTTCCTTTGAACGTGAACGTTGGCATAACATAGTATTTAACCTTGTGTATTCTCGTGCACTCCAACTCCTCTTTGAACCACGATTATCACTAACAGTTGGTAGATCGTACTTCAAAAACGAAGGATGTACTCAACTCCTATTTTCTATCAAGCTTGAAAAATACCTTCATTTACCTCCAGACATTTCCACCATTAAATTATTTGTCCCTTTTCAGACATTCTATTGATTGCCACAAGAAGGGCGGAGCGGGAGCTGACCCCGCAATGATGCCCTGGCATTCTGACACCTTCCATCGTGGTATTAAGACACCGTCCCCGACCGGAGACCTGGTCTATCGTACAAACATACCCCGGACTAGGCGCTTGCACCAACACGTCGTGGGACACACCAGTGGTGGCAGGTGTGCAAGACCTACAATTGAGCACAGTGCGGGGGAAGGGGTTGGGGTGCAGCACCCTGGGTGCACAGGTGCATGCAAGCGATTTTCCCGTAGCTAATAATGTAGGACTATATTATCAAACAACGGCAATAACATTATCACCACTTTAGCGACAGGAAACTGCTGCTAAAGCAGAACCAGAACCTGGGCTTCTAAGGGAATTCACAAGGACATATTATCAACCCCTTATCGCCACTTTATCGGCAGATTCCTTCCACTAAAGCGGCGATAATGTTATCGCCCTTCCTTCATAATATGGCCCATAATCTCTAGCCTCATGTATTTAATTTTAAGGACTTGTTGAACCACACTCTTTGTCGCAGACCCCAGCGTCCTAGACAAACAGGTGACGGAGGGTAAACACTAAGGGCTGGGTGCAATAGGCCGACGCTCTGTCTCCTCCTCCCTCTCTTCTTTTGACTCTCCCTCCCCTTCTCCCTTCCGACCACTCCCCCTCCCTTCCATTCTCACTATGGTTCTTTCATTCGGACTACCTTTCTTTACCTCTTCCACATAGAACACATACTTATGTTTCATTTTTGTCTTGTAGGTTTCCTACGCTGATTCCATTGGAGTCCAACCCAAGTTTTTTTTATTATACTGTTCTATTAAAGTTACATTTCTATTTATATCTGATTTCATAAAGGTTACTTATTTTTTCAACTATATAACTGAGTGTATACGTCTTCTTTTTCTGACGACACTTGTCTATTGTTTATTGTGAAAATCATCTGTTTATAGGAGATTTTAAGGACAACATTATTTAATATTAGAGTGCACCTACCAAACATAATCTAACTAACTATTAGACAAATGAAGCCTGGGTAATTGTACAACTGCAAGAGTTCTATGAGTGTATCACTTTATAACACTACACTATGTAAAAAGGTAATCCCCGGTTACTTTAAGGTTCAAGAGGGGGGAAAGAGTCAAAAATATTGAAATATGGACCTCTTAACCAACCTATCTTATTTACCTATGTAGAAAAATCTCTAAATCTATGTAACAAACCCCCCAGTGTTCCACATAAATATACTGTCTTCACAACATAGGTGCTTTTTCTTTGTTTTTATTATTTAATCAAAAATAAAACATGATTTTTTTATATATATTCTTATAACGTTTTCAATTTTGCTTTTTTGTTTTGTGATTTACATGAATTGACATAAAACATACATGTGCATAATCAATCAGTGTAAACAACAATTAAATCGTTGCCTGAAGCAAAAATACTGCTAAATGGTTGACAGTGCCCCTCACAGAACAACAAAAGAAATTATAAACATAAAGGTTTAGCTGCCTAATCTCACATACCAACATCCATACCACATACTACATAATATACACAAAAGGGATTATAAAACATATATTTAACAACTGGAAATGTTTTCTTTTAATTATTGTCTATCAATGTATTCTGTTGACATTTTTCTCAAAGTAACTTTTCCTTTATTTCATCGGTTTTTAAGTTGATCCATATGAATTTGTTTTCCAGCTGTCAAAACAGTTGGTCTGGTCTACGCACGTTTCGGTGATAGAGATCACCTTCCTCAGGACCATCAAAGAGTTAAAACCATAGAGGGGCTACTTTTGTTCTGAAAAAGCAAGACCAATGTGTGTCAGATACGGGGAACATGAGGGTATTTAATGTATTGCTTAAAAATTTTTTTATTCAAAATTACTTCAAATATGCTGGTTCATGCAAGTCTCAGGTGGACAGAAGAGAGAGAGCTATTAGAGTGGGAAAATTGAAAATTATATATAGCCCTTCTCCAAAGTGACAAGAAGTGCGATTAGTTGTGGAAATGACCTGGGAGAAAGTTTATAATGTGCCTATGGATTGAAACAAAACATGGAACCCTTCTCCCGGTGCTCAACACAGGATAACACGATTTTATCTAGAATACCTGTTTCAACACAGATTGTGTAGTTGGATCGCTAGGCTGGCGCCTATGTGGTGACTATATAATGAAACAACAGTCCTTAGTTCGTGCACACTGCACGAAGCTAGAAAGGCAATGAGAAAAACTAGTTGAAAAGGCGATTAATTGAAACACGCAAGTGTTGCTCAAATAGGAGTAAGTAAAGTTTCTTACATTGACTGCTTGAGTATATACAGGGTCAGAGATTCTTGTAGTGGTTAAAATTTGTTCTTTTTTGCCTGTATTAGCTTTATGCCATAAGAATCTTCTTGCATAGCAATGTATCTATAAATTAAAGACACATATAGGAAAAATGTAATATGTATCTTAAAATGTAGCATGATTGTGTGTAGAGAAATCTGATGTAGGTCTTACCTCTAAGCGAATAGCAAAGTGCCAGACAAGAGGGTTATCTATTTCGCATTTGAATGCTTGCGATTCATGTTTAACTTATACATGGTGTTCAAGGTATTGGTTCTGGAAGGCAGATACGATAGTATTAGGCATATTTTAGTATTTCTACCTTATTATTACAGCACCAAACCTATAAGTTAGATATTACATTTTTTAGAAATTTATCTAAAGTGGAGCTATTCGTGTGAGTTTGTTAAATTCTCAGCTTGCCTTACTATTTACCGATTTTTACGTGACGGTTCTATTGAATCATCATTTATATTTTGTAGATTGACCAGTATTTTAAACAGACGAGATGGTAATTGGCGACATACGGGCGGATTACACAAGAAGACTGACCTTGATGGATATGTGGTTGAGGACCAAATATTACCTAGAATTAGAAGCACTACGACTAGTAAATTCAGATGGGTCTCGCTCTGAACCGGTAGAAAATCTCCTTATACCATAGTTATATGAGAATTTAAGCTGACAAAGATACGTCTATATTTAATAACGGGGACTTGACAGACTTGTTTATCTGTGTATCGTTTAGAACGTAGTCTCGCGATGATAGGAGCGTGACCAGTGTTGTACTGCTAAGGACCCGGTAGCAGAAGCGACATGTTGGAATAGGTATGGAGCATACAAAAACGCGATAAATCCCCTTGTTCTATTTGATTTATAACACTATAGAAGTATGATCATTAGAGCCAAGGCATTCTAAGTCCAAGGTGGACTTTGATGATTAACCACAAAGAATACGGACAAGTACTCGCTATGTCTAAAAGGCTGGTTCAGAGTTGAGGGAGAGTCTAAGTAGTTCTAACCCCTTCCATGCTGCGCAAATTCCGCCGCTGTGGTGACGGTTTCTTGCGCGGGCGTGGTCATGACGGAACGGTTCCGTCATGAGCACAGCTCAACCGTGGCTCATGACGGAACCGTTCCGTCATGAGCACCGAAGGGGCTAATTAGATGGACAGAAAGACAGGCGAACAGACGTTGACAGCGGCATTGATATATTCTTACCTCTCGTGCTTTAGTTCAGCGTGTCCCTCTTGTTGCTCGATGTCATTCGAATGGTAGCGTGAAACAGTCAGCTTTAAGTCTCTGCTGATTATTGCGTGATCTCGCAATATTATCAGCCTAATTGGTACCGTAATTCTAAGCAATAGCTTAATCTGGGTGACATATTGAAGAGGATCAAAGTCAAATATAAATGTCAGAAAATAAATTCTACCGCACCTTGTCCTACATCTGATTGGATAAAGGCATGTTTGTATTAGGTGTTACATCTTTTATGAAAATAAATCGGACATAACTAGAAGGAAAATTGTTGTATAACTGCGTGTTTATAGTGATAAAGAACCAGTAGGTAATTGAAATCGGGAGGTTAGGTGCCGAAATTTCAGTTTTTTAAAAGTAGGCAAAGGGCATACATTACAGATGTTAGAGATGTATGTCTCACGAGAAATTATGGATATACATGTCAAGGTTGTGATAAGACAACGCGGGCGCCATCTTAGAGTGGTGAAAAGTGCCACTTAGAATGGTGAAATGAGTTGGTATATTACACTAAAAAGTTTGTAATATACACTCTAATGTGTAGTTGGGCAAAAGCTGTGGTAAGTAGTAGTCCAGAGTTGCTTCTGAATATTACTGGGTGTAAAATTGTTTACATTAGCCTAGACACCAATCCAAAAGGCTCATGGTCCATGATGGAGACCGTTTGTGGTCTCCCAAAATGAATCACAGCAAATGGAGTATCCCATTTATTCAAGAGGAGACGTGTACAGTGCGCTGTATATAGGTACCACACTATTATTGCTTACTGATGAGACCTAACAAGGCATTTGACCGAGTGAACAGCTATCAGTATGGGCAGTAGTGTCAATGATTCAAGAGGTCACTAGCCATGTTATGTCTTCATTAAGACCTTGATCTACTGTATCAAGTGAGAAGATCCAAAATGTTTCGCGTTGTTTGCGAATTTTAGTTGGGTCTTTCCCTGGTATTTGTCTTACTTTCTCTAGAATGAGCCAACGAAGGTCTGTTTCTGTGTGTTGGTTTTCCATGAAGTGTCTGACTAGTGGTGCCTGTAGTTTGCCCGTTCTTATGGCAGATTTGTGTTCTGACAGGCGTATACGGAATTCTCTAGATGTTTCACCTACATAGGCTAGATCGCAGGGACATATTATCATATAGATTACGTTGGAGCTCCTGCAGTTGGTCATATTTTTTAGACTCCCTTTTCTTGTTCTATAGGACCAGGTCTTAGTGGTGATCGCTGATGCGCATGCATGACAATTTCCACAACTGTAGTTGCCTGTAGGTGGCCGTAAACCATCAATCGTGGTTTGTGTGATTTTCACCTGAGGATGTTCTCTGCTGTGTACTAATTTATCTCTCAGGTTAGGGTTTCTTCTAAATGCCACCAGCGGTTTACGTGTGGGTTCTTCATCACTAGTATTGAGAATTTTCCAGTTTTTTTCTAGGACCTGTTTGATCCTGTAGTTAAGGTTGGAGTGGTCTATGACACAAACTAACTTATCCTGTGCTGGTTTTGGTTCCTTATAGAAGAGAGTATCTCTGTTATAGTACTTAGCTCTCTTTAGTGATTGTTTTATAAGTCTTTTAGGATAGCCACGAAGGAGGAGACGACCTTGTAGCTGTTCTGCATGTATCATATAGTCCTTCATGTTGGTACAGTTCCTCCTAATTCTCAGGAATTCTCCGAATGGAATCGAATCTTTTTGGCATGGCGGGTGGTAACTGCTGTGATCTAAAATTGTATTTTTGGCTGTTGGTTTCCTATACAAGCTAACTGCAAGCTGTCCTTCTCTACCCATGATCCATATGTCCAGGAATTCTACTTTGTCTGATGAATAATGACAAGTGAATCTAAGATTGTTGTCACTAGAATTCAACCAGGATATGAATTCTAATAAATCCGGTTCTGTGCCTGCCCAGATGGCACAGAACCGGATTTAGATTTAGAGATTTTTGTATCACTTTATAACACCATAAGTACTGACCGTGTGATTACAGAACAAATAAGGCACTGCCTAGGACCACCAAGGCTTCAGGGACTGCCGAGGCCCACCCTGCATATTTAAATAAAGACCCGGAGTGTGGCGATCCCCGGACTTCAGTTGGCCTCGAACCCCCCGAACAATTAGTAAACAATACCCGGGAAGGTGGCGCTCCCCTTGGCTGCAAAACGTCTCTGTGCCCTTCCGCGCCTAATTTACATGTGACATTAAGATCCCCAGTCCTACAGAGACCTCGCAATATAATAATTGGATTGGCCACGGAACATTACCCACCCACCAGGGGCCTCATTTAAAAGAACGGGTGAGACCCCACTTTTTTTTCTGTTGTTCTTTTCTCTCCATTTTTACCATCCGCATCCCCTCTATTACAGCGATACGAGGTTTTCCTCCTCTCGCTTCAAGTAGTCGAACAAGTATTTGCTCTATTAAAGTTACATTTCTATTTATTTCTGATTTAATAAAGGTTACTTATTTTTTCAAATATATAACTTAGTGTATACGTCTTCTTTTTCTGACGACACTTGTCTATTGTTTATTGTGAAAATCATCTGTTTATAGGAGATTTTAAGGACATCATCATTTAATATTAGAGTGCACCTACCAAACATAATCTAACTGACTATTAGACAAATGAAGCCTGGGTAATTGTACAACTGCAAGAGTTCTATGAGTGTATCACTTTATAACACCATAAGTACTGCCCGTGTGATTACAGAACAAATAAGGCACTGCCTAGGACCACCGAGGCTTCAGGGACTGCCGAGGCCCACCCTGCATATTTAAATAAAGACCCGGAGTGTGGCGATCCCCAGACTTCAGTTGGCCTCGAACCCCGCGAACAATTAGTAAACAATACCCGGGAAGGTGGCGCTCCCCTAGGCTGCAAAACGTCTCTGTGCCCTTCTACGCCTAATTTACATGTGACATTAAGATCCCCAGTCCTACAGAGACCCCGCAATATAATAATTGGATTGGCCACGGAACATTACCCACCCACCAGGGGCCTCATTTAAAAGAACGGGTGAGACCCCGCTTTGTTTTTTTTTTTTTCTTTTCTCTCCATTTTTATCATCTGCATCCCCTCTATTACAGCGATACGAGGTTTTCCTCCTCTCGCTTCAAGTAGTCGAACAAGTATTTGCTATCACAGGGTGGAAGCCATGCACCACCTTCTAATAGCAAATACAAATGTCCAGCGAATGCACACCCCGGGACATTGTATGAGCTGCGCCTGAGAGGTCACCCTCCCTACTACCATGATGCATTTGTTAGTATAAACGCATACTAACACTACTTACACACGTGTAGTACAGCGACCAGAATGTAGTGAAGAAGCAGAGGAAGCGCAAAATCAAAAAATATAAATCCTACCAGAAGTCGAATGATATAGTTCAATGAGCCGACGACCCTGGCATGAGTAGAAACAGCTACACGAACAAAACGTGTCTTCAGCACAACGCAAACAATTTTGAAATATTGCTGAGTGGTGCCTTCTTTTTGCCTTCTCCCACTCGTCACCAAATTTATGTAGTGAAGAGGCAGACAGCAGTGAATCCAATAAGTAGATTTATTACAAGAAAACAAGACGCCTGAAACAACTACCAACAGGAGCAGACAGCAAAGCAACCGTCTAATCCAGCACCGTGTACAAACTCCGCAAGGTTCCCCTCATGACAGCCCTACATTCTAGCATTACATACTGAGGGCCATATTATCAAGGAACGGCGTTAAAATTATCGCCGCTTTAGCGGCAGGAAACTGCCGCTAAAATGGCGATAATGGGCTTGATAATATGCCGCAGAGAATTCCAATAGAAGCCCATGTTCTCGTGTTAACATGGGCTTCTATTGGAATTCTCTACGGCATATTATCAAGCCCATTATCGCCGTTTTAGCTGCAGTTTCCTGCCGCTAAAGCGGCGATAATTTTAACGGCATTCCTTGATAATATGCCCCTTAGATTCTAGTACAATTACCTACTAACATTCTACTATGACTTACAATGGAATACTACACAGAGCACATGACTTTACAGCAATGAGCTCATAGTTTCATCCACGAGTCTTGACACCGGTAGGGGTAAGACTTTTGCTTCCCACTCCCTATATTGTATAAACGTAAACTAACACTTCTTCCACAAGTATGTTACAGCGCCCAGAGCACATCACTTTACAGCAATCAGCTCACAATTTAGGCTCACGGTTTAATCCCCGAGTCATCACACCAGTAGGGATGAGTAGTTCGCTTACCACTCCCTATATACTATAAACGCATACTAACACTACTTACACACTTATACTACAGCGGCTAGTATCCTACACCGCCCAGAGCCCATCACTTTACAGCAATCAGCTAGGTTTCATCCCCAAGTCTTCACACCGGTAGGCGTAACTACTTCGCTTCCGGTATACTATCAACACACAGTAGCGGTCAGTAGTTTGCTTCCCACTCCCTGTATGGTATAAACGCCTACTAACACTACTTGCACACGTATGCTACAAACACCAGACCACATCACTTTACAGCAATGACCTCACGGTTTAGACTCTGGGTTTCATACCCGAGTGTAGCACCATATCATATCACCACCATGCCACTCTGAGCAACACCGCACTTTCAGACCGTTAACAGTGATACCTACCTACTGGCGACTGCCAGTAGGTAATCAAGAACAAATTACAATAGTTCCTTGATTCTTTTAGCTTTCAAAAATTCTCTCTATTACTGTCTTTCTACTTTTCCATATAAATAGTTTTTTTAATATTCAAGTACACAGTCAGAAATGCAACGTATTCTATCAACACACTTTCTAGAACATTCTAATAACACGTGGAGGTTAAAAGTTCATCAATTTTTTTAAACCTAACGATATTTTTTTGCAACATTATCTTGAACATTTAACGGCACGTGCAGGTTAAAAGTTCACGATTGTTTTAAGTTCGAACAGTGCCTTCCAAATACAAGTAGCAGGTGTGATTGAGTTGAGCAAATTTTACCCTATAATATGTACTATAATATGTACATGCAAACTGCTTTTTCTTAACCAATCACAAACATACTTTTCCACAAAACGAATGTGCACCCTACTTTTAAGAAACAATGCTTTTCATCTCCCAATCAGTTACAGTTTTTTATGCGAAAAGAAACTAGTTCCCCATCTTTAAACATATCTCTTATTCTACTAAGGAACTGCATGAGCTACAGACATCTTTCCATACCTTCCAGCCATACCTTCAAAATGCTAGTGTGGGTCGTAGGACATAGCTATGTTTTCTGGTGCAAGAGGTATGCAGAACAGAGACGTATTGACTTAGATCTAGGTTTACAAAATGTGGACATTAAATGGTTTGGACAGAGAGGATTGAAGTGGCACCAATTGTTGCCTTTGGTTAAAACCTGGTTGCATCTTCTCCAACACCCTGACCTCATGATTGTGCACTGTGGTGGAAACGACCTAGGCACATTGACTGGGGTAGATTTGGAAATGCTTATGAAGGACACCTTTGGTCAATTGATGTTACTTTTGCCTCAAACTGTCTTTGTATATTCCAATATATGCCAAAGACAGAAGTGGAAATGGCCCAAACAATTTTGTCCTCAGATTGAAAAATCTCGGAAAAAAGTCAACAAAGCTGTCTCTGCATACCTCAAAGACCACAAAATGGGGTACATATACAACAACAACATACGTTTTTATATGGCGGATATATACAGAAGTGATGGAGTACACTTCACAGATCAGGGAAATCGAGTTTTCCTGAATAACTTGAAGCTGTACATCCGCACTTATATATAGCTCCAACTAATGAACACAAGGGCTCTTTTTAGAGCCACCCTATAACTTACAACTTAGGCCCCCTATTTTAGGGCCATATAACGCCAACTCCCGCACCCTCGCCAAAATGTATTCTCCACACAGCTGTGGTGCAGCGGCCAGACCATCTCACTTTGCAGCACAGACCTCTCGCTTTGATCCCCAGCTCTACTCACCCATAGGGGTGAGTAGTTTGTGCTCTACAAATACCATATTGATTTACCTTCGCACTCCCTATACAACACCACCTAAGCACCATACACAAGCAACAATGTTCTAAACAAAAGTTCATCCAAGTACCTATAACTACATGCTGACACTACTTGCAGAGATGTGGCACAGCGGCCATGGCACATGACTTCACAGCATATGACACACAGTTTTGAGCTCACGCTTTAATCCCCGACTCCGGCAGCATCTCAGTTTAGCAACATACCTCACATATATTCCGTACCCCAGGACTTTCATACCAGTACGGGTCAGTAGTTCATCCTAGTAGTTATAAACACATCCGGACACTACTTCCACAACTGTAGTGCAGCGGCCAAGGCACATGACTTCACAGCATAAGACACACAATTTGGGCTCACGCTTTAATCCCCGAGTCCTGCACCAGCTCACCTTACCGGTATCAGACTCTACCCAATTTTGATTGAGTATATCAAAGGGTGTGAGAAGATGCACTAATTTATCACATGGATGACGTCATCAGTGATGTCATTTCAGATGTCATCAGTGATGTCATCAGTGATGTCACTGACCATGTCATGAGTGATGTAATATGTGACGTCATCAGCAGTGCATTGCGGGGGCGCGAGTTATAGTTAGCTGAACTAACTATAACGGGGGAATTTCTAGGGTTTTGTACGAGGGAAATGTCCAGCTAACTATAACGCCCCTGAAACCTATGGTTTTTTCAGTGAATTTCTGAGGTTTTTTTAAATGCCAATTCCTAACTATAACGCCCCTGAAACCTTTGGTTTTTTCAGTGAATTTCAAAGGTTTTTTAAATGCTAATTCCTAACTATATGAGGCCTGAAACCTATGTTTTTTCAGTGAATTTCAAAGGTTTTTTAAATGCTAATTCCTAACTATATCAGGCTGACAATTTTTAATGTATTAATTGTTATACTGATTTTTTTTATACTGATTTACTACATTTTTTAAACTATTTATTTTTAGATATTTTTTTTTTAATTACATTATAACTACATTATACATTACAATACAAAATATACTTTCTCAGAATGAATTACTTAGTTTAAATGCTTGGCAAATAGGCAACAGACTTTTAAGTACAGTAGTTACAGTTGTTGCAATGGCCAACCCAATTTCAAACACAAAGCCACATTGAGCTCAATATGATAGTATAGTCCCCGAAGTAGCCCTAGCAAATGATGAGAGACACCTTAAGTAGAGCAAGGTCGCTGAGTACCCAGAGACCTTGACGCTAATTAGGGAAGATGTAAATAAAGCATTGATAGATTTGGGATCCCTCGTGAAGACTGCTGACCCCCAGTCTTGTATTGTCCAAGTGCATGAAAAACTCTTTGATCAGCTGAAGACTTGTTTTTGTAAACCGGGCCTTGGAAATAAGAAAAATAGAAGGAATGTAGAAAGTTGGTACAATGCGACTTGTAAACAAGCAAGATTGAATCTGGGTGTAGCAATAAAGAAGCAGGATCACGTTTTGGTAAGAGTGGCGAGGGAGCTCTATAATAAGGTCCAGAATGAGGCGAAGAAGTTATGGGATAGATGTAAGTGGCAGGAGTTGAAAGACGCATGTAAAGCCAAGAATCCAAAATTGTTTTTGGATATGTTTAAATGGGATAGGCGGGGTGTCCTGAACGTCCACAGAATAATATTGCGCAACACTTGTGGGTAGAGTATTTTAAACCACAATATGCACGCAGTGGAAGTAATGAGTGTGGTAACACCACCCAATATACATCTTATAAAGATGTTACCTTTAGTTTGAAAGATGTGGACAGGGCTCTAGAGACTGTAACAGATGGCAGGGCCCCAGGTATGGATTGCACCCCCGCAGATGTTTTCTTAAATGATAAGCAAACATGGCGGGTAGATATAGCTCAATTGGCAAATGCTATAGCCCTGGGTGGGGCTGTTCCTCCGTCATGGAAGGGGGCAGAAATATTGCCGGTTTATAAAAAGGGGGATAAGGCTGTTGTAGGTAATTACAGGCCTATCAGCCTGATTGACTCCATTCAAAAAATGATGGGAAGGCTAGTCCTATTTAAAATGCAGGATTGGATGGATGAAAACAATATCTTGAGTTCATTACAGGCGGGATTTCGTAGGAAAACTAGCACAATTGATCAAGTTTTTAGGTTTGTAACCTTGTACTGGCGCACTGTGGTTCTAGGGAAAGGGTCTTTGTATGCAGTGTTCGTGGATTTGAGGGCAGCCTTTGACCTAGTCCCACGTGGCAAATTATGGCAGGTTTTGAAAGATTTGGGGGATGGCCTCGGAACTTCTAACATTGATCATCCGCATGCATGAGGACACTTTTGCACGGGTGCGGTGGGGATTACAGGGGGAGGTTACTGAAGCCTTCCTCATTGAGCGGGGGGTGCGGCAGGGGTGCGTAATGGCGCCTAAACTGTTCTCGCTCTTTGTCAATGGGGTGGTGGATTACCTTTCTCTGACCCCCACTGACGCCCCGGTGCTGGATGATATTCGCATCCCTGTCCTCATGTTTGCGGACGACACTTTGATCATCTCTAAAACTCCCTGCGGCCTTCAGAAAGCCCTGCTGCGCTTTGAAGATTTCTGTCGCCTGCATGGGTTGGAAATAAACACTGCCAAAACTAAGTTCATGGCGTTTAATGAACACAGATCCTTTAGAGGCAATATAGTCATGGATAAATGCCCATTAGAACAGGTGGACGCTTTTACTTACCTAGGGGTGACTTTGCAGAGGGACATGCGTTGGAATAACCATATTGATTTGACTGTCCCTAAGCATCAGCAACAAGCAGTTTGTCTCGCGCAAAAATTCAAAACTTCACAGACAAAACCTATTCGCCCAGCTCTCGAGATTTATGGGATGAAGGTATTGAGTTCAGCCCTATATGGAGCTGGACTATGGGGCTTTGAAAATGTAGCTCGTTTGACCAAGGTGGAAAATGAGTTTTTTCGCAAGATGACCGGTGTCCCACAAAGTACCCCTTTAATTCCCCTACAATGGGATCTAGGTAGAAAAGGGATTAAAGATTTAGTAATTTTGCACCCATTGTTATACTGGTGTAGAATATGGAGCACAGAGGAATTAACGCAATATGCTCGAGGCCAAATGGATATCATTAATAATGATCCTTTTCATAAAATAAAATGGCTGAGGGAGATTAGATCCCTATTAGGGAAGATGGAAATGGCAGAACTGTGGGATAATCCTCAAAATGCAACCTTCCCAAGTAAAAAAATTCTGAAAGCAAGATATTGGGAAATGGTGCACCATTCAACAGTGTTGGAAAAGCTATCAACAAATCTCACGGGTCGTTTTCTTGAATTTAAGACCTGGCCTGTGTTTGAAGAATATTGGGATGTTATTGAAAGACCTTATGATCGCAAATTGTATTTTCAATTTAGGGTTGGTACCCTCCCAATTAGGCAGTTTATGGTGAAATAGGAGGGGTCTCCAAGTGACAGATGCCCCTGGTGTCCGGCCCAACAAGAATCTGTCAGTCATATCTTGTTTGGCTGTCCTCAATATCTTGCACCTCGCAGAATGTGGATAGAACCAATTTGTCGGCTCATGGGCACTCGGAGGTATGTTGATGCTCTGAGAATTTTAAGTACAGATTCTAACCCTACAATTACGATAGCTGTGGCGAAATTTCTCAAATGGACCTGGTCAATTCGTTCTAAACTACTGTCCTTACTTAGAGTATAATTGTATAAAAAAGGAGTACGTGAGGTAACCATACAGCTAAATAGCCATATGTGATACATTAGATTAGTTGCTTCATAAGGTTCTGTGTTTATGTGCTGCAATGGAGATTGGTATCCATTACTGATTGAAATGTGTTAGCTATGATGGATTAGTTTTAGATTATAGTAAATTGGGAATATTTTAAAGATATCGTAGTTTGAAATTAATTGTCGAGAGTTGTCTCATGGAATTTAATGTTATTTTTAACTATTTATGTATTTTTGGAAATTCGTCGTATTTTGAATAATTGATGTATTTTTTTTTTTTTGTGTTTATGATGTACTTTGATGACTCAACCGTCGAATAAAGTTATGATGATGATGAATTTCTAGTTAAATGCAATTAGTTACTTTATAGATTACTTTTCTAACCACAGGACTGGATCCTAGATTCAGTCCTTGGACATCTCCTGTAAACAGTAAAAGCGTTTTGGTTACAGTAGTTATTTTTAAGAAATATTATTGTATTTTAAAAGTTGACACTTAGAAATTTTTTCACATAGAATCACCAATGTTATCCTACGGCAGAAAATTCACTTAGCAGGTAAGTAGTGTTATCGTTACTTTTTCTTACTCAGTGGTGGATCCTGGATCCAGCACTGGCCAACCTCCTGTAAACAGTTGAAAGAATGTGTTTAAGTCATACAGACGATTTTTTAGGAATATTTTTTGTTTGTGAAAATAGACACTTAGAAACTTTTCTGCTGAAAACCACACAATGGATTCCTATGGAAGGAAATACAAGTTACTGGTAAATACTCTTAGAATTACCTTTCATATTCAGTGGTGGGCAAAAAGATGCAGCACTGGGTTCTCTCCTGATTACAGGTGAGTAAATCGGAATTCGTAGTTTGGCTGATTTTAGAGGAAAATTTGTACGTTTCAAAAATGGACACTTAGAAAATTTTCTGGTGAAAACCACACAATGGATTCCTATGGAAGGAAATACAAGTTACTGGTAAGTACGCTTAGAATTACTTTTCAGAGTCAGTGCTGGGCTAAAAGATGCAGCCCAGGGTTCTCTCCTGATTACAGGTGAGTAAACCGGAATTCGTAGTTCGGCTGATTTTAGAGGAATATTTTTAGTTTGTGAAAATAGACACTTAGAAACTTTTCTGCTGAAAACCACACAATGGATTCCTATGGAAGGAAATACAAGTTACTGGTAAGTACGCTTAGAATTACTTTTCAGAGTCAGTGCTGGGCTAAAAGATGCAGCCCAGGGTTCTCTCCTGATTACAGGTGAGTAAACCGGAATTCGTAGTTCGGCTGATTTTAGAGGAATATTTTTAGTTTGTGAAAATAGACACTTAGAAACTTTTCTGCTGAAAACCACACAATGGATTCCTATGGATGGAAATACAAGTTACTGGTAAATACGCTTAGAATTACCTTTCATGTTCAGTACTGGGCACAAAGATGCAGCACTGGGTTCTCTCCTGATTACAGGTGAGTAAATCGGAATTCGTAGTTTGGCTGATTTTAGAGGAATATTTGTACGTTTCAAAAATGGACACTTAGAAAATGTTCTGGTGAAAGCCACACAATGGATTCCTATGGAAGGAAATACAAGTTACTGGTAAGTATGCTTAGAATTACTTTTCAGAGTCAGTGCTGGGATAAAAGATGCAGCCCAGGGATTCGTAGTTCTGCTGTTTTTAGAGGAATATTTGTACAATGGTGAAGGAAGGGGGTGGTGCCTGAGGTGATATGCGTGCAAACACGCCCTGTGGCGCATTTTAAGTTGGGGAATTAATTCCTCTTCAATCCTGAGGTCCCCTGGGGGCCAACTAGCCCACCAGGTACCTCCAGTATGCGCCAGGGGGCTGCATTGCAGAGAGGTGATCAGAGGCCACGCCCCTTTTTACAACACTCTGTAACGCAGCTCCGTGGCGCTTACTGGAGGTATCTGGTGGGCTAGTTGGTCCCCAGGGACCCTCAGGATTGAAGAGGAATTAATTCCCCAACTTAAAACGCACCACAGGGTAGGAGCGAAGCGGAGCTGTCCAAAAGTTTGGAAAATTTCGCGAAGATTCGTCAATCGGAGCCAGACTTATTGGGAATAGAATGTTGCGGATTTCCTATGGAAAATAGGTCCTAACTATAACTATCTAGTGGCCCATTTCCTCACGGCCTTGTTCACTATGTTGGGCCACACATAAAGCTTTGTTTTAAATACATACATTTCTTGATTAAAAACCTGGTCCTAGAAAGAGGACAATGTTCATCACAGTTCAGATAGTATCAACACAGGGTAAAACCATGGTGGCCATTTTGTAATATATATATAATACTTTTCAATGTGTTAAATGTACATAGAAACTTTTTTTTAAAAGGACATTTCCTTACACATGAGAATATTTTCGTTTTCTCTTTACAACACCACATCATACCACTACTTCACTTATTTTATGGAAAGTTTCATTACTCAATATATATATATAATATAGTTGCAAAGAGATATGTGGCAGCAGGAATGTTCCTGCACATGACCAAGAGCAGGCTGCAGTCCACCTGCATGCTGCATCTCTCCCTTTCAACAAAGGTGGAAACCTAGTAGTGAAAGCAAAGTGGGTACCTTGTTGATTGGTTGTTATGGTGTTTATGTCAAAAGTCAACAATGTACTTAAAATATCAGATCTCTGCAATATTTTTTTACCACTGCACATTCTTATTATCGTGGCCTACCCAATCTTGTTCATGGCCCTCCCTGAGCAGGATTCCTAGAGCCGGGCCTGATCAGCACCCCCAGATCGGGAAACAAGGGATGAGCAGAGCCACGCTGCCTCCTCCAAGCGAGAGCCCGGCTGTAAATTCAGGGACCCCCAGCCGCTGGGCCCCCGGGGACATCGAGGAGTCCTGACGTAAGCCGTGGTTGAAACAGTTATGTAAGCCATTTAAGACTAAGAGGCCCGTAAGAGCTTGGAGCAAGAACGAGCTGCCTCCTTTTCCATCCCTGGTCGGGCCACGTCACCCCGCACACCTTTCTTACTTTTTATAGGGTGGATTTAATTAATTCTTCAGAAAATAATTTTGATTTGGTGATTCCGAATACAGCAATGAAGTAATTGTTATATTTGTTAATAAAACTTTTATTTTCAGCAGCAATATCTAGTCGGTGCAAATGTTTTCTTGCTTGACAAATCTCTTTGGTAAGGACTGGGGCGAGCAGGGTGGATAATGGGTAATGCAACAATTACTTACCGGTAATCTTCCTAACCCTAAATCTTAGTCCCCTACTGATAGTTGAACCTCCTAAATGTATTTCATGCAACTTGTTAGGAACAGGAGGAAGTGAGGGGGTGGGGGGTATTATCCTATCTGGTAAGGTAGTGATAGAAACAGGACTAAGGAACTTCTTTTTTGTGTTAAAATGGCCTGTAAGGGAGACACGACTTCTCACTTTGGTAAGGACTGGGATAAGGAGAACTGTGAATCAGGGAATATGAAGATAACTGGAAAGTAACGGTTGCATCTCCCTGTGCCATGTTTCTCTTATGTTTAAAAACTGGAATTGTTTTGAAACGAGCTAAATACCAGGTTTAACTGCTCTAAAAGAAAATGGTACATTTACTGATAGTGACCACACCGTCATCCGCTTCAGTCAACACGCATACACAGACGTCACCCAATGATTACACTGACACTTTATTTGTGGGTGAAGAACTGCTGCAGGTTTATTTCATACAACACAGTATGATAATAAAATTGGGTTATCTTACGGGCGATCCAGGGCAGGCAGCCCCTTGCTGCTCCGCCCGCCTGGTGAGCCAGCACACACGGTGGGTCGATGCCCGGCAGTGTGGCACATAATTATTTACAGATCATCCACTGGGTCACGTGATCTGTCTCCTACTCCCGCCCCTTCCGACAGGGGCGGAGCATGTTGTGGCACACCCCCGGTTGGTCAGGCCCCCCAACCGCCCGAAGGACTAACGGGGCGCCGTCGCGGTCTTCCCAGAACCCCCTTCGGCTCCTGGACCTTGGCTCGGGCACCCTTACTGTGCCGGACAGGGGTACCCTTACTGTACCGCCTGTCGCAGAGGTACCCTTACTGTACCCGTCTGCATCCAGATCGCCCTGTAACTCCGCCTGCAACGCAAAAAGAAAACATTAAACATTCCAATAACGCGCTGTGCCTGACACGTGGGGTAAGTGGAAAGGGTGGGATAACGCGTGTCCAGGCTGGAGCGGCGCGCAGGGAACAGAGGAGGAACTGGGCGAGGGGGCCTCCTAAGTAGGGGGGGTGCAAGCCGCGCCCCCCCGCCCCCAACGGCCTGCCTCCAGCTCCACACTATTGGAGGTCATAACCCTAGCGGGCGTAGCCTCGCGCGCGAGGCAGCAAGGGGGAAGGCTCCGACGGGCGGCCACTAGAATGCTGCCCTGCTGATGTCCCACTGCTTGGGACGCGGGCAGCGGCATAGTGACCACACCGTCATCCGCTTCAGTCAACACGCATACACAGACGTCACCCAATGATTACACTGACACTTTATTTGTGGGTGAAGAACTGCTGCAGGTTTATTTCATACAACACAGTATGATAATAAAATTGGGTTATCTTACGGGCGATCCAGGGCAGGCAGCCCCTTGCTGCTCCGCCCGCCTGGTGAGCCAGCACACACGGTGGGTCGATGCCCGGCAGTGTGGCACATAATTATTTACAGATCATCCACTGGGTCACGTGATCTGTCTCCTACTCCCGCCCCTTCCGACAGGGGCGGAGCGTGTTGTGGCACACCCCCGGTTGGTCAGGCCCCCCAACCGCCCGAAGGACTAACGGGGCGCCGTCGCGGTCTTCCCAGAACCCCCTTCGGCTCCTGGACCTTGGCTCGGGCACCCTTACTGTGCCGGACAGGGGTACCCTTACTGTACCGCCTGTCGCAGAGGTACCCTTACTGTACCCGTCTGCATCCAGATCGCCCTGTAACTCCACCACAGCTCTGGGGAGGCTACCGTCGCTGCCAGAGCCCCCCTTCCTCCTTTCGCTGTTTATAGGTGCCCGCCCCTGCGAGCCAGCTTTTAGTGGGCTAAATAACGGGTCCTGTTCTGTAACCGTAAATATACGGCATTAAGTTGCAACATTACTCAGAAGCCCAGGGCAGACTAACCACGAATGACTCTTGGCCCCAATGCCGCTCAGCTGAGGCGTGACTGGAGTTACTAGCCTTATAAGCGATGCCACTGCAGATCTTCCTATCGTAATTATGGAAAGATCTAGCACCTACAAATGGAGTCAGAACTAAACCATAGCTGAATTCGTCAATCCATCGCTTCCCTTCATATCCTAGCACTAAGGTGTTGATTTCCGCTTTGTCTACAAAGGTGATGTATAGATAGCGGCATGGTACCTAAAAAGCAGCTGCTGCTGCGGGGAATTGCATGATTTCTTTAGCAGGACAGAAGATTTTTATGTAACTGCTAAATGGACGTCTTCTTCTTTCATGACTCCGGATAAAGCCGATATGGCTGACTGAGCTGCCGAAGGTACATCGCTCAGCTCGAGGACCCAAATTTGTGAACGTTTCCCCCCCTCCCTGGCTCCAAGGAAAGGCTGGGCGAGAAGAGTAACACCTAAATCTGATTTTCAGGCTGGAAATATGGCATCGGTAACAAGGCATTGGTGAAATAGGCGCTTATGGACCTGCCATCCCCTTAATACTTTCCAATTGGCCAACTTAGGTGCCACCTGGCACGGAATTGTGTTCCCAACAGCTACAGCACCATAAGCAGGGTGAAGGTAACGTGTGAGTTAACCCCTTCACCTACGTATATAAACACAAGCTGACATCACTGTTACCTAAATTTGCTCCCTTTCACATCGTATTAGTCTATTGTTTACTACAAACCGGCCCATATCTTAGCAACATCTCCCGGTTTTGGCCTCTCTACTTGCAAATTAAGTTACCTTAAATTGGACGATAGAGTCTTATACTAGTCCCGCTGTTATCCCACTCTTTCCTTACTCTCCACTGGGACAGCGTATCCAATTCCTTGCTTGTTGAATAGCAGCTAGCTTTGGACTCTATTGCTGCGGAAAGGAGTTAATATCTTTGCCTACAGTCCTTGTTACACCGGTGTTGCAGTGCTGTAGGTAAGTCGTGGCACCAACATCATGGCTTGAAAAGGAAACTTCTCATTGCTATCAAATAATTTGTTGTGAGCCCCAGTTATAATTTCGTTCCTAACCCATAATTGGCAGTGTCTCTATCTTGCCAGTGCCTCGGTCACGACCACCTTAACTCATGACAATACATCTGGCTTTTCCGCTAGCCTTGTCCATTAACCTGTCAAATGCCAGTGGAGAGCAGCACATCTCTGGTCCTGCTTATTTCAGAAGGTGATACGCCCATGTAGGTGAGGGCATGCCATTCCCGGTGTCTGGTTGAAGTATGCACAGGGAATTGACACACATTCCGTGGTGTCTGGGTGAAGTATGCACAGGGCATTGCCACTCTCCCACGTGCAGTGCTGTGAACCGTTTGAAGTAGTTCATCAGATTCAGCCAACCACCCCCTAGGTGGAGGCTTGCACTCCCAAACTTCTGCTCGTGTAAAACCCGGCCACACCTTCAGTTCAGGGAATTTTAGTAATTCGCGACACTGACAGCCCCAGGGGCCAAATACTGCGCTGTGTAAATGCGGCCCGATACCACCATGAACAATTGGCTTGTAGGGATGGGTGTTAACCTAGGCTGGCTGAAGGCAAAACCTTTGCCAATCACTCCTGGCAAGACGTGCCACCGCAGGTAGAATAAAGAGTTATCCAGCCCTCCTTCCTTCCTTTCCCAGTTCGACACAGGTCGAAGAAGAATGCCCCTTCCAGAAAGGTCATGGCCTTATCCCTGAAGCTTATCCATCCAGCATTCTACCGGAAATCTACCGCATTGACTTGTAAAGTTTTTTTTTTTTTTTTTTTTTTTTTTTCGTTTTTTTTCTTCACAATTATTTGTGGTCGATATGCTCTCCCTCAGTCTGAACAAATCAGAGCTCATCGTACGCCTGCCTAATTCCTGGGGCTGTCTGGCTTAATGCTTACGCCTGGAATTGCCCCACCAAATGAAGCCTCGAAATGAACTTAACTTGGCTGTCTCAACTATCCTTTTAGAGCTTGGAACGCCCCTCGTGCTTACTAAATACCTTTGTCCTTTGTACTCCTGCTACCATAATAACACACATATATATATATATATACGCACCTATATATACCTCCCCTCCCTTGTCCTGTTGCCCCTCTCGGGACACACAAGGTTCGTCACTTCGTGAGAATGACTACGGATGGTTTGCATGACTCCAACCCAGACCCTCCGCTTGTCTTAAAACAGCTCAGGCTGCTGACTGTCCTGTATAGACTAGGCTGAACATTACACCAGCTGTTTCCGAATAGCAAGGCTAAAGATGAAAGGCAGCAGCATCTCCTGACCTAAGCGTGGAACTCACAATACTAAATCCGTATTCCGAGACCAAACATTTTAACCACTACCCGATCTCATGTGACTATCTTATCCACCATCAGCCAGGCCTACTTCCTTAATAAATCGCGGGTGGCTGGCAAGGGGTACGTTCGCAATATCAAAGACATGCATGTTCAACATGCAGACAGGAATCGGAGGAAAGCTTGGGGGCGAAGGTGTGAATAGTGAAGGGGCATCTGGTTCACGGCTTTCAGGAATGAAAACAGCCTCCAAGGTAAATTTTTAAAGTGTATGGTAGTGCTGCACGACCAGCAAGGTATCGAGTGTTTGCGCGCTTTACCTGCACACCAACTAACGCCACCCCAGGGACACACACTTTTCTTATTAGGCACGGGGAGATTAAGTGATTTTCCAGAATCACTGCATATTGATAAGGCGCTGAGACTTCTCTATTCTTATGCAAATCAACAGTTGTCTAGAGGCATCACACCAGAGTTGTTCGATTGCCTTTCCACATAATGAAAACACGCTTATATGTGATTAGATATTATGGGTTTTCCTAGCGCCACTTGTGTTTAAAACACATCTAGAGTGAGTGAACTTATTTGAGAAGCGGCATTTGTTGTAGGAGTTGTGGCAGTCTGAGATTTAGACAGTAAATATGTCCCCCATTTCCAAACACGAGAAAATATATGTTGAGGGGTTCACACGGAAGGAATTATGAATAAATACGGGTGGATTGCTTATACTATACGCTCAAGGCCAATATGTTCATTGACCGCCCCTGGTTCTTGCCCTTTTGATATCTGGCTTGACAGGGCATTTTTCTTATAACCCTATAGCTACAAATGCTTCAAAATTCGGAATGGGATAAAATGTTGGTTCCCCCAGAGCAGCGTTACTCACATCATGTTACTGGCTGCTCGGTGGATTATTCCACCTCCAAGTTAATGCTTTTATTGAAAGTATCAGGGACGACTTAAACGCTCCAAAGTACAATATATCCTCACACTCTTTTTTTTTCCCCATAAAAGCATAAACTAGAGTGACCAATCGTTATTGCTTTATTTCCTCTGCCTATTACGTTTTGCAGTTAGGATACAAACTGAATGCTCGCCAGGCATATCAACCGGTTCGCCCAGAGCACCCACCGCGCTCCAAAACCTTGAAAGCTGGACCTGAACAATGTCGCAACAAGGCGGCGCACTCGAACCTGGCATACCGCTCCCAGTCGGCACCTCACAGCTTGCCGGAAGGCATATGAGCTGAGAACGTTATGGCTGCAGGACGGACTGAATTGCAAAGCTCTGGACTAGCCTAAGGTGAAAGCAGCCTGGCCGGAACGGCGCACATCCGACTGTTTTGCCAGCGGCACCTACATTGTTCCTGCTTTCTTTATAGTCATGTCTCCAGAAGGGTATTCCGGTATGCCCCACTTGCAGTCACTAGCTGAAGATTAAACACTACTCTGTATAAAGGATTTTTTAGCAGGGTGTATCGGAACATGGAATGTAAATGCGAATCTCAATGAGCCAGTCAACTATCAAACGGACATGTGATACTGTAACGAAATTGGATCTAATTATGGAATGCCATTCCCCAATGAGAAAACCGATTGCAATTCAACAAGGATACGTCCGGAGCAGAGAGACAAGTGTCTTTATTACCATGCCTAGCAATCTTGCCCTGGGGCCAAAAACTGACAACATTCCGATACGAAGTCTTCGCCTGGCGAGGATAAGCGTAGTTTATACCAAGGTATGTTACTGAGACTCCTTCCTGCTCCAAGCTATGCTATTGAGACTCCTTCCTATGCAAATAGTGTCCCCTTCTGCGCAGCGTAGCTCAAGCCGATAGGCCGTATCTTCTCCCTTTTAAAAGCATTAGAGCAACTACAGGCATGTAAATCATCCTAGAAAATAATGCAACAAAGTGATATAGTAGGTGTGTCATAGGATGTTTTAGTGGAATATTATCTGATATTGCTTGCACTACTGCCGCCCCTCCTCACGGTTGCACTGCTGCTTGAGAGAGAGAGAGCTCGCATACACGCATATGCGTAAAAGAAGCTTGTACCGTAGAATGGGCTGACCCCCCTGATGGAAGTGGTGCTTGTACCGTTGCTGTTAAATCATCCTCTAAATATACTAATGGTTTGCGCAGACGCGCCCTTATGGACAAACCAAACCACATTGGAATACACGTGTAGGGTGCCTGAGAACTTTGCATCTCACACAAAAAACCGCCGGGCCAATCAATCATATGCATGTGAATCTGTGTACAGGAAATGTTACCTGAGCCAAAGGACTCAAAGTGTCGGAGACTCATGTCATCCCTACTGGCAGGCAGTATAGTTTAAGGCTGCTTGGTATGGAGAAGCACAAACTCAGAGTCTAAAAAGAAACAGCACAGTTGGGAGTTCTGTTTTATAATAAGAATCGATTCCTAGCCAAATTAACCCTTTTTGCAACACTGATCAATGTTCTAATAATGTATACTTTGCATTGTGTATGCAGTTCTAGGATGAAAGTAGATAGCTCACTATCCTATATTAGGACTTTAAGTTATAAATTGCAAGTAACCAAAGGATGTCCCTTTTGAAAGCAGTAACCGGCTGATCTGTTTACATCATATGCACTCTGTAATCTGCTTAGCACACGTTCTTTGCAGCAGGCATATTAACCCTCTGCACTAACTTCACCTAAGTCAAAACCTCAACTATCCAAAATGCTGATCTCTCTCCAGAAAGATAATTCACCGCAGGAGTTATCTTGACATTATGTGAGGCCTGACAATTGCCGGGGGAAAGAAACGCTGCAGCAGGTGCTTAAAAAGCTTAATAAACGTTCAAACACGGCGCCCCCAGGAAGCCAACACCCGGTGCGGGGGCACCGGTCGCACCGCCCTAAAGCCGGCCCTGAGGAGAGGTGTACCGAGGGGTCATGTGACTACGGCGTTCCAACGCCCGAAGCATAACCTCCTGCGCCCGCATCATCTCCTTCAGTGACCGACGCACACTCCTGCCTGAACGACGCAGTGACCTCAGATTACCATTTTAAAAGCCTCTCTTGAAGTCATGACTGATGCTCCACAATTTCCTCAATAATACAGAGCACAGCAAGTCTCGACCAAAACATTTGCAAACAAGCATCGAAAATGCAATAGGGCCCAGCAACCCGACGCTCATTACACCACAACAAAATTATAATAGCATAGCGATACACAAAGCTGGGCCGGGGACAAAGCACACGTCCCACCACTCCCAACCGTGCATGGAACCTCCAACGGCAAGAAGTACCGCCCTTGTGTGATGACCTGAGCTCGCGCCACACAGCTAAAGTTAGCTGTAAGTTAGCAATGAGACCTACAAATTCCTCTTAAGTTCCCCTTACCGCCGTGGCTGCTGTCGTTCAAGATTAAAATCTCCCGTCTCTGCCTGCTCGTTAATGGTGATCTCTGATGCCATTCGGGAGCTGAGTTACATCCGACTGACGGAGTCACCGCAGCTCAACGTCAGCAAAGTGAAAGGGACACTGTGTACCCGCCGCGTGTGCCTTTGCTGGTCTTGGATCGAGGCAGAAAGGGCCCTGAAGGGAGCAGGCCACTGCACAAACATTAAAGCAACATAGCTGGACGGATACCTCCCGCCCCCATATTAAACTCCCCGTGTGGGCAGCGTGCCTGTGAGTGAATAGTGCTGTGCAAGATATTCTGTCATCGAGGGGATGCTGGCCTCTTGCGAAAGGGGTTTATTTTCTGTTGGGGGATGGTAAAGCTATACACTTGGATGTTGTCAGCTGGCTCGGGCTTGTGAGAAACTTCTGGGTGCCCACGGTCACACGTTTTGAGACAATTGGTGGGAATATCGTCTGAATTTTCTAACATAGCATCTCATATCTATCAAACGGTTAATTCAAGCACACATTTGGCCCAAAGCATTGATGAAAAATATGATCTACAGGCAAGTCTAAAGGAGGCTAAATTTGAGAGTGAAATCTTGTCTCTGATTGGTGACCATGAGTGTGAGATCCCCAAAGACACCACAAAGGCAGTGCCCGATCGCGGGCCTTCAACCCCTACAACACACACACTGCCAAAATTGGGGCCTAGCGCCACATAGTATGGGGAAAGACGGGAGGCGGCACTGCCCTGCACTCCCCAATGAACACAGCGCCAGACCAAGGGCACAAACCGCGTGACCGACGCCAGACCAGGAGGCAGGGGCACAGGAACTCGCGCGGCACAGGAAACCAGCGGCATGAAAGCCCTGCACCACAAAGACCCCCCCCCCCTGCCTCGCACCCACACTCGGCGTCCCCTGCACCCTACCCCGCCGCATTTACGGCAAACGATCGGTAACTAGGGTGCAGGGTGACCAAAGCAAACAATCCTTTCCACGCGCGTTATCTTAATAAATCGCGCACTGGGCAGCCGCTGGGACAATCGGCGTGAAAGGGGGGGCACCCCGTTTACCACGAAACAATTTAAGGCTACCTCCGCAACCGCCCTGCCCGCAACCGAAGAAACCCCGCACTGTTTACCTCCGTTCACAAGTACACCACCAAATCACCTCCTTCTAGGCTGCGCCGCACTTCCGGCTCTACGGGAACGCCGCTGCTCTCCACTTCCTTAACCCGCAGTCCTGCTATCCCTCAGCTACCGTCCACCAAAGACCACGCGCCGATCCTCTAACAACGCGTAACTCGACGGCCTGCACAGAAAACTGCACCGAAAGATTAAACGGAGCCATCACGCGTGTCCAGGCTGGAGCGGCGCGCAGGGAACAGAGGAGGAACTGGGCGAGGGGGCCTCCTAAGTAGGGGGGGGGGCAAGCCGCGCCCCCCCGCCCCCAACGGCCTGCCTCCAGCTCCACACTATTGGAGGTCATAACCCTAGCGGGCGTAGCCTCGCGCGCGAGGCAGCAAGGGGGAAGGCTCCGACGGGCGGCCACTAGAATGCTGCCCTGCTGATGTCCCACTGCTTGGGACACGGGCAGCGGCATTTCTCCTCTTTTTGATGCCCCATTAATAATTGCATTTAACTAATGCGTCAAGTCAACTGATGCACTCTGGCAGTTTGATTCCAGGCAGACTCCTGGCGTCGGCAGCAATTATCGAGAGCAAGGTTTTCACATCTGAAACGATGCACTGATGTGTTTGATGATACCATGAAATCTCCGGAAACATGTGAAGCAGTTCACCAACTCATCTGTTTGAAAACGCAGTGATTTAATATTAACCTTCTTCTAAGGTTTACCCAGTACATTCGTGCCAGGTGTTTAGCACTTCAGTCCAGGGCACACGGTGTGTGACACTAACAGGTCAGCGAGGTTTAATATCAAGTGGCGATGACCTTTCGATAACTACGGCCGGATGGTGAACACAGGATCCATTATTGTTTATTTCACTAAATGGGGTTTCCATTCTCTGGCTGTCAGGACAGATATTGTAGCCAGCCCGTCATTTTAGCTACGTTTAGACTCTTGCATTGTACCCTAAAACAGCCCTCCTGTGGAGAAGGAACTATTAAACTTGCCTTTGAAAAGAATCCAAGCTAGCGACTAATAGCCCATTTCAGCAGCCTCTTTCCTGAGCAGCGGTTTCCGTGAGTGTTGGAGCCCGGCAAGGCCTAGTTACAGAACTGTAAATAAGCCATTGAAAAGTAAATGTATTGAAGATGGAGCTCAAAATGCTTAGTTGATTTGCTGATTTGAAATTGCGTCCCAATAGCAGTTAATGGTCAGCACCTGCTGGGTTGAAATCTCTCGGAACCTCTTTCCGCTGAAGGAAAAAGCTATTTCCTTCTTTTAGTGTGAGAATGCCACGTTATTCTCCTCCGTGTCCTGGGACTGAAATGTTGACATTTGTAAACGGCAATTTGAATTGTCTGCATGCAATGTCGTCACCTGCTAGCTTATGGAAATGCTTATATCGAGTGTGCGTGGAAGAGATATGTTTTATGGGCCACGTCTAAAGCAGGGTCACTGACTGCTAAGTGTCCACACATCGGGAGTGTCACCTTCAGCCAATGTCTGTTTGTTAGTCAACATCACGTCACAATCTGATGCTTGTACTTTCACCTCTAATATTTTAAATATGCTCTCAAAAATCTGAATATGTAATTAGCTGTTGGCTAAAAACCAGGACTGGAGAAACTGTCACACACGTCATGGGGGTCACATGACAGGCGAGTTAACCTGTGATTCTGTAAGGCAAAACATATAGGATTATTGTTAGGGAAGTATCAATAATGGGGATATTTGTTTCCTTTATAAGGATTCTAATTGAAATCATAGACAGCAAAAGCGAAGCTTGATTTACCTGTAGTGTCACGTGTAAACCCGACGTAGGAAACGCCCCTAAAACTGATATCAAACTATGGGGGATATTTACAAGGATTCAACGCTGCCGTAGTGTCAGTTTTTTTATCACCGTATATACACATTGCCGCTAAGTCCAGTTAGCAGCTTTTTTTTAGCGTTAACATGATTTTTCATAGCGGCACTTCTGTTAGCGTGAGTTACCGAAAATTAGATGCAAGGTAGGCGTTCCCCCGTAAAAAAACCCGCTGAACACACAACGCAATATATACAAGGATTTCCTTGTTCGTCGCTAAAAACGAAAAACTGCAGCTAAGTCCCTTTAGAGGTAGTTTTTTAACATCAGAAATTAGCTGGTCTTAAAAATGGAGCAAACACACATGGGGCCCCATTTAAGAGGGTTTGATGCAGGACAGCGCTGCAAGGAATCTTGCTGGCTTGCCCTTCAACAAAAATAAAGGGCAAGAATGCGCCTATTCAATAAGATAGGGCATATTCCTGTCTTTTTTCCCTACATTGGTGCACAATGGCTGCTATGCACCAATGCACGTACCCTTGTGCCATGGTGCGAGGGTGCCTGTGTTGTGGAGCTGATTGATCTTGTGCAAGGGACACCTTCCTACACAAAATCAATCAATCCAGGCAATCTCCTCTTTCTATGTGTGCTGCAGAATGCTTTACACATGGAAAAAAGAAAAAAAACGGAGAAATGAAAACATTTATCCTCGTTGCACCTCTCAAATGCCACCCTTTGGGTGGTGTCAGATTCTGACGCATTTCCAGGTTTACGGTTTCTCGTAAATTTGGCAATGCTTCAGATTCCATAGGTTATGGGTGGGAACGCCCACAGCAACACCCATGGAATGCCCCTTTCATACAGTTTAATGTGTGAAAGGGGCACATATTTACACGGCCATGTAAATATGCAGTGGCACTTTGCACCACCGGAACGTCAAAAAAGTGACATTCCAGTGGTATAAAAGTGCCATAATGAGGCCCTTGGATAATAGAAGAACTCCCACAATTCATCCTTGGCAAGGTCAACAATGCCATGGATCTCCTGCCATTGCACCACGGAGTGTGTGGGGTTGTGTGTGGTTGTGTGTGTGTGGTTGTGTGTGTGTGTGTGGTTGTGTGTGTGTGGTTGTGTGTGTTGTGTGTGGTTGTGTGTGGTTGTGGTTGTTGTGTGTGTGTGTGTGGGTGTGGTTGTGGTTGTGTGTGTGTGTGGTTGTGGTTGTGTGTGGTTGTGTGTTTGTGTGTGTGGTTGTGTGTGTTTGTGTGTGTGTGGTTGTGTGTGTGTGTGGTTGTGTGTGTGTGGTTGTGTGTGTGGTTGTGGTTGTGTGGTTGTACGTGTGTGTGTATGGTTGTGGTTTGTGTGTGTGTGGTTGTGTGTGGGGTTGTGTGTGGTTGTGTGTGTGTGGTTGTGTGTGTGTGGTTGTGTGGTTGTGTGTGTGTGGTTGTGTGTGTGGTTGTGTGTATGTGTGTGGGTGTGTGTGTGGTTGTGTGTGTGGTTGTGTGGTTGTGGTTGTGGTTCTGTGTGTGGTTTGTGGTTGTGTGTGTGGTTGTGTGTGTGGTTGTGGTTGTGTGTGTGACAGTACTACTAAAAGCATCTCAAAATAAAGGAACACAAACATCGAGTTTGTGGAAAGACAAAGCACGTTGTAAGTCAAACGGGCACAGCAAAGCATTAACACAACAACAAAACAAACAAGATCACTTAGCGAAGACTGAGTGCTGATAATGGATACACACAGCCCATCATCTTAAGAGTTCGATTGCAGCCAATGTGCACTCAAACCTGCCCCCTCCTTGTGAGTTGCACCCCATATTTCATGAGTTGTAACTGCTGCACCCACCATAGCGCTTTAAGATCTAAAGCGCTACATAGGTCTAATCGATTAACCAGTCGCCAACATGCTGTGCTTTTAAAGAGAATGTGCCAAAAGTTTCCAGCTTCCTCATCATGTCCTCATGAAAGCGCCAACGAAAGGACTCCCTGAATGGTGCAACAGACATGAAGCAGCCGCTGCGATCAGAAATAAACACTGTGAACGTTGTCCAGTTTCACAGTAACATTTCCTTAATGTTCTTTAAGTCACAAAACAGTAATACTAAAAGCATCTCAAAATAAAGGAACACAAACATCGAGTTTGTGGAAAGAGAAAGCACATTGTAAGTCAAACGGGCGCAGCAAAGCATTAACACAACATGTTCTTTGATGTTTGATGTTCTTTGAACGAGAACATCAAAGGGGCGCCGCGAAAGTGATTGCGGGCGAAAGTGAAAGTGATCGCGGGCGCTTAATGAGCATGACAAGGTTTGCCAGCCTCTGCTCCTAAGCGCGCACCCGCGCACATGCACTGTAGCTCTAGGCTGGCCATGGTAGCATTTTTTTGAGCCCTCACAAAAAGTCTCGCCAGACCAGCTCATGCGCTGGGTCAGGCGAGACCTAAAAAGACCAAACAGTGTGCTAGCAGCTTAAAAAACGAGGCAAAAAATGAATTGCATGTCTCGCTTATGTACACTTTTCTTTCACCCTTATCTGCTTGCTCATCATACTTCTATTTTTTTTACATTTAATTTGCTATCAAGCTATGACCCAAATTCAGCAGCTGAGCCAGGTAAAGTAGCCAGTGCCTGGTACTGATAGGCAGAATATAGGAACAAGAGCACCAGATTCACTATAGGTAAATGACTTAATCCCACATCCCTGACAAATCTCCAAGCTTCCATTCCTGAACATAATAGAAATGAAGTGGCCATAAGAATGGCTTGCATGTCTTTAATAAGGGAACAGGATTTTGGAAATATTATAGAAGCTGCCTTTGCTCTGGTTGTGGGTGAAAATCTTCTGGGACCGTACCCAAAGTAAGTCATAGAATACATTGACACAAAAAAGCATAATTGTCTTGTTTGAAAGATAGTCTATTATCAATAATCTTTGCTGACAAATCTAAGCAGGTTCACGGCAAACAGGCAATTGTCCTCACTAAAGGGTTACATGGTTTGGTGCATCCACATTGTGGCAAACCCAATCTTCCACATGACACAGCAGGATTTCTTGGAGCCTAGTGACAAAGGACTGGGGTGACAAATCGAATGGATTAGTTAACCAATTATTTTCCTGGTGGTACTAGAGAAACAATATGCTGGCAGGAGTGCCCTTTCAATTGCCTCTCTCAACTCAATCCATAATCACAGACTTATCAGTGAAAGATCAGGGAACCCATATGGCTGATTCTACAGTCATGAGGAAATTGACTCCTAGAACATAATAAAACTTCAGAGCTGGCTCTAAAATTCTTCCTTCTGTCTTAAGTGGGACTCACTGTTGCTACTGACACCGGACTCAATGCTGATACAGACAGACAATATTATTTTAGAACCTATGTCCTGTTTGGTTAAAGAGAAGTTAAGCCTTTGAGATTTCAGTGCAATTACGGGGGCCACTGCTAAATATTAATCTTGTAGTTCTCTAAAATACTCTTCCGCTAGACGCACCATGTGTGTGTCTATGTCTGGCGCTCCTTTTAATTAATGCTGACGAGTTTCATCGCTTGGGGACCAGAACCGAGGGACTGCGGAAAAATGGGGATGGTGACTCAGACCCCATGGAATAAATACTTGGAGGGGATGTGACTGGAAGGTCTGAAGGGTGGGCTTACAGACGCCAATTTTTTCAGAACACCAATGTTTGAAATTCACATAAAAAAACAATAAAGGAGAGTACATAGAGGAACATGTGGTGTAAAATATGTTCTGCTTTATGATCAATGAGGTATTTTTTGTTGGTTGATACACTCTTAAAATACTGGTCAGGCCAAAATCAATAGTCCTTTCCATCAATAATTCTTATACTTAAGATGATACCAAAACTAAAACAGCAGAAGGTAAACTTATTTTGAAAGCTCCAAATTGCTCCTACTAATGGTGGTATCTGACACTGCTTCTTCAATTCCAGAAGTCTCTTTGCAAGCAGCTATGCATGCCAGATAACCTCGCCTCTGTGGCAAGCACAATACTCCACCAACTTTGTTAACCAACTCTATAATACATGTAGCACTGCCATCTGAAACTATTACCGGATGGCGTGGTTATCTTAATCATGGTGAAGCTGGTGCAGGTCCAAAACCAGGGAAACCAAAGTCAGTGGACGGTGGTTCCATAGTCACCACATTAGTGCTTTATGTGTATGGCATGTTGGTCACTGCAAAAACAATGGTGTGCATGTTATATGATGGTAGAGAAGGAAAATATAGTCCCCGTCCTAAATCAATGTTCTACTGGTGCTGGTATCTGTACAACAGACTTCGCTATACGTGCACCCCGCCCTTAAAAAGAATGCACCACATACAAATACCACAGAAGTTTGGAAAAATATAGATGGCCTTTATCCTCTTATATAAAAATAATTTCACATTAATATTATCTACCAGATGTCACCTTCATATTAAAAACACATATACATCACAAATTCAAATTCAAAATGTAATCACAAAAGAAATAATACAAACATAAAACAATAAGAATCCAATAGTATTAGGGAGAGCAAGTTGGAGAGGTGTGGTGCAGCGGCCAGGGCAGCTGACTTCAGAGCACAGGGTTCACAGTTCAAACCCCAGCTCCGGGGGCAGCTCAGCACTGTGTGACTCTGGGCAATAGCTCACTTAATTTCCACAATGGCCTCCAGCGCCTTATGACCCGTAAGGGTGAGTAGTTTGCGCTTTACAAAGACGGATTTGTTTATTAACAATAAGACATAATAATTAGTCTATATAAACCAGCAAATCTGTTTACTGTATCAACAGGGGTCCATGAATGTTTTCATGGATCCCTGTTGATAAAATAGGCAGATATGCCGGTTTGTGAAGACTAACTATTGTGTCTTAATTGTTCTCCAGAATGATATTGTGCTAATTCATGTTTTATTATTATATTGTTTCATCTTGTGATTTATGTATTTTTATCCTAAGGGTAATTTTGCAATTTTATTGTGAATTGGAACACTGTCCTCTAGGCGTTTGGGGTCGCTCTATATTTTTTCACATCTGCACGACCTGGCCATGCAGCACTGGTATGACATGGTGTCTAGATCTCGACCTGCCACAAAAGCGTTCCCTGGTAGCAGGTTCCGAATTGTTCTTGAAGATAGTGGAGGAGGGACCATCGCTGGTTGTATTGATTCTTGTGGTATTTCCAGAGGATGCTCTTTTTTTCTGCCAGAGGATAAGGCCTCTGTTTCCTCAAGAGGAAGGCTATACTTGGATGTTACTAAATATGGGATTTTCCCATCTTCCTCACAAACAATCTCTCCTAAGCCAGTAGTCTAGGCACAGAGGCTTCCGAATGGCTGGCCTCTGCATAAGCTGCAAACAAATATGGGAACTGTGATGATGATGTCACTAATATGAGAGACCTCTCCAAGTGTCAATGAAGGGTAGCACAAATTTCAAGGTGTGATAAATCACTTATATGCATCTTCACATTTCCCATATAGAGTGATGACCCGACGATAAGCGGGCAATAGGAAATTGAGAGATATGTTTCCCAGAGAATTGGGACTGTGACTGGATAATCGATACCTGGATAAAAAAGGAGGATAATCATTACTACATGTGAGGAGTAAGTTAGATAATTTGATTGTCTATACCTAAAGGGCTCTTAAAATGAAATCTGGATAAAATTTTAAATTGATAAATTTGTCTTTTTAGAGATAAAAATAGTTTCATCTCCAAACAACGTAAGGAATAATCATAGCAAGCTATGGTACAGGATCTTGATTTCAAGGTATGTGAATATAAGTTGGAATACAATCATACTATTGGTTCCACGAGGAAGTATATTAAAAGTTAGGAAACACTCAGAACCTTTAGAATTAAGAAAACAAGTGGCTTATGAGAAATTAGAGATTGGCAACAGTATATGATACCGTCATTTGAAAAAATAAAGGCACAATAATTAAATGGAAGATGAAAGAGGAGACAGTTGGAGAGAATGAGATCGTCTGCCATACTGTGACAACTTGATATAAGGCTGCAATTGACGTGAGGATTGGTTGGTAGCAGTGAATTACACTGAGCCTGTTTATGTAAATCTGCCCTTTTGAGGTCTTTGACCTGTAGTTTGAAATTGTTTTTTATCTATCAGATAAAAATTATGTTATATAGTAGTATGTCCTGAAGAAGGTGGGGTGAACCAACTCAAATACCACCGAAACTCTGCGTCAACAACTTGTGATGAATCTTGTTCTTTTGTGTAATGTTTGCTTTTTTAGAATAATCATTGTCACTTTGTCTCCTGGATGAACGTGGTGGATTTGGGCAATCTAATCATACCAGCTAGCGTGCGGCCTGGCCTGTCCCCCCCTCGTACCGCCTCGCCTCAGCATATTTCCCAAGGAATTTAACCTCCCGCTGTGCCTCCTCAGAAAAGTCCAGCAGTTTGGCCTTCAGGAGGGCAACAGTATCGGGGTCTCCAGTAGAATAAAACCTCTCCTCAAGCTCCCTTATGTGAGTCTCCAAGGGAGCATTCGTGCCCCTAACAGCTTTCAGCACTCCCGCCTGTCTGGCGATACTCTGACCTCTAATAAAAACCTTAAATGCCTCCCAGAGTGAAGCCTCGGTGTCTACCGAACCCCTGTTTATATCAAAATACTCAATCAATCAAAATTTCTTTATTCGACCTTCCGAAGACAGGTCATAAAAGATGCAGATGCAAATACAGTGTTAAAACATCTCATAAAAATGTGCCATCATTATAAAATTCATTAGAGTTGATCACCGGAATCTGATCACGGCTAAAGTGACAATGCATATAAAATAACTGGATAAAGAGCAGCAATATAATTTTAACAGCCAATAAATAATAAAATCGATCATGAAATAGATGTAAATTAAAACACTCAAATCCCATCATCTACCCATCCTAGTCATTTAAACCGTATCAAAATCATCCTAAATTCGTTCTATGGCACATGATATACTGCAGAAAGTTAGAAACAATGTAAACCAGCCCCTCCCCATCCAATGACTGTAAGAAAAGGAAAGCTGGATGACAGGTTCGAAAACCCATTTGTTTTAATAATGGGATAAGTAATTTTTTCCGTTGTTCCGTGTAATATTTGCAAAAAAGGATGGTATGCATTGTGGATTGGGTAGAAATCCCATCACAAGGACAAGGGGGTAGTTTTTTAGCCCAGTTATTTCTCAACGGAAAGACAACTAAACGGTGGAAAAAATTCAGCCTAAACCTAACCAAGAGAAACAATTCATAATCAGTAATACTCTAGGTTAGGTAAGGCTGCATCACAAATACCGTCTGAACAGTCAAGCTGTGTCGAACTGATTGTTTCATGACCTCAGAGGTAAGTCGCAGTTCTTCGAGGTGGTTTAGACAGAGTTTCTGAAAGGCCTTCCTCGGTATCTCCCGAATTAAAAGGGGATCGTGGTAATATTTTACTAACCCTAAGTCAATTAAGAATCTTTTAACATAGGATAGCCACCTAGATTTGAGTGCATTTTCCAGAGCTTTACAGTCTTGAATGATTGTTTGTGAGGAGACTGTTTTGTCCGACGACCAAATTCGATGCCACAATAAAAGTGGCTGTATTCTCGCCAGGTCCGCCACATAAGGAAGACCCAGTTCCAAGTGGCAAGAAAAGTTTGCGGAGCTCCTTGGTAATGCAAGAAGATACCTCAAAAAGGTGTTTTCTATCCCCTGGATAGAGTCCAAAGCTGCGTGGCCCCACACACCCGCTCCATACAGAGCCACTGTAATACATTTAGCTTTGTAAATTTTAATCATTTCCGTGGGTGCTTTTTTACCTAGTTTCCTAGAAAAATTTACAAGGGCTGTGGTAGTTCTCATAAATTGGAGTTTCCTCACATCGACTGCCGCTTCCCAGCTTAATTTCTGGTCAATCATCACGCCTAAATAAGGATATTTATCTGTGGTCGCCAGTTTTTCATTATTCAGGTAAATAGCCCTAGTTTTATTTTTATTGCCAACCCCAGCCTTCATAACGAAGGTTTTACCAATATTGACCTTGAGATCCAGATTGGCCATAAAGGATGAATACCTGCTTAACGCCCTTTGCAATTCGTTTGGGGTGCGGGCCAGTATCACTGCATCGTCTGCGTAGAGAAGAGCCGGTATTAGACGGTTGCCTACCATAGGGAGGTCCTGAGCCCCCCTCAACATCTCCCTCTCCAATCCGTTGGTATAAAGGGTGAAGAGAAAGGGAGCCAGGACACATCCTTGCCTAACGCCCCTCTCCACTCCGAACGACGCAGTGAGTTCTCCACTGGTCCCAAACCTCACCCTGGCGGTCGCATTTGTGTATAGTTCCCTCACAAAGGTAACTACACTCTGCTCCACCCCCATCTCTAACAGAACAGACCAGAGTTTAGCGTGACTGACGCAATCGAATGCGGCAGATAGGTCAACGTAGACCATGTAGAGAGCTCGGGCCTTAACATTTACATATTTATCCATCAAAAGTGATAGATTAAAGGCTTGGTCAATGGTCCCCAGACCATCACGAAACCCATATTGTAAATCGGATAAAATGCTGCTATCCTCCGCCCACTCCTGCAAATGGCCGAGAATTATCCGACCCATCGTTTTCCCCAAGGAATCCATTAGGGAAATAGGGCGATAGCAGGATACTAAGCTTCGGTCCCCTTTCTTAAAAATCGGGACCAGTATGGAATTTTTCCAGGATTCCGGGAGACCCAAAATGCACAATGCATTAAAGACCCTGGTCAAAAAAGGGATCCAGAGATCGGTGTACATTTTGAAAAAGTCTATTGGGACCCCATCGGGGCCCGGGGCCTTCCCTTTCTTACTTGCACTTAAAGCCCGAGTGACCTGGTCTAATAAAATGGCCAGGTCAATGGGAAACAGGGAAGACCGTTGATAGCGGGAATCGTTATTGATTTTGTTAGAAGATACTGGGTTGTTCATAAAAATTTTTGAAAAGTGCTCTACCCAGTCTTTTTCGTCAATAGCGACCTCTATTTTGGGGGAGTCACCGTTATCAATTAAAAAGGTGATTTTACCACTTTCTAAAATGCAGCACTATTTTTATATAAACAGCTCTCGTGCAATTGATCCCAGAGTTGTTGTTTTAACTCCGATTTTCTTTCTTTTATAGCAGAGTTATATGCCCTCCTTAGTTTAGAGATATCGACGGGAACCCTAATTGTCATGCGTAAAGCAGATTTTAAATTTGAATAGGCTACAGTACACCTGTGGTTAAACCAGCCCTGTCTTTTCCTTGGTGTATTATTCTTTTTCACCGTTAGGGCTTCGTTTATGGCCTTAATCACTGTGCCAAAATTGGTGATCACATCAGCATCTGTAGTGGCCAAATCTAAACATTTCTGAATGGACGAATGTGCATTGGTTACCACAGTTTTAACAATTTCAACGGGATCAACAAGAGCCCACTTAAGAGAGTAGCCATTAAATCTGTCTAATACTAGATTATTTTGATCCAATAAGCTAGGGATATTAGGGTTGGACCTATGATAGAGTTGAATAGTGATGCTCAGAGGATAGTGGTCACTCAAAACATTCTGGTGTAAATGGAAAGAACTATCTCTTCTTATTACTCCATTTGACATCAGAATAAAATCAATGGTGGAATAAAAACCTCTCCCATGGAAGGTAGGAGCCATCGCAATGTTCGAATTAACTAAATTATTGGTAATTCCTAGGTCTAAATTGAACATAGTTTCATTTAGGGAGCTACCTAATCTCGTGTGGCTAAAATGGGGGATAGGGTTATCTCTCTCATCATAGATGCCACATATGAGTTGATTAATTACTTGACAAGAAGTCTGATTAAAATCACCACCCCATTTGGTAGTTACTTCCCTAGCTAGTTTCCTTATAATAGATAATATTAAGGAACAGATAGAATTTACTAAGTTTACTGCTTCTATCTCGGGAAGATTATTATAAAAATTTACCAACAGGAAAGTGTCCTTCATATTTATACGAAAGCTAAGAATCTGGAAATTAGGGTCAAGTTTTATAACCCTTATCTCATCTATATTAATCAAGTTTGAAATGTAAATAGTTAAGCCTCCCTTACCAGACTTAGAAGGTTAGCAAGGTTGAGCAGGTGAAAAATAGGTTTTGTACCCATCTACATGAATCTCTGTTGTCAGCCATGCCTCCTGTAAACACAGAATATTAAAATTTAGAATAAAATTAGTCTAGACATCATTCCCCAGTTTGGAGCGTTGTCCAGCTACGTTCCAAAATACAACCTCAATTTTTGACTTAGTGATCTCCCGATTATAGCCAGTCATAATGATAGGTGATGGGGGGGGGATTCCAACACTTCGTCCACCCATTGAGGGACGGTGCTTTGATCCTGTTGTTGTACGTTCTTATTGTGAACTAAAATAGGATTTGGGCAGGGAAACAGAGAATCACTGTTCTCTGATTCCCTGTCACCAAACCCTTGAGGATCCCGGTTTTTTTCCTAGTAGGGAGTCAATCTACGTCCTCCAGCCCTCGAAGAGTTGAGAAACGATTGAAAATAGGAATATTGAAATTAAAACCCCCGAGTTGGTGCCGGGGATGGGCTCTAGGCTGTATTGGGTTCCTCAATAGTGTCTGGGGATAAAAATAGGTCAGATCATAATTGGGTTCCTCAATAGTGTCTGGGGATAAAAATAGGTCAGATCATAAGTTCTAATAACACTCTGCCCTTGCCCTTGAAACCAGTTTATTATATGCGTTGTTGCCCTGCGATCTCTAAAGTTAACAATAATCAAATCCCCTTGTGTTTCCTTCGGCCGGGGACCAACCCAGCCGAGTCTGCGTACGTTTAAAATTTCCCCATCAATATTAGGGGGTAAGGGTCTGTTCTGACCCAACCAGTGTACAACCTTGTTCTTTAGATCATAGTATCCTTCTTTTTTCCCTTTTTCTAGTATTGGGACTCCTACTAAAACCACAACATATGGGACCGCCTCCGGGGGCAAATCTATATGTTGCCTGTTTGCGCCGTCAGACTTAACCGGCACAATAGATGCAATTTCATATCGTCTAGGCAAGTCAGACCCATGGGTTTGCGCACTGGGATTTGTCTGCCCACTTTCTAGCTCAATATCGTCCTTCAATTGGGGTATCAGGTTTTTTTAACTCAATGGGGGGGATAAACTTTTAACGGCCACTGACTTACTCTGTCTGTCATCAATCAATAAATATGGTTTTACTTGTATAGAGCTATTTAGATGTGTCGCTCTATTAGTAGATAGAACTTTTATTTGATCGGAGTTACTTAAAATCGACTTCTCCAGTGACCCAAGTTGGTTAGACACTCCCTTCATTCTTTCAAAAAGTGGAAGTAGGAGTGATCTAACAAGTATCTCCAGATGTCCCATTAACTCATTAATTAATGGGTCAAAAAAGGGAAGGTCCGAATGAGTTTCGCCCCCCTGGGCCTTTAGGACATCTAAAGAAACAGGCATCTTGGTAGCTTTCACTAATTTACTTTTATTATTACTACTAATATTATGTTTGTTATTTTTTTTCCCTCCCCTCTTCCTTTTTTTTGGTGGGGGGCCTGCAGTGATGGTTTCTTTGCTCTTCTTCGCTGAGCAGTTACAATATCGTCACTAGGAGTCTGTCTCTCTGGGATAATAAGGTCTAAAAATGTGTCAGAGGATAAATTAGAAACAAGCCCTATCGAGTCATTATAGGTTTTTTCCAAGAGGATGGTATCTTGCATAGGTAAGGGAATACTGGCATAGTTCGTTGGATTGTTCACCAAACAAGACAATGGTGGTGCGGTCTCCGGTGAAATGACCAACTGGATTGATCAGATTGAAGAACGTTTATTTAATAAATGATCAGCCGATAGGCGCCGCTCCAACAAGGCAATTTCTTTCTCAAGTACTAAAGTAGCCCTTATGATGAAGTTGTCCAAAGTTCCTCGTACTGACCCTCCTAATAGTGAGGGTCTGCTTTGGGAATTACGGGAAGACATAATTAAGATAATATATGCTTGGGCTGCTCAAGGGGCCGTAAGTCTCAATACAGTACTCACACTTGATGGGGAAAAAATGTAGTACAGCCTAACAAATACTAGGTGCTTGAATGGGATACAACAGTTAAGCAAGAATCTTACACTTTTAGTCCCGAATAGCAGGACCGAGAGTAGGGGCCCAGCCCAGCCTCCTCCAGCCCCGGATGGCCACAGACGGCCCGCCCTTTGCCCGGGCTTAGCCCGGCTCCGCCTGCGCACGGACCCGCGACGCGGAGGATGAGGTGGTTTATGTAGCGCCTCCAGGCGTGGGTAGTGGGCGGGAACTTCCCCCCTTGACAGCAGGTGTGCCTGGGAGATGTGGTCCCCCTCCTGACCGCGGCCGCGGGGTTGGCAAACGCGGCGGCGGGAGGGAGACACAGGCAAGGACAAGCTGGTGAGTTCGATTTGCGTCCTGAAAGGCTGAGAAACCGCACACAGGGCTCCACACTGCAGCGCAAGTAAGTATTAGTCCCCCCTATAAATACTCAATAATATCTGTCCGTATCTCCTCTTTAAAGGCTTCGTCAAGCAGGGCATACGGTGGGAGGCGCCAGGTGAAAGCGCGTGGAGGCGAGCTCGGAATCAACAGTTTCAACAAACAGGGCGCATGATCCGACAATGAACATGGCAGGTGCACCGCATCTGTAGTCCAAGTGGCCACATCGCGGGATATCAGCCAGAAGTCTAAACGGGACCAGGTACTGTGATGATCTGAGATGCAGGTGCCCTCCCTGACTAAGGGGTGTCTGCTACACCATATGTCAAGCATGTCTCCATCAGAGATTATAGCCCTCAAGGCAGCGCTGGCTGTAGGGTGCAAAGAGCGGGCAGCCCCTCGCCTGTCTAAATCATTATCTAGGATAGCATTAAAATCGCCTCCCCAAAGTATCGTATTGCAGCCAGTCGCCCTGATCCTGGTCCAAATATCTCTAAAAAACTCTGGGGAATCTACATTAGGGCCGTATACAGCCACAATAACCATGGGGATGCCGCACAAAAGTCCTTGTAGAAGGGCGTATCTCCCTTCAGGATCAACCTGCACCGTACCCTCCCTCCAGTCCAGCCCTCACCTGACCAGCACAGCTACCCCACGCGCATAGTTGGAATATATAGAGGAGTAAACATTTCCCCACCGGCCATGGCAAAGCTTCTGTGATGGCGTAACATTGAGGTGCGTCTCCTGCAATAAGCAAATATCTATATTATGTCGGGATAGATAAGCGTGTACTATTCTGGATTTTCTACAGTCATTGAGCCCTCGAATGATCCAAGTGAGGCAATTTAGTGTATTAGCAAGAATATGTGTAATGTGCACCATAAGAGCCAATATTGGCAGTGACGGCAAGGTTTCCTCCAAACATGGACTGCGCAGTCTAGCCACCAATTCACAACCATACTGGCATTGAACAATAAAACAAACCCTACCTTCCACCCACCTCCCACTCCAACCCCCCAATCAGGTTGCAGATTACCCACCCAAAAAAGAGAAAACCATACAGAAATATACATCAAAGCAGGGAAACTTCCCATGGGGGCGCAGTGGCACCGGCAAACTACCTTGTTCACACAAGGTGGCCGGGAGTACTGCGGATAGTGCTATATGCCCAAGACCTCGGAATCACATTTAAAAAAAAAAAAAAAAGAACATTGTATAAAGAACATCAGGACCTATGTTTAACAGCGTAAGCACAACTCCTCTGGGCCCGCACCCCACCCTTACAGATTAACAGGCCAGTAAACAATATGATACCCATATCAGTCATTGTCACTGAGGTGGTTTCCTGTAGACTTCTCAGCCTCACGAAGTCCTTTGTTTTTCTTGCCCCCAACATGTTTAGCAAATTTCAGCACGGACTTCGAGTCTGTAAAAAAATGGGTAGTTCCGTCAAAGGATACTTTCAGCTTGGCCGGGTACAACAGGGAATATGGGATCTGTGCCTGCAAAAGGATACGTGTGGCTGGGAGGAATTCCTGCCTCGTCGCCTGCACAGCCGTGGTGAAGTCAGGATAAAACAAGATAGTGTTCTCTTTGTGCAAAATCTGGCCTTTCTCTCTGGCCAGCTGAAGGACGAGGTCCCTGTTTTGGTAATTCAAGAGCTTCGCCATGATGGGCCTGGGTGACGCACCAACAGGGGGCCTCGTCCCCAGCGAGCGATGGGCCCTCTCCACCACGAATACCGGGGATAAGTGGGGATCAAATAGCTCGTGGAGCAAATCTGTGATGAAGGTCTCCATTTTAGATATAGCGGTTGTCTCCGGAATTCCAGTAATGCGAAGATTGTTGCAGCGTGACCTCCCCTCTAAATCATCGTTTTTAGCCCGGATGATCCCCAGTAGTTTGTCCATATGGAGCAGCTGCTCCTTAGTCTCCACCTGGAATTCGAGAAATTCTGTATGACGGTTCTCCAGTGCATCTAGGCGTGTCTCGTGTACCGCCACCTGCGATTTAACCGAGTCCAGCTGTGCGGTCAGGGTGTCCAATTTCGAGTCTATGTTACGTAGACTAGAGCGCATTTCCAACTTAAGGGTTCGCAGGTCCTCACCTCGATATTCGGCGTGTGTTTCCTGCTGGCGGTCCATCTGCGCCTCGGGTTCCGACTTCGTGTGACGTGTAGCCCGTTTATTTTCAAAAGTCAGCTTCGGTTGTTTAGCGTCCTGTTTGCCCATGGTTACAAAGGCGCTGAAGTTACAAGAAGGGGTCTCTGACTGGTACTTCACCCAAATTGCACGTGAAAGTTGCACCACGTCCCTCAGGCCACCAAAGAGCCGCCCCTCTATGATACAGTGCCTTGGCGCCACATGACTTTCAGCAGCTTTGTGTAGCCCACACAGTTCACAAGCAGATCAAATCAAGGCCGCGCCACTAATGTGCCACGTCACTCCCCAGACACTTCATAGTGAATGGTACCACCAGCACAAGTTAGTCTGCGACCGTGCAGCAGTAGATGCAAATAGGCAATGTACAAAGTTCTCAGCGTTTCTCAGGTGTAACATATAGAATGGAACAGGCCCACCTTCCCGGTCTACCATATGAGCAGCGATATATCCAGTCGCAGTGAGCACATCAATTAAGCCAGCGACCCCCACAGTATCAGCATGGCAATGTAGGTGGGCATAGACGTCATGTGGTGGTCCTCAGACTTTAGGGGTCTCATCTAACGCACTACAAGCGGCTCACTACACCCCCAAAACACAGCAGCAGAGATTCCAATTGTGGCCAGCACGGCGGCAAGCTCCCCTCAATCTCTACAGCGGGCTGGAGTAAACGCACCAGCATCACCGAAGCAGGCGTCTGCAGCAAGAGTCAGAGTCGCGCTGCCGCTCGCGATCTCAGCATAGCGGCAGTCTAATAAATGGGCAGCGCACAGATCACACAACACTCCGTTTAGTGCTAAGCACTCGCGGCAAGGACACAGCCAGCTCAAAGCAGGGTCGACAACCTCACCGGTGCCTCCAACAGTCCAGACGATTCTTCGGTCCGTCCTCAAAATGGCAGGCAGAGCTCATATGCGGGACGTCGTGTTCCTTCGCCTCAGATGTAGCACCTCCGCACTGTCAGGTACGCCCGGGCACTCAGCAGACCTTCACAGCTCGCCACTGATGCAGCACGCCACAAACCCAAGCTCCGCCGACAGAGCGTGCGCGGCCTTTCGCTTGTCAGTTCTCGGCCTGCAGCCCGCCAGCAGCCGTGGGCTCAATTATCGGAGCTCCCCGTCGGCGGCCCAGCCAGGGTCTCCGAGTCTGTTAGCGCCACTGCCTCCGCGCGTGTATCTCGGCTCGGGGGTACAAGCGGACCGCTGGATCACTAACACCTGGGTCTACAGATATTCAGCCACACATGGAAGAGGTCAGGGCAGTTCAGCAACCACCCAAGGTGTAGGATTTATGTAGGATTTAATCCCTGCCGGCGGAGCGCACTCAAAGAGCGGCCATTCCCCTGCGCGGCAGACCACGCCCCCATCCCACAACCCCTTCTTGGCAGGATACAACACCTTCTAGAGCTCAGCCCCAGTGTAACCATCAGTACCACTTTCCAATTTACTACTGGTTCCTCTAGACCACAGGGACTCATAGTACGGCCCGCGGGCCGCCAGCGGCCCGGCAAGCCTTTCTTGGCGGCCCGCGGACCTTGCAGACATCGTACCGGTGTTTTTTTTTTTTTTTTTTTACGTGTCAGCAAACACAGACTCTGCTCTGAGGTGAAATACAACAAAGCCTCGTTATCATGCAAATGGTCTCTTAAAGACGTGTGAAGTACTCGGGTGGGGCTATGTGTGTGCCCGGGAAGGGAAGCTGCCTCAGCTGCCACACATGCGTTGGTGAGGTGACAAAGAATGATAGAGGACAGCAGGGTGCGAGTCGGGTGAGGTGACAGAGGGCAGTAGGGAGAGACAGAAACAGACAGAGACAGATAGAGATAGAGACAGGGACGGGGCAGACAGATAGAGACAGAGACAGACAGAGATGGAAAGGGAGACAGAGGGAGGGACAAACAGAGACAGGGACAAACAGAGACAGGGACAGGGACAGACAGAGACAGGGACAGACAGATAGAGGCAGAGACAGATAAAGACAGAGAGGCAGAGAGACAGAGAGATGGAGAGGGAGACAGTGAGGGAGACGGAGGGAGACAGAGGGAGGGAGGGAGACAGAGAGGGAGGGACACAGAGAGAGAGGGAGACAGAGGGAGGGAGACAGAGGGCGGGAGACAGAGGGAGGGAGACAGAGGGAGGAAGACAGAGGGAAGGAGGCAGAGGAAGACAGTGGGAGAGAGTCAGGTGGAGACAGAGGGAGGGAGAGGGAGACAGACAGAGGGAGACAGACAGAGGGAGGGAGGTAGAGGGAGGGAGACAGACTGAGGGAGGGAGAGAGAGAGGGAGACAGAGAAAGAGGGAGACAGAGAGAGAGGGAGACAGAGAGCGAGGGAGACAGAGGGAGGGAGACAGAGGGAGGGAGACAGAGAGGAAGGGAGACAGAGACAGAGAGTGAGGGAGACAGAGGGAGGGAGACAGAGAGAGGGAGAGAGAGAATGAGACAGAGGGAGAGACAGAGGGAGGGACGGAGGGAGACAGAGAGAGACAGACAGTGTGAGACATACAGAGACAGACAGTGTGAGACATACAGAGGGAGACGGAGGGAGACAGAGGGAGGGAGACGGAGGGAGACAGAGGGAGGGAGACGGAGGGAGACAGAGGGAGGGAGACGGAGGGAGGGAGACAGAGGGAGGGAGACAGAGGGAGAGACAGAGGGAGAGACAGAGGGAGGGAGACAGAGGGAGGGAGACAGAGGGAGGGAGACAGAGGGAGGGAGACACGCAGAGGGAGGGAGAGACGCAGAGGGAGGGAGACAGACAGAGGGAGGGACGCAGAGGGAGGGAGACAGACAGAGGGAGGGAGGGAGGGAGGGAGAGAGAGAGAGAGAGAGAGAGAGAGAGAGAGAGAGAGAGAGAGAGAGAGAGAGAGAGAGAGAGAGAGAGAGAGAGAGAGAGAGAGAGAGAGAGAGAGAGAGAGAGAGAGAGAGAGAGAGAGAGAGAGAGAGAGAGAGAGAGAGAGAGAGAGAGAGAGAGAAGGAGGCAGAGGGAGAGTGGGAGAGAGTCAGGTGGAGACAGAGGGAGGGAGAGGGAGACAGACAGAGGGAGACAGACTGAGGGAGGGAGAGAGAGAGGGAGACAGAGAAAGAGGGAGACAGTGAGAGAGGGAGACAGAGAGCGAGGGAGACAGAGGGAGGGAGACAGAGGGAGGGAGACAGAGGGAGGGAGACAGAGAGGAAGGGAGACAGAGACAGAGGGAGGGAGACAGAGGGAGGGAGACAGAGAGAGGAAGACAGAGGGAAGGAGGCAGAGGGAGACAGTGGGAGAGAGTCAGGTGGAGGCAGAGGGAGGGAGAGGGAGACAGACAGAGGGAGACAGACAGAGGGAGGGAGGTAGAGGGAGGGAGACAGACTGAGGGAGGGAGAAAGAGAGGGAGACAGAGAAAGAGGGAGACAGAGAGAGAGGGAGACAGAGGGAGAGACAGAGAGAGAGGGAGACAGAGGGAGAGACAGAGGGAGGGAGACAGAGGGAGAGACGGAGGGAGAGAGACAGAGGGAGGGAGACAGAGGGAGAGACAGAGGGAGGGAGAGACGCAGAGGGAGGGAGAGACGCAGAGGGAGGGAGACAGACAGAGGGAGGGAGAGACGCAGAGGGAGGGAGACAGAGGGAGGGAGGGAGGGATGGAGAGAGAGAGAGAGAGATGTGTATGCCGGGTCCGGTGGCTCAGTGGATGAAGGCGTCCGCTGCAGGGGCCTGTGTTCCACCTCATGGTCACAGTTTTTTTTTGTTGCTCTAGCCCCGCCCCCTCCCCAATGACCCCGCCCCCACGGTGCAGCCCTCGGCCACAAACCACACTGTAAATTTGGCCCCCGAGAGAAAGTTTGGGAGTACCCATGCTCTAGACCTTCTCTCCACAACCTGACCATTTCTCAAATGCACTTTTGTTTTTACTAGATGTGCCTTATTAATCTTTGGTAGCATCCCACAGGCTCACTTGGTTCAACTCTAGTAAATTACTGTAGGAGTTAGTAGAGACTGTTTCTTCACTTGTAATTTTTATATTTAAAGTGTACTGTTCATCTGGTAAACCCTGTTCAGATTCCCGTGGCATTTGATTTCCAATGTTTTTAAAATGTATAAAACAAGAAGAAATATTAGATAGCAGTGCAGTTTGAAGGAGGTACACCAATTGTCCCTGCATCATTCTATGAGACATCCTTGAGAACTAGCATTACCCTGCCTCTTAGCTCGCATGCCTCAATACTATTTTTGGTAAATTCTACTAGGCACTCAATGTGTCTTCTGTTAATAATATAGTCCTAAATATAAGTAAATAAAAGAAGAGTGTATCCGTCAAGGCTGAATAAGTGAAAAAGTGTTAAGAAAAGTGAATCACTGTGTTTTAAAAGAACCCTCACTCACCAACCTAGTTGGTGACATCCTTCATCATTGGGTTCCCACAGGAGAGACCAAATGTCTCCCCGGTGTGCTACGACGCCTGATTTACAGCGGAGCTGGTTTTTTGTGTAGAGTCAGTGCAATCTGTGAAGGTGCTGGTTTAAAAAGGTGTCGCAATTTTAACCAATAGGTAACTTTAATGGTGGTAAACTGGACACGGTTAAAAGGGGTGAGGTGGACGTGTGAACTCTGGTGATAATTAGACCAGCTACGTCCTAATCAAGGTGCAAAGTAGTCAACATGTTTCTGCTTCTAACGATACTACATGAAGCATTCTTCAGGACCTAATTATGGACAACCACGGCGGAATGCGCTCGCTAAGGCGCACCCTAACCAGTGGTGTCTAGAACCGCTAGCACTTACGGTTATGGAAAAAAGGCCTTCAGGATTTTCTGAAAGCTTTCAATTCTGTTGAAGCAAAAAAGGATGAGGAGACAAAACAAAACAAACAGTGATTCACAACATACATGTATATTAACAGTCAAAGCTTTATTAGTCATGGCAGCGTATCCTCTGACTACTAGACTACCTCCAATAGTCATTGTCTGTTAGATATACCACATGACTAACGCGATGTCGACATACTTACACTGTAGCCCCTTATAAAAAGAATATAAAAAGATTACACTCCTAGACCTTTTGGTGTTTTTCCGTTCTGATGAGAACTTCTCTCTTTTCTAATTGTTCCATTAAGTTACGGTAGAAAAGCCCCGATCACGAGACCGCCTCCAATGGCCACCCAAGCGGTCTAGTCTTTCTTCTCACGTTAAACACACCACGTGACAAGCGTGATGACGCTATGTGTCTCCGGAGCAAAGCACTTCCTATATTTGCATCGCTCACGGGGCAAACGACAACATTCGAGTCCGAAGGAGGGATAAGTAGGTTTCCTGTGGGTTGGAGGCTTTGGCGTAGTAAGTAGAGGCTCCGGTTTCCTTAACCCTGTTGTTTCGCCATTACCCCGTAAGTTATGTCTAACTATACTACTCACTTTTCTCTACCTAGAGTGTGACTATAAGTCTCGCCCCCCACCCGGACCCATGCTGTGACGTTTAATCCAACATCACGTAAGCACCAATCACCAAACTCATTGTTCTGATTTGGTGTTTGTGAATCAGTGTGAAAAGCCTTTTTTCTCCATTTCTATATCCAAGCGTTTTCTTTCGCCTCCTACAGTCAGCCAAAGTTTGTTGCTGATTCATAGTCTGATGGCCATTTCTATCTGCATAGAGCGCACGCCACGTGAAAATTTCACCTCTGTCGTAATCACTGCCAAGTAGGGTGTAGCTCTCTTTGCACAGTTGCTTCCTTGTTAGTTTTATTAGCACCACCACAATTGCGCCACGATAACTCACTATACCGGCATGGGCTGATACGAGTGTTTATTCCCACCTGTCCAGGTATAATGGCAACTCACTATTTGTGTATGCGAAGTTTGTTCACAAACTAGAATTTTCTTCATGCTTTGTTTTCTGTTAATATACATGTATGTTGTGAATCACTGTTTGTTTTGTTTTGTCTCCTAATCCTTTTTTGCTTCAAAAGAATTGAAAGCTTTCAGAAAATCCTGAAGGCCTTTTTTCCATAACCGTAAGTGCTAGCGGTTCTAGACACCACTGGTTAGGGTGCGCCTTAGCGAGCGCATACCGCCGTGGTTGTCCATAATTAGGTCCTGAAGAATGCTTCATGTAGTATCGTTAGAAGCAGAAACATGTTGACCACTTTGCACCTTGATTAGGACGTAGCTGGTCTAATTATCACCAGAGTTCACACGTCCACCTCACCCCTTTTAACCGTGTCCAGTTTACCACCATTAAAGTTACCTATTGGTTAAAATTGCAACACCTTTTTAAACCAGCACCTTCACAGATTGCACTGACTCTACACAAAAAACCAGCTCCGCTGTAAATCAGGCGTCGTAGCACACCGGGGAGACATTCGGTCTCTCCGGTGGGAACCCAATGATGAAGCATGTCACCAACTAGGTTGGTGAGTGAGGGTTCTTTTAAAACACAGTGATTCACTTTCCTTAACACTTTTTCACTTATTCAGCCTTGACGGATACACTCTTCTTTTGTTTACTTATACTAGCCCTGGGGGACTAAGAGTGGCTCCAAATAATTTCCCTCCCTCTCCTGTTAAGTTATATTTTGGCAGCGCACAGCTGCGAGAGTCTTCTTTATAGATTCTGTCCTTATTGTTCGACCAACTTTTCTCCGCAAATAAGAGTTCAGTTCCGTCTTTTCGCTTGGCATCACTATGGAGAACCCAGGTTTATCATACACTGATGAGGAAGTGGACGCCCTTTTGGCTGACCCTTCACTCTTCTCAGACCCTTCTATTGCCCAGACCATCTCGCAAACAACTGAATGGGATAAGTTGTCTGAGCAAAAACGTGACCGTATTCGTACTATTCTACACGGCACTATTCTCACTGAATATCTACGGAATAACATAGCACCAAGAGGTTTATTAGTGACTAATGCCCCACGCATCTTTTTGTAAGATTCTGTCTTCAGAAAGGAGTGGGCTCAGATAGCATGGCATTGTACCCGCGACTGGTTGGTTCTGATCATTAAGACAGCCCTCAGACTATCCGAAGCTCTAATGGTCGAGATCCAACTTACTGAAACTCATTTCAGAACAACCATGACAGGGTATAAGAAAAAACTTGAAGAACTGAATAAAGAAATGAATGAATACAAGGACAATCTCACACAGTCCAAGGCACAAAAATTTCAGAAAGACCTGAAATGCTTCGCCTTTACGAAAGTCTACCCCTATGCTGAACCGAATTACACACCACCTCAGCGTAGTTCTACCTACTCGGATAACACCTCGGATGATGATACATCCACTACTAGTGGCTCGAGTGGCGGGAGCTTTAAGAATAGGCAGCGAGGTAGAGGAAGGGGCAGATACCAGCACTACCAGCAAAACTGGCCTATTTTTCCCAATCAGGGCGGACATTTTTCCAACCAATATCACCAACCCCAACAGTTCCCAATGATGGGTTGGAACCCGGCTTTCATGTCGATTCCCCCTTACACTCCTAATATGTATCGCCCCCCTTTTTTAGAGAGGGGCCAAAGGGGCCGGGAAAGAGAAGAAGCCAGGTACACTGGGAACAAGACGAGGAGATGGGGATCAACACGAGGAGCAAATCGGGGGCACAACAAGCAGGGCCCAGCAACCAGAGACTCTAGTGACCAACCTGTCTTCCCTTACACTCACAGACGTAGAACAACAAGTCTTAGAAAAGGGACTAGGCTTTGTTCCCACAGCACGTCTTGACCGTTTCCGTCTACATTGTGAATTAGCGGATTTTTTCAGGAAATTAAAACTCAAACACTTTTTTGAAAAACAACAGTCCAGCAATCCAACTACACCAGATAGTGATACAGGACTGCGCCTAAAATCCACTTTCACTCCACCCCCTCACACTGTCCCGGCAGAACTTATTGCTTTTGAGCAGGCAGTGTTTAACGACATTGAGACGTATGAAGATACCGGCACATTTAAGAACATGAGTGCCGCTGAATTCCAGGCTCTACAAACACTTCAGTCTAACACCTCGGTGGTTATAAAACCAGCAGATAAAGGTGGCGGCCTTGTTATTCAAGACGCCTCTGCCTATGACAAAGAATGCAGACGCCTTCTTGATGACAGAATCAGCTACACCCCGTTAACCACTGATCCATCACTGGAGTTAAAAGCAATGATCCTTAACCTAGTGGAAGAAGCTGAGTCCAACGGGTACATAAGTAGACATGAGGCTGATTTTCTCACTAAGAGCGAGGGCATTGTTCCTTATTTCTATACGCTGCCTAAAACCCATAAAAATAAGATTCCACCTCTGGGCCGTCCGATTGTCTCAGGCATCGGATCCCTTTTGGAGCCTTTATCCATCTACTGTGATTTTTTTCTCAAACCGTTGATCCAGGCCACACCAACTTACCTGAAGGATACTAAAAGTCTGTTGGTACTCCTACAAGACATCACTCTGGCAGACGACCCAACTTTTCTGGTTTTTCTAGATCTTGAAAGTCTGTATACCAGCATACCCCAGGAAGACACCATCAGGGTCATTCATGACACTTTGGAAGCTACCCCCTGGGAGTTCCAGACATCAAAACAATTCATTATAGACTGTGCCACCCTCGCTTTGGAAAAGAACTTCTTTGAATACAAAAGGACCCTCTTCCTGCAATCCACCGGTACATCTATGGGGAGTACCTTTGTCCCTAGTGTGGCAGGTCTTTACATCTACGACTTCGAAAGAAAGTATATTCTGACTGCCAACAACCCTTTCTTGGCCTATATATCTTTCTGGAAAAGATATATAGACGATATCCTTGTGATCTGGCAAGGACCCGAGAACCAACTTTTGAATTTTTTCAATTGGATCAATACATGCGATCCCAGCCTTAAATTCACCAACTCCTATGATCAGAATGAAATAATATTTCTGGATCTGGTCATTACCAAATTGGAAGGGAAACTGCTGACAAAAACTCATTATAAACCAACTTCGAAAAATAATCTTTTGGCTTTTTCCAGCTTCCACCCACGACCCCTGAGAGAAAATCTCCCTTTTGGGCATTTTTTGCGTATCAGACGCAATTGCAGTCGTATGGAAGACTATCGCTCTCAATCAATCAGTCTATCTAAAAAACTGAAAAACAGAGGTTACCCTGATAAAATCCTCAAACGGAGCTGCAAGAGGGCAAAGAACCAACACAGACAAGCCCTCCTTGAGGAATCAGCAAGACCAATGGAGGAAGTCCCACTGACATGTGTGACTACTTACAGCACTGCATCTAATGCTGTGACTAAATCCATCCATAAGCATTGGGGCATCCTTGTAAGCAACAACTTGAAATGGGAGAAACCCCTTTTCTCGTTCAAGAAAGCAAGAAGCATCAAGGATGCACTTGTACACACTAGACCAAGGCCAGCACTAAATGTTAACACTCCATCTGTACTTCAAACATGGGGACTACCAAAAGTGACAGGCCATTTTCCGTGCGGTCTGTGCAGTGTATGTCACCTCACGAAAGCCAGTAAAACCCTAAACCTTGAACAAGACAAAGTTTGGACTCAACGTGCACATACAAATTACAATTCATCCAACGTAATTTACCTGTTAACATGCCCGTGCGGTACAAGATACGTTGGCATGACTACACGCAAAATAAAACAGCGTATTGTTGAACATAGGAGCAACATCCGTTGTGGTAAAAATATCACCAAACTGACTGAACACTATGCACGTATCAAACACACCCCAGACGATCTAAACTGGACAGTAATTGAACAAATCAGACCAGGAAATAGGTCAGCGATCATCTTGTTCGAAAAAGAACAAAGATGGATTTACCGCCTTTCCACTCACACTATGGGATTTAACGACAACATCCCTTGGGGCACGGTGCTTAAACGCTAGACATTATACTACCCTTAAATGTATAGGCACCAGCGTGCAAGAATTCTATCATTTTCAATTTGATAAATCACTTAACATACTTGGATCTTATAATGTGATCAATAACGTAATGGGTTGATCTGACCCACGCTAATGATACCGTCACCTTTGGCGAGAATGCCATAGCCTTTTTTTAGCCCTTTTTTAAGCTTTCTCAAGCTTTATTCATCTTTCGACTTGTACAAAGGGATCAAATCATAATGATGCTTTATTGACCCTATATGAAGCATCACAGACCTTCTGCCTTTCATGATTATGTGTGTAAACCCTTCTTTCACAATTGCTCCTTCAAAAACAGCTTGTAACAGCCGCAGCTCCTGTTGGTACTTTATTCTTAGTTTTTATAAGAAAAAAACACACTTTTTTCCACCTCCTACAGTCAAAGCTTTATTAGTCATGGCAGCGTATCCTCTGACTACTAGACTACCTCCAATAGTCATTGTCTGTTAGATATACCACATGACTAACGCGATGTCGACATACTTACACTGTAGCCCCTTATAAAAAGAATATAAAAAGATTACACTCATAGACCTTTTGGTGTTTTTCTGTTCTGATGAGAACTTCTCTCTTTTCTAATTGTTCCATTAAGTTACGGTAGAAAAGCCCCGATCACGAGACCGCCTCCAATGGCCACCCAAGCGGTCTAGTCTTTCTTCTCACGTTAAACACACCACGTGACAAGCGTGATGACGCTATGTGTCTCCGGAGCAAAGCACTTCCTATATTTGCATCGCTCACGGGGCGAACGACAACATTAGAGTCCGAAGGAGGGATAAGTAGGTTTCCTGTGGGTTGGAGGCTTTGGCGTAGTAAGTAGAGGCTCCGGTTTCCTTAACCCTGCTGTTTCGCCATTACCCCGTAAGTTATGTCTAACTATACTACTCACTTTTCTCTACCTAGAGTGTGACTATAAGTCTCGCCCCCCACCCGGATCCATGCTGTGACGTTTAATCCAACATCACGTAAGCACCAATCACCAAACTCATTGTTCCGTTTTGGTGTTTGTGCATCAGTGTGAAAGGCCTTTTTTCTCCATTTCTATATCCAAGCGTTTTCTTTCGCCTCCTACAGTCAGCCAAAGTTTGTTGCTGATTCATAGTCTGATGGCCATTTCTATCTGCATAGAGCGCACGCCACGTGAAAATTTCACCTCTGTCATAATCACTGCCAAGTAGGGTGTAGCTCTCTTTGCACAGTTGCTTCCTTGTTAGTTTTATTAGCACCACCACAATTGCGCCACGATAACTCACTATACCGGCATGGGCTGATACGAGTGTTTATTCCTACCTGTCCAGGTATAATGGCAACTCACTATTTGTGTATGCGAAGTTTGTTCACAAACTAGAATTTTCTTCATGCTTTGTTTTCTGTTAATATACATGTATGTTGTGAATCACTGTTTGTTTTGTTTTGTCTCCTAATCCTTTTTTGCTTCAACAGAATTGAAAGCTTTCAGAAAATCCTGAAGGCCTTTTTTCCATAACCATAAGTGCTAGCGGTTCTAGACACCACTGGTTAGGGTGCGCCTTAGCGAGCGCATACCGCCGTGGTTGTCCATAATTAGGTCCTGAAGAATGCTTCATGTAGTATCGTTAGAAGTGAGGAAAATAAAAATCTATGAGGCCTATGTGTCCCCATGTGCCCCCCCCAACGCTTATGTGCACATACATGTAACCCATGTATTTCCCCTCCATGGCCTTTCTATCATGATGCTTATGCTATAACGTGGCCTGCCATCATCCAGTCTCCCATGAGAGAAACGACAAATCTGTATTGAGGCCTACACGTTTTTCATCATGTTTTCCTGCATTTTCATGAAGCCCATGTTTATGGCTCAGCCAGAGCCGAAAAGAGGTTTCATGCCTCAGAACGCTCTGAAAGCTGCAGCTACGTATCCTTGGCCTTGCACACTTGGGGCTCAGCCAAAGGGGCCCCGACCGAGGTGCTGAGACAGTATTGAGCACGGTTATCTGCTTACTCCTACAGAGCCGCATTCTTGCCTGGTGAAGGAGGAATGAACGCGACCCATCTGCAAGGAGGGAGCCCAGCCTTACTGTCTCTCTTTGTGAGATTGCAAAGCTCACGTCAGTAAAAAGCCCATAGCCCCCATGTAAGGCCTCTGCAGTAAATGAAGTAAATGAAGAAATAGATGCCACATCGGCTCTTGGTGATGAGCAACCTATGTCACAAATCAGTCCCTGCTCCAGACATCGGATATCAGATAATACAAGATGTGTTGGTCGTCCTGACACTGAAGGCCTCACTTCCAGACTTGTCCGGTTGCATAGCAACCCTCCCCACGTCAGTTACACGTCATGCTCGAGTTGAGCACAAGTAAGGCAAAGTTCCAGTACAATTCCAGCAGATCACGCAACCCCCTCCAGGTATCCACCCACCTATGACAAATTACCTATTATCATCAAGTGGACGCCCACATGGACGCCCACCTTCACGCCTACTTACACGCCCACATGCTCTTATCTCATTCTCTCTTGCTCTTTTGCTTACGTACAATTGAGAGATGTATATATACTGTACTCTGTGAATAATGTTTTGAGAATATTGAGAATACTTTTGAGTCCCCTTCCAGATCCTTTTTGGTGATGGTAATATTCTCCCTTTGACTCGAGTTATTGGAATAAAGCCCTTTATGAACCTGATACCACAGACTCAGCCTCTTGCTTTATGCATGATCTTATTTATATAATAAAAATTCTGAGAGCGTAATATTTTATTTACCACATAATGGCGCCCGAACAGGGACATCTCTTTCCCCACACGCCGGAGATGAAGGTCCAGTTTTGCCCCCTTCCATAGCCGTGACGGACTTCAAGCGCGCACGTCGCGGGTCTTCCCGCCAACTCCCTCAGGCCAACGAAGGGGACGGACTGCGACCAGGCATCCAGACGAGGCGGTGAGGAACGCAGATTGTCCTACCCAGAGCCCACCTGCGAGAGAGCTGTGTCCGAGGTATACAGAGGCCCACCAGATTCCGAAGTTCCGAAGTATCCAGGTCACGAGTCGAGTCCAGTCCAGTCCAGTTTGGTCTAGTCCAGTTCAGTTCCGAGGCCTTCCGTTCCGTGCTACCCGGTGAGTACCGTTGCTGGGGAGGCAGTTAGACGTGCACATTAGGTTGTGCCGGTCAAGACGGGTTTGGGTACACAAATCCGGTCTGCACTGTTTCAGCAGTGTATCTGTACTGTTTAGCAGTATATCTAGTATGTCTTGCATATAATTCAGTATTATCTAGTGTTAGTATTATGTCAGTAACTAGTTTCCTATTAGTTATCATCGTTGGTTAACTGTTAAATGTTAAATGTTTTAATACGTTCTACATATTGTGGTGTGAATGATTGTTCATTATTGTGTTTATTGTATTAAGTGTGTTCAAGTAATAAGGTCTAAAAATGCCGCTCTTTTCAAAATTAAGACAGGTCAAAACCAGAAAAGGGGTACTCGAAGAAGCTGTTCCCATTCCAACTAGGGACACTCCAGGGTACTTTATGTATCATAAACATGGCCTAGATGCCGTATTATATCTTGATTTATGGGTGGACTACACCAAGGATTTACCAGAAAGTCAGAGGTGGCCCGCAGCTGGGACCTGGGATGCAGATTGCATCATGAGAGTAGAAGAAGAGTTATGGAAAAAGACAGCCAGACAGTCACAGAAAAATGCCATTGAATTATGGCGTAAAGAATTGCATAGACGCACAGAGAAAGCGCTCAGAAAAGAAGAGAAAAGTAGGGAGGATTGAGACAAAGCCCGAGAAAACGTATTAGTTGAGGAAGGTATCCGAGTAAAAGCAGAACAAGTAGACAGACAACGAAACACTCTTATGAAAGAGAAAATGTAGACCAGCTCGGAAGGATGCCATTGAGTTTTGGCGCAAGGAGTCACATAGGAGGACAGAGTAAGTGTTTCACGAAGCAGAGAGAAGTAGACAGGAGTCTGGAAAAGCCAAGGAAAAGATGTTACAGGAGGAAGTGGAGCAGGTAAAATGAGCGCAGGCTGACAGAGAAAGAAATACTGACGTTGCTGGTATTTATCCCGTCCTTTCAGAGGACCTAGCAAGAGTGGCCCCAATAGAAAGACCAGTTGGAGTGCCACCGCAAGTACCACGATACATATAATAATGATATAGTAGCCCAAAGGTTCTTGAGCCTCCCACCAAACGAACAGCGCATAGCTGGTGTTTACATGGTCCAACATTTGACTACGTTGTCAATAGGAAATCGAGAGGGGTGTAGCTAGAGAAGGAGCAACATCTGTGATTTGATGACACCCCTAATGTACAAAGTGTTAACGAAAAAATAATTAGTGAAAAGTTTAGCTTGAAAAAAGAATTGTGGGTATTTCGAATTTGCAAATTGTTCAAGAATACAGGTTTGTGTTCTTGGTGGTCCAGTGAGCCAATGTGCTGGGTCAAGTCGGTAAGATTATGACCCCCTGAGTGCAAATTGTATGTAAAAATAATTTTTCAATTGGGCGAATTATTGCAGTTTTTATGGAATTGAGTAGTCTTTTTGTCTTTGACAGCTTCAGAGTGAGGAGAAGGTGGGGGCTGTGTAGAGCAGAATGTGATACAGAAATCGGAGACAGATTCTGACCTTGTAGCCAGTGTAGGTGGGGGCCGGTGAGAGGAGCAGAACAGAGGCACTGCTTAGAAAGCTTCTCTGACATCGCATCTGTGTAATGCCTGCAGCCGGAGAGCCTTGGGGGCCAGGAGTAGGAAAAACAAAAAAAGATGGCTGGCAGCCCAGGCTCAGGCCGCGCTGAGGGGCTATTTTTAGCTTCTCTGATAAGACAGGGCAGCTGAGAAATGTAAGTCGAGAAAGATTCCCTTGTTCTATTCTGTGCAAAACCAGTGCCCCGAGAAATGTCTATGGAGAAGATTTGTTTTATTTTTTAGCAAATGTTATATTGCTTCTGGCCAGAAAGTAAAATGTTGCTCTTGCTTGGAATTTTAAGGGCTATATGCCTATATAAAAACGATTTTCAAATTCAGACATTTTTGAATTGTGGCCACAAGCTGCCACCAGTTGCATTGGATAAATGATCCAGTGGTTACGGGTCTGTGAGGAAAGATGGGAGATGCATCTTCGACTAGGACATGAGGGTACATTGTGTACAAATATGCATAGCTCATTTTTATAAAAAAAAGACAGGTTCGTGTGTTCTTCATTTTTGATTATTGTTGCTGATCCTGTGTGTCAGACTTGACACGGTGATTTCAGCTGCCAGCTGGTCATCATTGGGATGACCCACTGTCAGTTGGGGCTGTATAGGGCAGGTAAATCAATTATTGATTATAAGCCTGACAAATTAAGCAGGCCAGAATGTTCGCCTCTGAGCTGTAGGTACTGTAATTGCGCATCGCTGCTCATTTATATATGTTCGTGTAATTGTCTATGCTTTCTGTGCTTGGTATACTGATGGCTTGGCATATGTATTTTATATATGTTTTGTTTTTGTGTTGTATTGACCAGTATGTTTGGCATTGATACAAGTTCTCCTGGGCGTTACAGAGATGGACGTGACGACGTAAATCTTTGCGCAGTGCTTGGCTGGAACTTGTTCACAATTACTAAATTTCACAGACATGATATTTCCTTTATCATGCTGTCAAAATAGCAGACAACACGTTATCAGTGTATGTCTAATTGGTATTGGAGATGAATAAAAGAAGAAAAAAGTTATGCAAGACTAAAATATGTATCACATGACTGCCTTTCTCTTATAGACAGGCAGCCTCGGTCATATGTTTCCAGATTGGACATTAAGGAACTATTATGATCTATGCACTCGCATCTTAACTCTTGAAAGGCCTGTTTTAAATAAGGACTGCCACCCCAGAGTGACAAATGAGGCTCGGTATTTAGGGTAATGAGAAAATATCTGACAGGATTTCCTTTTTAAAGTTTGCTTTAGTAAGCTCATTCTTGTAAGTGGTGGCCCCAAAAGTTGACTTGTTTTTAAATTAGGCTGTTTATTGTATAGGTGGAAATTATTGCAAAATGACTGATTTCTTTAGCAGATAAATTATTAATTATCAACATTAACAACTGTTCTTAAACTTGGTTTTCCGAATATTTAGGTAATTTAGCATTCCTATTAGGGCCTCCTAGCATTAATATTGACTTCAGGTTGGTGTAGGTTCATGTAATAGGGACATTTGCATATGAGATGTCATTTGGCCAGCTTATGAGCTAACACAATGAGGTTTGTACATTAATTTGAAGGATTTCTCGCCGTTTCAATTACGCTGTGTATCTCCTATAATTTTGCTTACGCCCAGTAGCTACACACAGGGATTAATAGTGTTGACAAGACACAGGGTTTGATAGTGTTTGACAGCAGTGAAATCTGTTTCAGATTTCCTCCTGTCAAAAAGGGGGGGAAGGAGGAGAATATTGGCTTTCTGCTGGCCCCTGAGGAGGTTCGCTTCCCGCTAGCCCCTTAAGAAATTAAGCCCCTTAGAAATTAGCCCCCTTAGAGTATGCTTACATAGCCAAGCCCCTAATACAGTTGACGACACAGGAGGCAGTTTCTACTAAAGTCCTCTCTTGGACACAAGAACACACTGTGGCATTTGAAGAATTAAAGAGAGCTTTATGTCAAGCACCAGTTTTAGCAAACCCTGATTACAACAAATCGTTTATGCTTTTTGTGACAGAGCGGGATGGAACAGCACTATCTGTCCTAACACAAGATCATGCAGGAAAACACGAGCCCTGTGCTTATTTTTCTAGTACATTAGACCCAGTAGCACAGGCTTTGCCTGCGTGCCTAAAATCAGTTGCAGCAACGGCCTTAGCCATAAGACAAAGTGACTCGACAGTGCTGGGCCACCCTCTGACAGTACAAGTACCACACGCAGTAGAGGTTCTCTTGAACCGGACATAAACACAACACCTGACTGTAGCTAGACTGACATGTTATGAGTTGACGCTATTTCAACCACACATAGAGATCAGACGATGCAACATACTAAATCCCGCTACCCTTTTGCCCTCCAGTACAGAAAGCGTTTCACCACACGACTGTGTTGAAGTAATACATACCGTGACTAAACCAAGACAAAACTTGACAGACGTTGCACTCCCAGACCCCGACCTAACACTATATGTTGACGGCTCATGCATGAGGACAGGGGCGGGAGAATTAGTGGCAGCATATGCAGTGACTACTGATACTGTAATAATAGAGACTAAAAGAATAGACATATTGTCAGCACAAGCAGCAGAGCTCATCGCCCTGACACAAGCGTGCATAAGAGCTAAGCACCTGAGAGTAAACATTTACACCGATTCTGTGGCGAGAAAGAGGTTTCTTGACCTCTCATGGGGCCAAGATATAGCATGGCTCCCTTATTCAAGCCCTACTGGAAGCAATACATTTACCAACAGCCATAGCTATCCTAAAATGTAAAGCACATACTAGAGCCACAGATACCATTTCCCAAGGCAATGATCTGGCAGACCAAACAGCTAAACAGACAGCTCAGACCCCACTAGACATGACAAAATCACAGATACTATCACTGTCCAAAGCCATGACAGTTAGGGATCCTTCCAGGGATGTACAAGACATTCAGACACATGCTACTCTAGACGAATTAAAGAAATGGTCGGAACAAGGAGGGGTACTGACTGATCAGGGTTGGATGAATAAGGGCAAATCCACATGGTTTCTTCCTGATTCGATGGTACAAGTGATTATAAATACCGCACATAGTCCTGCACGCTTAGGAGAGAAAGCAATGATAGATAGCTTACAGAATATATGGTTCAACAAGCACCTGCGTGCAGCAGCGAAACAAAAGGTCAGAACATGTATGATCTGTTGCCAATTCAATCCAGGTAAAGGCATTCCGATGGAACAAGGTGGATTCCATCCACCTGACCACCCTTTTGAAGTGCTCCAAATGGATTATATCCAAATAAACAGATGTAGAGGTTACAAATATGTCCTGGTACTAATGAAGCAGGTGTCCCTTCTGTTAGGGTATACCTGGAAATTCCATTGTGTGCGACATCCTGAAGCAGCAGGCCTTGTAGAAAGACATAATCGGACATTAAAAATTTGCGCAGACAAAGGTGTAGATTGGATGGTAGCCCTGCCGGTTGCCCTCTTTTACATGCGAATGGTAGCCCATTCTAGAACAGGCTTATCTCCCTATGAAGTGGTCTTTGGTAGACTACCAAATATGTGGGGCACTCCAATGCCTAAAAGATTACTGATGTTGATAGTAACATGCTGACAGATTACCTGGCTTCCTTGATGTCTGCACTACTCTCTTGTTGTTCGCAGGTTGCTGCCGCCTTCCCTGACAACACCCAGGTCAAAGAATACTCCATCGCTCCTGGATGGAAGGCGCCAAAGTCAGTGCTCTGGACCACGGGGACGGCCGTTAAAGTCAAAGGGCGGAAAGGATGGTTGCACCTTCACCACTCTTTTACAAAGGAAAATACCTTTTTCAGACTTTGAACACCATTTTCTAAGAGGAGACTCCCCAGCAGTTTCCACAAAGCTAAACTTAGATCTAAAAAGTCAGAACCCGTTTGATCAATTAAGTCCACTAGGTGGTGAAGCGGTTGAACATGTATTCTGGCTTGCATAAGATCTTGGACAATAACATTGATAAAAAAAGCAAGATAAAAAGCAAATACTGTAAAATATTACGTGGTAGATGTATAGTGACTGTAATTTTTCTATCTCTTCTGTGCATCACGATAATATGTATCAGCTTAATACTACATGCTATTTTTCCTCCTATTGCCTCACTCTTATACTCCTCCACTAATGATACCATAAAACACACGTTTAGTGATCTGCCATCCCATGAGTTATCATATCGACTTGCCTTACGCAACAATACCTTTATTCAGATACTGCACCATTTACATCAGACTAGCAATGCTACAGACTGCTGGGTCTGTGGCCGATTTCCCCCGTATCAGAAGGTAAAGGGAGTGTTGCCTCTTTTTCCTTTTCCGTTCTCCCATAATGGTTCTTGCGGAGCATGGTTTGCCTTAATGACATCCATCAACGGTGATGCCAAAGAATACAAAGCAATAACAAGGCTCCACAAGATTGCCCAAAACATACATCAAGACCCAGGCACGTGGACATGGTCCGGTTGGCTCTGGGGATTAATATCGGCTTGGGGATGGAAAGTGTTGACCGTCTGTGGGTTGATACTATTAATGATATTCAGTTGTTGCCTATGTCTGCAGTGTGGCCCGGCCATTTGTGGCCTGTGTGCTACTGCATGTGTTCCACATCCCTATTTACAAAGCATTGAAAATGGAAAAATAATGCTGCAAGAACAGATCGACTGTCTCATGAAAATAGACGTTACATAGGGGGTTCACTAGGGTACAAGGAGGGAATGAGGAAAATAAAAATCTATGAGGCCTATGTGTCCCCATGTGCCCCCCCCAACGCTTATGTGCACATACATGTAACCCATGTATTTCCCCTCCATGGCCTTTCTATCATGATGCTTATGCTATAACGTGGCCTGCCATCATCCAGTCTCCCATGAGAGAAACGACAAATCTGTATTGAGGCCTACACGTTTTTCATCATGTTTTCCTGCATTTTCATGAAGCCCATGTTTATGGCTCAGCCAGAGCCGAAAAGAGGTTTCATGCCTCAGAACGCTCTGAAAGCTGCAGCTACGTATCCTTGGCCTTGCACACTTGGGCCTCAGCCAAAGGGGCCCCGACCGAGGTGCCGAGACAGTATTGAGCACGGTTATCTGCTTACTCCTACAGAGCCGCATTCTTGCCTGGTGAAGGAGGAATGAACGCGACCCATCTGCAAGGAGGGAGCCCAGCCTTACTGTCTCTCTTTGTGAGATTGCAAAGCTCACGTCAGTAAAAAGCCCATAGCCCCCATGTAAGGCCTCTGCAGTAAATGAAGTAAATGAAGAAATAGATGCCACATCGGCTCTTGGTGATGAGCAACCTATGTCACAAATCAGTCCCTGCTCCAGACATCGGATATCAGATAATACAAGATGTGTTGGTCGTCCTGACACTGAAGGCCTCACTTCCAGACTTGTCCGGTTGCATAGCAACCCTCCCCACGTCAGTTACACGTCATGCTCGAGTTGAGCACAAGTAAGGCAAAGTTCCAGTACAATTCCAGCAGATCACGCAACCCCCTCCAGGTATCCACCCACCTATGACAAATTACCTATTATCATCAAGTGGACGCCCACATGGACGCCCACCTTCACGCCTACTTACACGCCCACATGCTCTTATCTCATTCTCTCTTGCTCTTTTGCTTACGTACAATTGAGAGATGTATATATACTGTACTCTGTGAATAATGTTTTGAGAATATTGAGAATACTTTTGAGTCCCCTTCCAGATCCTTTTTGGTGATGGTAATATTCTCCCTTTGACTCGAGTTATTGGAATAAAGCCCTTTATGAACCTGATACCACAGACTCAGCCTCTTGCTTTATGCATGATCTTATTTATATAATAAAAATTCTGAGAGCGTAATATTTTATTTACCACAGAAGCAGAAACATGTTGACCACTTTGCACCTTGATTAGGATGTAGCTGGTCTAATTATCACCAGAGTTCACACGTCCACCTCACCCCTTTTAACCGTGTCCAGTTTACCACCATTAAAGTTACCTATTGGCTAAAATTGCGACACCTTTTTAAACCAGCACCTTCACAGATTGCACGGACTCTACACAAAAAACCAGCTCCGCTGTAAATCAGGCGTCGTAGCACACCGGGGAGACATTTGGTCTCTCCGGTGGGAACCCATTGATGAAGCATGTCACCAACTAGGTTGGTGAGTGAGGGTTCTTTTAAAACACAGTGATTCACTTTTCTTAACACTTTTTCACTTATTCAGCCTTGACGGATACACTCTTCTTTTGTTTACTTATACTAGCCCTGGGGGACTAAGAGTGGCTCCAAATAATTTCCCTCTCTCTCCTGTTGTTAAGTTATAGTCCTAAATATCCCTTCACTGCACCCTCAATCTTACAGCATGATAAGCATTTATACATTTTGTGAGAAGTTGGCCTGGCATATGCTGTCCTCTAGTTATAGGGGACACCTTGCACCAGTCCAATTCGACTCTTATGGTGATAGGTTAAAAGACGACCTTTAAAGAAAGCTATCCTAGTGGTAGCTGTGGAGAGCAGCCTTCAGGCTAAGTCTTGAAGGAGTGTTAAGCTTATTATTTTACCATAGATAACCTCTTGAATAACCAAATGAAAGAGTAGTCCACACAGGTTTATATATAAAATATATGTATTTATTCTAAGAATAATCCCACTAGTCTCTTTATGAGGCTGGAGATAAAGATACAATTCAAACAAGCATTGATAGTTACAATAAATAGCACTGGAATCATAGGGCCCCAGGGGGGGACCAAACCATATATCAAAAAAGTGGTATAAGAACCACGACAATTCTATAGACAATGCCTAGAGCATTTAGGGTCGCTGCCCCTTGTGAAACCACCCAAGGTAGTGAGGAAGGGGACCCACAGGAGACGCGTGCAGTGGTATAAGCTACTGTCGGGATCTCTATTAAAGCCTATGGAGAATGTCGCAGTTGAATTTTACAAGATTAAAAACACTTCTAGCAGGAGTTCAAGTTCAAGAGTTTAGAGTTAAGCTTTTGAAGGGCCCACACCCACGAGAGTACCGAGGTACCACTGTTACCTGCCCCAGGGAAGCCGGGTGCATAGGTCGTTTTCGATGTCGGGTCGCGGGCTGATTTTCAATGGCAAACCGTGAAGAACTGCTGCTAGCAAGAAGCGTCGTCAATGTTGTGAAGATTGAAGATGTAGATCTTAAAGAGAAGGACCAGAAAGCAGAGGGGACAGAGTCTGGGTCACGGCACAGTGACCAGGGGGCTCAGGAGAAAGAGCCCTTCAATGTCAGGTGCTTCCAGGTTGAAGATGGGTAGCTTGGATCGTCAGCCACGGGGTCCAGGAGGCTTCAAGGAAGGCCACCTTCTGGAGAACAACTGTCCCACAAAGGATGAGGGTCGCTGCGGTGCTAGTGTCCGGATTGGATCCACTAAGCCTTGGCAACCGCAACCCACACAAGAATCACAAAACAGCTACTGGTGCAGACCCACAAGGTCTGAGCAAGGTCTCCAGCAAGGAGACTGAAAAGCAGGCCTGAAGCAACCAGGGAAACTCTTGGAAGTGAAGATTAACCTCCGCCAGGGCCCCCCAGTTGAGAGACAAGAGACCGCGGGAGGCAGCAATTTGGCGTGCATACAGGTGCGCCCACGGATCGCCGGAGCGGGCTAGGGCATCGATCTTTGGCACAGATGATGCTGAGAGGTGGGCTCAATAATGGGCCAAAGCACAACTTCTCCACTTGTCGGGTTTGTGTGCTGTGCAAGAGTTGGCCGGTCTCCTGGGGTATTGGGGATCTCAGCACCCACAGGGTCGACGGTGCTGAGCTTTGCTGTGCACACTCACTGGCCTCTGGGATGCTTGGAAACCCACCTCAAGGTAGGTAAGAGTCATCGATGTCCATAGGGGCAGTGAAGTTCCAACCGGGTCACTTGCAGTGTTTCAGGTGCCTGCCAAGCAGGGGGGTAACTCCTTTACCCCAAGGGAGATTTCTTCATTCAGCTGTGCGGCAGCAAGTCGAAGTTCAAGTCTGTAAAGTCCAAGAATAATCTGAGGCTCTGGGGACCCTGTATTCACCTTTATCCAAGGATTAGGGGAGTGTCCAGATCAGAGCCCACCAATGAGAGTTCAGGCGGGAAAGGGTGGCTACACCCTCTCCCCATTGTGTGTTTGCCCACCTGGGCAGGGGACAGGATGCCCCTGAACCGGTTTGAGGCGGTGTATGCAGAAGTAGGCACTGGAGAAGCCTACGTGCAAGTCTGAAAGACATCCTATGGTGCACCCACCCAGTTCCAATCCACATAGTCTGTCTGGGGAGGTGGGAGCACCTCCCTGCAACAAGATCCCTATTGTCCAGCTGCCATGGCTGGAGTTCTGCCCAGCAACAGGCAGCCAGAGTTGTGTGGGTGGCGGGTAGCATCCATTTTGTACTACATGTTTTTTTTAAATTTGGTGTCTAAAATCTGCCGCTTTTACCATATCGCCCCTCTAGCAGGGGGGAAGCATGCCCTCACTCCCATGGTTGGATTGGGGGTATGATTCCTACATGTTTGACACCAAACACAACATGGTTCTGTGCAGCCACTCTCAAGTTATCACGTTATCGCGATTACTTACAATGCGGTTAAGAGTATATGGTATGCCTGCACTACAAACAACCCAGCAATAGTTTTACAAAGGTTGCAGAGGGGCCCTACTCAGGTAGGGGTTCCCCCTCACACATATCTCAGCACCCTGCCTTGTAGGATTAGCAAGGCCTGCCTTAGGGGTGACCTATGAGGATATATGTGTTGTATTAAGTGGGATACAGGATACCTATATCCCTGTAAGGGGTGCAAGCACCACCTTACCCAGACTACAGTAGTGGTCTGGTAGTGTCAGTTTGTATGGCTGTCCCAGGGGTGGCACAATAAGCGCTGCAGCCCCTGGTAGGCCTCTGAGGGACCCATGCCCTGGGTACCTAGGGTACCATCTACAAGGGGCTGATAGGGTGTCCTCAGTATCCAATTGGTTGGTACCGAGGGTACTCACATCAGTTTAGAGAGGAAGTAGATAGGCTGGGGTCCTGGATAGCAGGACCACAGCCTGGCTAGAGTCAGAAAACAGTCAAAACATCAGCAAAAAGTTGGGGTCAACTATGCAGTCGATGCCACTCTCCTACAAACGCCCTCCCCAAACGCAGGGACATTAAACTAACCTTGACCAGTTGAGTCTTCATGTTCTAAGTCGAAATATCTGGAGAGGCCATCTGCATTGGCATGGTTGCTCCAAGGTCTATGTTCCACTGTATAGTCCATCCCCTGTAGGGAAATGGACCACCTGAGTAGTTTGGGGTTTTCACCCTTCATTTGTTTTAGCAGGTCGGTTTGAACAATGAAGTGAGTGCCAAACAAGTATGGCCTCAGCTTCTTCAAGGCCCAGACCACAGCAAAGGCCTCCCTCTCTATAGCTGACCAACGTTTCTCTCTGGGGGTCAACCATCTGCTAATTAAAGCTACTGGTTGATCCTGGCCCTCTTCATTCAGTTGCGATAATACAGCACCTACCCCCACCTCATAAGCATCAGTTTGAACTATGAATTCTTTGGAGTAGTTGGGGCTTTGGAGCACTGGAGCAGAGCACATTGCCTGTTTTAGGTCATCAAAAGCTTTCTGACAGCTGACAGTCCACTGAACTTTCTTGGGCATCCTCTTAGAGGTTAAAGCTGATTGGTCGCACACTGCTACACCTACCAAGCGTGTTCCCCCAATGAAAAAGTGGTCCCTGAGGTCAGCGTCGGCGAGTACGCCTATGCCCGAGTCATGAGTGCGAGTATGCGTGGCGTGTGCCATCCCTGGACACGTGTTTCGAGGTTGTTGCCTCTCGTCAGCAGGGAGTAGGAAAAGTGTATGGGGTTGCTGTGTAAGCTGCTAAAATCAATAACAGGTAAATACCTCTCGTAGCGCGCAGGGCGTACACCATGAGCCCGTCGGCCCCACCGGCTCAAGGGAGCCTGAATATAAAGTAAAAGCTGATTGGTCGCACACTGCTACACCTACCAAGCGTGTTCCCCCAATGAAAAAGTGGTCCCTGAGGTCAGCGTCGGCGAGTACGCCTATGCCCGAGTCATGAGTGCGAGTATGCGTGGCGTGTGCCATCCCTGGACACGTGTTTCGAGGTTGTTGCCTCTCGTCAGCAGGGAGTAGGAAAAGTGTATGGGGTTGCTGTGTAAGCTGCTAAAATCAATAACAGGTAAATACCTCTCGTAGCGCGCAGGGCGTACACCATGAGCCCGTCGGCCCCACCGGCTCAAGGGAGCCTGAATATAAAGTAAAAGCTGATTGGTCGCACACTGCTACACCTACCAAGCGTGTTCCCCCAATGAAAAAGTGGTCCCTGAGGTCAGCGTCGGCGAGTACGCCTATGCCCGAGTCATGAGTGCGAGTATGCGTGGCGTGTGCCATCCCTGGACACGTGTTTCGAGGTTGTTGCCTCTCGTCAGCAGGGAGTAGGAAAAGTGTATGGGGTTGCTGTGTAAGCTGCTAAAATCAATAACAGGTAAATACCTCTCGTAGCGCGCAGGGCGTACACCATGAGCCCGTCGGCCCCACCGGCTCAAGGGAGCCTGAATATAAAGTAAAAGCTGATTGGTCGCACACTGCTACACCTACCAAGCGTGTTCCCCCAATGAAAAAGTGGTCCCTGAGGTCAGCGTCGGCGAGTACGCCTATGCCCGAGTCATGAGTGCGAGTATGCGTGGCGTGTGCCATCCCTGGACACGTGTTTCGAGGTTGTTGCCTCTCGTCAGCAGGGAGTAGGAAAAGTGTATGGGGTTGCTGTGTAAGCTGCTAAAATCAATAACAGGTAAATACCTCTCGTAGCGCGCAGGGCGTACACCATGAGCCCGTCGGCCCCACCGGCTCAAGGGAGCCTGAATATAAAGTAAAAGCTGATTGGTCGCACACTGCTACACCTACCAAGCGTGTTCCCCCAATGAAAAAGTGGTCCCTGAGGTCAGCGTCGGCGAGTACGCCTATGCCCGAGTCATGAGTGCGAGTATGCGTGGCGTGTGCCATCCCTGGACACGTGTTTCGAGGTTGTTGCCTCTCGTCAGCAGGGAGTAGGAAAAGTGTATGGGGTTGCTGTGTAAGCTGCTAAAATCAATAACAGGTAAATACCTCTCGTAGCGCGCAGGGCGTACACCATGAGCCCGTCGGCCCCACCGGCTCAAGGGAGCCTGAATATAAAGTAAAAGCTGATTGGTCGCACACTGCTACACCTACCAAGCGTGTTCCCCCAATGAAAAAGTGGTCCCTGAGGTCAGCGTCGGCGAGTACGCCTATGCCCGAGTCATGAGTGCGAGTATGCGTGGCGTGTGCCATCCCTGGACACGTGTTTCGAGGTTGTTGCCTCTCGTCAGCAGGGAGTAGGAAAAGTGTATGGGGTTGCTGTGTAAGCTGCTAAAATCAATAACAGGTAAATACCTCTCGTAGCGCGCAGGGCGTACACCATGAGCCCGTCGGCCCCACCGGCTCAAGGGAGCCTGAATATAAAGTAAAAGCTGATTGGTCGCACACTGCTACACCTACCAAGCGTGTTCCCCCAATGAAAAAGTGGTCCCTGAGGTCAGCGTCGGCGAGTACGCCTATGCCCGAGTCATGAGTGCGAGTATGCGTGGCGTGTGCCATCCCTGGACACGTGTTTCGAGGTTGTTGCCTCTCGTCAGCAGGGAGTAGGAAAAGTGTATGGGGTTGCTGTGTAAGCTGCTAAAATCAATAACAGGTAAATACCTCTCGTAGCGCGCAGGGCGTACACCATGAGCCCGTCGGCCCCACCGGCTCAAGGGAGCCTGAATATAAAGTAAAAGCTGATTGGTCGCACACTGCTACACCTACCAAGCGAGTTCCCCCAATGAAAAAGTGGTCCCTGAGGTCAGCGTCGGCGAGTACGCCTATGCCCGAGTCATGAGTGCGAGTATGCGTGGCGTGTGCCATCCCTGGACACGTGTTTCGAGGTTGTTGCCTCTCGTCAGCAGGGAGTAGGAAAAGTGTATGGGGTTGCTGTGTAAGCTGCTAAAATCAATAACAGGTAAATACCTCTCGTAGCGCGCAGGGCGTACACCATGAGCCCGTCGGCCCCACCGGCTCAAGGGAGCCGGAATATAAAGTAAAAGCTGATTGGTCGCACACTGCTACACCTACCAAGCGTGTTCCCCCAATGAAAAAGTGGTCCCTGAGGTCAGCGTCGGCGAGTACGCCTATGCCCGAGTCATGAGTGCGAGTATGCGTGGCGTGTGCCATCCCTGGACACGTGTTTCGAGGTTGTTGCCTCTCGTCAGCAGGGAGTAGGAAAAGTGTATGGGGTTGCTGTGTAAGCTGCTAAAATCAATAACAGGTAAATACCTCTCGTAGCGCGCAGGGCGTACACCATGAGCCCGTCGGCCCCACCGGCTCAAGGGAGCCTGAATATAAAGTAAAAGCTGATTGGTCGCACACTGCTACACCTACCAAGCGTGTTCCCCCAATGAAAAAGTGGTCCCTGAGGTCAGCGTCGGCGAGTACGCCTATGCCCGAGTCATGAGTGCGAGTATGCGTGGCGTGTGCCATCCCTGGACACGTGTTTCGAGGTTGTTGCCTCTCGTCAGCAGGGAGTAGGAAAAGTGTATGGGGTTGCTGTGTAAGCTGCTAAAATCAATAACAGGTAAATACCTCTCGTAGCGCGCAGGGCGTACACCATGAGCCCGTCGGCCCCACCGGCTCAAGGGAGCCTGAATATAAAGTAAAAGCTGATTGGTCGCACACTGCTACACCTACCAAGCGTGTTCCCCCAATGAAAAAGTGGTCCCTGAGGTCAGCGTCGGCGAGTACGCCTATGCCCGAGTCATGAGTGCGAGTATGCGTGGCGTGTGCCATCCCTGGACACGTGTTTCGAGGCAACAACCTCGAAACACGTGTCCAGGGATGGCACACGCCACGCATACTCGCACTCATGACTCGGGCATAGGCGTACTCGCCGACGCTGACCTCAGGGACCACTTTTTCATTGGGGGAACACGCTTGGTAGGTGTAGCAGTGTGCGACCAATCAGCTTTTACTTTATATTCAGGCTCCCTTGAGCCGGTGGGGCCGACGGGCTCATGGTGTACGCCCTGCGCGCTACGAGAGGTATTTACCTGTTATTGATTTTAGCAGCTTACACAGCAACCCCATACACTTTTCCTACTCCCTGCTGACGAGAGGCAACAACCTCGAAACACGTGTCCAGGGATGGCACACGCCACGCATACTCGCACTCATGACTTGGGCATAGGCGTACTCGCCGACGCTGACCTCAGGGACCACTTTTTCATTGGGGGAACACGCTTGGTAGGTGTAGCAGTGTGCGACCAATCAGCTTTTACTTTATATTCAGGCTCCCTTGAGCCGGTGGGGCCGACGGGCTCATGGTGTACGCCCTGCGCGCTACGAGAGGTATTTACCTGTTATTGATTTTAGCAGCTTACACAGCAACCCCATACACTTTTCCTACTCCCTGCTGACGAGAGGCAACAACCTCGAAACACGTGTCCAGGGATGGCACACGCCACGCATACTCGCACTCATGACTCGGGCATAGGCGTACTCGCCGACGCTGACCTCAGGGACCACTTTTTCATTGGGGGAACACGCTTGGTAGGTGTAGCAGTGTGCGACCAATCAGCTTTTACTTTATATTCAGGCTCCCTTGAGCCGGTGGGGCCGACGGGCTCATGGTGTACGCCCTGCGCGCTACGAGAGGTATTTACCTGTTATTGATTTTAGCAGCTTACACAGCAACCCCATACACTTTTCCTACTCCCTGCTGACGAGAGGCAACAACCTCGAAACACGTGTCCAGGGATGGCACACGCCACGCATACTCGCACTCATGACTCGGGCATAGGCGTACTCGCCGACGCTGACCTCAGGGACTACTTTTTCATTGGGGGAACACGCTTGGTAGGTGTAGCAGTGTGCGACCAATCAGCTTTTACTTTATATTCAGGCTCCCTTGAGCCGGTGGGGCCGACGGGCTCATGGTGTACGCCCTGCGCGCTACGAGAGGTATTTACCTGTTATTGATTTTAGCAGCTTACACAGCAACCCCATACACTTTTCCTACTCCCTGCTGACGAGAGGCAACAACCTCGAAACACGTGTCCAGGGATGGCACACGCCACGCATACTCGCACTCATGACTCGGGCATAGGCGTACTCGCCGACGCTGACCTCAGGGACCACTTTTTCATTGGGGGAACACGCTTGGTAGGTGTAGCAGTGTGCGACCAATCAGCTTTTACTTTATATTCAGGCTCCCTTGAGCCGGTGGGGCCGACGGGCTCATGGTGTACGCCCTGCGCGCTACGAGAGGTATTTACCTGTTATTGATTTTAGCAGCTTACACAGCAACCCCATACACTTTTCCTACTCCCTGCTGACGAGAGGCAACAACCTCGAAACACGTGTCCAGGGATGGCACACGCCACGCATACTCGCACTCATGACTCGGGCATAGGCGTACTCGCCGACGCTGACCTCAGGGACCACTTTTTCATTGGGGGAACACGCTTGGTAGGTGTAGCAGTGTGCGACCAATCAGCTTTTACTTTATATTCAGGCTCCCTTGAGCCGGTGGGGCCGACGGGCTCATGGTGTACGCCCTGCGCGCTACGAGAGGTATTTACCTGTTATTGATTTTAGCAGCTTACACAGCAACCCCATACACTTTTCCTACTCCCTGCTGACGAGAGGCAACAACCTCGAAACACGTGTCCAGGGATGGCACACGCCACGCATACTCGCACTCATGACTCGGGCATAGGCGTACTCGCCGACGCTGACCTCAGGGACCACTTTTTCATTGGGGGAACACGCTTGGTAGGTGTAGCAGTGTGCGACCAATCAGCTTTTACTTTATATTCAGGCTCCCTTGAGCCGGTGGGGCCGACGGGCTCATGGTGTACGCCCTGCGCGCTACGAGAGGTATTTACCTGTTATTGATTTTAGCAGCTTACACAGCAACCCCATACACTTTTCCTACTCCCTGCTGACGAGAGGCAACAACCTCGAAACACGTGTCCAGGGATGGCACACGCCACGCATACTCGCACTCATGACTCGGGCATAGGCGTACTCGCCGACGCTGACCTCAGGGACCACTTTTTCATTGGGGGAACACGCTTGGTAGGTGTAGCAGTGTGCGACCAATCAGCTTTTACTTTATATTCAGGCTCCCTTGAGCCGGTGGGGCCGACGGGCTCATGGTGTACGCCCTGCGCGCTACGAGAGGTATTTACCTGTTATTGATTTTAGCAGCTTACACAGCAACCCCATACACTTTTCCTACTCCCTGCTGACGAGAGGCAACAACCTCGAAACACGTGTCCAGGGATGGCACACGCCACGCATACTCGCACTCATGACTCGGGCATAGGCGTACTCGCCGACGCTGACCTCAGGGACCACTTTTTCATTGGGGGAACACGCTTGGTAGGTGTAGCAGTGTGCGACCAATCAGCTTTTACTTTATATTCAGGCTCCCTTGAGCCGGTGGGGCCGACGGGCTCATGGTGTACGCCCTGCGCGCTACGAGAGGTATTTACCTGTTATTGATTTTAGCAGCTTACACAGCAACCCCATACACTTTTCCTACTCCCTGCTGACGAGAGGCAACAACCTCGAAACACGTGTCCAGGGATGGCACACGCCACGCATACTCGCACTCATGACTCGGGCATAGGCGTACTCGCCGACGCTGACCTCAGGGACCACTTTTTCATTGGGGGAACACGCTTGGTAGGTGTAGCAGTGTGCGACCAATCAGCTTTTACTTTATATTCAGGCTCCCTTGAGCCGGTGGGGCCGACGGGCTCATGGTGTACGCCCTGCGCGCTACGAGAGGTATTTACCTGTTATTGATTTTAGCAGCTTACACAGCAACCTCATACACTTTTCCTACTCCCTGCTGACGAGAGGCAACAACCTCGAAACACGTGTCCAGGGATGGCACACGCCACGCATACTCGCACTCATGACTCGGGCATAGGCGTACTCGCCGACGCTGACCTCAGGGACCACTTTTTCATTGGGGGAACACGCTTGGTAGGTGTAGCAGTGTGCGACCAATCAGCTTTTACTTTATATTCAGGCTCCCTTGAGCCGGTGGGGCCGACGGGCTCATGGTGTACGCCCTGCGCGCTACGAGAGGTATTTACCTGTTATTGATTTTAGCAGCTTACACAGCAACCCCATACACTTTTCCTACTCCCTGCTGACGAGAGGCAACAACCTCGAAACACGTGTCCAGGGATGGCACACGCCACGCATACTCGCACTCATGACTCGGGCATAGGCGTACTCGCCGACGCTGACCTCAGGGACCACTTTTTCATTGGGGGAACACGCTTGGTAGGTGTAGCAGTGTGCGACCAATCAGCTTTTACTTTATATTCAGGCTCCCTTGAGCCGGTGGGGCCGACGGGCTCATGGTGTACGCCCTGCGCGCTACGAGAGGTATTTACCTGTTATTGATTTTAGCAGCTTACACAGCAACCCCATACACTTTTCCTACTCCCTGCTGACGAGAGGCAACAACCTCGAAACACGTGTCCAGGGATGGCACACGCCACGCATACTCGCACTCATGACTCGGGCATAGGCGTACTCGCCGACGCTGACCTCAGGGACCACTTTTTCATTGGGGGAACACGCTTGGTAGGTGTAGCAGTGTGCGACCAATCAGCTTTTACTTTATATTCAGGCTCCCTTGAGCCGGTGGGGCCGACGGGCTCATGGTGTACGCCCTGCGCGCTACGAGAGGTATTTACCTGTTATTGATTTTAGCAGCTTACACAGCAACCCCATACACTTTTCCTACTCCCTGCTGACGAGAGGCAACAACCTCGAAACACGTGTCCAGGGATGGCACACGCCACGCATACTCGCACTCATGACTCGGGCATAGGCGTACTCGCCGACGCTGACCTCAGGGACCACTTTTTCATTGGGGGAACACGCTTGGTAGGTGTAGCAGTGTGCGACCAATCAGCTTTTACTTTATATTCAGGCTCCCTTGAGCCGGTGGGGCCGACGGGCTCATGGTGTACGCCCTGCGCGCTACGAGAGGTATTTACCTGTTATTGATTTTAGCAGCTTACACAGCAACCCCATACACTTTTCCTACTCCCTGCTGACGAGAGGCAACAACCTCGAAACACGTGTCCAGGGATGGCACACGCCACGCATACTCGCACTCATGACTCGGGCATAGGCGTACTCGCCGACGCTGACCTCAGGGACCACTTTTTCATTGGGGGAACACGCTTGGTAGGTGTAGCAGTGTGCGACCAATCAGCTTTTACTTTATATTCAGGCTCCCTTGAGCCGGTGGGGCCGACGGGCTCATGGTGTACGCCCTGCGCGCTACGAGAGGTATTTACCTGTTATTGATTTTAGCAGCTTACACAGCAACCCCATACACTTTTCCTACTCCCTGCTGACGAGAGGCAACAACCTCGAAACACGTGTCCAGGGATGGCACACGCCACGCATACTCGCACTCATGACTCGGGCATAGGCGTACTCGCCGACGCTGACCTCAGGGACCACTTTTTCATTGGGGGAACACGCTTGGTAGGTGTAGCAGTGTGCGACCAATCAGCTTTTACTTTATATTCAGGCTCCCTTGAGCCGGTGGGGCCGACGGGCTCATGGTGTACGCCCTGCGCGCTACGAGAGGTATTTACCTGTTATTGATTTTAGCAGCTTACACAGCAACCCCATACACTTTTCCTACTCCCTGCTGACGAGAGGCAACAACCTCGAAACACGTGTCCAGGGATGGCACACGCCACGCATACTCGCACTCATGACTCGGGCATAGGCGTACTCGCCGACGCTGACCTCAGGGACCACTTTTTCATTGGGGGAACACGCTTGGTAGGTGTAGCAGTGTGCGACCAATCAGCTTTTACTTTATATTCAGGCTCCCTTGAGCCGGTGGGGCCGACGGGCTCATGGTGTACGCCCTGCGCGCTACGAGAGGTATTTACCTGTTATTGATTTTAGCAGCTTACACAGCAACCCCATACACTTTTCCTACTCCCTGCTGACGAGAGGCAACAACCTCGAAACACGTGTCCAGGGATGGCACACGCCACGCATACTCGCACTCATGACTCGGGCATAGGCGTACTCGCCGACGCTGACCTCAGGGACCACTTTTTCATTGGGGGAACACGCTTGGTAGGTGTAGCAGTGTGCGACCAATCAGCTTTTACTTTATATTCAGGCTCCCTTGAGCCGGTGGGGCCGACGGGCTCATGGTGTACGCCCTGCGCGCTACGAGAGGTATTTACCTGTTATTGATTTTAGCAGCTTACACAGCAACCCCATACACTTTTCCTACTCCCTGCTGACGAGAGGCAACAACCTCGAAACACGTGTCCAGGGATGGCACACGCCACGCATACTCGCACTCATGACTCGGGCATAGGCGTACTCGCCGACGCTGACCTCAGGGACCACTTTTTCATTGGGGGAACACGCTTGGTAGGTGTAGCAGTGTGCGACCAATCAGCTTTTACTTTATATTCAGGCTCCCTTGAGCCGGTGGGGCCGACGGGCTCATGGTGTACGCCCTGCGCGCTACGAGAGGTATTTACCTGTTATTGATTTTAGCAGCTTACACAGCAACCCCATACACTTTTCCTACTCCCTGCTGACGAGAGGCAACAACCTCGAAACACGTGTCCAGGGATGGCACACGCCACGCATACTCGCACTCATGACTTGGGCATAGGCGTACTCGCCGACGCTGACCTCAGGGACCACTTTTTCATTGGGGGAACACGCTTGGTAGGTGTAGCAGTGTGCGACCAATCAGCTTTTACTTTATATTCAGGCTCCCTTGAGCCGGTGGGGCCGACGGGCTCATGGTGTACGCCCTGCGCGCTACGAGAGGTATTTACCTGTTATTGATTTTAGCAGCTTACACAGCAACCCCATACACTTTTCCTACTCCCTGCTGACGAGAGGCAACAACCTCGAAACACGTGTCCAGGGATGGCACACGCCACGCATACTCGCACTCATGACTCGGGCATAGGCGTACTCGCCGACGCTGACCTCAGGGACCACTTTTTCATTGGGGGAACACGCTTGGTAGGTGTAGCAGTGTGCGACCAATCAGCTTTTACTTTATATTCAGGCTCCCTTGAGCCGGTGGGGCCGACGGGCTCATGGTGTACGCCCTGCGCGCTACGAGAGGTATTTACCTGTTATTGATTTTAGCAGCTTACACAGCAACCCCATACACTTTTCCTACTCCCTGCTGACGAGAGGCAACAACCTCGAAACACGTGTCCAGGGATGGCACACGCCACGCATACTCGCACTCATGACTCGGGCATAGGCGTACTCGCCGACGCTGACCTCAGGGACCACTTTTTCATTGGGGGAACACGCTTGGTAGGTGTAGCAGTGTGCGACCAATCAGCTTTTACTTTATATTCAGGCTCCCTTGAGCCGGTGGGGCCGACGGGCTCATGGTGTACGCCCTGCGCGCTACGAGAGGTATTTACCTGTTATTGATTTTAGCAGCTTACACAGCAACCCCATACACTTTTCCTACTCCCTGCTGACGAGAGGCAACAACCTCGAAACACGTGTCCAGGGATGGCACACGCCACGCATACTCGCACTCATGACTCGGGCATAGGCGTACTCGCCGACGCTGACCTCAGGGACCACTTTTTCATTGGGGGAACACGCTTGGTAGGTGTAGCAGTGTGCGACCAATCAGCTTTTACTTTATATTCAGGCTCCCTTGAGCCGGTGGGGCCGACGGGCTCATGGTGTACGCCCTGCGCGCTACGAGAGGTATTTACCTGTTATTGATTTTAGCAGCTTACACAGCAACCCCATACACTTTTCCTACTCCCTGCTGACGAGAGGCAACAACCTCGAAACACGTGTCCAGGGATGGCACACGCCACGCATACTCGCACTCATGACTCGGGCATAGGCGTACTCGCCGACGCTGACCTCAGGGACCACTTTTTCATTGGGGGAACACGCTTGGTAGGTGTAGCAGTGTGCGACCAATCAGCTTTTACTTTATATTCAGGCTCCCTTGAGCCGGTGGGGCCGACGGGCTCATGGTGTACGCCCTGCGCGCTACGAGAGGTATTTACCTGTTATTGATTTTAGCAGCTTACACAGCAACCCCATACACTTTTCCTACTCCCTGCTGACGAGAGGCAACAACCTCGAAACACGTGTCCAGGGATGGCACACGCCACGCATACTCGCACTCATGACTCGGGCATAGGCGTACTCGCCGACGCTGACCTCAGGGACCACTTTTTCATTGGGGGAACACGCTTGGTAGGTGTAGCAGTGTGCGACCAATCAGCTTTTACTTTATATTCAGGCTCCCTTGAGCCGGTGGGGCCGACGGGCTCATGGTGTACGCCCTGCGCGCTACGAGAGGTATTTACCTGTTATTGATTTTAGCAGCTTACACAGCAACCCCATACACTTTTCCTACTCCCTGCTGACGAGAGGCAACAACCTCGAAACACGTGTCCAGGGATGGCACACGCCACGCATACTCGCACTCATGACTCGGGCATAGGCGTACTCGCCGACGCTGACCTCAGGGACCACTTTTTCATTGGGGGAACACGCTTGGTAGGTGTAGCAGTGTGCGACCAATCAGCTTTTACTTTATATTCAGGCTCCCTTGAGCCGGTGGGGCCGACGGGCTCATGGTGTACGCCCTGCGCGCTACGAGAGGTATTTACCTGTTATTGATTTTAGCAGCTTACACAGCAACCCCATACACTTTTCCTACTCCCTGCTGACGAGAGGCAACAACCTCGAAACACGTGTCCAGGGATGGCACACGCCACGCATACTCGCACTCATGACTCGGGCATAGGCGTACTCGCCGACGCTGACCTCAGGGACCACTTTTTCATTGGGGGAACACGCTTGGTAGGTGTAGCAGTGTGCGACCAATCAGCTTTTACTTTATATTCAGGCTCCCTTGAGCCGGTGGGGCCGACGGGCTCATGGTGTACGCCCTGCGCGCTACGAGAGGTATTTACCTGTTATTGATTTTAGCAGCTTACACAGCAACCCCATACACTTTTCCTACTCCCTGCTGACGAGAGGCAACAACCTCGAAACACGTGTCCAGGGATGGCACACGCCACGCATACTCGCACTCATGACTCGGGGCATAGGCGTACTCGCCGACGCTGACCTCAGGGACCACTTTTTCATTGGGGGAACACGCTTGGTAGGTGTAGCAGTGTGCGACCAATCAGCTTTTACTTTATATTCAGGCTCCCTTGAGCCGGTGGGGCCGACGGGCTCATGGTGTACGCCCTGCGCGCTACGAGAGGTATTTACCTGTTATTGATTTTAGCAGCTTACACAGCAACCCCATACACTTTTCCTACTCCCTGCTGACGAGAGGCAACAACCTCGAAACACGTGTCCAGGGATGGCACACGCCACGCATACTCGCACTCATGACTCGGGCATAGGCGTACTCGCCGACGCTGACCTCAGGGACCACTTTTTCATTGGGGGAACACGCTTGGTAGGTGTAGCAGTGTGCGACCAATCAGCTTTTACTTTATATTCAGGCTCCCTTGAGCCGGTGGGGCCGACGGGCTCATGGTGTACGCCCTGCGCGCTACGAGAGGTATTTACCTGTTATTGATTTTAGCAGCTTACACAGCAACCCCATACACTTTTCCTACTCCCTGCTGACGAGAGGCAACAACCTCGAAACACGTGTCCAGGGATGGCACACGCCACGCATACTCGCACTCATGACTCGGGCATAGGCGTACTCGCCGACGCTGACCTCAAGGACCACTTTTTCATTGGGGGAACACGCTTGGTAGGTGTAGCAGTGTGCGACCAATCAGCTTTTACTTTATATTCAGGCTCCCTTGAGCCGGTGGGGCCGACGGGCTCATGGTGTACGCCCTGCGCGCTACGAGAGGTATTTACCTGTTATTGATTTTAGCAGCTTACACAGCAACCCCATACACTTTTCCTACTCCCTGCTGACGAGAGGCAACAACCTCGAAACACGTGTCCAGGGATGGCACACGCCACGCATACTCGCACTCATGACTCGGGCATAGGCGTACTCGCCTACGCTGACCTCAGGGACCACTTTTTCATTGGGGGAACACGCTTGGTAGGTGTAGCAGTGTGCGACCAATCAGCTTTTATCCTCTTAGAGGTTAAGTCATTTAAGGGGGTCACAATGGATCCATATCCCTTCACAAATCTTCTGTAATAACCAGTCAGGCCTAAGAAAGCTCGGACCTGAGTCTGGGTGGTTGGAGCAACCCAGTCCATGATGGTCTGGATTTTGCTCCGTAGTGGTTGAACCTGGCCTCCACCTACAAGGTGGCCCAGGTACACAACCTGACTCTGCCCTATCTGGCACTTAGTAGCCTTGATAGTGAGTCCTGCCTTTTGCAGGGCTTCCAAAACTTTCCTCAGGTGGATCAGGTGATCTTCCCAGGTGGAGCTGAAGACAGCAATATCATCTAGATATGCTGCACTAAAGTCATCCAGGCCTGAGAGGACTTGGTTCACCAACCTTTGAAAAGTGGCAGGTGCATTTTTCAAACCAAAGGGCATTACGATAAATTGATAGTGCCCACCAGGGGTAGAAAATGCAGTTTTGGCTTTTGCAGATTCAGCTAACCTTATCTGCCAGTAGCCAGCTGTCAGATCAAATGTGCTCATATATCTGGCTGAGGCCAATTTATCTATTAGCTCATCTGCTCTGGGAATGGGATGTGCATCAGTCCCAGTGACTGCATCGAGTCCTCTGTAGTCTACACAGAACCTCATCTCTCTCTTGCCGTCTTGGGTGTGAGGTTTGGGTACCAGGACTACTGGGCTAGCCCAAGGGCTGTCTGAGGGCTCAATGACCCCCAATTCCAACATCTTTTGGACTTCTGTCCTTATGCAGTCCCTGACATGGTCAGGTTGCCTGTAGATCTTATTCTTCACAGGCAGACTGTCCCCGGTGTCCACTTCATGAGTGCACCAGGTGGTCTGACTTGGAGTCAGTGAAAACATATGCCTGAATGACTGGAGAACTTGCCTGCAGTCAGACTGTTGCTGGGCAGTGAGGCTGCCTGCCAAGGCTACACCATCCACTGACCCATCATCAGGGTTGTGAGAGAGCAGGTCTGGGAGAGGGTCACTCTCCTCCTCCTGTCCCTCATCCGTTGCCATGAGCAAGCCCATGTCAGCCCTGTCCACATATGGTTTCAGTCTGTTTACATGAAGTACCCTGTGGGGACTTCTGGGAGTGCCAAGGTCCACCAAGTAGGTGACCTCTCCCTTCTTTTCCAATATTGTATGGGGTCCACTCCATTTGTCTTGGAGGGCTGCTGGGGCCACTGGCTCCAACACCCATACCTTCTGTCCTGGCTGGTAAACGACCAGTACAGCCTTTTGGTCATGCCAGGCTTTTTGCAATTCCTGACTTGCCTCAAGGTTTTTTGTCGCCTTCTTCATATACTCAGCCATCCGGGAGCGGAGACCAAGTACATAGTCCACAATATCCTGTTTAGGGGGTTTGAGAGGTAACTCCCATCCCTCCTTCACTAGACAGAGTGGCCCTCTGACAGGGTGACCAAACAAAAGTTCAAAAGGGCTGTAACCAACCCCCTTCTGTGGCACCTCCCTGTATGCAAAGAGAAGGCAGGGCGAAAGAACATCCCATTTTCGCCTAAGCTTTTCTGGGAGCCCTTTGATCATACCCTTTAGGGTCTTGTTAAATCTCTCAACAAGCCCACTGCATTGAGGATGATAAGGGGTGGTGAACCTGTAGTTGACACCACACTCCTTCCACATTGCCTTGAGGTAGCTACTCATAAAGTTTGTACCTCGGTCAGACAAAACCTCCTTAGGGAAACCCACCCTGGAAAAGATTCCCAGGAGGGCCCTTGCCACCACAGGTGCTGTAATGGTCCTAGGGGGAATAGCTTCTGGGTATCTGGTGGCATGATCCACTACCACCAGAATAAATCTGTGCCCAGATGCTGTTGGTGGGTCAAGGGGACCAACAATGTCAATCCCTACCCGTTCAAAGGGAACCCCCACCACCGGTAGTGGTATCAGGGGGGCCTTTGTGGATTTACCTGCCTTGCCACTGGCCTGGCAGGTAATGCAAGAGCTACACAAGCTCTTACAGCCCTCACTCATTTGAGGCCAATGAAAGTGAGGGACAATTCTGTCCCAGGTCTTACTTTGGCCTAGGTGTCCCGCTAAGGGAATATCATGGGCCAGTGTGAGTAGGAACCCCCTAAACTTCTGAGGTATGACCTACCTCCTGGCTGCACCAGGCTTGGGGTCTCGACCCTCAGAGTAAAGGAGTCCATCATCCCAATATATCTTATGGGTTACACTAGCATTCCCAGCAGCCTCAGCAGCAGCCTGCTGTCTGAGGGGTTCAAGAGTGGGGCAGCTCTGCTGCTCCAGGCTCAAGTCTGCCCTAGAAGGTCCCCCTGTCCCCAAGAACTCAACCTGATCAGACTCAAGTTCATCTGGGACAGTTCCTTGTTCAGGTGTCAGATCCTCTTCTGCTATAAGAGTCTCTTCAGCCTGATCCTGGGGGGAAGGCACTGCCTTACCCCTGCTACTCCTTCTCTTGGAAGGTCCTTGGTCCATTTTTCCAGGATCCAAGGCCTGTTCAGTTTCTGTCAGCTTAGCTTTTGACCTTGTCAGGGCAAACACTTCTGCAGGGATACCCAGCATCGCTGCATGGGTAGTCAGCTCCACCTCAGCCCATGCTGAAGTCTCCAAATCATTCCCTAGCAAACATTCTACTGGTAGGTCTGCACTCAGCACCGCCTTCTTTAGGCCAGTTACCCCTCTCCAAGAGAAGTTAACAACTGCCAGAGCATGGTTAGTACTGACATTGCTTGCATTGGTCACTTGGGAAGTTTCCCCAAGTATGATCTGGCTAGGGTCCACAAGCTCCTTAGTCACCATGGTGACACTAGCACCTGTGTCCCTGTAAGCTAGAGACTCCCTTCCATTTATTCTAGGTTGTTGCTTGTATTTGCCCAGACCACTGGGACTCACAAATAGGGACAGGTCCCCATCACAAACCAATACAGCCTGAGTAGGCATTTGACTAGGCCAGAGTCCTCTCCAGATCCCAGGGTCAACCCTACTATACCCTTGTTCTGTGTACCACCACCTATAGCTGGACTAGGGGGAACAGATGCCTTAGGGGCAGGTGTAGTGGTACTTGTGGCGTCTTTGGCCTTATTACAGTCTGAAGTCCAATGGGTTTTCTGTTTACAGATTTTACACCATGGCTTCCTTGGCTGTTTAGCTTTGTTGGATTGGGAATTATCAGATGCTACTTTTTGGGGGCCTGTTGAAGACTGCTGGTCTTTTCCCTTTTCCTCACCCTTCTCAGAGTTTTTGGCATCTTCCTTTTTAGTTTCACCCCCCAAGGGCTGGACCTTTTGCTTGATCCTGGTTCTGACCCACTTGTCTGCCTTCTTTCCCAATTCTTGGGGAGAGGTCAGATCTGAGTCCACCAGGTGCTGATGCAATAGCTGATTCTGACAATTATTAAGGATCTGCTCCCTCATGATGAGATTGTATAATCCTTGGTAATCATTTACTTTACTGCCAGTTGACCAACCTTCCAGAGCCTTGGTAGCACAATCTACAAAGTCTACCCAATCTTGATTCTGTGCTTTCTGGGTATCTCTGAACTTTAACCTGTATTGATCAGTGGTTAGACCAAACCCATCTATCAAAGCATCTCTCAAGCTATAATAATCATCTGCATCCTCTTCCCTAACAGAGAGGAGCTTGTCGCTTCCTTTGTCTGCAAAGGAGAGCCATAAGATTGCTGCCCACTGCTCTACTGGGACCCTCTGAACCTTACAGGCCCTCTCAAGTGCAGTGATCCACTTATGGATGTCATCCCCTGTCTGATCGGGGGGCACACTCTTCTGCAGGTTCCTATGGTCAGGAGCTTTCTCTCTAACTCTAGGGGTATTATTACTGCCACCAGGGGTCTCTAGACCCCACTTTATTGAAGCTTTCTGAAGCTCCAGGGACTCCCTGTCTAATGCTAACTGTTCTCTCCTGAGCTGAAGCTTAGCTTGCTCAAACTGGATCAGTCTGCTTTTCCTCTCTTGGGAGGACTATCTTCTCTGATAAGAGGCAGAGGTCCTTGTGGATCTCTTAGAATGGTTAGATTCCTCTGAGGGGGATCTGTCCTTTCTGTTTGGATCCACCACTCTCCCATTAGGGATGGAGGGAGTGCCTCTTGGGCCATCACTTCCATGTTGAGTGGTCTGGTTCATCCAGGTCAAGTTCATTGTCCTCTTCCTGGTCCTCATCAGAGTCCACCACCTGGGTGTCCTCTTCTGTGGGATGCCCACCCAACCTGTCTACCCCATCAGACACTAAAGTCTGCTTGAAGTCTGCAATGAGCAGAATTTCTCTGAGACGTTGAGTGTTGGCACCTATGGTTGTCTTCAGATGTCTAGCAGTGCACATCTCCCTAAGCTCAGCAAAAGTGAGATTGTCATACCTGTCGACTGGGACCTTTGAAGGTCCTTCCAGGGTCTTATGGGCTCCTGATCCTGAAGACATTTCTAGTGTAGTGGTACTGGTGTATCTACCTACCCTAGGTGTGGCCTACTGAACCCTTTCTTGAGTTGTAGTCAAGGTGTGCTAAGCCCTCTACACACAACTCCTAAGTTCAGTAGAACTTATTGTATTCTAAGCTTACATTTATATGTACCTTTAGTACCAAGTGACTTTCACTTTAGAAATTCAATTTGTTATCTGGTAAAACAATGGCAAGCTTGAATCCCACCGCTGCCACCAATGTGAGAAGTTGGCCTGGCATATGCTGTCCATTAGTTATAGGGGACACCTTGCACCAGTCCAATTTGACTCTTATGGTGATTGTAGGAAGGTGGAATCTGACTAATGGTTGCCCCCAACTTTTTGCCTGGTATTTGAGTGGTTTTTAACTAGTCTGGCTAGGATCCTGCTATCCAGGACCCCAGCCTATCTGCTTTCTCCCTAAAACTAATGTGAAGTACCCTAGGTACAAACCAATTGGATACTGAGGGCACCCTGACAGTCCCTTGTAGATGGTACCCTAGGTACCCAGGGCATGGGTCCCTCAGTAGGCCTACCAGGGCTGCAGCACTTATTGTGCCACCCTGGGACAGCCATACAAACTGACACCATCAGACCACTACTGTAGTCTGAGTAAGGTGGTGCTAGCACCCCTTACAGGGATATAGGTACCCTATATCCCACCCCATTACAACACATATACTCTCATAGGTCACCCCTATAGCAGGTCTTGCTAATCCTACAAGGCAGGGTGCTGAGGTATGTGTGAGGGGGGGCCCCTACGTGAGTAGGACATCCCTGCAACCTTCGTAAAATCATTGCTGGGTTGTTTGTAGTGTAGCCATACCATATACTCTTAACCGCATTATAAGTCTATCGCGATAACGCGATAACTTGAGAATGGCTACACAGAACCATATCGTGTTTGGTGTCAAACATGTAGGAATCATACTCCCAGTCCATCCATGGGCATGAGGGTACGATTCCCCCTGCTAGAGGGGCGATATGGGAAAAGCGGTAGAATTTGGACACCAATTTAAAAGTGCACAAGTAACACAAAATGGCTACTGCCCGCCACCTACACGACCCTGGCTGGCTGTTGCTGGGGAAAACCCCAGCCTCGCCAGCTGGACAATAGGGCTCCTGTGGCAGGAGGTGGTAGCATCTCCCCAGACAGGATAATGTGGATTGGAACAGGGTGGGTGCACCAAATGTCCTTACAGAGTTGCACGTAGGCAGCTGCAGAGACCTCATTCTGCATACACCGCTTGGAACCGGTTCAGGGGTATCCTGCCCCTCGCCCAGGCGGGAAACACAAAGGGGAGAGGGTGTAGCCACCCTTTCCCGCCTCACCTCTCATTGGTGGACACTACTCTGGACACTCCCCTAATCTTGGGGATAAAGGTGAATAACGTGGCCCCAGAGCCTCAGATTAATCTTGAACTTTACAGTCTTGACCTTCGACTTGCTGCTGCCCAGCTGACGGAAGAAATCTCCCTTGGGATAAAGGAGTTATCCCCCTGCTTGGCAGGCACCTGAAACAGTGCAAGTGACCCGGTTGGAACCTCGCTGCTCCTACGGACTTCGACGACTTCCAGAACCCTTGAGGTGGGTTTCCAGCGCATCCCAGAGGCCAGTGAGTGTGCTCAACGAGTTTGGGCACCGTGGACCGCGTGGGTGCCGAGATCCCCAATACCCCAGGACACCGGCCACCTCTTGCGTAGCACATGACCCTGACCAGTGGGGAAGTTGTGTTTTGGCCCGTTTACGAGCCAACCACTCTACAGCAATTGTACCAAAGACCAGCACCCTAGCCCCCTCTGGTGGCCCGTGGATGCCCTTTTACGCACTCCAAATTGCCGCCTCCCGTGGTCCCTTGTCTCTCAACTTGTGGGCCCTAGCAGAGGTCTATTTTCAGAATTCAGAGTTCCCCTGGTTGCTCCAGGCCTGCTCTACAGTCTCCCCAAAGGAAACCTCTCACAGACCTCGTGGGTCTGCACTGTAGCAGATTTGTTCATCCTTCGTGGGTTGCGGTTGCCAAGGCTTAGTGGATCCAATCCGGACACTAACACCGCAGCGACCCTCATCCAACGTGGGACAGTTGCCCTCCAGAAGCTGGCCTTCTTTGAAGCCTCCCGGCGCCCGTGGCTGCAGATCCAAGCTACACCACTTTCCACCTGAAGCACCCGACATTGAAGGGCTCTTTGCTTTGAGCCTCCTGGTCACTTTGCCGTGACCCAGACTCTGTCCCCTCTGCTTTCAGGTTCTTCTCTACAATCTTCACATCTTTGATCTTCACAGAATCATCGACGCTTTTGGCTAGCAGAACTTTTGACTATTTTCCCATTGAAAATCAGCCCGCGACCCGACAGCAGAAACGACCTATGCACCCGGCTTCCCTGGGACAGGTAATGGTGGTACCCCGGTACTCTCGTGGTAGTGAGCTCCTCAAAAGCTTAAGTCTAAAGTTTTAACTTTGTACTACTGCTAGAAGTATTTTTAAACTATTTATTTCCAACCGCGACATTCTCCATAGGCTGTAATAGAGATCCCGATAGCAGCTACTTCCACTGCACGCGCCTCCCGTGGTTCCCCTTCCTCATAACCTGGGGTGGATTCTTAAGGGGCCAGCGATCCTAAATGCCCTAGGCAATGTCTGTAGAATTGTCGTGGTTCTTATACCACTTTTTTAGTATATGGTTTGGTCCCCCCCTGGGGCCCAATGTTAATAGTGCTATTTATTGTATCTATCAACGCTTGTTTGAAATTGTAACTTTGCCACAGCTTCATAAAGAGACTGTGGGAATCTGTCTAGAATAAATACATATATTTTATATATATACCTGTGTGGGCTACTCTTTCATTTGGTTATTCAAGAGGTTATTATGGTAAAACAATAAGCTTAACACTCCTTCAAGACTTAGCCTGAAGGCTGCTCTCCACAGCTACCACTAGGATAGCTTTCTTTAAAGGTTGTCTTAAACCTATCATCAATAAGAGTCGAATTGGACTGGTGCAAGGTGTCCCTATAACTAGGAGACAGCATATGCCAGGCCAACTTCTCACAGTGATAGGTTAAAAGACAACCTTTAAAAAAAGCTATCCTAGTGGTAGCTGTGGAGAGCAGCCTTCAGGCTAAGTCTTGAAGGAGTGTTAAGCTTATTGTTTTACCATAGATAACCTCTTGAATAACCAAATGAAAGAGTAGTCCACACAGGTATATATATAAAATATATGTATTTATTCTAAGAATAATCCCACTATTCTCTTTATGAGGCTGGAGGTAAAGATACAATTCAAACAAGCATTGATAGTTACAATAAATAGCACTGGAATCATAGAGCCCCGGGGGGGACCAAACCATATATCAAAAAGTGGTATAAGAACCACAACAATTCTACAGACAATGCCTAGGGCATTTAGGGTCGCTGGCCCCTTGTGAAACCACCCAAGGAAGTGAGGAAGGGGACCCACGGGAGACGCGTGCATTGGTATAAGCTACTGTCGGGATCTCTATTAAAGCCTATGGAGAATGCCACAGTTGAATCTTACAAGATTAAAAACACTTCTAGCAGGAGTTCAAGTTCAAGAGTTTAGAGTTAAGCTTTTGAAGGGCCCACACCCACGAGAGTACCGAGGTACCACTGTTACCTGCCCCAAGGAAGCCGGGTGCATAGGTCGTTTTCGATGTCGGGTCGCGGGCTGATTTTCAATGGCAAAACGTGAAGAACTGCTGCTAGCAAGAAGCGTCGTCGATGTCGTGAAGATTGAAGATGTAGATCTCGAAGAGAAGGACCTGAAAGCAGAGGGGACAGAGTCTGGGTCACGGGACAGTGACCAGGGGGCTCAGGAGAAAGAGCCCATCAATGTCGGGTGCTTCCAGGTGGTTGATGGGTAGCTTGGATCGTCAGCCACGGGGTCCAGGAGGCTTCAAGGAAGGCCAGCTTCTGAAGGGCAACTGCGCCACAAAGGATGAGCGTCGCTGCAATGTTCGTGTCCGGATTTGATCCACTAAGCCTTGGCAACCGCAACCCATGCAAGAATCACAAAACAGCTACTGGTGCAGACCCACAAGGTCTGATCGAGGTCTCCAGCAAGGAGACTGAAGAGCAGGCCTGGAGCAACCAGGGTAACTCTTGGAAGTGAAGATTGACCTCCGCCAGGGCCCCCCAGTTGAGAGACAAGGGACCGCGGGAGGCAGCAATTTGGCGTGCATAAAGGTGCGCCCACGGGTCGCTGGAGCAAGCTAGGGCATCGATCTTTGGCACAGATGATGCTGAGAGGTTGGCTCAATAATGGGCCAAAGCACAAGTTCCCCAATCATCGGGTTCATGTGCTGTGCAAGAGGTGGCCGGTGTCCTGGGGTATTGGGGATCTCGGCACCCACGGGGTCCATGGTGCTGAGCTTTGCTGTGCACACTCACTGGCCTCTGGGATGCTTGGAAACCCACCTCAAAGTAGGTAAGAGTCATCGATGTCCGTAGGAGCAGCAAAGTTCCAACCAGGTCACTTGCAGTGTTTCAGGTGCCTGCCAAGCAGGGTGGTAACTCCTTTACCCCAAGGGAGATTTCTTCATTCAGCTGTGCGGCAGCAAGTCGAAGTTCAAGTCTGTTAAGTCTAAGAATAATCTGAGGCTCTGGGGACCCTGTATTCACCTTTATCCAAGGATTAGGGGAGTGTCCAGATCAGAGCCCACCAATGAGAGTTCAGGCGGGAAAGGGTGGCTACACCCTCTCCCCTTTGTGTGTTTTCCCACCTGGGGAGGGGACAGGATGCCGCTGAACCGGTTTGAGGCGGTTTATGCAGAAGTAGGCACTGGAGAAGCCTACGTGCAAGTCTGAAAGACATCCTATGGTGCACCCACCCAGTCCCAATCCACATAGTCTTTCTGGGGAGGTGGGAGCACCTCCCTGCAGCAAGATCCCTATTGTCCAGCTGCCGTGGCTGGAGTTCTGCCCAGCAACAGGCAGCCACAGTCGTGTGGGTGGCGGGTAGCATCCATTTTGTACTACGTGTGCACTTTTAAATTGGTGTCTAAAATCTGCCGCTTTTACCATATCGCCCCTCTAGCAGGGGGGAATCATGCCCTCACTCCCATGGTTGGATTGGGGGTATGATTCCTACATGTTTAACACCAAACGGTTCTGTGCAGCCACTCTCAAGTTATCACGTTATCGCGATTACTTATAATGCGGTTAAGAGTATATGGTATGGCTGCACTACAAACAACCCAGCAATAGTTTTACGAAGGTTGCAGAGGGGCCCTACTCAGGTAGGGGTTCCCCCTCACACATATCTCAGCACCCTGCCTTGTAGGATTAGCAAGGCCTGCCTTAGGGGTGACCTATGAGGATATATGTGTTGTATTAAGTGGGATACAGGATACCTATATCCCTGTGAGGGGTGCAAGCACCACCTTACCCAGACTACAGTAGTGGTCTGGTGGTGTCAGTTTGTATGGTTGTCCCAGGGGTGGCACAATAAGCGCTGCAGCCCCTGGTAGGCCTCTGAGGGACCCATGCCCTGGGTACCTAGGGTACCATCTACAAGGGGCTGATAGGGTGTCCTCAGTATCCAATTGGTTGGTACCTAGGGTACTCACATCAGTTTAGAGAGGAAGTAGATAGGCTGGGGTCCTGGATAGCAGGACCACAGCCTGGCTAGAGTCAGAAAACAGTCAAAACATCAGCAAAAAGTTGGGGGCAACTATGCAGTCGATGCCACTCTCCTACACATTTATTCTTACAATACAACAGATTTCCACTTTTGCCTTGGCCAATCATTTGGTGGACTTTAATGTCTCCATGCCATTTCTGCAATCATTACTTTTGTTAATAACTTACTCAATTACAAGGAAAATAAGATAAAACACATAATCAGAAGATCTCGAAGCACCCGGCATTAGAGGACACATACCTGGCTTTCAAGGTACATCTGTCCAGTGACAGTGGCCGCAATGCGCTCCTGTTGCTGCTTCTAAGCTTGTAGAGTGCCCTGCTGAACAAGCAAGTTGCTTTCCAGTGTTTCCAATTCTTCCTAAACATTGAAGACAATGCGCAACCTGATTAGAAAGTTACATCATTGTTCTTCCAGAGAATGGTGTAACTTACATGCAACTGATCACTATGCTTTACTGATTTAAAAAACACATGCAGAGGATAATGGTGCTTAATTCTTCTGACCATTTCATTAGGATACATGTAACAGTTAGCAGCAAAGGAAAACTATTTCACTAATGCTGTGGAAATGCATGGCAAACATGCTACTCTTAGGCTGTCATAGGATAACCTGCAGATACACAATCCCACCTCAATCAATGCCATGTTGAAGTAGTAAGCCATCTTAAATTCTTATACCATAGCCTTTGCGAGTGACAATACTTCTGGAGATGAAGGACTGGAACATAAGATCCTCACAAACTCAAAACTGTTAACTATTAACAGACCAACAGTGGCCTCATAGGCAGAAAACATGCAAAACTAAACCAACTGAGAATGAACAACATTTTGGACACATATCTGATAGAGTCTGGCATAATTTAGTTGATGCACATCACATATATTGCTGAAAGCTTGATGGATTACGAAAATACAGCATGTTTTTTCTCAATGCCATCATTACTCTTTATTGCAATCTGTTTCTTTCCATAAGTCTACTAAATTGTGTAAAAGTAAATTAAAATTCTGATACTGTGTGTATAGTCTATAAATTGCATTCTTTAGCTAAGGTTAATTGATTCATAGGTTTAATAGCTATAAATGTTGCTATAATGCTGCATATGTTTTTAACCTTTTTACACTCTAAGTCCCAGTACACACAAGATATATACGTGGACACAATCTTTTATATCTACTACCACCAAACTACTATCAGAGAAGAGATTTTGATGAAGAGGAACATCTAGATGAAATGTCTAAAAAAAAAAAAAACAGAAAATTATTTTTGGGGAACTTTTCAAAAACAAGTTACAAGTAAAGATGTAATCAAACATTTGCCTTTTGTTTCCCCAAATTATAAATAGTGTAAATAAAGCAGGTGAGAAAGGGTGTGCATAACTCGTGTTTTGGAATCAATCAGTGAAGCAGGAGAGGTCCTGTTTCTGATCCTTCAGGTACCACGAGCCCCTCTTATGGCATGTGTTCCGAAATGAACTGCCTGCAATCCCCACCTTTCCTGAATTCAGGTTTACGCTTAAAGCACACTTGATCCTTTTTGAGAACATGTTTGACACTAGAATCCACCAATGCTCAGAAGACTATCTGATCATCCACAGTGTATATGATTAGCCTGTAACCTACTAAGCATAGGCATTGCCAAAACGTGTTGCTTCTGTCATCATCAACAACTCTAAACACTTCTTCCAAAAATGTTGTGGTCCTCATTAACAAAAAATTGCTTTCCTCAGAAGGGAATTTTTTAGTAGAAACGCTTCTGCATTCTCTATAAGTACAAAACACAAATATTATGTTTATCACACCAATGTCAGAACTGTAACACAGAGAAGTGCAACTGATATAGGAAATTATTTGAAATGAGCTGCAAGCAAAGTGCATTTGATATGACTAAAAAAATACATATACATTTATCGAATCTCTGGAACAAGAAAATGCATCTGTTAGGTTAGAGTCAAAACTCTATGCAAGCAGCCCCGTTGCCTTACCAGACTAATATCATGCCACTCATTCACAGCATCTGCTTGGCCTCCTGCAGGCACAGCTTCACGCTTCACTGGCAGCACCCTTTCCACCTCAGCATTTTCCACGTGATCATCAATCTCTCTACTGGAAGCGTCTTGATTTGCTGTAGGTGCTGCCTCAACTTGAGTGAGTGCCACAGTTACGGGTTCCGTCAACATGACTTTCACTGGTTCCAATGGGACTTAAAAATGATCGCTCAGGTCACTGTCCACCTCAATGAAGCTGTCTGTTAAACAGAAGGCATTTTCACTGATCTTCAAGTAAATGATCTATACATTTTATCATTTGATACAACAGTCATTGGAAAGTTGGTTGGAAAGATTTCAGGACCATTTAAAAACAAGCATTGGCATAGCCAATAGGTCTCGCCTTAGGGACCTTATAAGCATTTAGTTATGCAGCACAATATCTTTGGTGCAACAACATTAACTATTGCATGGCTAAACATTTATAAGGTCCCAAAGGTTTGACCTATTGGCTATGCCAATGCTTTTTTTTTTAAAGGGCAAGCAGTGCTATCAGGCTCCGGCTGCAACTTAGAGGTAGAGAGAGAGAGGGGTGTAGAGAGAGAGAGAGAGAGGTGTGTAGAGAGAGAGAAAGAGGTGTGTAGAGAGAGGTGTGTAAAGAGAGGTGGGTAGAGAGGTGTGTAGAGAGAGGTGGGTAGAGAGAGGTGTAGAGAGAGGGGTGTAGAGAGAGGGGTGTAGAGAGAGGGGTGTAGAGAGAGGGTTGTAGAGAGGCAGAGAGAGGTAGAGGTAGAGAGGTAGAGAGAGGTAGAGGTAGAGCGGTAGAGAGAGAGGTAGAGAGAGAGAGGTAGAGAGGGGTAGAGAGAGAGAGGTAGAGAGTTAGAGAGAGAGGTAGGTAGAGAGGTAGAGAGAGAGGTAGCGAGGTAGAGAGAGAGGTAGAGAGAGGTAGAGAGGTATAGAGAGATAGGTAATGAGGTAGAGACAGAGAGGTGGGTAGAGACAGGTGGGTAGAGAGCAGTGTGTAGAGAGAGGTGTGTAGAGAAGTGTGTAGAGAGAGGGGTAGAGAGAGGGGTAGAGAGAGGGGGTAGAGAGAGTGGGGTAGAGAGAGAGGGGTAGAGGGAGGGGAGGAGAGAGAGGGGTAGAGAGAGTGGTGTAGAGAGGTAGAGAGGTAGAGAGAGAGGCAGAGAGAGGTAGATAGAGAGAGGTAGAGAGCGGTAGAGAGAGAGAGGGGCAGAGAGAGGTAGAGAGTTAGAGAGACAGGTAGAGAGAGAGGTAGAGAGAGAGGTAGAGAGAGAGAGATGTAGAGAGGTAGAGAGTTAGAGAGAGAGGTAGAGAAGTAGAGAGAGAGGTAGAGAGAGGTAGAGAGAGGGTGGAGGAAGAGAGGTAGAGAGAGAGAGAGGTAGAGAGATAGAGGGTGGAGGAAGAGAGACAGAGAGGTAGAGAGAGAGAGAGGGTGGAGGAAGAGAGAGAGAGGGTGGAGGAAGCACATGTGTGTACGTAGAGGTAGAGAGAGGTAAAGAGGGGTAGAGAGAGAGAGGTAGAGAGAGAGGTAGAGAGTTAGAGAGAGAGGTAGAGAGGTAGAGAGAGAGAGGTAGAGAGTTAGGGGGAGAGGAAGAGAGGTAGAGAGAGAGAGGTAGAGAGAGGTAGAGAGAAGTAGAGAGGTAGATAGAGAGAGGTAGAGAGAGAGGTGGAGAGAGAGGTAGAGAGGGGTAGTGGTAGAGGTAGAGAGGTAGAAAGAGAGAGAGGTGGAGAGAGAGAGGTAGAGAGAGAGGTAGAGGTAGAGAGAGGGTGGAGGAAGAGAGGTAGAGAGAGAGAGAGAGAGAGAGAGAGAGAGAGAGAGAGAGAGAGAGAGAGGTAGAGAGAGAGGTAGAGAGATAGAGGGTGGCGGAAGAGAGAAAGTGAGGTAGAGAGAGAGGTAGAGAGAGGGTGGAGGAGGAGAGAGAGAGGGTGGAGGAAGCACGTGTGTGTACGGGTCCGGGAAATGGCGTAGGGTCTCACCCAGAGGTAGGAAGTAGGCAACAATTAAGGGTGCCAGGGGTGAGCCATCCAGGTAGTTGCTCGGAGGATCCATTAAGGGATAGTGGATTCTACAAGTAAAGAAGCACCATGTGAGAATCACTGCATGTAGAAATCGCTTCACAATAAGTAGGTCCACTAATGATTGAAGAAGTGAAATCAATACGCGTTAATTATGGGCCATTAATTAGGAAGAATTAAAATTCACCATATCAAGCTCAATGCACGTAAATATGGGCCACCGAGAAGGAGGAAAAGCCAAATGAGCATCAAGAATGTGCCATTATGTAGAGAATAGGCTCACTGTAAGTAGCGCAACACAATTCTATTAGCCATGCAACAGGACCCAGTTGGCGTAATGGTTGGTTCTATACGTGTTAAGTGTAGATGTATATACTAAAATACATGTAAGGAAACATATATATATAAACATGCAAACATGCTTTATGTATGTAACAGTATTTGGTAGCACTGTAATAAATTGGAATGTTATCAAATAATCAGCTTTAAGACATAAAAACCATAAATGATAAACACAGATACTCATGGATCCATTTATTATCTACTGGCGGTCGCCAGTAGATAGTTATAGTTAGGACCGAGTTCCCATAGGAAATCTGAAAATTCTATTTTGAATAACTTTGGCGCCGGTTGACGAATCCTCGCGAAATTTTCAAAACTAATGGGGCGCTCCGCTCAGCTCCTACCCTGAAAGTCTCGGGGTGATTCATTAAGCGGGGGCTGAGAAAAAAGGGGGGTCCCAAAACGCGTTTTCCCCATGCATTTTCCTATAGGACCTTTAGTCGAAGGTACAGCCCGAATGGCTGAACAGAATTACTTGAAATTTGGCAAAGAGGTAGTCCTCAGGTCAGGCATGTGCCTTTTGCAGGTCTGGTGTAAATCTGTTCATTAGTTCCTGAGAAAATTGCAGTTAAAAGTACATAAATATCTATATGCGCGCACCGTGCGCGAACGGTGCGCGCACGGTGCCTTGCGCAAGCGTAATTCTGATTGGTGGTTAGATGTCAGTCAACATTCGAATCGGTCGAAATCAGGAAGTGTCGGATGCCATTTTGTGTGTGGCAGTGAAAAAGAAAGGTGGAGAACGTGAAAAGGGGGCAGGGCAGAGAGTTCTTGACCCCCTAGCCTTTGTCAGGGGGTCTCTGAAGGACCCCGAAGGGTGAAAAAAACATTTTATTTTTTTTCAAAAAATCGCGGGGTGCGCGCACCGTGAAAAACCCTTAAAAAAAAACATTTTAAACTGTTTATAAGTTTATAGAAGATATTAACTATGCTGTTCAACTTTATCCAAATTAAAAAAAAAAAAGCTGAGCCATTCCATATTACAGGATACAGTCAATCTATAACTATATACATAGGTAGTTTATTGTAAAATAAATATATAAAAAATATAATAATACATACATAAATTAGCATTTAAAAACCTTACAAATTCACAAAAAAAACGTAGGTTTCACACACGTTATAGTTAGAAATTAGCATTTAAAAAACCTTGCAAATTCACTTAAAAAACCATAGGTTTCACACACGTTATAGTTAGGAATTAGCATTTAAAAAACCTTGCAAATTCACTGAAAAAACCATAGGTTTCACACATGTTATAGTTAGCTGGACATTTCACTCGTAAAAAACCATTGAAATTCCCCTGTTATAGTTAGTTCAGGTAACTATAACTCGCGCGACCGCAATCCACTGCTGATGACGTCACATATTACATCACTGATGACATCATCCAGTGAATATGTGTCTTTCTGCAAAATAAATATTTTTTATATATGTATATCTAAAGGTTAATGGAAAAATAAACGGGTAAATAAGTGTCTAAATGGATGTTTTTTTTTGTAAAATTAATTGTATAACTGACTTATTAACAGTATCTTAGTGAATACAGTGATGTAATATGTGACGTCATCAGCAGAGGATTGCGGTCGCGCGAGTTATAGTTACCTGAACTAACTATAACGTGGGAATTTCAATGGTTTTTTACGAGTGAAAAGTTCAGCTAACTATAACGTGTGAAACCTATGGTTTTTTCAGTGAACACTTATATGTTTGAACATTTTTTATATGTAAACGCATACAAATGTTGTTATTAGATCAAGAGACACGAATGCTGGCACGGCAGTGCATTACAAAGCACATTGCGACGTTCTTTTCATGCCCCGGTTTCTGCCCCTTTCTTGCAGTTGTGCCTCATAGCGTCGTGTCTGTGTTTACCGTTTGCAGTCCCTTTTAATTCAAGTCCTTTGATTAGTTGAAGGCAGTTTTTGAACAGATGACTCCTGTGATGGCCATTCATCCAGTGCTATCCCGGCATGCACTTTGATGCCAACAGGCCTTTCAGCACCCAGCCAAAGTACCTTTGCATCGTCTGGGTGAAAGCCTTGCCACCCCCCACATACGGCTATATCATGTAAACACTTTTGCGCCGATGGGCATTGAACCCAGTGATATTACCACATCAGGTAAACTGATGGTGTCAGCGTCGTGTTGCCGCCATTTTGAGACATTCTGGCAATGATATGTGCTCAAAGTGCGAATGGGAATGTGTAGGCAATGAAATATGGCTGCAATAGTTTACGTATTTTATAGTTATGCAAAATGCTAGTTATTGAAATGACACTCGCAAGATTAAAAGTACAGTAAATGATGCACTGCTGTGGTACCATCCAACCGTGTGCCAGTTAGTTAGTGCAAAAGGCCGATGACAGCATTTACCCCGAGAGATTCAAATACCTCTGGCATACCAGCCCTACTTCCCGCACTCTTCCCAAAACGAAGCGGCTTTACTCATTTACGTAAGTGCGGTGTAGACTTCCCTGAAGCATACAATTGAGATCATGTCCTGTGCTGGCAAACCACTCAACTGTACATTTCAGTACTGGATACCTTACTGCTGCTGTTTAACAAACGCAGTTTCATCTCTTCCGGCGTCTGTTGGAGCTGGACAAGTAACTCTGAACGCAGCCCCCAACCAGCACCCATAATCATACCTGCAGCACGTCACGTGGCGCTTTATGAATGGCGTTAAATAAAGAACAAATGAATTCAGTAAATGCAAAGTCGTTTTTGGGTGAAAGTCCTTCATTGGTTCTTCAATGCAGTGTCACTAGATATTTTAAACGGATTAACCCTACACGCACAATTTTCTAGAATGAATCACGAGTGGTAGTGCACCGGAGGTTACTTTGTGTTACCCACAAGCTCTCTTTCAATTTGAGCTGCGTCCGTGATTGTCTGTTGCAGAAATAAAAGAAATACTGGTCGTGGTATGAAGGACTTATAGCGATGCTGTTGCCTTAACCTAACATGTTTCGGCCAATTTCCATAAAAACAATTGACAGGGGGAAGCCAGCTAAATGCATGTTTTATACTTTTAAGCGGGCTACATGCTTGCTGTAAACACATACCCCTCTCCAATTCAAAGTAACTTTTGCTTGGCATCTTGCGGTTGGGGCCCTGGGGTTGGGGCCTCGGGCGTTTTCTTACATTGATGGCCTATGAGGTGAAGGTGGCCCCCATGGGCAAGTTTAAAGTTTGGAGGGAAAGCCCACTCATGTCCCCTCGCCAAATTTTATAAAAAAAAGAAAATGCTGCATCCGTGAGTCCTGCCCAACCTTGGGTCGGGGAATTATACTTCAATAGGGCAGGCTGGCCTTTTTTTAATACTTGTACTGGGGTACTACCGCAGTACCAGCCAAAGAAAAGGAGTCCCTCTGATACAGCCCCATAAGTCCGAGGGGGCCAGGGTATCCCTACCCTATTCTCCCCTCAATGTTTTTTTGTTTTTTTCCCAGTCCTGTATGTCTGTTCTGTCCATGTCTTAAATGTTGTTTTTATAATTGGTGGGGTGCAAGCAGTGACAGACCCAGGGTTAGACAAAATATGATGCAGACAATTTAACTGAAGATGACTTCAGAAGTATTTGAAACTATTTAGTTTACCACTACCTTCCATATCTATAGTATTCCTGAGGGCATCTCTAAAGGTACAATGTCACTTAGACCTCCAGACACACACAATATATTTGATACTTCAGACATATCATTGACTCAATTATTTTGTGACCCAGTATAAGAGAACATAGGTGTGTTTGATGTTGAGTCAAATAAGTTTTTTATGAACCTGTTGTTAGAGCAGAGACATCAGTGTGTCCCCAATTTTTCTGCCTTACACAGAACAAAATTTTGAACTTAGCCTTTATAAACTTCCAGGCTGATGATAAAGCTCTACCTCTGACTCTTTAAGTCAAATGCAATGTGACCCACTGTTGCTTGGGAGAGAATTGTATGGCTCTATAAAAAAAAATCTGCTTTTCACACTTGCAGTCAGAACTGAACTCCCAAATAATCAGTTACTGTTTTTAACATGGTGCCACCTAATTTCTTTTTATTCCGAAAGGTCTTACAAGGATTACATGCTATAAATGTTTGTTAGCCCATTCCATCTACAATAATCTTGATAATAGGCAAACATTTTTTTAGTTCAAAACTGTGAATGTGATATTAACAAGGTGCCATCTGCAAATAAGAGAGTGGTAGTTCTATTCCCCCACCAATATTGTTGCATCATTGATACAGTTACCAAGCCCAATTACTACATTATTCATGTACAAGGTAAATAATGTTGGTTCCAACACACAGTCCTGTCATACCTCCTAGTTTACTGGGAAGGAATTGGTTAACTCCCCTATCACTTCTCCCCATCTACCTTGGTAAAATTATTCTCATGTAAACAAATTATTCCATTAAGTGGATCCAACGGCAAATCCAGGTGTCCTAACATCTTTAATAATCACTCTTTTGGTATCGGTAATTGTATTTATTTAGCTCTTACTAGCCCTGACGAGGCGTTGAATTGCTTTTTGGCAAGTAGCACGCTACTCCGGAACCTGAAGGTGGATTGGTGGTGGATTAGTAGAGGGAAATATAAATTCTTTTTGGTGGGAGTGGAAGGAATGGGAGTCTGTTGAGCTGGATGATTCAGATAAAAGATCAATATAGGATGGAAAAGTTTAGAAACGATTCTTTGGGAATTCATATTAGTAAAAGAGGTTTTTGATGAGTCAGCGAGCCTGTTTGATAGATTAATAGAATAAAGGATGAATAGAGGGAAGAGATTGTAACGGGTTATTTGGAAGTTCATATTAGTCAAAGAGGTTTGGGACGAGTCAGACAGTGGAGGTAGGGGACATTATCGAAGAGGAAGAGGATGAGTCATAGAGTGGTGGTTTGGTGAGATTTAAGGAGATTAGTTTCTTCTCTGCAGTGGGAACAAAATATATAAATATGCAGATACATAACCACACATAAGAGGTATACATATATAGGAGATATAAAGTAGTACTAGATAAAGTCCCATATGTAAATGCATGGATAAATATTTACAAACTCAGGATTTTCTGTAAATTAAGTTATTTTCTTAAATCTTATTTATTCGATTTTTTTATCATTTTATTTTTAAAAAATTGATTTATAATTCCATGGCAGGACCCAGGAGCGAGGATCGGGCTTTTATTTCTTCACTTTATTTCACCAGCAGCCTTTCCAAACAAAGGATCTCCTAAACATAAACTACATTTATCATGAGATTTTGGAAAGAGAAACAGAAAACAGTTCATCCAATGGGAGCGCAGCTGCATATATAACGGTACCGCAGTCTCTCTATCTCCCTCTTTCTTCGCTGCTCCACTAGCATTCAGATAAGTGCACTGTCTCATAACCTCGTGTGACTTTTACATTTGTTGGCGTGTGTTTAATTGAAGGTCAGTGGTATATTTTTCCGACCGCTTTATTGGCTTGTGTTATTTTGCCTCACATTTGGTTTTTCCCTTGTTTAGGGAGACCGCGGGAACATTCTTGTTCCTATGCGGTCGTGATCTAACTGCTGGCTAGCATGTGTGGTGCGGTCTTCCGCTCGTCAGGGGGCCCACGCACTAGTTGTCTCACGCGCAGCATATCATGACCCCCTGGCAGCCGGCGCGCATCAGTTTCACTGTCAGATTGCAGTGAGGTGTGTCCATCTGCGGCAGTAAACACAAGGAAGAGTTTCATCACTGAATTGTCACTCGCATAGGAGTTGACTTTCTGGCCAGTTGGAAAATTGCTAATTGTGCACTATTTTTAAGGGTGCCACCACCTGGACAAAGTACACCCGCAAGGGTAAGGGTAGTCTCATCTGAGGCATTTAGTGGGACATGCCCAGGTGCTGAGTCTCCATTGAAAAAAGGGGTGCACGTTCCAGTGGGTTATTATACCTATTTTTCAGAGGTTGATTATTATTCAGGGTTCTAGGCCCACCATATTGTCCCAGTACTCAGGGTTCCTATTATGAACGACTTTGAGGGCTCTAAGGACTATATGGTCGGAGGAGGACATTACCTACCTCCCAATTGATGACCCTTTTTGCAAAGTGATGGACGCTTCAATATTTAAAGCTGTCTCACAAGTGGTAGCCCCCCTGGAGAAGAATATAATGGCTCTTCAGATACAATGTCAAAAATCCCTCAATGAGGAAAGACACTACTGGACCTTCACCCCCTACCTCCAGGGCAGCCAGCTACCCCCTACTCCTGCCTCTGACAAGCGCAAAGGGGCAGAAAACTCAGGGCACGATTAGGATGCTTTTGCCCCAGCCAAAAAAAGGCGTTTATGGAATCCCAGCCCGTGGAAGAACCTCATATTCCTGGTCCATCAGGGGATGTCTCTGATGCCCCCCTTCGAATGATCTTGGGGTGGGTAATGACCTCAATACCTCAGATGGGGATGGGGACCATTCTAAGCTGTGGCACCCAACCACCAACAGCCTGGCCTGCACTGACCCCTCCCCGGGCAGATTTGCTGGACCCTGATGACCTGCTACATCTGCATTCGTCAGAGTGGTACACTGCACCCAAGGTAGCTGCCTACATGGTGGGCAGGTTGCTGACACACCTTGATAAGGAGGTGAAGAGTTGCCTCAAGGCAGAATGCCATAGGACATCTTTAGAGGGAAAAGTGGCCCTCACACTAGAAATAGATGCTAAAGTGGGCACATTTCTCGCTAAATTTGTCTGAAACCCCAAGAAGGGTATTGACAGTTCCTGGTGCTCAATGCCATGATAAACTCCTGGATGTGGCGGGGCCCCAGCAAAGATTATGTACATGGCAGAGGATGCAAAGGCCTGCGGGTCCCTAATATCTCTGGATGCTTTGTCTGGCTGGGCTCAACGAGCCATTATTTTCCTTGGGAAGGTGAACTGCGTGATTCCACTGAGTTACGCAGATTGCTGCTGATTAAGATCGATCCCAAGTTGGGGAAGCTTTCCACATCAGAGGCGGGTGCAGTAGCCCAGGGCAACCTTTTTGGGATCCCTTCATTCGAGAATTGGGCAAATTCTGATAACACCATTAATTTGTTAGATAAGCCCAGACCTTTATTAAGAAGATATTCACCCCCCTGTTTTTGCCACAGTCAGTTGAGGTAGGGGGTGCCTGACCAGCCACTACTTCCATCAAGCCTCTAGAGGTGGTGCCTCCCATCGAGGCCAATTGCAGGACTCCAGTAAATTTAGAAATGTCTACCCAACCAGACCCTACCCCACTGCCGAGGGGGCAGAGGTGGGTCCAGAGGCAACAACAACTTCAGAAATACACAAGGTGAGTCCTTCAGACGGTAGGAGGCTTACAAATAGAGTTTTATGGGGTTCTGACTCAGTTTCACAATCCGAGACCTATTGTCTTCTCACAGGAACAGAAAGCCCTGGTGGATCAGGAGATAAACAGTCTTTTGGAGAAAGGAGCGATAGTCCAAATGACTGTTCAACCCAATGGGTTCCTCTGCAACCTTTTCCTTGGGGAAAAGAAGGACGGCGGTCAGCGTCCAGTTATCAATCTGAAGGAGTTCAATGGATGGCTCCTATACCGACATTTCAAGATGGAAGGTATCCATCTTCTGAGGGATCTCCTGCAAGCGTTTGTTTTAATGGTCCGCCTGGACCTGAAGGACACCTACTTGTCAGTCCCTATCTATCTACCTCGCAGGTGCTTCTTATAATTCTGTTGGGGCTCCTGTGTGTTCGAATTTGCATCCCTTCCTTTCGGTCTATCATTAGCCCTTTGGTGTTTCACCAAACTGATGAGACCATTGGTCGAACACTTGCGGGCGCGTGGAGTGAGGCTGATTGTCTACCGCGATGATATTCTAATCATGAATCAATGCCCACGGCACCTATCCTTCCCTTTATAGATGATTGTTGACCTCCTGGAATCTTTGGACTCTGTGATCTATATGGGGAAGTCCGCTCTTGTCCCAGCTCAATCTCTGCAGTTTCTAGGATCCCTCGTAGACTCGGTTAATACGAACCTCAGTCTCCCAGCTTAAAAGCTGACCAGGATCAGGCATGAACTCAGGAGGACCATATCCAAATCACAAGTCTCCCTGCGGCAGTTGGCACGGATAGTGGGGCTCCTCTCATCCTCCATACAAGCTATCTTTCTGGGACCACTACACCACCGGAAGCTGCAAAGCTTGAAAATCTTGCACCTTCAAAAGGGCCTTTCATACTCTTAGTTGGTTCTGTTGTCAGAGGGGGTAAAGGAGAAGATGCAGTGGTAAATATCCCACATGGAAGCATGGAATAGTTGAGCGATCTTCAGCTCCCAACCCGACCCGGTAATCGATCCGATGCCAGCAGTTCCGGGTGGGGTGCTCTTTGTTGGGAATACTCTACCGGAAGTGAATTTGGTGATGTTGTTATGTTTAATTTCATGTCGCCGAGTCTCAGATATTTGGGCCTTGGACATTACAGGTAGAGTTTTATCCCCAGAAGGGGTAACTTTTCATATCGCTGGCTGAGCAAAATATATTTCTAAATTAGAAGCATACCCAGTGTTTTCACAGGTTCCTAAATTTCATGTGACTCACACCATAAAAAGGTATGAGATTGTCACGCAGGACCTATGTCCTCATGGAGAATGGCAGTTGCTGATTGCCCTCACAAAACCTTATTAAGCAGTTTCTTCCCCTACGTTTGCCATATGGATTAGATGGGTCATGCAGGAGGCAGGCATTGATACATCACATTTTGGGCCCATTCAGTGAGAGGTGCTATGGCCTACAAGGCTTTCTCCTTGGTAGCAAGACTGGAAGATATTTTCAATGCCACTGACTGGTCATCTGATTCCACTTTTAAAAAGTTGTATTTTAAACCAGTGTCCTCTCCTCTGGCAAACATAGTGGTAGATCAGCTTTAAACTAGCCTAATCCTTGCCTCCAGGTCCTGACATAGAATGAAAAATGTCCTAGCTATTGTAACAGAAAGTTTGAGTTCTATTATGGACACAGAGGTGAGGATTAGCCTACCATGGACTTCTTATATCTGGAAGTCCCACCCTGACAGAGGTGCAATGCTATCTATGATTGTGATATCTTATACCATGTAGAGATGCATGCCGTTGATGGTTGTGATGTCTTCTGCTTTATAGAGTATTCTTTTGGTTTGTAGACTTAACACAATCAGTTATTTTTCTCTGCTGTACCATGTTGGTTGATTATGGATCAATTTATTATGGGATGACAGACAATTTGCATTTTTTCTTTGTTCCTCCCTAGGAACGGAATCCAACAAACAGGACGAAAGAGTGAGATAGAGAATCTGCGGGGACCGTCATACATGCAGCAGCACTCCGACTGGATGAACTGTTTTCGGTTTCTTTTCCCAATGTCTCATGGGAAATGTAGTTTATGTTTTAATAGAATTGAAACTTTCTATTAAGATAGCTAGGGAATCTTTCATTGTCCCCCAAATATTTAAGTAGTGAAGCACATAAAGATACAATGGTTATAATCTTATTTGCACATTGTAACAGATATGTATTAAAGGGAAATACACACATAAGCATACACCTCATCACCTGATATGCTATTAATGTATTTATCTTCTTATATAAGGAAATAATTATAAAATTATATGTATATGTATGTACCACAGGAACACAATTTCTCCCCAGAGAAAGGGAGGCGTGGACCCAAAAGGTGGCGGTCTTGTTCATGACAAGGGCAGAACATCGCAATTGTATTCATCCACCAAGTCACCAAATACAAGCGCACTCACAGAGGTGTATTATGCCTTTATTTATTGACACAAAAGTGCAGATGCGGCCACCCAATGGGTTTCAGCAGAACAGCTTGATCACAGGTAGAGAAACTGACTCCCATCGGAGCATTTAAAGTGACAAAGTGTAAACAGGGGAAATGGACGATACAAACAAATCAAGCCCACACCACAATGATGGAGGTGCCATCTTGGAATAATCAAAATATCACTGCATGTATATCTCAACAGCAAAATTAAACATATACTGAAGGGTCAGAATGTCTTGTATAACAAAGATTACATTCCAAAGACAAATCAGCAATGCAAATGCTAAAATATATATCAGTTTTACTAGAAACAAAATTCATTTAGGTTAAACTTACCCCCCAAAAAACAAACTACTGACAAAATCACCCAAATGGGTGAAATTCATTCCATGCACAAAAATAATTGTAAGCAAAAAAGAGCCCAAAGGGTACATCATTTATACCAGAAGCACAAAATGAAACCCCCCAAAAAACAGAATGAGGTGGGGAAAGAATAAAGGAGGAACACGGGAGCAGCACACTGTTACCCAGATCAGATAAAAACAATAACAATACATTAGTACAAAAATCAGTAATCTAGAAGTCAATATCAGTATCATCATGGTGAAGCCCCAGAGCATAACGCCCAAGTGGTTACCCTCCAAAACTAAAATAAACTCATATTGGGGGGCGTGGCCTGGCCAAGGACCAAGATGGGCACTCGTGCCTGAAGCTCCAGGGACTGCACCGCTATTCTTCGGCCAACAACGAGTCCAGCTGGCCTCCACAGCCATTTACCGGCATGACGGGTCGTGCCTAATCCCCTTAATTGAGCACGCCGTGGCCTGTTCTCGCCCTGCCCCAAGGTGACAGGGGCCACGGGGGAGCATGAGGGCAGAGCCGCAGCCGCACCGGGCCGCATAGTGAAAATCGAGTCCTGCGGGGAAGGTGCGCTACCGGCTGGAGCCGCCAGACCAATACATCTGTAGGAACCGGCTTCACTGCTCGCACCCACTCTTGTGCGATTGTGTTGCAAGAGGGGACGCCTCGTGGTTTGATGGCTGTGCCACCATGCAGGGAGCGGCGAGGTGCTACGAAGGACGTGAGTAGTGCCGACATCTTGTGCTATTGTATTGCGAGCTCTGCATGGCTGTGAGCGCTCACCTCCCCCTACTACCACTGTATCCTGTTGAGTGTGCCACTACCCAGTCTCAGAGTCCAAGCCTCACAGCGGGGACCCCAGTAAATGGCACAATGTAGTGTTAGCAAGAGTCTCTATGCTGTCCAGTTTGACTGGCTCTATACTTTGATGCTGCTAATTATTATTAGCTGCTGTTTTGAGCTTCAACACACTACTGCACTTCTGCTCTGCCTCAGCTGCAATTGGGGGCACCGCCGTGGAATACTCCTGTCACAGACGACGTGCTAGCCGCCTCGTTGACCTCCTCATGAATCGTGAGTTGGGTCCCACTCAGGTGTGCACATACCCTTGTTGGATCTCTACCTACCTCATCAGCCTTATCAACCATCACTATCCAAGTAGCTCTCCTACACCTTGGGGCTATGGGGTGCTCTGACCCAAGTCAACGCCCCCTCTCATTTTAGGTGGCTAAAACCCCCTGACATGGAGAGGACGAGGGTTCGCACGGTGCATCCTCAGATGTCGCGGACCTGGAGCCCCTGAGCCTTGAGGGCAATGCGACTATCCTGGCAGAGCAGCGTGCAGGCTTTAAATCAGTAGACAACCACCTATATGCGATAACGGCCCGTCTTGAGAGCATACATGAGAAATCCAAGCAACATGAAACGCGCATTGCTGCCACTGAACAGCGCATTTTGGACTTTGAAGACGTCAGCGTCTCCACTATTAAACACATGGACAAACTTGAGAGTTTACTTAAAGAAGCAGCTGTGAAGGCTGAGGATCTGGAGGCAAGGTTGCGCAGAAACAATATGCAGTTGCAGATCTTACCAACACAGGCCACACAAGCTCCTACGTGGAAAACCTCCTCATTGAACTGTTCGGCAAAGAAACCTTTTTATCCACATTTGCAGTCGAAAGAACCCTCGTCCAAAACCGGGTGCTCCCTCCCGATTGATAATTGCAAAGTTACTCAACTATTGAGACCGTGACACGGTCCTGTGGCTCGCTCGCGAGCGTGCTCCACTGCAATACTAAGGTATGAGCTATCCTGACTTCACCCCCGTAGTGCCAGAGGCGTGCAGCAAGTTTACAGACGCTAAACGCTTTCCTCCAAAAAGCTAACATAAAATACTCCATGTGATACCCAGCGTGACTAAGAATACAGCTGGATGGAAATATTCATATTTGTGACACTCGTGCAGACGTCATCAATTTTTGCAGACAGCACCATGGTCCACGAAGCCCACCACTGGACAATAGAGCCGACGACTCCCCATCACGTTCTCTTGCGCACTAATAAACACAGTCTCATCTTGATTACCATTCTACCCAGGCCCTGTTCACACACATGGCAGTTCACATAATGCCAGGCCAAGGACGGGAGCAACCCTATGCTTTTTTTTTGGGTGGTACGGTGCTGCTTTCACCTCTGTCGGACGCAATCTCCACTTAGCGCATGGGCTACACGCTACCTATCTACATACATGCCCCACAGGTGCTCTCCCCAGAGTGTTGCCTCCTCCAAGGAGAATCCAGCTGCTTTTGTTTGGTTCTGTTTGTTTGCTTTATTGATGGGTTTCACCGGAAGCAGGTTGTTAGCTATCCGATGTGGGTGGGGGAAGTTGGGATTTGCAATGCTGTATTATGTTTTTGTTAGTTTGAATGTTGAACAAAGGAATGTATAAACAATACATTCCTGCTTCCACAAAGTCTCTGGCTCCACACTTACATTCCCCCCTAAATGACCACACACACTACTAAAGCCTACAGTGTGCCGTTGAAATGCATAACCTGGAATGTACGCTGGTTATTAAACCACCACAAGGAACGGCAGGTCCTGTCCTACCTAACTAGGCATAGCATTCAAATCACCTACTTGCAAAAGACCCACCTCGCTCCTGGTACCACTCCCTGCTTCGCCGCCAATTGAGGTGGGAACTGTTTTTTTGCAAACTACAGTACATATTCCAGAGGTGTGTGTATACTAATAGACAAAACGATCGCATTCATTCCACGCAAAATAGTTGCAGATCCAGAGGATCGCTAACTTTTCTTATCAGGCACTCTATCTGCGGTGCCCCTCTTCCTGGTCAATATAGATGCACCTAATGTGGACGCCCTGGAATTCTTCAATGACATATTCGCCCACCTTAATCGAATGCAAGCCCACGTGGTACTCATGGGAGGAGATTTCAATCTTACTATGGACCCCGCTTTGGACCCAACGGGAATTGGGCTAATCACTAAACCCCGCTCTTCCCAAGCTCTCTCCACTCTGATGCAGTCTTTCCTTTTGACAGACGCCTGGCATTCCAGATGCCCCTCTACCAGAAGTGACACTTTTTATTCTGCTCCACATGGGTCCTGGTCGCTCATTGATCATTGGTACCTCACACCAAATTTAACACTAGCGCTCACCAGTATCGAACACCTGCCCAGACCATTATCTGACCACTATCCGGTGCTGCTGTCTCTATATCTCCTGGAGGCTACACAACCACGAGCACCTTGGGACTTCCCATTAACTGCCTTACTCGACAAACTATTTTGAACCGAAGTACAGGATGCAATAGTTGAATATTTCCTACTCAACACAGGCACTGACCAGCACTATCACACACTTTCGGATGCTTTCAAAGTTTATATCAGGGGAGTATGCATTGCTAAATACTGCGGTATACTACATTCCTTTCGAAGGAAATTAGCTACCATCGAGCAAGAACCAAAAGATCTAGACGCATGAGCTTTGGCTAACGACTCCCCATCATTCCCATGATGACGCGCTTCCTTACTACAGGATTTCCAGGAACTCGCACTATGGGAAATCGCTTATCTAGGTAAATACGCACATGCCCGCATCTATGGAGAGCAGAGAGACCAGGCCGTACGCTGGCCGGACTACTCCACCCTCCATATCAGGCCTCATTGATCACACAAATCCAACCGGACGACAGCACCATCATTACCATCAATGAGGCTATAGTTTACACCTTTCTTTGATACTATACTCGATTGTACAAGGCGAGATGCGGAGCAATTACGGAAATGATCGCAAACTACCTGACCGAAATAGCCATGGTGTGGCTAGATGCTGAACAGCAGCAGTTTCTCACTTCCTCTATTACCCAGGCCATCGACGATCTTAATGGCTCCAGTGCCCCGGGTCTCAATGGCTTCACGGGTGTTTTTTAATAAATCTTACAAAACTATACTTGCGCCGCATCTGCTCAAGATCTATGCAGAATCCCTGATGCGCTGTAGTCTCCCCCCGACAATGCGTGAAGCTGTTATTACCCTGCTACTCAAACCGGGCAAACTTCCAGAAAAATACACCTCTCATAGGCCACTGTCCCTATTGAACTATGACAATAAAATCTTAGTCAAGATCCTTGCCACTCACCTCTCTTTACTAATGGATAAGATAATGCCTCCTTACAATCAGGGTTTATCCCCAACCGGTCCACATCAATAAATCTACAAGCCATATTTGCTGTCCTCAATCAAAACAATCCCAAGCTTTCAGCAGTGGCAGTTCTGCTCGAAGCTGAAAAAACATTTGGCTCTTTAGCATGGCCTTTCCTATTCACCACATTAGAAAAACTCAGTATTCCCAAAAACTTTTGCACGTTGTTCCGCCTTCTCTATACAGCCCTATTAGCCCATCTCAAAATAAACGGCACCCTAACCAACCAATTCTTATTAGCCAGAGGTACCAGACAAGGATACCCGTTGTCCCCTATTTTATTCATAACTGTTATGGACTCCCTTGTTCGATATTTCCAGAAACACCATTTACAAAAGGGTCTTCATTTCCACCGCAGCCCACTCTTGGCCTCCCTTTACGAAGAGGACATAATGTTGTTTGTCAGAGACGCTGATGCCAGCCTACCATCCCTGATCCACGAGATAGCCCACTTTAGAACACTCTCAGGCCTCTCAATCAATAGGCGCAAATCAGAACTCTTTCCCTTGACAGAGGATACTACCCATTGCTACTTGGAATTACCCTTAAAAGGGTGTATGTCCCCACCTAAATACCTTGGTATTTATCTACACCATCAAAGCTCAGAAGTAGTACGCCTAAACTACGGTCCTGTGATAGACAAACTCACATCTCAAGTACATTACTGGATCAAACTTCCTTTATCCATAGCAGGCAAAATAGCAATTACAAAGATGATGGTATTGCCCCAATTTTTATATTTATTCCTTAACATTCCTATAGGATTGACCTACCCTTTCTTTGATACATTACGAAGCGTCCTTACACGGTTGGTATAGGCTGGGAGGCAGCCTAGAATCAACTAGCAAACCTTAACTCTGCCGTATGAACGTGGCGGCTTTGGCGTTCCTGATTTGTATCTCTATTATTTAGTAGCACAAGCACACTTTGCCTACCACAGGCTCCATTACAATGCACACATACAGTTTCTGAAACCTGATTGGTCACAGGCTCACCCATACCCACTCTCCACAATACTGCCCACGGGCTTCCAAGAAATACATCTGAAATACAGACACTCCCTACCACTAGCTGGACTTGGGCTAAACTCCAATGGTACCTAGGTTACGATCATCTCTACTCCCCCATAGCCCCCTTGCTGACAATCCCTGGTTACCAATAACTAACTAAACACTCACTAAACGCACCCTATCACTTGCTGGCTGCTATGTATTGGCAACCTATTTGCAAATAATGAGGCGAGAACTGTCACTTCCCTAATGGACGGTCACACCACACCATACATGGACTGATTAATATTACACCGGTTACACAGTACTATACGAGCCACCATCCCAGCTGCACCATTAGAGCGGGTTGAGTTTCCATTATTATCGCTAATTATTACACCACCAGATGGTTCAGACTTAGTCTTTGCAATTATGCCATACGGCTCTCCTTCTGAAGCTATTGCCAGAAAGAGGGGCACAAACAGCATGGGAGGCAGACTTGGGTAGCTCTTTTCCTGACGCAACATGGCGCTTCTGCAATGAACAGACCAAATTTGTTTCAAATAACCACCGCCACATGCTCTTGCATCCTACATCGAGTCTACACTACCCCGTATTTGCTAGCTAAGTTCGACTCCACTAAATCGCATCACTGTGCCAGATGTGCCAGAGACCAGGCAGATTTTTCACACTTGGCCTGGAATTGTGCATCCATTTTAGAATTTTGGGAGGAAGTAGTTTGTGTTCTATCACAAATGTGTGAAATAGAACTGGCTCCATCCCCTTGAACTGCACTGTTGGGCTATGTCAAGCCCATCCCTACTGGAGTTAGGAGCTTTGTCGCCATTTTGCTTTTATTGGTGAAACGACAGGTCTCATTCCATTGGGGGGCCTCATCTGTTCCGACAACTAAAGGATGGTTTTGTGACCTGGTGAGTTGCAAAACTATGAGAGACATGTATGCCACACTCAAGCCCCTCACCTCTAGACCTAAAAATATATGGCATCCATTACATAATTATTTATTACGTCACCTTCCCGAAGAGGCGGTACCTGCTTCATCTTGAGTAATACCCTGGCCCAACCAGTACATCACTACTGCATACATAACGCACAGGTCCGTTCCAATGACTGATGAAACTGGGCACTATCCTCTATGGCATTTGCTCCCCTCCCAGTCTGAGGACTCACTCCCTGATGCTTTACTCTTTGAATATATATCTAGTGGATGGGCGCTAGGTTCCCCACTGTTTTTCCCACCATACATTGCCTTTAAGTTAGTGTGACTTATCATTGCAAATTACAACGCCCCAGGTATTCTGTGTACGTGTACAGGAGTATGTATCTGGACTAGAGCTCATTACACACAATGCATTCCTCACCTGTTTTTTCTGTACTTCTTCATTCTTTTGTCAAACTTGATTACGTTTTTTGAATAACCAATAAAGATTTTTTTTTTTTAGAATAAACTCATATTACAACAAAAAAGAAGCAAATTATGGTAGCCAGGAATCAAACCCAAACAAGTCCAAGTGACAACCGCATCACTAGTCTGTAAAAAAGAAACACAGCTAAATTTCTCTCTTCTAGGACAGCAGCAATTAAAATACAGAATGATAATTACCTATCAACAGTCAGAATCATAATGAACTGTATTTGATCTAATTAAACCATAAAAGTACAGTAAGGAAAAAAACAAATACATAGGAGTGAAATTAATATCCAGATATATCTAAAGCAATACACAATAAAGATAATTCAAGTAAAAACACTGTTGTAATTTGACGTGCCTAAAACCATAGTCTCAGAGTTGAAAACAATACATATTCAAATCAATCCACAAGTAAAAGAAGGAAAACATAAATCCTAATTAAGGGTCCACTCTGTGCTCCTACCAATATTATTGTCAGTACCAAATATCTGAACTTCACTAAGGAGAATGGTACTATACCAGCTCTACACAGCTATTAATTCAAGCTGGGAAGTGGAATAGACATAATCATGGTGTTGATCCAGTGCAAAACCGGGAAACGGGGAATGACCTTTACCGATATCCTCCCTGCGTCGCAGACCCAAAGAAACACTAACTCATTCACTCACACATTCGCTGGTGGGGCCCATAACACCAACATTCACACATCTCTCTTTCTACGCCTGTACACACAGGAGGAATGAGTAATTCGAGCGTTGGACATGTGGGGGAAATACCTTATAACCTATAGGGAAAGAAAGGTCATTTACAAATATACATTAACACCCTTTCACCTACAGATCCTCAATCCTAAACATCAAGGCACTCCTCCCACTTCAGTCAATGGACCAAATTAGTTGGAATGATTGATGGTGATTTTAGAACCAGCTAAAACACATTTTAAGATTCAGAATCCTTCCTCCTTCACAGAAAAACCACAAACTCATTAATTCTTGTTAATCAATAATAGTTTATCTTAAATTATTATAAGAACTTTTAGTAAGCATTTGTTTCGTCAAGTTTAGAAAGTTTTATATCAATTTTTCAGAAAATCGCAGAACTTCATATTTACCTAATCTTACTACTCTGGGGTCTTCTAATTCATTGACTCTGCATAGATCGTCCGAAAGCAAGCCAAAGCTCAAAGTTCTTTGCTCAGCACGTTACAGTCCCAAAGATCGGCAAAGGACCAAAGACGTGCAAGCATCGGTCAAAAGTTCGCAGTCATCAAAGAGTCGGGCAGCATCTAAGTCATCAAGGAGGCAGGCGATAGTCCGTCCATCAGTCCGTCAAAGATTGCTCACAAGATGGATGGTGAAAGAAAGATGATTTTGTCCCTATTCTACTAGCCTTTTTCATAATAAAACTTAGACATAAAAGTTACAAATTTTAACATTTGGGTGACCGTGATTGGTTGGTTGAGAGCGTCCGATGCTAAAGTTTTGGACTTAGGTACAGTTCAAGGGGTGATGTCACAAGTTCATTTAAAGTCAGTCCGTTCCGGTTTACTGTGAAAGTCTATTGTCTTTCATCTTGGCCATCATCCCACAGTGTCCTTGCTTGGGTACACGGAGTTCAGGGTTTACGACGAGGTCTGAAAGACTTTGTCGCTTCTGCGCACTTCACTCCATGCCTCGTGGATCAGTGGCCACTTCGTCATGTCACGTCCGCGGCCATTTTGAGTTTTAGGCCCAAATGCCAACTTAAGCAAAACAAAAACAAAAGAGTAATTAATATAAAGAAATAATAAATCTAATGTTTACCCCTTACTAATCCCTTTATGTGCTTGTATTTATCTAGCATATAGCAACATTTAAAGCAATTATATTCACCTATTCGATCCTCCTCTTGGGCAACATTACAAGACATTACAAAAGCAACATATATCATGCAATTTTCTAATTACCACATTTACTACCGTTAATATGCGTACATATTTTTAGTCATCAAAATTATTTTTGCCATGCAAATGCAAATCCCATGTGTAATTTTATATTAGTAATGTTGATTAATAAACATGCAAACTCATTTAATAATATTATAGTTAATAGATTATTTAATTAGTAATTTCATGCAGAATGGGGGAGGTATACAAAATTTTGTACAACCTGCTCCATCAATCCCCCCTTTGGTGATTTTATCACCACACCATAAAAATGTTGTATCAATTTATCATAGAAAGCTAAATGTATTCTTTAGATTAGTTCACATCTCTGTTTCCCCAATTTTTTCTCTTCTTGCTGATTTATACATATTGTCTTTCATTTCTTATAATTCTACTTCTTCATATTCCCTCTCTTGTCTCTTATTCTGTCTTATTTTCAAATTTTCTCTTTTTAAATTTTATTGTATTTTCTTTCTTTTACAACATAAGCATCCTAATCTTAAAATTAATACTAGAAAAATCACACATGTTAATTGTAATAAGATGTTACCTATAAATGTACTACCTAAGTTAAATAAGAAATCTTTAATAGAAGAAAGTTTCTTTCTAATCTTTTCCCAAATACTTTCAACCTCCAGTGGTACGATTTCCTCATGCAATTCAGTTATATTTATGATATAGATCTTTAGATCTTTACTTTCGTCTGGAATGTAAGTACAACAATGTTGAACTTTCAGCATTCCACAGACTCCACCCTCTTTTGCCAATATTATATCAAGGGCAAGTCGATTTTGCATTACCATGGCACGCATGGCAACCATTTCAGTATTTGCCAATAAGAATCCTCCGGCGGTGCTTGTTGACAAGCGATCCACTACTGTTGATAATTTTCTAATTTTATGTGCATTCAGAGATATCCCCACTGCTGGTATCAATGCTTCAAAAATGTCTCCTACAATTTCTGACCAAGATTCTCTCTTTCTACGAGTTAGTAGACTTCCTAACTTATGTACACCATCTTCTCCTCTTACCATGTGGAATATCTTTGGAAAAATCAGACCTACATAACATGTGCCATACCAATGATCTGGCAACTGATAATATGCCTTGTTCCCGCAGATAAAATACAATCCAGGAAAGACTGGATCATTTCCACCTTTAAATCCCCATCCACCCATGATTCGATATGTATCATGGCAATCACTGTTACCTACAAAGTAATTATCATAGGCAGTTTGATTCCTTCTAATACAAAACTTTCCTTTCTGAGGCCAATCTAAAGCCATTGTTGGACTAGCTTCTCCTTTCAAATGCTTTTCCTTTTCAACATCCCAGACTGTCTTTTCCTCACTTCCTTCAGGTACTTTCTTTTGCATTTTCAATCTCCTTTCTTCAACCATATCCAAGAACACTTTCTCTTCTTTCTTTAAACTACAAGTTAGATTATTTCTAAATATAGATTCTAATGTTAATTATTTAGTTTCTAAGAAAAATTCACCTAATACCTTTGCAGGTTTTACTTTATTCAATTTGTTAATTACAGGTACTTGTGAAAATACGTTATCTACATCAGAAAAATAATATTCTAATTTCCCTATTTTATAAAACAAACTTGTTATTATACTACATGTTATTCTATAGGTTACTGGAAGGTGATGGTATGTCAGTCCCTCAGATACAGATGCATGTAACTGCATGTAGACGTAGCAATCCCTCACATCCATTGTCTTTACATATTCATACAATAATTTTGAAAATACATTGTTAGAAAAATCATTTATAGACCTATCTTTGTGTAAATAATTTTTATCTACTTTAGTCGGATATACTTTCTGAAACTTTTCTACATTAGTTTTATTCTCACTATGTCCTTCTATTGTATCTAAAGTAACTTTAAATGAGATCATCAAAGCTAAAACACTCCATAGAAGCATTAGTAATCCTGTACAACAACATGTTTTTAGCCACCTTCTAAGAAAACTACATTTAGTTTTTCTATTCTCTGTGCTTGCCATTTCGAAAAATGAACAGTGTCTTTTGACTTAGCCTCTTCTACTTCACAACTAGTTTGTCTAACCCAAGGCTCTAAGCGCCTACTTGGTTCTATTAGTTCTGTCTATTTCAGTAATGTATTGTCTTTTCATCAGTATTGCTTTTTGTCTCTTCAATTTGGCATTTGATCGTCTTTCACTTTTCACTCATAATCTTGATACAGAACTTCCTGAACAGCCGTCTCTTCTCCAATATCGGACAAGATAACTCTCAGGATTTCCGATTCTTCGTCTTCCTCAACCACTTCTTGTACAGTCACCTCTGGGTTTTCTTGGCTATCTGCCTCTTCTTTAGTTTCAGGCAGGGCCACATACGACTATTCTGGCGACTTATACTTCTGGTTAGGTTTTCTCATTCTCTTGTTTTCTTCCGCTGTAATTATTTCCTAATTTTTCGATTTTGCTTGACTAGATACTTCATTCACTTGTTCTGCTCTTGATGAATTCACTCGTGTTAATCGATATCTCAATCTCTTTATTTTGTTTGGCCAGATTTAATCTTTTGCTGATCTTTTCGAATTATTTCCTCTATTATTCTTTTCAGCTCTCCATGCTCTCTTTCTCAAGACTCGACCGTCTGGTATCTCTTCATCACTATCTTCCGATTCTGTTTCAACTTGCTTTTTGCTTTCAGCTGTTCCACTTTCCACCACTTTATTTTTCCCTACTTCTGTCCCTCCTCGTGGTTCTTGCACACAATCTTCCTGCTGACTAACTATCCCTTCCTCTAACTGAGTGTTTGAATTCCCTACAACTCCTCGGGGGTCTTCCGCAAGATTCTTTCCCTCACTCTCTGTATCTGGCACCCGTCCATCTATTTCTCTTATTTCAGGTGGAATTTCTCTCAACTTTCCATCAGGAATTTCTTTATCAAGAATCTCCTTTATTGTCTCCTCACTGTTTCTCTCTTGCCCAGTACGTGCATGTGTCTGTTCTGTTTCCGAGACTGAGCTGGTATCTGAAATCTGTAATTTCCTTCTCAAGGGAATATTTTCTGGGGCTACAATCACATCTGGTCCTGATTCCCCCCTTTCAGGGTTCTCTCTTGTTCTGTTGTCTTCAGTATCAGATTCAGAACTTGATTCTGATTCCTCAAAATATTCTCCTTCTTTGTTATCTACTGGATTTTGAAAAAAAAAGAGTATTTTTAGATTGGATCCAGTATTTTATTCCAGCACACTTTACAGCTGTGGTTGTGGTCAAAATCACTTGTCGTGGTTTTCCCCAACGTGGGACCAGACAGTTCCTTCTTCTGTGTACTTTAATTCTCACCCAGTCTCCTGGGCTCACATCATGAGCTTGCTTCTTTTCAAGGGTGGTGGCATCCGATCCAACCTGATGAAACACAGAATGAACTGCGTCAGCCAGTCCCTTACAGTAATCCAACACCAAGTCATCCGTTATAGGCAACAGCTTGTTGACTGGAAAAAAAACATGTTGCATTGCTCTTCCCATGACAATTTCATGGGGACTCAGACCTGTGTTCCTATCTGGAATAGATCTAATAGTCATGAGTACTAGAGGCAAGACATCAGGCCATTTCAAACCTGAGGCTAAACACATTTTTCCCAATCTGTTTTGAATAGTGCCATTCATTTGTTCCACCACACCAGAAGCCTCTGGGCGATAGGCACAATGTAGTTTCTGTTGTACATTCAATGCTTCACAAATCAATTTCATGATCTCATTATGTAAATGCTTTCCTCTATCTGATTCAATTGTGACTGGGAACCCGAATCTAGGGATGAATTCCCCCAAAAGCAATTTTGCTACTGTGATTCCATCACTTCTTCTTGTGGGATATGCTTCTACCCATCTAGAAAACAAGCAGACCATCACTAGAACATACCTCAACCTGTTACAAGGAGGCATCTCAATGAAATCAATATGCATTCTGGTGAAAGGCCCTCCTTCTCGACCTATCGTTCCTAGACTTACCACTGTCTTCCTTCCAGGATTGAACTGCTGACATATGAGGCATCTTTGACAAAGGCTCTCAGCTACAAGTCTGAATTTTGCATTGTACCAAGTTTGTTTAAATGACCTAATCATGGCATCTCTCCCTATGTGTGCTTGTCCATGATACATCCGTGCCATGGCAGACACCATACTGTCAGGCATGACTGTTCTTCCATCTCGATAGACCCACACATGATCTGTTTCTCTTGGTGCACATCCTGCTTTTACCCACTGTCTCATTTCCTCATCTCCTGCTTCTTCCTGCAACTGTCTTACTTCTTCCCAGGTACTGACAATGTTAGTAAACAATAGGGGCCAAGAATTCATCTCTCTCTCTTTTGCCCTGTTAAACGAATTCTGGTTACAAGCACAGTATTGAGCCACATCGTTGGCATACTTATTACCAACTGTGACATAGTCTCCCGTATTTGAGTGAGCAGCACACTTCACAACAGCCAATTGCTTAGGCAGCTGTATCGCCTCTAACAACTTCCCAACCACTTCAGCATTCTTTATAGGAGTTCCACTTGAAGTCAGAAATCCTCTCTGCAGCCATATCTGTACAAAATGATGCACAACACCAAAGCCATACTGACTATCAGTTATCACAGTCACTCTCACATTCTTTCCTATCTTGCATGCTCTAGTTAAGGCTACAAGTTCAGCAACTTGGGCTGATTTCACTCCCTTCAGATAAGATGCTTCCATCACTGCTGCAACTGTGCATACTGCATATGTGGCACTTAGAATTCCTTCTTCTGTTCTCAAGCATGACCCGTCCACAAACATCACAAAATCTTGGTCAATGGTACATCTTTTATATCAGGATGTGGTTTTGGACAAAAATCAAGCACATCCAAACAATCATGATCCACTTCATCTCTGACTTCCACATTCTCTGCGTCAGGCAATAACGTTGAAGGATTTAAATTCAAGCATCTCATCAGGCTCACATTTGTTGCACCTAAAATTACTTTTTCATATTTAGTCAGCCGACTATGTGTCATGAACTGAGTGCGGCTCCTTGTTAAAAGGATTGCCACATCATGAGGTACAAACACTCGCACAGGATATCCCATCACAATTCCTTCACTTTGTTCCAGACTCTTACTAGTGGCAGCTACTGCTTTCAAGCAACCAGGCAATGCTACAGCTACAGGGTCTAACATAGCTTCTGTATCAGTACAGAAAGTGCACATCCATTCCTCACTCTACAGTACAACTCGAACTCCTTCTCGTAATCAGGCATACCCACTGCTGGTGCTTCACACAAACTGTCTCTCAATTGTTTAAAAGCTGCTATTTCTTCCCTATTTAAGTCAATGGGGTCTTTTACGTCACTTCTCGTCAGGCGTACCAAAGGTTTTGCAATCAGGGAAAAGTTACTTATCCACTGACGACAATATCCAACCATTCCAAGAAACATTCTCACTTCTCTTTGCGTCATTGGGGCTCTCATTCCTTTTATTGTTTTGATTCGGTCTGTAGTTATTTTCCTCAATCCTTTTTCAATTTTGTGTCCTAAATATTTTACTTCTTTCTGACAAAATTGTAGTTTCGATGGGGATACCTTAAGTCCTCCATCTGCCAAATGGTTCAACAATGCTACGGTGTCCATTACACAAGCTTCTCGAGTTTTTGATGCTACAAGCAAATCATCTATATATTGAACTAGCACTGAATTCTCGGGCATTTGCAAATCTTCCAAGGACTTTTTCAATATCTGATTAAATATCGAGGGGCTTTCTGTATACCCCTGTGGGATTCGGCACCATGCCAAAATACGTTCACCAAAACGGAACGCGAAAATTTGTTGGCTATCATGATGTAATGGGATGGAAAAGAAAGTGTGACACAAATCAATCACTGTATACCATTCTGCATCATATGGAATCTGATACAAAATCACAGATGGATTTGGTACAATAGGGCAACATGACACAAACATTTTGTTTACTTTTCTCAAATTTTGCACTATTCTGAACTTTCCATTAGGCTTTTTCAGTCCCATAATTGGTGAATTACATGGATTACTCATTATTTCTCTCAAAATACCTTGTTTAACCATTTTCTCAATTATAGGAGTAACTCCTTCAATTATCTAAGGTGTTAATTTATATTGGGGAACATTTGGGTAGCTTATTCCTTCCTTCACTGTTATTTTTACAGGATTCACATTTTTTATTAGTCCTACATCTTCTCCTGTGAAATCCCAGACTTCTGCTTTTACTGTGTTTTTCAATTCTTGTGGTAGTTTGTCAGGGTTAAATACTGCAAAGGCTTCAGTAATCTCAGGTCCCATATTAGCCATTGTCATTTTATACAGTGCGTCTTCATCAGGGGTCTCAAATGCTATACCATCAGGGGTACAAAATATAGTGCAATTCACCTTGCACAATAAATCTCTTCCTAACAAATTTACAGGACATGAATCGCACACAACAAAGCGGTGCATTTCAGAAAATTTCCCTACACTAACTTTCACTGGTTCTGTGAGATACGTTTTAATTTGTCTGTTGGATACTCCAACCAGTTGGATTGTTTCATCCGAGAGAGGAAGATTTTTAACTTCAGCTGTCCTAACAGTTGATCGAGTAGTACCAGTATCAACTAGGAAAGTAATATTTTCATCATTTACCTTTCCATCCACAAAAGGTCCTGTCTGGTCTACTTCTAAAGTTGTGCCAAGTACGCACTCTTCTTCCTCCCTTCGGCACCGCAAATAGCCTTCTTCTGACTCACTCTCATCGCGTTTTAGCCAATACTGCGAAACAGCGCTAGAGCGCGGCAGCTTATTTACCTGTTCTTCGTTGTAGAATCCTGTCTCATTACTGTATTTCTGTGAATTTACACTCTGTGGAAAAGGCGGTTTTGGCGCCTGATTCTGTTTGGCAACAACCTGCTGCTGTCGCTGCGGTTGACAACTCACCTCTTTCTGCACCTGCGGATTCAATGATGCATTATTATTAGTAGTATTCAGGGGAAATTTACACTTGGATTTCCAATGCCCTATTCTTCTGCAATTATGACATGGCCATTTCTTTTTGGCTTCTTCTATATTAAATTGTCCTTTTCCCTTTCCATTATTAAATTTTGGTTTCATACCTGCACCATTGGCTTGTTCAATCAATTGAGCTTCCTGTTTTTCTGCTACTTTGACCTCTGCCCACATTGCTTTTTCTTTCAACTTATGCTGTTTGGCTTCAATTTCATCACTAAAATACTTTGCATGTCTCAGTACTTCATCTATCTTCTTATTTTGCCAATCTACTGTATCCTGTTTAATCATTTCACTTATTTTTGGACGTAGCCCATATACAAATCTGTATACAAAGTGACTTAAATCCTTTTCACTCAAGTTTTCATCACCACTAAACTGCTTAAAGGCAAGAATCAACCTTTCATAATAAGCATGTACTGATTCCTTAGCTTCCTGATGAGTCCTGTCAATTTTTACCTAATCAGTTTCTTTGGGAGGTACCTTGTTTTTCAGGAACACAATTACTTGTTCATACTTTTTCATGACTTCCGGGTCAGGGGCTCCTGTTTTGGGTCTCTAGGGTATTCCTGTGTAGGACAATTTATCATAAGTTTGCACTCTGTCCATAGATCTGCTGGTACTATTATGTCAAAAAGGCTGTTTAAATCAATCCATAAAACTTTTGATAATTTAACAAATCTATCCACTTGCCTATACCACTCGACTGGCTTTTCACTTAGTCGAGGGAAATCATTGGTAAATGACAAAATATCTTGTCTAGTCCAGGGGACATGTACATATCCCCCTCCTGGAATTTCTCTCATGGGACTTTGTTACTACCTTTTCTTATTCTCTTACGGGGAAAGCTGCAAAAGTTTTGTCCGAGGCATCATCTCGTTTCCTGAACCACCTACTCTTCCATTTATCTACATCTCCCCATTTTCTTAACAAAATGATTATGTCCTTGATCTGGGTCATTCTTCCTGTGGTATTCAGATTTTCTATATACTTTTCAGAAAAATCTACTCTATATGGTTTCTGTAAAGCCTTTACTCTTTCAAAGTCTATACCCATTTCATTTGCCACTTCTTCTAGTCTTTCGTGTAGATTCTTTGCTCTCCATGTTATGCTTTTGCATAAAAATAGTAATTCTTCATCCTGATAATTTTTTTGCTTTTCCGTTGGGATAGTCCCTACTATTAATTCTTCTAAAGTCATTCTTAGCTTAGCCACATCTATAGATTGGGATTGTTTATCGTTTTGCTGCAAACTCCTTAGCCATTCACTCAATTTGTCTGAAGTTATTCCTACACTATCTGTCCCAGAATGTTGTTGTGTTAATCTCTCTGGTGTTCCTAGGACTGATTCTGTCGTCATTATCATTCTGTCTGCTAAACTTTGATTTACTGTCAAGTTTTTAGGTGTACTTTGTTCTAATACACTTTTCTGGCCTGTTTGTTTATTACTGTTATAAGGAATCGTCAAACAGTGCTCACTATCCTTCTGTTTATCAAAAATAGGCATTATGGGTCCTATAGTTACTGAAACAGTTACGGCTTCCAAGTTTTTAGTTAATTCCCTAATCTTCTCAGTTAATTCTAAAGTTGTTTTCGCTAATTCAGTGGAATTTTCATTACCCATCTTACCATGTTGTATTTGCTCCAATTCTTTAAAAGGATTGTTCCTTCCTATCTCTCGTAATACTGATTCAATTTTATATTCTGTGAAGTCTCTCTCATTGGAGCAATTGGTGTCAACATAGTAGAATCTGACTGATAAGGGGGTGGATTTTATAAACATGTCGTCAAGAACATCATCGTCCGATTCATGCACACCATATCCTTTTGACTCGACATTATTTCTCTTATCCACACATTTTTTACTGCTAACCTCTTCAGAATGCCTCACCGGGAACAGACCATCAGCCATATTTGCACTTCGCCATCTTCTCATTCTATCATCATGATTCTCCTGTCCATATGATCTACCAAACATGTACTTATACCTTCCGCCACTTCTCTGTCTTTCTCTGCCATGCATCTCATCTTCCCATTCTGTCAATGCTTCAAACTGTGTCGGTCTAGGTCTTGGTTCTAGATTCATCATTCTCTCTCTCAAATTTCTCAAAACCGCTAAATTAAATGAATCATGTTCCGGAAATGCAAAAACTCCATCGTCTTTTGTATACTTTTCCCAATTGTCCAACCAAATACAAGTATGATATCCATATTTCGCAACCATAAAGGATGCGGGCGATTTCGGTGGAGGAAGCAACTGTCCCTCTCTAGTCTTAATCGTTTTGTCCTTTTTAAATAAACGTTTTATCTTTCCAAACCAGGTCTTTTTCTCTTTTTCTTGTGGATCGTAATACATCATTTTGTCTTTCGTGTATCGCTAGACTTCTCTACGACTATTCTGATGTTTTAACCAATCGTAGCGCGACTCACACTAACGCACCAATCAGGAGCGTCTATGTCACTTTAGCAATTCTCTAATCCCAGCGCGACTTACACTAACGCACCAATCCGGAGCATCTACGTCGCCCTGTATTTCTCCACTCTTAGCGCGACTCACACTAACGCACCAATCAGGAACGTCTACTTTAGCCAATCCCAGCGCGGTCTTTCTGACGTCAGCTTTTCTCGCTACTCCTGCTTCTGCTGACCCCTCCTTTACAAAATTTATCGGCAAACTTTTCTTACATTCTTTTCGACTCACAAATCTGTTAATAACGACATAAATACGCCACCATTATCTGTTTCGCTAACCAAGTATAGTTAATGACCTTTCTTACAAGAATTCCGTCTTTCCCGAGAGCAGCGCTTACCTCTGCCCTACCACGGAATCATTACTTCCGTTGATAAAGTAGCACATCCCTCTACCTTACCCTTCTAACAAGCATCAGCTAACCATTTCTCCAGAATTAAGACACCTAGTTGGAGACCCAATGCTCCTGAGAAATAAAACCAGAGTTTCACAATTAACCTGAATGCCTTTTCATTCATGCACTTTCATACGGAAAATGTAGTTCATTCACACAGAATTCTGTCTTTCCCGAGAACAGCGAACAGTCTGTTGTACTACAGAATTATGACACACGTCAATAAAGTAGCACTTCCCTCTATTTTATCCTTCTAGCAAGCTTAGGGAACACCTATTACCTTTCGTAATCAGAGTGCCTTCTGGACTCCTGGTACCTAAGACCAAAATTTCACAGGTGACCTTCGCTACCATACACTTCTCTCATACAGAAAATGTCTCTAATGGCAACACACGACGATGTTACCGAATCGAACCCAGACAATGCGTCGTGCAACTCCAATCGTCACACGTTTTCCCCGTAGACCTACAGGGCAAAAACAATTCTATCTTTCCCGAGAGCAGCGCTTACCTCTGCCCTACTACGGAACAGTTACAAACTTTCGACTTCCTACATCCCAGAAGCCGTCAAACAACATAGAACTCAACGTAGCTCAACATATAGTGTTAATACATAAGCCAATACTTATCCACAATCAATAATCAATAAGCTATTTACAAGCAATAATCACCAAACCAAAACAATAAAACCATAACTCTGCTACCAGAAAAACTGATCCAGTGGAAAACCGGGAAACTGGGAATAACCTTTACTGATATCCTCCCTGCGTCGCAGACCCGACGTCACACTAACTCATTCACTCACACATTCACTGGTGGGGCCCATAACACCAACATTCACCCATCTCTCTTTCTACGTCTGCACACACAGGAGGAATGAGTAATTCGAGCGCCGGACATGTGGGGGAAATACCTTATAACCTTTAGGGAAAGAAAAGTAATTTACAAATATATATTAACGCCCTTTCACCTACAGATCATCAATCCTAAACATCAAGGCACTCCTCCCACTTCAGTCAATGGACCAAATTAGTTGGATTGGTTGATGGTGATTTTAGAACCAGCTAAAACACATTTTAAGATTCAGAATCCTTCCTCCTTAACAGAAAAACCACAAACTCATTAATTCTTGTTAATCAATAATAGTTTATCTAAAATTAATATAAGAACTTTTAGTAAGCATTTATTTTGTCAAGTTTAGAAAGTTTTATATAAATTTTTCAGAAAATCGCAGAACTTCATATTTACCTAATCTTACTACTCTGGGGTCTTCTAATTCATTGGCTCTGCATAGATCGTCTGAAAGCAAGCCAAAGCTTAAAGTTCTTTGCTCAGCACGTTACAGTCCCAAAGATCGGCAAAGGACCAAAGACGTGCAAGCATCGGTCAAAAGTTCACAGTCATCAAAGAGTCGGGCAGCATCTAAGTCATCAAGGAGGCAGGCGATAGTCCGTCCGTCAGTCCGTCAAAGATTGCTCGCAAAATGGATAGCGAAAGAAAGATGATTCTGTCCCTATTCTACTAGCCTTTTTCATAATAAAACTTAGACATAAAAGTTACAAATTTTAACATTTGGGTGATAGCGATTGGTTGGTTGAGATCGTCCGATGCTAAAGTTTTGGACTTTGGTACAGTTCAAGGGGTGATGTCACAAGTTCATTTAAAGTCAGTCCGTTCCGGTTTACTGTGAAAGTCTATTGTCTTTCGTCTTGGCCGTCATCCCACAGTGTCCTTGCTTGGGTACACGGAGTTCAGGGTTTACGACGAGGTCTGAAAGACTTTGTCGCTTCTGCGCACTTCACTCCATGCCTCGTGGATCAGTGGATACTTCGTCATGTCACGTCTGCGGCCATTTTGAGTTTTAGGCCCAAACGCCAACTTAAGCAAAACAAACACAAAAGAGTAATTAATATAAAGAAATAATAAATCTAATGTTTACCCCTTACTAATCCCTTTATGTGCTTGTATTTATCTAGCATATAGCAACATTTAAAGTAATTATATTCACCTATTCGATCCTCCTCTTGGGCAACATTACAAGACATCACAAAAGCAACATATATCATGCAATTTTCTAATTATCACATTTACTACCGTTAATATGCGTACATATTTTTAGTCATCAAAATTATTTTTGCCATGTAAATGCAAATCCCACGTGTAATTTTATATTAGTAATGTTGATTAATAAACATGCAAACTCATTTAATAATATTATAGTTAATATATTATTTAATTAGTAATTTCATGCAGAATGGGGGAGGTATACAACATTTTGTACAACCTGCTCCATCAGTGTCAACCAGACAACAGCTGGGATACCCCAAGTTAGCGGGCTTATTCTGTTGGCCACATCACTGAGGCCCGTGGCCAGACTCTCATACATCAGAACATCAAAAGAGAGAGGCCAATGCCCTATGCTAAGGATTGTGGCTAAATGCGGCAAATAACTAAAGAGCTGACAGTGCAATGCATAAATATTAGGTAAAACTTGGAGAGGACCATCGCTTGTCTAACCTTAAGTCTTGGGCAGAGAAAGGACTAGACTGAACTTTCTGCGACTTCTTTGTTTGAGTTTCTGCAAGGGCTTGAGGTAGAGCTCGCCCTCTGTTCAAGAAGTCTCAGGAACAGCAAAGACTTCAAGTTCATCTGCTGCCAGCACTGAAAACTGTGTGTTTTGTGAGGCAACAGAAGAAAAAGCAACCCGATGCGGTCAGTGACGCCGCTGCCGACACCGTGTCCTGAAGGCATCGCAGAGGGCACTGCTGCACTTTGCACTGTAACCCTAGTCTTACCGACACCCGACACCGAGCCATGGCTTGCACCTGACCTGTGGGCACCACTTCGCTTCACACCGCTGCCCTGGTATCCCAGATAGCGACGCTCCACGGCAACATCGATGTCGCTGCTTGCAGCGTGGTTTGAGGGCACTGCTTGTAAGTTACATGATGCACTGCCCTGTCGCACACCACAGCTTTGGCCTACCGACTTCGGTGCCATCGCTTCCGGTTCATCAGCCAAGGACAGCACTTCAGCAACGACAACGCTGCCTGCACCGTGACTTGCTAGCACCGCAATGAGCACCGCCACACTTCGCACCGCAGCCCTGGTCTCACTGACTCCTCTGGACGACAGTCACCGAGCCGTTGCCTACACTGCAACCTGAAGGCACTGCACATCGCACCTAGCTCCGCAGCCCTGATGCCTGCCGACACCAGCGCTCCTGACTTCAACCACATGCAGTTCGATCTGCAACATGTGAGACTTCAAGGGCCCAATGACTCCTGCACCAATCTCCAGAACTGACGCCAGCTTTTCGGAGCTTACTACAAGGCCCCCGACTTCCTGCATTTCTAAAGGTACTGTTTTGCGGGTCTTCCCGACACCGTAGCTGGCCCGCGACACCGCGGTCAGCCAGGACGGTTTGGATTTGTTGTTCACGACACCATGATATATGGAGCTATCAACTTCAAGAAACTGTAATTAAAGTCTATTTTTGCTTATTGATATGTCTAAGAACTGTATGGTGGATTTGTATCGTTTTGAGTCTTGTTTGCACAGATAAAATATTGGATATTTTTCTAAAACTGGTGTGGTGTTCTTTTGTATTTTTTTTACTGTATTACTGCTGGTTATGTGCAAGTGCTTTACACACTGCCTTTGAGATAAGCCTGACTGCTTACGCCAAGCTACCAAGGGGGTGAGCAGGGCTTATTTTAAAAGTTTATCCCCCTTATCCTGACTAGGAAGAAGGATCCATACTTGGACAGGGTAACAACCTGCCAACTTGAAACCCTCATTTCTAACAGCGACCAAAAGTGATTCCCTGTTTATCGTCACAGTCTTCCAAAAGAGACAGGTGAAGCAGAAATTCTGTTCTACTGTGCTAATTCTGCTTCTAAACCCTGCTTTGAACTCGGATAGGACATTTTTCTCCCCTATCCACTTTAGAATATGGTTCAAAATCTGTTTACAAAATATTTCTGTGAGGCATCGATGAAACTAATCGGTCTATAGTTACTAGGGATGCTACGCTGCCCCTTCTTAT